>NC_073243.2:100548571-101163035 GCF_029281585.2 Gorilla gorilla gorilla | reverse complement strand
CTACCTGACTTCAAACTATACTACAAGGCTACAGTAATCAAAACAGCATGGTACTTGTACCAAAACAGAGATATAGACCAATGGAACAGAATAGAGGCCTCAGAAATAACACCACACATCTACAACCATCTGATCTTTGACAAACCTGACAAAAACAAGCAATGGGGAAAGGATTCCCTATTTAATAAATGGTGCTGGGAAAACTGGCTAGCCATACGTAGAAAGCTGAAACTGGATCCCTTCCTTACACCTTATACAAAAAATAATTCAAGATGGATTAAAGACTTAAATGTTACACCTAAAACATAAAAACCCTAGAAGAACACATAGGCAATACCATTCAGGACATAGGCATGAGCAAGGACTTCATGACTAAAACACCAAAAGCAATGGCAACAAAAGCCAAAATTGACAAATGGGGTCTAATTAAACTAAAGAACTTCTGCACAGCCAAAGAAACTATCATCAGAGTGAACAGGCAACCTACAGAATGGGAGAAAATTTTTGCAATCTACTCATCTGACAAAGGGCTAATATCCAGAATCTACAAAGAACTTAAACAAATTTACAAGAAAAAAATCAAACAACCCCATCAAAAAGTGGGCAAAGGATATGGACAGACATTTCTCAAAAGACGACATTTATGCAGCCAACAGACACATGAAAAAATGCTCATCATCACTGATCATCAGAGAAATGCAAATCAAAACCACAATGAGATACCATCTCACACCAGTCAGAATGGCAATCAATAAAAAGTCAGGAAACAACAGATGCTGGAGAGGATGTGGAGAAATAGGAATGTTTTACACTGTTGGTGGGAGTGTAAACTAGTTCAACCATTGTGGAAGACAGTGTGGCGATTCCTTAAGGATCTAGACTTAGAAATACCATTTGACCCAGCGATCCCATTACTGGGTATATATCCAAAGGATTATAAATCATGTCACTATAAAGACACATGTACACGTATGTTTATTGTGGCACTATTCACAATAGCAAAGACTTGGAACCAACCCAAATGTCCATCAATGATAGACTGGATTAAGAAAATGTGGCACATATACACCACGGAATACTATGCAGCTATAAAAAAGAATGAGTTCATGTCCTTTGCAGGGCCATGGATGAAGCTGGAAACCATCATTCTCAGCAAACTACCACAAAGACAGAACACCAAACACTGCATGTTCTAACTCATAGGTAGGAATTGAACAATGAGAACACTTGGACACAGGGTGGGGAACATCACACACTGGGGCCTGTTGTGGGTTGGGGGCGGGCGGAGGGATAGCACTGGGAAAAATACCTAATGTAAATGATGGGTTGATGGGTGCAGCAGGCCAACATGGCACACGTATACCTATGTAACGAGCCTGCACATTGTGCACATGTACCCTAGAACGTAAAGTATAAAAAAAAAGGAAAAGAAAACTGAAGTAGGCCAAATTAGGATTTGAGGATAATCAGAGCCTTCAAGATGGGGTCATCCATTCTAGCCTCCAGTTTATTGATATTTCTTTCACAGTGTCCTTGAAAATAGGATGTTTTGTGAAAAAAATTTAAAGATATATTTTCAGAATAATTCCATTGTAATCTGTAATGCAGTGGCAGATATCTCAAGTAAATGGAGGTCAAATGTTTAAAAACACAGTGTCATTTGAAAAGATGCTGAAGTTCATTTACTGATATAAATGATCAAAATGGCAATTTTACAGTGTTGGTCCTTTATCCTTAACTTGAGGAAATGGAAGAATAAATTTGTGTTGTCCATAGTAGGTACTACCCTTTTATCCTTAAATGCTGACAAAGGAAAAAAGTGATACCCGAAGTATAGCTTAGTAAAAGTTACTGTAGGATTTCATATTATTTTTAAGTACTTGTAATTTGTAAGTAAAAGATTTTGATTTTTCTTACCTTCAAAAAAGCATGTAACTCCATCAATCAGGTAAATACACAATATAGAGTGATGGCATGGATTATTTATACATTTGCTGCTTAATTTCTTAAATTACAGAATTTTGTAATTATTTTTTGTTATTTATTTCTAGCTAAATTTCACTGGAGCCAGAGACAATATGTTGTATAAGTCTGATGTTTTGAATTGTGTTGAGATGCTCTTTGTGAAATAGCATATGGACATTTTTGTTAAATGTTTCTCATGCATATAAAACATTGCGGGCTCTGCAGTTGCCAAGTGTACAATTCTTTACATGGCAATTGCTTCGTGTTAATCATGTTGTCCCAATCTTTTTTATTCTTTTTTTCCTCTGTGTGTGCTACCAGTCGCTGAGAAATGTTAAGATCTCTCACTATAATTGCACATTTGTCTATTTTTCCCTTTAGTTCTGTCAATTTTTGATTTATATATTTTGAAGCTGTGTTATCAGGTGCATATACCACTTGTTATATCTTCCTGGTGGATTGACCTTTTAATTTTTCTTTATAAAATATTTCTCTTTCTCTCTAGTAATGCTTCTCGTCTTAAAGACTGCTTTGATATTAATAAAGCTACACCAGCTTTCTTTCAGTCAGCATTTATAATATGGTATGTTTTTCCCATTCTTTTCTGCCAACTGTTGGGAGTTTCTAAATAATTAGGCTTTGTTTTCTTCTTAGTCTTAGAATGTTTTTTTCATTAAAGCATTTGTTTTTTCACATTTAATATAATTACTGATACATTTGGGCTTATAGTTACCATCTTATATTTGCATTAGCTGTTTTTTTTTTTGTTCTTTATTTTAGAATTTTCAAGTTTTTTTCTAACTATTCCATGATCTCCTCTATTAATTTTCTTCTTATTTTCTTCTTCCTACTTTTTAAAAATACTTAGAGATTACAAGGTGCATCCTTAGATTAAGGTCTAAAATAACTTACTAGTACTAAGTTATTACATCAGTCTACTTCTTGGACAATGCAAACACGTTAGAAAACATTAACTTTTAACATTTACCACATAATGCTTTGTGTATTATTCTGATAAATTTTAATTTCACACATCTTAAATGTTTTTAAGATGTGATTATTGTTTTCTACAATTATTATTCATTGGGATTTATTCACATTTTCAAATATATATATATTTTTATTTCTCCCACATTTCCGTGCTTTTGGCTAAGATCATATTTCTTCTGCCTGAAAAAGTCCTGTTAGGTTAATACAGGTTTGTTGGTGAAAAATCTTTATCTTAGCCTAACTTTTCAAAGATACTTTCCCTGAGTGTTGAGTTCTATGTTGGCAGTTATTTTCCTTCATTATGTTTAAATATATCACTACATGGTTGCTTGGCTTCAGTCGAGTCTATTAAAAAGTCAACTGTCCATCTTCTTGTTGCTTTCCAGAAGATAATAGGCCTTTTCCACACTCTGGATGCTTTTAAGATTTTCTCAGTCTTTGATTTTCAGCTGAAATGTGCTTACATGTAATTTTCTTTGTATTTATATTACTTGAGTTTGTAACACTTTTAAAACCTGTAGTCTGATTTTTTAATCAATTAAAAAAATCTCAGCCATTATTTCTTCAATTACTTCTGTTCTACTCTGTCTGCACCATTTCTGAGACTCATACAATACACACACAATTCAATTACACATATGTTAGACATTTTCACCATGCCATACAGTTCTCATGTCTCATGCTCTTGTTTACTTGTTTCCTTTTCTTTCTGTGCTTCGGTATGGATATTCTTTAATGACATACCTTCCAAATCATTAATCCTCTTTCTAGTGGTGTCTAATATCCTTTGAAACACATCTCTTTAATTTTAGTTATTGTACTTTTCAGTTTTAGAATTTCCATTTGATTGTATTTTAATAGATTTCGGTCCTCTAGTAAAATTCTCTATTTTGTCTTAAAATCTGTCAATAACAGTGACAGTCCAGTCTCTAAACTCTTTTTAACTTAGATCACTTGGGGTATGTTTTATTGTCTTTTCTTCTTTTTCCTGTCTCTTATATGTCCTGTCTCTTGATATACCTGCTAACTTTTCATTGAATGCTGTAAATTGACATACATTCACTCATATTCTAAGAAATTGTAGAGGCTCTGGATGATTTTACCTTCCAACAAGGATTTTCTTTAACTCTTGATATGGAGTTAGGAGCAGATGACCTTTATCCAACTGAAGATGACATTGATTACAGTCTAATTTTCAGTCTATCAAAGGTCTAGTCTGTTTCCAGTTTACCTTTACTCCTAGAGTGTAGTCCTTCAGGGGTCCCAACTGTAAACTGGAATATTTTCCAGGAGCTCTCCACTTTGGTTGGCATCCAATCCCAATTTTTGTTTCCCCAACAGTGTAAAGATGACTGTAGCTCTGCTTAGTTTCTTAGCCTTCTGCGCACTTTTTTTTGGTCTCAATTTCCACACAGTTTTGGGACTGCATATCTTAAGAGAATGCTTTGAGGAAGTGACTTAAACTATCGGATTTTGTTGTCTTCACTTTTCTTCACTTGAGGATCTTGGTATCTCAAGTCCTGACTACTTTGGCAGGCCTGTATGTCTAATCTTTCTCTCTTCTCTTGTATCTGCATATCAATTGCTGGGTTTAGGGCCCACCTTAAATACAGGATAATCTCATTCTGAGATCTTTAACTTAATTACATCTGCAAGGACTCTATTTCCCAGTAAAGTCACATTGACAAGTACTGGGGTTTGGAACTTAAGTATGTCTTTGGGGGACAGTATTCAAACTGTAAACACACACAAAAGCTTAGAAAATATAGAAGAGCTATGTCAACAAATGTTGCCATCCTGAGCTAAATTGGAGAAACACGGTAAATGTGTAGGAATAACATCCTCCCTGAGTTGTCCACAGAAACTTGAATGTTTTGATAGGAAATGCACTGGGCAGTATTTTATTTCTTACCAAGCTTAGCTTAACTAAGAGGTTGGACTCATGTTAGCGGGAAGGGTTTCTTCAGCCTCATCTGTAGCAGGCAGAGGTCAATGCTCACAGGGATATGGCTTCACTGCCCGCTGCACAGAGCAGTTATTTCCTCCACAAAGGAAATGCACTGGCAAGCCCCAGGCCATGGCTAGAAGGATTTGAATAATCAATTGGATAGGATGACTCGTTCTGTGGACAGCACTCAGCCTCTTTCCCCAGCCACCTGTCATTGCCCAATGGGCCCATGAACAAAATGGCCATGGTGGCAGGGATGGAGGTTATGCATGGGCTCAGCAACATGGACTTCTACTCACCAAGGCTGACCTGGCTACAGCCACTGCTGGGAGCCCAATTTGCCAGCAGCAGAGACCAACACTGAGCCCTTGATTTGGCACCATTTCTCGGGGTGATCAGCCAGCTACCTGGTGGCAGGTTGATGATATCAGACCTCTTCCACCATGGAAAGGGCAGAGGTTTGTCTTCAATGGAATAGACACTTACTCTGGATATGGGTTTGCTTATCCTGCATGCAGTGCTTCTGCCAAGACTACCATCCGTGAACTCACAGAATGCCTTATCCACTGTCATGGTATTCCACACAGTATTGGTTCTGACCAAGGCATTCACTTTACAGCTAAAGAAGTGCGACAGGGGACATATGCTCATGGAATTCACTGGTCTTACCATGTTCCCCATCATCTAAAAAAGGTTCCCTGCTCCTCCATCTAAGCACGTAGGTTCCACTTGTGGCTGCAAGCTTGGTTCGTGTGGGCATGCTCAGGTTATATGACCTTTAAACTAGGGGCCCATGGTAACTGAAAAACAACCCACAACCTTGTTACATAAAAGGAGAACCAGATTGGTCTGGTGCAGTTACACATGTAATGATTGAAGCTGTGTTATGAATAAAATGCTTAGAATGGATGATTATCTAGACGGAATTAGAATGGAGGACACAGGGACAGCTTTATACCATTCAGAGGTGTCTCCATTGGTAGAGTCTGGAGATGGCAGCACATGTGTACCCAAAAGGGAAATTTCAGATCACAGCCTGTCAACATCCAGACCCCTGGGGTCTAAGAAATGTGAGAGAACACATGAATACCCAATGAGCCACAGGTTCTCTGCCCCAGGTCCCCATTCACATTTCATCTTGATCTAACTTCATCCCAGTTTTGAATTTTCCCAACAGGCTAAGCTCCTTTTTCTTCTTTTCTCTCCTCCTTTTCCCCCTTGTCTTCCATTCCTTCATCTCTGTTTCCTAATCTTTGCTTGATGCCATTATCGCTTCCCGCTCACAAAAGCAGTCTCCACTCTAGGGGGTGTAGGTGGAGGGGTCAATTAAGGCTGCACTGATCACCACATTCAACGAGTTCCATCAAGTGGCATCCCCTTTTCAGAACTGTTCACTTAAACCGATGGTTCTCACACGGGAGTGTATATCAGCATCCTCCAAAGGGCTTATGAAAGCGCATAATTCTGGTTCAGTAGGTTTGGGGTGGGGCTGGAGAATTTATTTTTTAAACAGGTTTTCAGGTGATTTTAATTTTGTTGACCTGCTCAATACATTTTGAAAAACAGTTAAACCTGCATTTGGGAGGCAGACTCTTTCCATTTTCATGGATGTATTATCATTTAGAGACCCACATTGTCTTCCTACTAACACAGCTGGGGCAGTGTGGTCAGGCTGGGAAGCGTGGGAGCAGAAATATTTGTTATTTGTTCCGAAAGGCTGAGGGGTAAAGTTTTGTGGTCAATTCTAAGAGGTGCCTGGGCTTGCTGGAAGCAGCTTTTCCCATTCCTTTTGGGCTGCCAACTGGGGACTGTTCTCTTAGCCCAGAGCTTTGTCAATGGGAATGTTTCCCTGGTGCAGATGGGAAAAACTTCATTCAGCCTGCACTGAGCGGGGTCCCTTCTGTGTAATGTATGATGTAGGTTTGGGACTGGCTTTTTGGTTTGATGGCCAGGTTTACTAACATTTTGCCCAAATCTAATTCAAAGAAAACAAGGTACGAGAATAAAAATGTGGAGTAAGGCATCTCAACATTACTGTCTTCTCACTTCAGACCAGTTAATGAGATGTTGTAAAAGTGGCTGAGAGAACTAACGTGTGACCCACTGATTGTTTCCCGCTGATCTCCTGCATAGCCCATCCTTACTTCCTGCTGTGCCTGCCACTTGTGTAGGGAATCATAACTTACAATAACCCCTTTCTCTTTCAGGGAACACAAAAAATAATTAAGATCTAACTTATTGTTAGATATCTTTGTGAACAGATGAGTCCTTTCTATTCCTCTTTTATCTCCACACCTCTTTCTCTATTCCAAATTTGGGAAGCCCTCAGTTTGATAGACATCTTGAGTCTGATTGCCTTTCACCTCCCTGGGGACAGAATTGAATTGAGCGAGTGTGAGGATGCCAGATGGCAGGGTAGGGGGCTGCCTTCTGATGGGAGCAGGGATTGAGGGACAGGGCTCTCACTAATGGTGTACGATACGATTGTACTCATGCTCCAATAGAAACTTCAGTAAAACTTCCTCATTCACTAATGCCTTGTGCAATCCTTTTATGGGGGTTCGGGGTATGAGCACTAAGAACTCTTAAGTTGGCATCAGATGACCCCATGGGATGACAGCCACATCTCACCCACAAGGTCCACATTCAGCTTTAGGAGTTCTCCTGGGCACAGACCAATGCTCTAGGTTGGCAATGCTGACATTATGGGGACTCAGTATTTAGGGTTTATCATTCTTGTGAAATATTTCCCTTGTGTCTTTTCTATTTGCCATATTTAAATTCATGCAGCAGACATTTATTGAATCCTTGCTGTGCATTACATGCTGAAGGAACAAGAAAGATAAAGGTAGCTAATGTTTATATTTTTCTTTAGAGCTTAAAAATGCTGCTGCACTTATCAGTCTCTTGGATCCAATACTGCCTCTGCTCTCAAATTATGATGATATCATAAATATGCCTTGTTTAACTGAAGTCAGGTGTTTGAGAAAAATGAAACAGTATTGAGAGGTACAGGTGTTAACCTTACAATAAGAGCAGGATTTTAAAGGAAGAGAAGACAATTCTTAAAAATGGCAAGATGAATTAGACTTAATGCCTCACATTAATGAAGGGATTTCAAGTGAGTGGCTGTGTATTTTTTAATAGACCACAAAAAAAATTCTATGTAGAAAACTGAAGAATTAAAATGGTCGACAGCTTTCCTTGCCTATTTTTGTCCTTTTCTAAATGTACTCCTTATGGAGAGAAGAGTCGTGATGACAGCCCACAGAAGTGACGAGTGCTTGGGGTCAAATGGGTTTGCTTTGGGGCTGCCAGGAAAGCTTCTGTTTGGATTTGCTGCCATGGCCTGCAGCAAAGGAAGCCTGCAATTTTAGCTCTGGAAATAGTATTCAGCTTAAGGTAAGTTAAAAAAAAATAAGCACCTGTCTCTTCTGAAGACATGTTGTCTTAGACAAATCATTCTTGACTTTCTTGTTGAGATGGGCCTTAGGTTGCCTGGAACTACATAAAGATCCTTGGCATTCATTCTTCCATTGAACCTCTCAGAAAAAAAAAGAATGTCCATTCTGTGCTACTTAGGGCACAAAAAAGATAATTTTGGTAATGTAAATGAGATAGAATATACCATGGCACTACATTATAATGATACTTTCCTGGAATGATGATGGTGGTGATTTTGATTTAGAAATCTGCATGAGATTCTGATCCCACATTCCAAGGAGAGCTTTGGAATGGCTTGGGGGCCTTGTATTCCCCGAGAAATCTTCATTACAATCAGCTCTGGCAATTTATAGAAGACTTCAAATTCTGAGAACTTTAGTCTGTTGAATATAAAAAAGAAGGAACAAAATCAATCCCTTTGTGGAAGGGCTACCTGTCATATTTACGATGAAAAGGAAATGCCATTTGTGCATTTTAGGTTGAACTTTAGAATTCTTCCAGCTCCACTATACGAGGCAAAAGAAATAATTGGTTTGTAGCCAGTAATAAAGGCAATCAGCCATACGGTTTGCTTTGCTAAGTTGTCCCTCCTGTCACATATATGTGCAGTTACACACCAGGAAAGGGACAGTGCCAGGTTCCTCATTAGCCACTGTGTTTGTTTATGCTGGGGAAGAAGCTGACCACTTACAAACAGCCAGCTGTGCATGAGCCGGCCTCACCGTGGTGCCCATGAAGGCTGCAGCCCCTGCCTGCACAGAATCTATGGAACAATACTGTTTATCTCACCTAAATTGGTTAACTACACGGTTTCATTCTGTGTGATAAATTCAATGATAGGGGAGGGGAAGAAGCACATGTGAGGAACACCTGCTCCTCCTAGGAGTCAGAAGAACGAGGTTGCTCCGTGAGCGTGCCAGCACCAGGTTGGAGGGTGCCCTAGACATTGATCTCCACCTCTGAAGCCACCAGGTGGGGTATGGAGTGGCTGCTGGGGTGGGGTCTGATCCTCTGGCCAGAGAAATCTCAGCTGGCCTCTCGGTTCCCCTCAATCTATTGATTACTTGGTGCCATTCAAATATGATCATTTCTCTGGATGTCATTACGTGAACAATATTGGGAAGCACCATGCTGGAAGATAGGTCCTTAGAGAAGATGGCTAATCCAAGGCTTCCAGTTCAAGAAAGAGAATCCTAGGCAGAAACTAAGCATATGAAAAAGATCAGAGATAACCAGTACCATGACAGTCAGGGTGACAGTGTTTGATTCAGCTGGAGAGAAGGCAGAAGGGAGAGGCAAAGGGCCAGGAATGGAGGGCCTTATAAGGCCCTTTAACCTCCCCCTAAATCTGAGCAGAGCCATTGAAGGACTGTAAGTGGGCTGATCATTCCATGTGTTCTGGTTAGAGGAGGCTGGAGCATTGGAACCTGGCAGCATGCAAACTGAGTGAGCAGCTTGGGATTTTTTGCAGGGAAACCTGATCAAGGGCTCAACCAAGGCCATAACAATTGTTAAAGCAATCTTTTGCAAACTGTGCAGTGAATCACAAATGTGGATTTTAAAATATGCCTGAGCAGATTGCCTGTATGAATTGAAGACAAGTTCTGTAACTACCAGTTAGGGCAGCTGAATAGATTATTGATTCTTTAATTTCAGGCCACAAAGAAATCATTACATGGAGTTATGAGAGTTTAGGTTAAATTAAAAAAAATTAAATATTTTTAGCAGAGTACATTTTGCTTGCCTAGGGAGATTGCTTCTCCAGAGCCACTTAGAAATGTCTTATACAGTCACTATCACGGTGGCTGGGACAGTCAAACAAGAAGGTCAGAGAAAAAAGGAGGTGCCCTCCTGCGTACTTCTAGTCTTAGGGGATTTTATTCTTAGAGTGTGACGTTAATCTTACAACTGGGGATTTGTGCATCAGCCACCAGGCTCCGTGTTATTTCCCCTTCAGTCTCTGGTAACCAATGATTCTACTATGACCGACTGACATTTTTGCATTCCCACTGAGACCCTGGTGTGTGGATGTGTGTAATGGTGTTACATTAGGACTGTTCTAGTACTTTTATGTTTTGGATGTTGGGGCATGGGTTCAGCATAGTTTATCCTATTCTGAGCCACGTTGTCGTGGAATTTGCTGAGCTGCGATGGGTGTCTTAAATATATGAGAGTGAATCTCTAGTTTGTTAGCATTTGGAGTTTCCTGAAGTGTAACCAGTTATGTTGCCTAAACAAAAGGGGATGTTTGGGCTTGACTTTGTTAGTAGAAACACTGCCTAACTGCAAAAGTACCTGCAGGGCATGACGGCGTGTTCTCCTCTGAAGGTCTTTAAGAATAGCATGGATTCAGCCTGGGCGCGGCAGCTCACGTCAGTAATCCCAGCACTCTGGGAGGCCGAGGCGGGTGGATCACATGAGGTCAGGAGTTTGAGACTAGCCTGGCCAACAAGGTGAAACCCCCTCTCTACTAAAAATACAAACATTATCCAGGTGTGGTGTTGGGCACCTGTAATCCCAGCTAACTGGGGGGCTGAGGCAGGAGAATCGCTTGAACCCAGGAGGCAGAGGTTGCAGTGAACCGAGATCGCACCGCTGTGCTCCAGCCTGGCAGCCTGGGCGAGAGAGTGAGACTCCGTCTCAAAAACAAAACAAACCAAAAAAGAATAACAGAGTCAATTCCTTTGCTCACAGTGGCTAAAACAGTTCCTACCTGAAGAAAACAGAAGTGGATCTCATGACATCTTGAGTATTTTGCAGTCCCATTATCCATTTCAAAAACGAGCCTTTTATTCAGCCTAACACTGCATCTAATAAAATAAGATTTTTGAGAGTGAGCTTTTGAAATTATAATGTTGGGATGTTGCTAGATGCTCTTTGAATGATGAGATTTTAATTCTGAAAACCAGCAGTGAAACACTCACCAACATGTTCCTTCTAGGTGAAGCTGCAACTGCAAGACAGTTGTTACTCTTTCGATAACTCGAAGGCAGTTTTAGTTATTAACTAATTAGGGTGGAAACAGAGGCTTGTCATTTTCATTATTCTCATGGCACACATTGTTAATAATTTTCTGGCTTTTGGCATAGTGATATAGGGCACTTCAGTTATGGCTTAAAAAAGGGGACGAGGGCACATCTTGGAGGTAGATTAAATAAAGATTTAGCTTCTTTGCCTCAGGATTGATATGTGCCATTTTAAAGCAAGGCTCTTGAGATCTCTGGATCAAGAGGTCAGTACTAAATACAGGAATGAAAATGCTGCAGGCTCTGGGGAAGGGAGGTGGTTAATTCTACCCTGGGGAGAAAGGGTTCATAGCAGAGCAATTTCACATGGGCTTTGAAGAAGTCAGAATGGGGTAAGGGATGGGGTCTGGGAGAGAGAATATATGACAAAGAGAACCAGAGGGAAAAGGACATGGATGTGAGGCTGTTGAGCATTTATTCAGCCAACAAATATTTATTGCTGTCTACTATATGCCACATACATTCTAAGCCCTGGGCACAGCAGAAAATTAAATGGGCATGTTTCTACTTTCCTGGAGGTCCTAGTCAAGTGACAGTGCTCCAGGGATTGTAAGCAGCATGGTAAAGTTGGCATCGGACAGGGAGCGGGTGTCACAGTGTCCAGTGGTGAAAGACCATGCGATGCTGGGTCAAGGAACTCAGGCTCTGCTCTCTGGTCTCAAGGCAGCCCCTTTGCTAAGTGGCTCTATGGCTCCAGATTTTGTGGTAAGAGGACCTCAGCCACCCCTCCAAATATCCCGTTATTTCTGGGAGCAAGTCCCTTGACGTGCCTCTCGTGCATCTGCACAGGTTTTCAACAACAGTCCTCTTGCAGTCTTCACCCCGTCTTTCCTTTCCTGCCCTGGCTGAGGCTCCCAGCTTCCCGTGGTATGGCCCAGGTTTCAAGTCCCGAGAAAAACCTCATCACACTGGCACCACCTCATAGGAACAGGAGAGATCCTTGAGTAAGTGAGGAGATTTTACGTCCTAATTGGAGTAGTGATTACATGAGTGAATACTTTTGTTGGAAGGTACTATATTGTATCCTTAAAATGGGAACATTTTATAAATTATTTTATATCACAATAAAGTTAATTTTAAAAGAAAATAAAAATTGTGATGTCCATCTTTTTAGTAACCTCAAATCTTTTTACTTATTAAGGAGATCTATAATTTATTTATTGTTTACTATGTATTGAATGCTATGTGTTTTACATTAATTATTCCATATACCTAGGATGAAAATACTACTATCATACCCAATTTGTGGCTGGGGAAACTGAGGCTCCCAGAGGCAAAGTAATGAAGGAGCTAAACTGGTATCCCTGCAGTAAGGGTTGGAGACAGGATTGGAGCACAGCCTTTCTCAATCCAAGTCCTTGCCCTTATTCATTCTGTGAAGCAGCCTCTTTTGTCACAAAGGTTATAATTTTACTTCCTCAGTAAAATAAAAAAGAAGTCACCTGTTTAGCATCTGAGCTTTGGGGTGCTGGTGTGGGGGCTCAGAGCTTTACGCAGGGTGCCACGGGAGTGGCCAGCACATCTCCAGTCCTGTTTCTCGATTGCCAGCCCTTCCTCTCAAGTAACAGTGCTGGAGTCAGCAGGCAGGAGGCTGTGAACACAGCACTTAATGATTCAGTCCTGTTGCTCCCTGAGCCAGCTGGAGAAGCCTGGCTCACACAGCCCGAGAGATCTCTCAGGCATGGAGCTCAGGTAGCCTTCTCCACCTACCTCTTTTTTTTTTTTTTAGATGGAGTCTCTTTCTGTCACCCAGGCTGGAGTGCAGTGGCGCAATCTCAGCTCACTGCAACCTCCACCTCCCGGGTTCATGCCATTCTCCTGCCTCGGCCTCCTGAGTAGCTGGGACTACAGACGCCCGCCACCACGCCCGACTAAGTTTTTGTATTTTTAGTAGAGACAGGGTTTCACTGTGTTAGCCAGGATGGTCTCTATCTCCTGACCTCGTGATCCGCCCGCCTCGGCCTCCCAAAGTGCTGGGATTACAGGCCTGAGCCAGCGCGCCCGGCCCTTCTCTTTCCACTTAGCGGCATCATTCTTCATCTGTGGCCAATGCTCTCCTAGATCATCACTCAAGGTGAAGCCAGGGCTGGACTGCTGTGTTTAGAGAAGCCTCAGGTTAGTCTTTGTAGGTTTTGTTCACTTTATAGATCACCCAGGGAGGGCATAAGCCAGTGGGCCATTCTCACCCCTGAGGACGGAACTAGACCCTTGGGGAAATCCACACCTCCCCTGCCCCAACTCCTGTCTCTGAGTCCATCTGTCCCCAGGATGGACGAGAGGAGAACAGTGATGTCCCGCAGCCTAAAGACTGAAGCCTCTCCCTTGCCCCACGCCCCATGAGGAATCAAAGGTCACTCTGAAGAGAGACTGAATTGAAACTAGTTCCAGTTATTGAACACCTGAGCTAATGGACTGAGGTCATCCATCTCTATGTACATAGTAGTCTGGAGTGTGAGTTTTGGGGATTTGGGTGGACCATGGAGGGCCAGGCCTTCTACAGGGCATTGTCCTTCTATGTTCTGGGAGAGAAAGTGGGAGAGGAGGGTGTTGGCCCCATGGGCAGGTCACACCATAGACTCTTACATGGCTATTTGCAATAGCTCTGAGCCCCACTCAGGGCAGAGAGAGGATATCTAGAGGTGGCTCTGAGAGAAGATAAAAACTTCTTTAGCAAATTTACTTCTTGAGAGAGGGAAAAGGAGGGGCCCAGTGACCTCCAGGTTGTACAAGGATATTCTCCTGAACCCATCAGCTTTCCTAGAACCTAACCAAATGGAGACACATAGACATACCCCATGAATGGGGATCTAGGAGGATTTCAGATAATATTCAAATGTCTTTTCAATGGTCTTTCTGCGTCCAACCTAATTTCAATTCAAAACACACACTGCTTCATGCACGGTGAGATAGAACTGCTTCTCTCAGGACGTCACCTCACTCAAACTGTTACTGTCTCTCAAGGCAACAGTAACACAGGAAAACCCACAGTACTGACCTCCACACCCTGTCTCCCAACCTTACAATTTGTATCACAAACAGTGATGGAAGAAGAAAGAGAATAAAGAATAAATTAAGGGGATAGATGAATGTAAAAGTGAAGATTAGAAAGAAGAAGTAAAGAACAGAGAGGTCCTTCTGGGGATAGAGGGACCCCGAAGAAGAAGAGCTGCTGGTTTCAGAAGAACAAAATTGTGGTCACCTCATCTCAAAAAGGGTCACTTATTTCCTTTATGGGTCCCATATTTCCTTTATGGGTCCCTTCCTGCCACCCCTTCTGTCTGAAACTCATTTTCGTGTTATCCTTTTGTCCTTCCTTCTATAAACTAAAAATAAAGACCCAAGCAACAATGCTCCGCCCCCCGCCCCACCCACTGACTGGGCCCACTTATGGCCAAGAGGACCCCAGAAAATCCTTAAAAGTGAGTTCCTTGCTTTTACACTGTTGGTGGGAGTGCAAATTAGTTCAACCATTGTGGAAGACAGTGTGGTGATTCCTCAAGGATCTAGGACCAGAAATACTATTTGACCCAGCCATCCCATTACTGGGTATATACCCAAAGGATTACAAATCGTTCTACTATAAAGACACGTGCACATGTATGTTTATTGCAGCACTATTTACAATAGCAAAGACTTGGAACCAATCCAAATGTCCATCAATGATAGACTGGATAAAGAAAATGTGGCACATATACACCGTGGAATACTATGCAGCAATAAAAAAGAATGAATTCATGTCCTTTGCAGGGCATGGATGAAGCTGGAAACCATCATTCTCAGCAGACTAACACAGGAATAGAAAACCAAACACTGCATGTTCTCACTCACAGGTGGGAGTTGAACAATGAGAACATATGGACACAGGGAGGGAACTTCACACATCGGGGCCTGTCAGGGGGGTAGGGGGCAAGGGAACGTAGAGCATTAGGACAAATACCCAATGCATGTGGGCTTAAAACCTAGATGATGGGTTGATGGGCACAGCAAACCACCATGGCACATGTATACCTATGTAACAAACCTGCACGTTCTGCATATGTATCCCAGAATTTAAAGTAAAATTTAAAAAAAAACACACAAAACAAAAAAACTGAGTTCCTGGCCATGATGGGATGGGAGATCAGAGGCCTTGTTACACCCCTTCCCTTTGGTGGTTCAGACACAACAACTGGCTGGCATTACTGTTAAAATAGAGATCGTAAGACAGGCAGAACAGACGCTTTGTGGCAACAGGGTACCAAATTATAAACAGGGCCCAAGGCCATTCCAGGCAAGGGTTAAGTCACACATCCGTAAACTTAAAGAATCAACTACATTTTAACTGCCAGGAGGTTACTCTTTTTCTCTAGCAGCTAAACAAGCACTGGCCCTGAGATAAGCAATATGGAAGCAATTGCAGCTCAGCCACCTCCAAACACTGACTAAGCCCTGCTGTTCCACCAGCCATAACTACAGCTTTAATTGGACAAAAGACTGATTTCAGTAACTTTCTCTGGTAAGACGACCACCAACTGTGGACTGGATCTGGGCAGTTTACAGTGGGTGCACACTTGCCTGCCTTACTGTCCTGAAAAGACCTTTTGACGTATAGGGCCTAATTGTAATACATTTAAATGTTAAGTCTCCACCCCAAACTGAACATGGGTCATATGTTACACGCATGTTTATTCAATATACATGTGTCAGGACCACCCTCATGAATATCTGTAGTTCTTCCTGTAACCTGTTGAATATGTATGTTTAGCCAGCCTGTTCAGCATAAAGCTCCCACCCCAACCCTTTCTCCTCCAAAGTGTCCGTCTCTGGGCTTCAACCAAGGCCTGTGTTGCCCAGCCCTCGAGGTGGCCACCTTACAGGTGGCAGCTCTTTACAAGAAATAGTCTCCTCTCCTTTTCCAAACTTTATGAGTGGTTTTTTTTTTTTTTTTTTTTTTTTTGAGACAGAGTCTCGCTCCGTTGCCCAGGCTGGAGTGCAGTGGCGCGATCTCGGCTCACTGCAAGCTCCGCCTCCCGGGTTCACGCCATTCTCCTGCCTCAGCCTCCCCAGTAGCTGGGACTACAGGCACCCGCCACCACACCCAGCTGATTTTTTTTTTGTACTTTTAGTGGAGACGGGGTTTCACTGTGTTAGCCAGGATGGTCTCGATCTCCTGACCTCGTGATCCGCCCGCCTCGGCCTCCCAAAGTGCTGGGATTACAGGCGTGAGCACCGCACCCGGCCCTGAGTTTTTAAATTGTTGTTAACATTTCCTTCTTTCCTTCCCTCTCCTCTTTTTCTTTTTCCCTCCCTCACTTCCTCATTCCTTCCTTTTTTTCCTTTTTTCTTTCTTTTTTGAGAAGCGCCAAACTCTCCTGTAATGGTAGAGAAAAAGAGGATCACTTAGGAGTTTCGATTGTTTAATTTCTGGGCTAGTTCAGATATGTCAATGTTTTTAGTATCAACAGTCCTAAGGACATTTTGCTTTTTTCACCAGAAGCTGTTTTTTAATTAAGTTAACATTGTCTACTGCCTCACTGTTGATTTTCATTTTTTTTTAATCATGTAAGATCTTCCTGTAAGCAACTTCAGAATATCCTCTTTTCACATTTAAGGCTGCAGTAATTAGACCCAGATTTGCTGAGCCTGTGGGAATCCTACAACCAAAGTGATCTTAATGGCATTTTAATGTTTGAACTCTTCTGTTCTTATGTGCGAGGTTACCAAGTAGATAAAAGAAATGGCTTTGACATCCTGGTGCTTATTGGAGTTTAGAAAATGCCCCTTAAGGGTGAAAGGTTTGGGAGTTTTTCTTTACTAAATGAGAAACAGTGAAACCAGCAAACCCGTATCAGTACTCACAATGTATTTTGGGTTTTTGGTCTCTTTATACTTCAGATACTTTGAGATATTCTTGGGTAAATACTTATGTAAGAGGATTTTATGAATGACAGCACCTTGATTTTATGAATGACAATACCTTGTAAATCAGGAAACAGTAAAAAAAAAAGTGTTCAATGGTTTGTAATAGGAGAGATTTTGTATCTTCAAAGGAAAGGTATGTATTTTGCAAATTAAAGACAGGGTGGTATTTGGGGTTTGAGAAGACTTTGCATGAGATTACTTTATAGAGCCTTATAAAAACACCCAGTTCACAAATGCCAATTTTATTGGTATTACCTCCATGTGATTTCTGATAGATGAACAAATGAAGAAAAAGCTAAAACAGATTAACCAAAGCATGAAATCATTATTGTCTCAGGCTGTTACCTCACTTAAATTTTCTCCAGTTTTAGGGGCCCAAGAACTGTCACCTGGACTATCGCTGGAGGATATGTCCTATTCCCCAAATCCTACAAACTTCACTTTCAATTCAATAATAAAATTCTTTGCTGGTTGTTTCCTTTAACCCATCCAATTCTTTTCTAAGTGTGAGATAATTTCTAAGCAGAGACCCACTTTGTTATTCTTGTAGAACCAGTCCATTAGCTCAGTAATATTTCCCTCCTGATAATTACATAGCACCTGTTTATGTCACTGCATTCATGGAGCACTCATTGTGTGCAAAGCATTATGCCAGGACTGTAGGACTTCAAGATACCCAGGACAGTCCTTGAGTTGCTGTTCTCTTTTGGAAAGTCTGCAAAATGAACCAATAAGTGATTTCAATACAATGGTGTGATAGCGATGTAACAGATTCCTGGGGAAGCTACAAGGGCAGACTCACAGTTGAGTTGGGACCTTAAAATGCAGGTCTTGAGTGGTGTATTAGTCTGTTCTCATGCTGCTAATAAAGACCTACCCAAGACTGGGTAATTTATAAACGAAAGAGGCTTAATTGACTCACTGTTCCACATGGCTGGGGAGGCCTCACAATCATAGCGGAAGGCGAATAAGGAGCAGAGTCACATCTTATACGGCAGCAGGCGAGAGAGTTTGGGCAGGGGAACTCCTATTTATAAAACCATCAGATCTCGTGAGGCTTATTCACTACCACGAGAACAGTATAGGGAAAACTGCACCCATGATTCAATTATCTCCACCTGATCCTGCCCTTGACACATGGGGATTATTATAATTTAAGGTGAGAGTTGGGTGAGGACACAGCCAAACCATATCAACTGGAAGTAACGACTGCGGTTATCAGTCCACAGCTGAAGGTTGAGATCACCAATTTACCTAAGGGTAGGGGATAGAGCAGGAGGAAGAGAGGTTTGGGGAAGCTCAACATTTAGTGAGTGAATGAAGGAAGAAGAATATCGGGAAGCTCCAGGAAAGAAGTTGTCAGGGAGATGGAGGAAGGACCAGTGTTGTTCAAGAATCTTCACTTCCCATCCCAGATCCATCCACATGGAGCTGATGTGCCTCTCCTTAACTGCTGCTAGTTCCACCTCCTTTCCTCTTGTGAATTCTTCAAGAAGAACGGAAATGTTTGCTTCCACTGTGCAAGTCCCCAGATTGGTTAACATTCTCTGTAATGAAGGATTCTGTCTTGAGTGGCCTCATGAATATGAAGCACTGTATGTCATTGTGTCTTTTGGGTCCATGCCCTTAAGAAACGCTATTTTTTCTTAGATGTGGGATATCATTACAATTACCTTCTACAGAAACTAGGGCTGCTCATTTCTGATTACCAATAAATATCTTTAAAGAATGGTGCACAGTTTGGAGAAAATTTGAACAAGTAAACATACCTGTGAAGTTAGATACCTTTCCTATTTAACTCACAACTTTCTCTGTCACTGCTCAATGTGATACTCATTTTCACACAAGTTTATGAAGAATTAATTCATTCTGATATGGTGTTACTCCTCAGTATTTTTTGTTATCAAATAATCCTAAACCAATTTTTCTAGGTGTTAATGACCTTGTAACTTTTCTTTTGCTTTCATTTGCCCCAGTTATCACGGTATCAGGGAAGGTCTGACTACATCATATTGTAAACTCTTTGAGAATTGGTACCCTTCTTTTACTTCTTTGTACTTACTTAATCCTCTCTATGGAAAATGATCCATAAATATATATTGATAAAACAATTGCTTACAACTTGTCAGTGAAATGAACAGTTAGCATTCCCAAGATCCCAATTTTTTCTCGGCCTGCTGCTCTGTTTTTAGACCCAATAGAAATGGAAAAACAAAATCATATCCTAAGATATGCTGATTAGTGTGAACATCCCAAAAGGGTCTTTTTCCAATAAGAAAAGAACCTCATACAAATTTTACCAATCGCTATAAGGCTTTTCCCCCCGTTGGATGTGTTAAAAAAAAACTGCACAATGTTGGCCTTCATCATTGAAATTCACTATTTTTGGGTATGAAGAGAACTAACTGAGTCAAAAGCCTGTCTCATTTTAAAGACAGTCCATCCTTTTCAGAAAACTTACCCTTTAAACTTGGTTAATTTAAACAGAGTGGGTTAAATAAAATTTGAAATAGAGATATAAACATATTTCCCACTATTAACTAGTGTGTGTGAATATCCTCTAAGTAAATTCTTCATTAACCTAGGCATGCATGGGAACTGGAGTCCAGGGAGCCCAGAGGGGGTGATGTCTGTGTGTGTTTCCTATTGCTGCTGTCACAAACTACCAAACGCATTGAGTCTGCAGACAACACACATTGATTATCCTACAATTCTGGACATCAGAAGCCGCAATTAAGTCATAAGGGGGAAGAAATGTGTTGGCAGGACTGCACTCCTCCTGCAGGCCCTGGGGAGAATTCATTTCCTTTCCTTTTCCAGTCCTAGAGGCTGGCTCCATTCCTTTGTTCATAACCCCATTCAGTGAACAATCCCAGCACGCCCAGCTCTGCAGACATCACCGCATCTCTGTCTCTGACTCTCGCCCTCCCCACTCCCTCTCAGAAGGACACTTGTGGTCACATTTGGCCCATTGGCTAATCCAGGATTACAACCCCATCTCAAGATCTCTAATTTAACGACGTCTGCAAAGCCCCTTTGCCTTATACGGTCAGGTAGTCAAAGGTTGTGGGGACTAGGGTGTGGCATCTTTGAGGAGCTGTTATTCAGCCTTTAGCACAAAGGGTGTCTGGCTGGTAGAAGGTCCTCTGCAGCCCAGAGGGTCTGGCTGACTCTATTCTCCCTTTCTCCACTTTTCTTTCCAATGTGCCACATTTCTTCATTTCTCTCCTCTCCTACCTTTTATTTTGCATGTGCCCTGTTCTTAATCATTGCAAAAGGACCAAGGCAGGAGTAATGAATATATACCTTTAATACATCAAGGGGATATACAGCCTGTACATGATAACATGAGCTCTCAATTCTGGATGAGTTATGAAATGAGATAGGGGAAGACACAAGGGATTGTGGCAGCCTGAAATATGCCCCATTGTGCACTCAGCAACAGGCATGATAAGCAGCTCGATGCCACGTCTTCATCACAGTCCCAGAGTAAATGCGTTTTATTGATTTTTATGTTTAAAAGTCTCATCTACTCAAGTAGTGTGTTTAATGCTACAAGTACAACAAAAATAAGTTAAAACTCTAACAGGCAAAACAAGTCCTACAATATATTGAAAAAGCTGCAGCAATTTGTTTAACTATTTGCAAGTTTATTTATACAGTAGTTGACTTTTCAGTTATCCTTTTGGTTTCTCCTAGCTTTTAGTAAACAATATAAGTGCTCTTGTCCAATTTAAGGATGATCACTTTGAAAATCATACAAAGGTGTGGTGCTGGGAGAATTTCTTCCCACAGCGATTACTTGAAGATGTGAATTTCTATTGGAAGGTGAAAGACCACCGTTGATAAAAGTTTAAAAAAATCATTTACATTTAAATTTAAATTGAGAGATGCTTGTCCCATTAGCAATAATTTTTATAGAGCAAGTAAATCTTCATTTATCTATCATCCCCAAAGATTATTCTAAGCACAATTGTAAAGCATTTCCTGGATGGGCACAGTGGCTTACGCCTGTAATCCTAGCACTTTGGAAGGTGGAGGCAGGCAGATCAACTTGAGGGCAAGAGTTCAAGACCAGCCTGGCTAACATGGTGGAACACCATCTCTACTAAAAATACAAAAAAATTAGCTGGGTGTGGTGGTGCAAGCCTGTAATCCCAGCTACTTGGGAAACTGAGGCATGAGAATTGCTTGAGCCTGGAAAGCAGAGGTTGTAGCAAGCCAAGATTGTGCCACTCCACTCCAGGCTGGGTGACAGAGTGCGACTCTGTCTCAAGGAAAAAAAGCATTTTCCCACCTCCCTTTCCTGTTCTTCTGGCCTCCTTGTTTACCCCTAATTCACGCTTTGCTGGTACCTAGTGGTATTGTGCAGTTCCCAGCCTCTCCAGAGACTCCTGGTGCAGAGCCTCAGCTGGGCTAGCCCTCCTTACCCCCTGCTTCCTTCCAGAATCTTCCATGAAACTTCGAAGATCTTTTCTTCAGAGGACTGTCATCAGGTCCCTACCAGTTATCCCACGTCAGACAACCTGATTTTTGTGAAGGCACTGGTATGCTTCTGTCATCCTCTCTGGAATGGCTGGAAATACAGGACTTTAACTAGAATTCCCAGTGTGAATTCTTTAGAACACAAGTTTCCTAGCAGGTGAATCGTTGCCACATAAAAAAATAGGTTCAGTTACCAAATAAATCTTGGAAATTTGTAGTGTGCATTGGCACATGTGAGAATAAAATACTCCAAAAAACTTATTTAAGGTCACTTAACACAATATTTCCCATCATACCATCTACAGGACCAGGGGACCTGAGACCTCGTCAAGAATAAAGGGTCTTTAAAGATGAACCATCATCCTCAGTAATGGACAGGAAACCATTTTGGAAAGCATCAGCACAAAGCAAAGCAGAGAAGTTACTCAGCTGGTGTTTGGGATTGAAAGCCTTCAACAGCAAGGGCAAGAACACTCAACTCAAATGCAGGTGGAAGAAGGGAGACCGTTGGTTCACTTATTATAAAATGTAAGAGTAGATTTGTTTCAGCTGGGGCTTGGCCTCCACTAACAAATGTTAGGAAAGTCAACTCAAACTTTAGCAGAAAAAGGAAAATTCTTGGGTCGTTTACTAAAAATCCCAAAATGAGGATAGGCCGAGGCATTCTAACATAGTCATTGGGGACTGGTGTTTTTCTATCTCCTGGCTCTGACTTCTGCCTCTTTGATTTCATTCTCAGGACCCCAGGTGGTGTCTTTGCCAGCTCTGAACTCACATCTTCCTCACTGCAAAGGAAAAGTCAGAAAAGTCTTCTTGCATTTCACTGATTCTGCTGATTGGATGACATAATCCTCTCTGAACCCATCATGGTGGCCAGGGAGATACCATACTCTGATTGGTCAAGTCTGAGTCCTGGGGCCAGGGCAAGGGCCAACTCCACCCAATGCACATGGTCAGAAGATAGGCAAGATAGTGGTCTGCCAGAGAAAAATTGTGGCGTTATTACCAGAAGTAGAGTGAATGGGTTTTTGGTGGCTGGAATACAACTGCAGCTGAGAAGAAACCATTAGCCAGCATGTGCTTTGGTCTTTATGTATTTAAAGCAATTCAGTTTTACAAGATTAAAGAATTAGCAGGTTAGTGGTGCAGATAATCAAGATGCCTGCAGTTATTATAGAAAATGCTAGAGAAAGAAGATGTCCCCAGAATATGAAGCAAAGGTTAGCCTCTGAAAATGTGACTATCCAAAATTCACCTCATAGAGTATTCATCAGTGCTCTGTTCGTTAGTAAGTTGGTTTCCTTAAGGGTAAGGACTTTATCTCCACCTCCCTGTTACTCAGCATAATACTTTGTGCTGAAGAACTTGTTAGAAGACCATTCTTGACTGAATTAATGAATAAAATTTGCAGATATAATTTAAGATGATATTTTTAAAATATATGTCCTGGGGTGCTTGGAAAACACCCCTGTCCAGTAAAAACGGAACGGTTTTTGGACCATACTGTGCTAACAGGGAAAATCTGTAACCTAATAAGTTGTTCTGAACGTGTCTGAAGGCTATGGGAAAGCAAAATCTTGGTCTAGGAGAAGTCTAGGAAGGGAGAACAAAGAGCTGGGGCTTTACAAAATCAATGGGAGAGGGGCCCTGTGCAGCTGTCTAAGTCTGGTCAGCTTGCTATAGACTGGCAGGCTTATAAACAATAGAAATTACTTCTCACAGCTCTGGAGGCTGGAAGTCCAAGGCCAGGATGGCAGCATGGTTGAGTTCTGGTGAGGGTGCCCTTCTGGGTTACAGACTGCTGACTTCTCACTATAACCTCACAGGACAGTGGGAGTGAGGGGCTTCCATTGGTATACATATATAGGCACTGATGCCATTCGCAAGGGCTCTGCTTCTGTGACCTAATCACCCCACAAAAGCTCTACCTCCTAACACCATCACCTTGGGATTTCAATATATAGATTTTGGGGGGACACAAACTCAAACTAGCTTAACTCTGTGTAGCTTTCTTCTCTCCTGTATCTGACCCACAAATTCAAGCCTCCCTGGTCTCCCCAAACTTTGGGTTCTTTCTCTCTTCAACTCAGCAAGGTACTGCTTGAGGTTTCCTCCCTGTCCCCCATGTAGCGTGCCGTTGAGACCACAAGACTTGGCTCATCTTGTTTCCTTCCACTCAGGGACCACAGTCCTGTGCAGCCCTTTGTGCAAACCCTTTTACTGCATCCATTTTCTCCAGTTCTCTGCATGTTCAAGGTGAGAGGGGAAATCTGGCTCCTGCTACTCCATCTTGGCCTTTGACACATGCAGTGAATACATTGTGCCTGGCCGGGAGTGCAGGCCTAAGGAGGACACGTGGAATGGACAGAGGAAGGAGGGAAGATACAACTGGCTCCAGAGTTCTGACTGCTGGACACCATCCTCACAGCTTCTCCTGGTTCTCTGATGAATGACAATGGCTAAATGTAATGTGAATCCCCAAGATGTCCTAGTGGACATTTATCACATTTTCTGGAGGTGGGGCATTGTTAGGACATATTTGCTTTAGTCTAAGTCCAGTCTTCCCAAGGCAGAGACCAGAACATTTGGATCCTGAGTGGTCACCGAGTCAGCGATGCAGGCATGTGACCTGGGCTCCAACCATCAGCTTCTGCCCTGAGGCCTTTCAGTTGAGTGACTTGAGGAATGTGGCTCTGGGCAGAAGCCATTCTCTCAGGACAGGTGGTGGCACAGCTGTCTCACAAGACCCTCTGTCTTAATCCATTTATATTGCTATAAAGAAATACCTGAGGCTGAGTAATTCATAAAGAAGAGGTTCATTTGGCCCACAGTTCTTCAGGCTGTACAAGAAGCATAGTGCCAGCATCTGCTTCTGGTGAAGTTTTAGGTTGCTTCCACTCATGGTGGAAGGCGAAGGGGAGCCAGTGTGTGCAGAGATCATATGGCGAGATAGGAAGCGAGAGAGGCAGGCGAGGGAACTAATAGAGCAAGAACTCACTCACTCTCCTCACCCCAGGGAGGACATTAATGTATTCCTGAGGAATCTGCCCTACTACCCACAGTCCTCATTAGGTGATGCCTTCAACATTAGAGATCAGAGTTCAACATGAGATTTGGAAGGGTCAAGCAAACCAAATTATAGTACCCTCCCTGGGCAAAAGTGGGTTGATGTGGACCGAGGCTACCATGCTGTTTCCTCTGGCACCCAGAAGACAACAGCAGAGGCTTGGCTCCCTGGCCAGGCAGCTCACGGCTGGATTTTAGCCACTGTGCCCAGAACCTTAGCTTTTGGTCTGTTTCACCAGCCATCCCAACAATTCTGTAAAAGTACCTCCTTTTTCTTCTTCATCAACCGGAGTTGGCTGAATTCCAGTCTTATTTGGAAGACTTATTGTCTTGGTTGTATTATTATTTGACTAAGTAGCAAATGACTGGCAAAGAGAAAACTGAAAAATAGGATGTCATTTTATCACATAAAGAAAGGCTACATTTAAATAGCTGCTTCCAAGTAGATGTAGGTCCTCATTTATAAGCCGTCTATGTACATCATAGACCAATGCTGAAGACCAGAGAGAGCAAAGGCATTAATTATTCCAAGACTTATCTCTTTCTATTGTCAACTGTAACATTTTTCCACTTGAAATAAAATCTTCTATTAGTCTAGTAATTGTTTCTGAATATTTTAATGACCTGTATCAGCACTATACAAACCATATATTTTCTGAACAAGTTTCTAGGCTTCACAAGCATTTCCGGAGATGGACATTAGTAATCAAGGTATAGGATGTACTAAGCTGACAAATGGTTTTCTCTAATAGAAGGCTTGGAAATAGCATCTGATTTCATTAATTTTATAACTTCTCATTCATTTACATTTGTAAGTTGGACATGTACCCGCTATGCTTCAATTCATTCTTTTGAAAGAAATGCACAGACCAGGGTCATTGTTATGGATAAATGTGCACCTTTTAAAAACAGCATGGGTAGTTGTGGCTTAGAGTGGAAATAATGATGTCAACTGAGCCACCAGGATGATGCATGCCCCAGGAGTCAACTAGATAAAATGTGGTCATGGAAGATAGGAAATTCTATCCTAATAAAGCACCATCAAGTCCTTGTCTTTTAAACATAAAATAACTTATTCCCGGTTGGTGATAGAAAGCATATCACTTGGAGTTTCTGGTAGGAGTTGCTTTAGAGTGGAAGTATATATTCAAATTTTGAATGGTATACTTCGCTCCTCACCAAGATTACTTGGTGACATTTGTATGGACAGGCAAGAAGCTACTTTGTTATGCAAACCTTTGAAAGGGGATGAGAGAGAATAAAAAAACAACAACCAAATAAATGAATGGGCTATGAACATAATAGGTGAGACATTGAACTAGCTGTTGTTTATCCCGGCAAGAAGTTGAGAGTGTTTTTAAAATAGTATCTAAATCCAAAACCAAGCCATTGTAACAAGAAAGAAAAGACTCATTGGGCTTTTTGTGGTGTGTGAAGCAAAACTGTAGATATAGAGAATAAATTCACTAGAAGAAACCTTGGAAGTGCATTTAGTTCAATGCTCTCATTCTGTCAATGGGGGAAACTGAGGCCCAGCCAAGAAAGTGATCTACCCAAGGTCACTTATTAGGTAGTGGGAAAGTGCTATAGACTTAATGTTTGTGTCCCTCTGAAATTCATATGTTGAAATTCTAACCCCTGAGGTGATGGTATTAGAAGGTGGGACCACTGGGGGATGACTAAGTCATGAAGGTGGAGGTCTCTTGCATGAGAGTAGAGCCCTCATAAAAGAGACCACAGAGAGCTCTCTCCTCCCTTTCTGCCATGTGAAGGTAGAGTGAGAAGATGGCCATCTATGAACCAGGAAGCAGGTTGTCGTCAGACTCCAAAACTGCCATGGCCTTGATCTTGGACTTCCCAGCCTCCAGAACTGTGAGAAATAAATGTTGTTTAAGCCACCCAGTCTGTGTCATTTTTGTTATAGCAACCCAAACAGGCTAAGACAGAGCATGTAAGTTTAGAAGACCGTGTCAAAGGACGGAGCACTGTGAAAACTTGACCATTTGATCCAGCAATCCCACTACTGGGTATCTACCCAGAGGAAAAGAAGCCATTATTCAAAAAAGATACTTGCACATGCATGTTTATAGCAGCACAATTCACAATTGCAAAAACGTGGAACCAACCGAAATGTCCATCAATCAACTAGTGGATAAAGAAACTGTGGTATATATGATGGAATACTACCCAGCCATAAAAAGGAATGAATTAATGGCATTCGCAGCAACCTGGATGATTGGAGACTATTATTCTAAGTGAAGTAACTCAGGAATGAAAAACCAAGCATCCTATGTTCTCACTCATAAGTGGAAGCTAAACTATGAGGATGCAAAGGCATAAGAATGACACAATGAACTCTGGGGACTCGGGGGGTAAGGGTTGGAAGGGTGTGAGAGATAAAAGACTACAAATTGTGTGCAATGCATACTGTTTGGGTAATGGGTGCACCAAAATCTCACAAGTCACCACTAAAGAACTTACTCATGTAACCAACACTACCTCTTCCCCAATAACCTATGGAAATAAACTTTTTTAAAATAAATAAGTAAGAGTTAGTTACATGAAAAAAAGATGCTAATACCTACATAATGTGCCCATCGTGATGAGTAAAAATCTAGGGAATATTTGCAAAGTAAGGAGCTCCCAGCTCCTCCATGCTGTAGGCAGCAAGGTGGGCAATATTCTCCAGGGATAAAATTGTTTTAATATGAAAAGTTGCCTGGGTTTCCATAGACCTGAATGGGCACTCTCCTATTGAACACAGGACCTGAATAAAACCCTATAATGATAGGCTTTTGCACTAACAGCCCCCTCAATGCTGGATCAAGATGCAAAAAGGCATGGCTGAAATGAGATGACATCCAAATGCAATTAAAAAGATCAAAGGCATAGATGCAAGAAGAGAGTGCCTGATAATAATAATTTTTATTTGCAAAATCAAAAACAAACAAAACCCTCCCCAAACAAAAAAAAGACCTAGAGTTTTAGTTGATTCAAGCTTAGGGTGCACCAAGGGTGTGATGTGATTGTCCTATAAACTGAAAGAAAACTTAGGCTGAATTAATCGGACTCAGTGTCCAAAAGCCCTAGAGGAAGTAACAAATAGGGGGTATAGATTCAAGTTCAATATAACAGGGAACTTTCTTGCTATTTATTCTGTTATTAGATTGGGCTGATAATTTGGTGTGCATTTCTGGAAGGTTGTGAACAGCTGGGTGAACATCTGTCAAGGAGGCTGTAAACTTGATTCTGCTTTTGACAAGGTGACCCCCAGCTCCACTCTAACTCTAGGGTGTAAGTCTAAAGTCTAGCTTTACTCTCCAAGTCCCACCACATACTGTGTGACCTAGACAAGTTATGAAACCGCTCTGAGTCTCTTTTCCTTGGCTTTAAGATCAGGAAGATTAAATATATCTCTCAGAAATTATTTTAAAAAATCAGTTTAAGAAATGTAAAGCAAAGCCCCTGGTATAGTGCTTGGTACATAATAATTTTTAAAAATATTTGTGTTGTCAGAACTGTCCATTCTTCCATTTATAACAACTCATTCAGGGATGAGCGTGTGACTCCCATAACAATTAATGAGATAGACTGTGATTTCTGCCAAGGCTTCGTGGAGTTCTTCTTGCTTAATGGATTTAAGGCTGAGACGACACTTCCTGGAGATCCTATTACATCTGAACTCTGAGATTAGGACCAGGACAGCTGCAGACAAAGGCAAGAGCCAGAGAGAAACAAGCCTGTGAGGACTTTGGTCCACCATGCCTAAAGCTTGATGACTTTTAGGCTTCTCATTTACATGTGTCAATTAATTCCATTTTGCTTCCTGCAGGGTTTCAGAAAAACTTAATTAAAGAATTGTGACAGATGCAGTCCTGGAGAGAGACATTCTCGTATCCTTACAGTTTTATTATTTTTTCTCCCATGCAAAGTCCCAACTTGGCAACAACTTTTCCTTTCCTCCATGCATGGAGCTATGAAGCCACCATGGGCACTACTTTTCTTAATTATCTACCTCTTCTTACAGCCCAGGGCAGCCGACTTGACACATTGAGGACACATTGACCTGAAAAGTCTATTGTTGTTTTTGGCAGCTCTCAGCTTACAGATCATACCTTTAAAACCACAGCTGTGTCTTCTTTAGTTCACCCTCGAGGTGCCAAAAGCCTAATCAATAATGAATAGCCATGATGTCTTCAAACTGACTTTAGCATCTGGCCTGAGGAGGGGCGCACCAAGTCTGGGTCTCATGGCAAGCAAAAGTTGGAACGAAAATAGAAATGCTGAGACAAGCTCAATCACAATGCAGATTCACCAGAGGTTCTCTTCTTTGAATGTTACATTTCTGCCATCACCTGCTTGCTAGTTAAATTAACTGTCAAAACCTGCGACAAATTGTGGTAAGGCTGAAGTGAACTAACATGGAAGCTCCATGACCATCACTGAACAAGGTTGTTGAAGCCACAGCTCTGACACTTTCTGATGTCAGCTTGTCTGAATGACCCCTGGAGATTCTTCTGACAACCTCCAAGGAGGCCATGGGTCTATTGATGGACACGAATCTGAATTTTAGTGGCCAAGCTACTGGGGGAAGAGCTTTAAGAGCCTACTGGTTTCCATAGATATGAGTAATTCAATGCTGGTGTTCTTCCCAGAGGTGCCTCTTTCTTCTATTAGTGTTGTATAGTCCCCTTGCAAAAGCAGCAAGGACCCTTACCCCAAATTTTGTTCAGGTATGGAGGTTGATGACTCTCCATGCAAAAGAGTGTTTGAGAGAAGGTTTATTGCTCACACAAGGGACTCTCTGGTAGAACTGAGCAGGTGCCAGCAGGCCCGGGGTTGGCTCAGGCAGAGTGGAAGAATGGGCTTGGGCCTTCAAATAAGTGGCTAAGAGCCCAGGACATGCTCACTGGATTTAGGGCCCAGTGAAATCCAGTTTGACCTCATCTCTCACCTTGATTACATCTGCAGAGATCTATTCCCAAATGAGGGCACATTCTGAGCTTCTGGGTGGACATGAATACTTGGAAGAAACAGTTCAACCCAGTCCACAAAGTGAAAGCACTTCATTATCACTTCTGAAAAATCACCTTTATCACACTTACCATATTGCTGAATTTCTGCTTCCCCAAATGGGACTGGAAAGAACCTTCACAGGCTCGTGGGATTCCCAGGAAAGTTTGACCCTTGAAGAGGATTGAGACCTAAAGAATGGATTTGCTCAAAGCAGAGCTGAGACGGGGAAGCAGTGGAACAGGGATGCCACCTCTTCAGCCCTCACCTGAGGGCAACACTGGCTGGGGGTGGAGAACCTTAGTGTCCCATACCGGCCTGTTTTCCCAGCAGAGACACAGCTGAGTCAGCAACAGTGAGTGTGACATTTGGAAGCATCATGGCCTCAGGATGAGTGTGGTCACCAGTGCTGTTAAATATAGTTCTCATGGCTGGTGCCCCATTAAGACAGATTTGATGCTTGGTGACACATTCAATTTGAAAATTTCCCACAGTTTGGCTGGATTCAGTGGCATCCCCCTTTGATTCCTGTCGGGCTGCCATAACAAAGTACCACAGGCTGGGTGCTTAAACAACAGACATGTATTTTCTCACAGTTCTGGAGGCTGGAAGTCCAAGATCAAGGCACTGTCAGTGTTGATTTCACTCTGAGGCCTCTCTTTCTGGCTTGCAGATAGCTGTCTTCTCACTGTGTCCTCACATGGGCTTCCCTATGTCCCTATATATGTTCAAGTGTTTTTTTTTTCTTATAAAAACACCAGTCCTGTGGGATTAGGGCTCCCTCTAATTACTTTGTTTTAACTTAATTACCTCCTTAGAGGTAATTTAATAGGGTCACATTCTGAACTACTGTGGCCCGGGACTTCAACACATGAATTTGCAGGAGACACAGTTAAGCCCATATCAATCCCTTCCACACGTTTGTGCTGAGTGAGCAAAGTGCATGCCTTCCTTTGTTACACATTTCTGTCTCTGAAAGTTATGACTGTCTGTCAAGGAAGGGTCTAGACTTTAGATGGCAGGGCCATGAGGCACAGCCAGGCTGAGAGCTCAAAATCATGACTCAGTTCAGCGTGTGGGGTGCACGAATGCTGAGGGGTGGGAGCTGAGGTGCAGCACTGACAGTTTCTTGACTTTTCACTTAGAGAATCCCAGTCTTCAGGGGGTCTTTTCAAGACATTTATACCTTGACTTCCATCCGTGCTGGAAACGTTTATCCACCTTTGCAATTGGCAGGCCAGGTTGCAAATAAACCTACTTCTAAGCATGAGACTCAAAAATATGAGGGACTCTGTTATAACTGTAATTCCAGTTACAGAGAAGAACTTAATATAAGATAGATTATTTGAGGGCCTTGTTCTAGGAATGTATATACAGCAAGAAGCTATTTTAATCCCAGCTCTTTGGGAGGCCGAGGCGGGTGGATCACCTGCAGTCAGGAGTTCAAGACAAACCTGGCCAACATGGTGAAACCCTGTCTCTACTAAAAGTATAAAAATTAGCTGGGTGTGGTGGTGGGTGCCTGTACTCCCAGCTACTCGGAAGGCTGAGGCAGGAGAATCACTTGAACCTGGGAGGCAGGGGTTGCCGTGAGCCGAGATCGCCACTGCTCTCCAGCCTGGGCGACAGCAGTGAAACTCCATCTCAAAAAAAAAAAAAAAAAAAAAAAAAAGAGAGTGTTTTGTTGTTGTTGTTTTTTCTATAGACTCTGATGATGATGCTATTGCAAAAGCCAGGTGTGGAAGACAGAATAATAGTCCTTCAAAGATGTCCACATTCTAATCTCCAGAACCTGTGTGTTATCTTACATGGCAAGAGGGACTTTGCAGATGGGGTTAAAGAACATATGGTGGGGAAATTATCCTGGACTATCTGGGTGGACCCAGTGTAATCAGAAGGGTCCTTATAAAGGAGAGAGGGAAAAAGGAGACAGGGGTGGGGGAGTAGAAGAGAGAAGGAGTTTTAGCCATGCTACATGGCTGGATTTGAAGATGGAGCCAAGAAAACAGGCAGCTTGGAAAAGACAAGGAAACAGATCCTTCCTTAAAGCCCCCATAGGGGCACAGCCACATAGCCCTGCCATCCCATCTTGGACCTCCAGAACTGGAAAATAACACATTTCTATTTTAAGCCATGAAATCTGTAGTAATTTTTTACAGCAGCAATAGGACACTAAAACCTCAGGGTAATTAAGTTACTGTATCTTGAGCAGCCAGAAGTAACTTGGTAACATTATCACTGAACAATTGCCTCAGCATCTTCAAGGTGCAAACAGTGGCCTATTTTTTTATTTTTCTAAAACAAGAAATGCACCATCTGTCAATTTAATTGCTACCTTTCCCTCATCTGAGTTGATCCAGCATCTGAGGCTTACAGAGTCCAGCAGAAACGGGGTCCCAGGTTCATAATCTACACTTGTTCTAACTGCTGCTGTCCCCGGGCTGAGCTGGGCAGGGTGTTACACTGCCCACCCCTTTACCAATCCCTCTTCTACACATCACCTTTCCTCAATTCCTCCTAATATGCTTCACCTTGGAGACCTCCCTCCTTCCTCCACATCCCCTGCGACACACTGATGCTCTTTTCCCTACTCCAAGAACCTACTACTGGCATCCCTCTAAAGCCCACCTCTCCCTCTAGGTATGGCCATCTGGCTCCATCTCATGTCTACTCTTGCATGGATGACAGCCATCACATCCCTCCATCCAGAAAACAGTCTCCTTCAGGTACTAGAATGTATCCACCTTGGAGAGCTTTGGGTGGTTATTAACAACACTGGTTTTCTCATTATATTTGTTTCCAAAAACTTTTATATAATGCCTCTTATGTGGTAACTTCAGTGATTGTGGGCTAACTGAATGAATGTTAATAATATACATTAGATGTGGCTGTTTGAGATATTTCATGGTTCCATATGAATTTTAGAATTATTTTTTCTATTTCTGTGAAAAATGTCATTGAGATTTTGATAGGAATTTTATTGAAACTGTAGGTTGCTTTCTTGAAAAGTAACAAAACTGGAGGCATCAAACGTCCTGATTTCAAAATATATTACAAAGCTACAGTAATTAAAACAGTATGGTACTGGCATAAAGACAAGCTTATGGTACCAATGGAACAGAATAGAAAGCTGAGAAATCAACCCACACATATACAATCAATTTTTCCTTCAAAAGGTGATAAGGGTGTCAAGAACAGACAATGGGAAAAGAATCATCTCTTCAAAAAATGGTGTTGGGAAAAGTGGATGTTCACATGCAAAAGGATAAAATTGGACCCTTATTTTACTCCATATGCAAAGTAAACTGAAAATGACTCATAGACTTAAACATAAGTCCTGCAACTATAAGATTCCTAGAAGAAAACAGGGGAATAGCATCATGACATTGATCCTGGCAATGATTTAATGGGTCTGACAGTAGAAGCAAAGTTCAACACTGACAAAATTAGACAAATGGAGCTGCATGAAACTGACAAGCTTCTGCACAGCAAAGGAAACAATCAACAGAGTGAAAAGGCAATTTACAGAATAGAAGAAAATGTTGGCAAACCATCAGATAAGGGGTTAATTTCTACAATATAAAAAGAACTCCTACAACTCAGTAGCAACAAAACTAATAACCTGATTTAAGACAGTGTAAATACTTAAATAGACATTTATTCCAAGAAGCCATGCAAATGGCCAACAGGTACATGAAAACATGCTTGACATTACTAGTCATCAGGGAAATGCAAATCAATGTCACAATGAAATATCACTCACACCTATTCAAACAGATGAACAATAACAAGTGTTGGCCAGGATGTGAAGAAAAGGGAGCCCTTGTACACTGTTGGTGGGAATGCAAAATGGTACCGCTGCTATGGAAAACAGTATGGAGGTTCCTCAAAAAATAAAAAAAATAAAAATACCATATCAATATGGTTTGGCTGTGTCCCCATCCAAATCTCATCTTGAATTCCCATGTGTTGTGAGAGGGACCCTGTGGGAGGTAATTGAATCATGGGGGCAGGTCTTTCCCATGCTATTCTTGTGATAGTGAGTAAGTCAGTAAGTCTAATGAGATATGATGGGTTTATAATGGGGAGTTTCCCTGCCCAATCTCTCTTTTTATGCCTGCTGCCATCCATGTAAGATGTGACTTGCTCTTCCTTGCCTTCTGCCATGACTGTGAGGCCTCCCCAGCCACATAGAACTGTGAATCCAATTCAACCTCTTTCTTTTGTAAATTGCCCAATTTCAGGTATGTCTTCATCCGCAGCATGGAAACTGACTAATACACATATCGTCTAGCAATCCTACTTCTAGGTACTTATCTAAAAGTATTGAAACAGGATCTTGAAGAGATATTAGCATTCTAACATAGTTTGTGACACTACTGACAATAGTCAAAATGTGGAAGCAACTTGTGTTCAGTGACATGAATGGATAAAGAAAATATGGTATGTACATACAAAAATATTATTCAGTCTTAACCAGGTGTGGTGGTACACACATGTAATCCCAGCTGAGGCAGGAGATTGCTTGAGTCTGGGAGTTTGAGGCTGCAGTGTTCTCTGATTGTGACTGTGAATAGCTGCTACACTCCAGCCTGGGCAACATAGCAAGACCCTCTCTCTAAAAATAATATACATATATTTTTTGAAAAGGAAATTCTGCAGTATCAGATAACTTGAATGAAACTTGAGGACATTATGCTAAGATAAATAAGCAGTCACAGAAGGATGAATACTGCATGATTCCACTTAAATGAAGTATCTAAAATAGTCAAATTCAAAAAATCAGGGAGTAGAATAGTGGTTGTCAGGGGCTGGGGGAAGGGGAAATGGGGAGTTGCCAGTCAAAGGGCGTAAAGTTTCAGTTAAGCAAGATGAACAAGTTCTAGAGATCCGCTGTGCAATGTTGTCCCTATAGTTAACAATACTGTATTGTACACTTACAAATTTGTTAGAGGGTGGATCTCATGTTAAGTGTTCTTACCATCACCACCACCACAACAAAACACAACCAAAACCAAAAAAGGTTGCACACTCGTACAGTAGTTAAAAATGTTATGGGCAATGGTATGCTAGAGCTGGCCTGTAATGGCTCACAAGAGCTGATTGTTAAATTTTCAGGAACATCCTCGTTAAATATAGCCATTATTAAGTGTTAAATGGTATAAATTTACAATTAAACAAATTAAATTGAAAGTAAAGGTAATAAATATTCAGAATATATCACAACATAATTATTTCACTACATTCTACTACTATCTATGTTCTAGAGGTTACCTAAGTTATTATCTATTTTATCTGCATCCTGGAAAGTACATACAGGTTTACAACCAACCACCACTTTCAACTCTGCATTCAGAGACATCATATTGGCAGGTTGAAATTGGTCATGGTGTGTGAAGTTACACCACAGAAACTGGCAAATGCTATAAATCACATATTTTTTTTTTTTGAGTCAGTTGTTAAATGTTCACCAGACACCACTGTTCCTAAGCCAATTCTTCACAAAAGACTTCACAAAGACTCCAAAATGGAAGCAGAACCGATATTACCACCAATTTACTAATACAGAAAGAGTGACCCAGACATTAATTAGCTTGTCCAAAGAAGCCTTCGGAGTCCTACTATACTCCATATTTTTACCGTTATATAATTTTAAAATCATTTATTAATAATTGAAATAGTCTCAATTATCTATGATCATCTATGATAATTGAAATTAATTATTAAAATCTTACATTTATTTTTACTTTTCCCTATAAAGCATAATACATTATAAAAATCATGGTAGAAATATAGATTAAACTAGGGTTGCCAGGTAAAATACAGGACATCTGGATAAATTTTAACTTCAGATACATTATGAAAACATTATTTAGTATGTTACAAATATTGCACGGCACACATTTATAACAAAAGAAAGTTGGAGGCCGGGTGTGGTGGCTTACACCTGTAATCCCAGAACTCTGGGAGGCCAAGGTGGGTAGATCACAAGATCAGGAGTTCAAGACCAGCCTGGCCAACATGGCGAAACCCCATCTCTACTAAAAATACAAATTAGCTGGGCATGGTGATGCATGCCTATAATCCCAGCTACTTGGGAGGCTGAGGCAGGAGAATTGCTTGAACCCGGGAGGTAGAGGTTGTGGTGAGCCAAGATTGTGCCATTGCACTCCAGCCTGGGCAACAAGAGCAAAACTCCATCTCAAAAAAAAAAAAAAAATTGAGGTTATTTCACTCAAATTCAGTGAATCACTAGCTATGCTTTCATATTAACAAGACAGGAAATTTTCTTACTCTATTTCTATTAAATTATTTTTTTAATCTGTAAGGTACATGGATGTACTTTGGTCAAGAATTAGGCCGAGGCAGACATCCAGGCCTGCATGACTCAGCGGGACTGGTACGCAGGTGCACACCTCCACTTGTTACATAACCTGTTTGTGTAAGCTCATACTTGGCTCTATGCCACTATTGTCTTTTTTTTTTGAGATGGAGTTTCACTTTCTCATTGCCCCGGCTGGAGTGCAATGGTGCAATTTCAGCTCACTATAACCTCTGCCTCCCGGGTTCAAGCGATTCTCCTGCCTCAGCCTCCTGAGTAGCTGGAACTACAGGTGTGCGCCACCACGCCCATCTAATTTTTTGTATTTTTAGTAGAGATGGGGTTTCACCATGTTGGTCAGGCTGGTCTCAAACTCCTGACCTCAGGTGATCCACCTGCCTCAGCCTCCCAAAGTGCTGGGATTACAGGCGTGAGCCACCGTGCCCGGCCGTATGCCACTATTATCTGTAAAGGGTATAACTGCCCTGCTGATGCTGATACATGCTGCTTGGCTCTCATACCCAGAGAGAGAGAGAGAGTAATGCTACTGACACCTGTAAGGGAGAGCTGGCCTTGTGGGTAAAGGAGTGCAGCTGTAGGTGTGGGGGCGGCAGGGGCTGTGGAGCCAGCTGCTGAGGGGAGCCACAGAGCTGGAGCAGATGGCCAAGATAAAGGTGGACAGTGCAAGAGAGAGCTAGAGTGAGTAAGCTGCTGATGAAAGAGCTACTGAATAAAACTACATTTCGCCCACCTACGGCCCCCCAAGTGTTCTTTCAGCTATCTGCCACCTACCCACTCCTCTCAGACCTCAGCATGGGCTAGAACCTGACCCTGGGCCTGACATTTGCTGTAGGAGTGGACCTGACAAAATGACTTTCTTTACCACGTCCCCTGGTCAGTTCTACCTTTAAACCTTTGCTAGGGTCAAAGTTAATTGCATAAATAAATTGCTTACGATTACCTAGTGCAGGTACAATAACCTAGCAACTTTGAATTTCTACCTAAAAGGGACTGCCAATCTCCTTTCTGACTTTTTAGACATCTCTGGAACAGTCTAAAACAAAATAGAAGCATTTAAAAACACCATTTCCTTTTCCATTCATGGCCGTTTCATCACACAGTTTGCACAGTCATCTCCTCCTGGGGGGATAGAACAGTTTCCTTGTCATTAGCACACTCTGGGGTCAGGTGTGTCTTGGCCAGTGGCTTTAGTTTTTTACGGATTAGAAATTCTTAGGAAAGTAAGTAAAGCTGCCCTTCAGAATCTTGGATCTTGAGTGAACAGAAAATCTGGTTGGGATACCTCTCTAATGGAGCTCAGGAGTGTGCCTGGACCAGTGAAGCAGTTGTTGGCAGGTTGATTATTGCACCTGTAATGCCGAGTGTCTGGCTATTGAAAGCTGGCGCCATTCATCTGGGCCATGTTTCATTTGCCGCGAATGCTCTTTATTTTTAACAGGGCCCAAGGATTAGTGGCAAAGAGCTCCCCTTAGAAGGTATGGGACTGGGAGTTGTGGAAACAGAGCAGGCAGTTCCATTGCATTGGTAATTTAGGTGGTGTGTGTTAGCAGAAAAGGAAGTGATAAAGGGCCTTGCAATTTGGAGGCATTCCCATTTGGAAACAGTATTCTCAAAGCCCGACTCAGAAGAAAGACGTATCATTGCTCAGTTTCCTAGCCTGTGTTATTCCTTAGTTGTTTCAACAATTTGATCACCTTTCAATGATTGTTCTCATTGGTTATAGATTGTGAACACATGAATAACATAATTACTTAAGAACCTGAAATTGCTCTTAATAGTGTATTGAGGCAATAATACAATTTCAAATGCGTTCAGTTGCAAATCTGCAGCATATTTTACTGGTGGTTGAATGAATAAGGTATATCAGGATGGTAACTACAGAAAGTGTCTGTGGAACACTTTTCTGCTTACCAAAATTGGCATTGAGTTTTAAAAAAGCAATTATATTTTCCTAACTTTTCAGAAAAGTATGTTCTTTTTATAATAAAATGACAATGGGTACTTAACTGGGTTTTGTGTTGAGATTGCTTCCATCGGTCCAGGCTTCTGTCACTTCCTAGGAGTGGGCAGGAAGGGTCTCTATAATGTGATCGTGAGTACTTGACCATTGCCTGTTGTGGAATATTCTTGTGATTGGTGCTTTTTAGTGCTCTTAGAAGAGAGCCAGGTTATTTCTATCTCCTGTTCTGCTCTCCTCCACTTTGGCTTTAGCCTAATTGGGCTCCTCATGGTCATAAGATGGCTGCCAGGAGCAACAGTGGCTGAATGCTTCCTTCTCATTCAGCTGGAGGAAAATAAAAACTCAGGATCCAAAACCTCTTCTCCGCTCACATTTATGTTAGTTACATTGTTTTTCACTTCTTCTAGTAAAACTCATCATTTTTGCCATTATTAAGAAATATTGGCTAAATGTTTGAAAGAGGAAGCTGAACCCATTGCTGCAAAATGTTACAAGCTTTGTGGTAGATTGTACCAAAAAGGCCACTGTAGTATTTCTATCCCACAGGCTCTTCCAGAATCTTGCCACTCTTCCATCAAGAAACACAGTCTGTTTCCCACCCCATCCCCTGAAACTGAGCATTATTTTGCCGCTGCATTGACTGATGGAATGCATCCCGACTTTTGCGCCTGGCTTTTTGCCTTGGGATATGGGTTTTGGGAGCTTTGAGATAATATGTAAGAAGTTTGGCTGCCCTGAAGTATCCCTGCTGGAGAGACCTGGTGGAGAGAGCTCAGAGAACGCCTGAGGAGCCACAGCTGTCCCTGTACCAGCTACTTGAGTCTTCCCAGCCCAAGTGCCAGACAGCAAAGTGATTGAGCCTTTAAGTGATTCCAGCTTTCAGCCCTGTACCTCCGCAGCTGACTCTGAGTGCAGCACAGCTGAGTTGTCCCAGTGGAGTACAATCCAGGTTACAAAGTCGTGAACAAAGTGTTTCTCTCTCTCTTTTTCTTTTTTTAAAGCACAACTTTTGAAGCAGTTTGTTACAGAGCAATAGAAAATCAGAATTAGTCTAGTTTAAATTGTGTATGTGTGTGATTTTCAACTCTGTCTTTGATAATTAAGAGTTGGCTATATATTCAGGTAGTAGAAATGGGATAGTGTTTCCATTGATGACAGGTTAGCTCAGGTGCGCACATGCAGTCTTAATGTGGCTGATGGTTTGGGTGTAATTCCCACAAAGGCCAGTTTACTTTCCCCTGCTCCATGACTTAACTGTGTGATTATCTCACAGATGTCTGCTTGCAATTATGAGGCATGAAGAATCCTTGCAGCTATTAGGAAATAGGCACCTGGCTTCTCTGCTGAGCGAGCGAGTAATGGAAGCTGTGATGAGAACTCTCTGAACAAAAACATAATGTTGGTTCCATCAAGGGCCAGGCTTCTGGTAGACTGGTCATATGAGAAATGAGGATAAGTAGCCTGGAGCAGATGGGGTTGTAATGGGGTAGTAAGGATGAAAGTCTAGAATAGAGATCAGTAATTGATGTGGCAGGTACTGGTTGTGTCGGATGCATGGTGAACAGCAATGGACACCCAAACTCACAGAGCTAAGGATCAGACTTATTCCATGTTGCCCTGTGTGGATGTCATGGTGCTGAGTAAAGGGTGGACCCTGAAAAATTAGACTGAATTAGACTTTTTCCTCTTTATGTCCCCTTTGCTTGGCACACTCGTAATCATCTCTTGAGCAGAAAAGCCCCAGTTGAATATCCAGCTGCAAAATTTTATATTCAGCTGCATGATATCACAGCATCTTCCCCTTCCCCCCCATTTTTTTTTTTTTGAGACAAAATTTTGCTCTTGTTGCCAGGCTGGAGTGCAATGGCACAATCTTGGCTCACCACAAACTCCGCCTCCTGGGTTCAAGTGATTCTCCTGCCTCAGCCTCCCGAGTAGCTGGGATTACAGGCATGCGCCACCACGCCCCGCTAATTTTGTATTTTTAGTAGAGATGGGGTTTCTCCATGTTGGTCAGGCTGGTCTCAAACTCCCGACCTCAGGTGATCTGCCTGCCTCGGCCTCCCAAAGTGCTGGGGTTACAGGTGTGAGCCACCGTGCCTGGCCCTTATTCCCCTTTGCTAAAAGAAAGCAAGGCTGAGGATACTAGTAGTGAGCAGGACAAGGAGAACAAATGTTAAAATACAATGAAGGCAATACAATACCATACAAATAGAAGGGGTTGTTTCTAAACCATTTGCACGAGCATGAGTTACCTTTGCCTTGGTTTAAAAGTTTATTTTGCTGTCCTAAAATAGTTCTTCATTCCTTATGTGATTGTCCCAGCCCAGGGTCTCAGCTCAATTGCTAGCCCATTCCCAAACTTTTCACTGCCTCAGCCTCCTACCTCCCGTTCACTCACCCTCGCCTGCTTCCGGAGCTACTCCCGAAAGTCCTGCACAGTCTGCACATTGCAATGTGCAAAGGTTTGTTTTCAGCCATCTTTCTTCTTGTCATCCTCTGTGCCCACCAGTGGCATTTGCTGCTCTCTGCACGTGAAATGCTGTCCTTCCCTGGTTTGGATAAAGTACACTGGTCTCATTCTTCCCGCCTCCACCCCACCTGGCTTTCTCCTCAGTCCTCTTCTGCCTCACGCTGCTTCCCCAGGGGTTCTCATCATCCTGGGACTCTCTTTTCTCCAAATCTTCTTTTTCATGGATGCTCTGTCCACACCCACTTTCCAGCTTTTAACCTCAAAGAGACACCCAATTCCACATCTCTAGTTCAAAGTACCATTTGCACATCCCACCACCCCCTGTAATTACCATCAGCATGGGCAACTTCACATGTCCAAAACCAAGTGGATTTTCCTTGCTGGAAAAGTTTTTCCTCCTTGTCATGGATGAGTAGAAACTCAACTAGCAAAGCAGGCACTTGACCTTCCGTCTCTTCATCAGTTCCATCATAAGTAACTTGTCTGCACCTAAAGCCTCATCAGCCACGAAGGATAAGGAAGAAATAAGACCCACCCCCAACTCCCTAAGCACAATAGGTAATAACGAAAGTGGAGTTTTAAGTCAAGTTTGGGCCTTAGTAAGACAATGGAATTCTTGACATAAACTTCAACAATAACTACATAAAAATCACACATTTTTATGTGGTTATAATATGTGCTGGACTTCTGGTTACCTAGGCTCACACCTCAGAGGGATCTTTGGGTACCTCCATCCTTCACTGAGCAGTAGCCAAGGGCTACTAATTTTATTTCTACAGTATTTCACATCAGTTTTATTTCTCTTGACTGTCATTCTTTTAGCTCAGATGCTTATGTGTTTTTTGGATCATGGCTGTCAAACTTTAATGTTCCAAAAAATCACCTTTTGATAATGCAGATTCTGGTGTGGGACCCAATAGTCTGCATTTCTAGTGAGCTACCAGCTGATGCTGATGCTGCTAATCCCCGGACTACACTTTGAGTAACGAGGTTCTAGGTTAATTATTACAACAGTCTCAGAAGTGATTCTCCCTAAACCAGTGGTTCTCAACATATGGCCCCCAGACAAGCAACATTAACATCGCTTGGAAACATCTTGGAAATGCAAATTCTTGGCCAGTTCCAGTCCTACCCAATCAGAAACTCTCTGAATAAGCCATCCAGGTGATGTACTCCAGTTGATTCTAATGGATGCTGAAGTCTGAGACTCACTTATCTAGATCTTACCTTTACAACCATCACACACACCCACACCCCAGAATCTTTGCAACAATGTTGTAAAATTTTTTTGTAGTGTTTCTGCAATATGGCTTTCTTCTTTTTGTCTGTTTGTTTGTTTATTTATTTATTTATTTATTTAGAGACAGGATCTCACTATGTTGCTTAGGCTAATCTCCACCTCCTGGACTCAAGTGATTCTCTCACCTCAGCCTCCCCAGAAGCTGGGACTACAGGCACACGCTGCCACACCTGTCACAATAGAGCTTTCAAGGGCCTCAAACTTTGTCCCTAGTGGGTTTCTCTCTCGCTCCATCCTCCTCCTATTCCTAATTTTGGAGTGAAATGTATTGCAAATTGTTCTCTGTTCATTCCCTATCCTTCCTCCATCTTCTCCTTCACTTGTTTCTTTTTCCTGAAGCACCCTCATCATTGCTCATTGGAAGCCTCTCCACTCCTTACGTTCTTGCCAAACACCATCTCTGCTGTCTCGTGTTCCTCAGATCACTCAGCTGGGAGTGCATCTTTTCCCTTCCTTTAACTCAGTAGTGGTTAGCGTATTGTGCATCACACTAGAGTAGTGGTTCTCAACTGGGGCCGATTTTGCCCCCTGGAGACATTTGCTTATACCTGGAGATGGTTTTGATTGTCACAGCTGCAGATGGTGGTGCTGTAAGCATCAAGTGGGTAGAGGCCAAGGATGTTGATAAATATCCTAGAATGCATAGGAAAGCATTTCACACCACCCCCAGACAATTATTCAGCCCAAAAATCAGTAATGCATTGGCCGAGAAGCCCTGCAGTAGAGCAGTATGTGTATCTTGTATTTTCTCTGACATTGTTGTCCGCACCACCCTGGGGTTATGTCTTTGTCATGCATGCAAGTTCCAGTACAGAGAACCAGGTGCTTCATAATGTCTTCATTTTATTGAGAAACTGAGCAACCAAATATTGTAAAGTTTAAAAATGTGTGATTTTTATGTGGTTATTGTTGAAGTTTATGTGGAGAATTCTATTGTCTTACAGGCCCAAACTTGAGTTAAAACTCCACTTTCGTTATTAATTACCTAGTGTGCTTAGGGAGTTGGGGGTGGGTCTTATTTCTTCTCTATCCTTCGTGGCTGATGAGCTTTAGGGGCAGACAAGTTACTTATGATGGAACTGATGAAGAGACGGAGGCTCAAGTGCCTGATTTGCTAGTTCGGAACTGGGTATTGCGACAGGGGCTGTATTAGAAACCTTCTGTCTGGAAAAAACATTAATGGGTCCCCTGCTTGGGTGTATTCTAGTTGTTGTTTGCAAGCAACTGGAGGTCTTGGTCTCTTTGCTTTGTACAGCCAAGCATTGTCGAGGACACCCAGAAGTCTCATTCCTATGTATCTACAGGTTACAAAGCGGTATGTTGCCTTGCGATGAGGTGGCATGCACGAGGCTCTCTTGCCCACAGGGACCTCTCCGCAGGATGGAGACCAGCACACTTTAATGTAGATTCTGATCTGAAATGCACCACAGGAAGGGAACTGGTTCTGAGAGCCGAACCAGGCTTTGGTAACTCATAAGTCCAGTTCTCTTATTAAGCACTTGGGTACAAGCTCATCTGTGTGAATCCCTTGGGGCAAACTGAACTAAGAAATTTTCTGATTTTAGAAGGTAATTTGGGTGTGCACCACAAAGTCCATAACAAGCTCAGCAGAGTCTGGGCAGGACCTGGCAGTCAAATGCACCATGTGTGAGAAACATCGGAGGAGTCTCACGAGGTCGGAGAAACAAAGACCATTCATAGCTTGGAGTTTGTTCAGGTGAGCTTTTGCTACCAAGTGCATTACAAAGTGTTTTTTTGGTTTTGGAGATTTGGGGATTTTAGAGAGACCCAGGGATACAAGGCTGCTGATAGGAAGGTCAGTTTGGTCTTGATGAGATGGTTACCCGGCATGAGTTTCTATTATAATCTCATTTCCACCACAGTGTAGAAATGAAATGTCAGATGGGGAGTGGAGCCATGGGGCCTTACAGGAAACATTGCCATGGAAAATCCTGCAACATGTCAGCAGTCTCCGCCATGTCAGCAGCCTCCAGCCTGTGAGGTGCAGATCTCTAAAGCACTCCATGGGCTCCCCTGATTGCTGGCTTATTTTTTTCTCTTTGTCACACAGAGGTTCCTTTGGTCTTGAGATAAAGGTCAGGTTTCTGTGAACCGACTGGCCGCAGCCTTTCTTCTCCTGCCGTCTGAGGTGGAGGTGAGCCGAGGTGCCTGGAGTGTTCTATTTGGTAGGTAAGAGACCCCAACAGCCTGGATGAATACTTTTGTAAACAGCATTTTGTCAGACAAGAGCCATGTTCATTTCCCTGTTGCCGTGTGAGTGAGAACACTGTATCTTCAGACAGTCAGACCTCACTTCTCAGGGGCACGGTTCTCAGAGACGAAGGGGACAGTATCAGACATTAAAAAGGAGCTGAAGAGAAACAAGACATACCAAATACACTGAGGTTTTTTGTTTGTTTTTTCTACTGAGTTTAAACACTGCTTTTTAAAACAGCAGCTTTCCATAATGCGCGAGTCTCATTAATATGAAATGGGTCGTCATTGGTTAACCTTCACTTAGGTTAGCTCCAAATACAATGTGACATCTTATGTCACCCTGATTCTTCTAAACCTGATATTTTATTGTCTAATGCACAACTCTTAATGAGGATCATAACATTAATGTGTGATAATAAAAAGATCTTATTGTTAAATGCTACTATTATCCATAATGGTATAATGGTATAGGGACTGTTTCTTAATCAGTCCCTGGTGACCAATACCCTCAAGAACAAAAAAAAAAGGGGGGTCTGTATTGTACATCTTATTAAGTGCATTGGGTTTTTATGGTCTACCATAGGGACTGAACAGAAAAAGAAATTTTCTCGCTTCCCCTCTTTCCTCTGAAAAACACCATTCCCATTTCTGTAGGAAAATTCAGGGTCTGCAGGCTCTTGTAGATGCAAGACACAGCCACTTGTGGGAGGGGCCTTACTTACTTTCAGGACAATCAAAGCCAAAACAAAGGTTTCTTGTCACTTGGGGCTTTTATCCAATACATCCCATGTTAGAAACAATAAATCACTGGCTGACCAACCTTCTTTGCCAAGGGAACCTGTGGGGGCTTTAGGCTATTTCATAGTTCAAGTAAGACCCCATCTATTGACTTATCTACCTCCATCTACCTATCCATCCACCATCTATCATCTATCTATAGCTATTTATTATCTATTTTTCATCTCTCTCTCTCTCTGTCTATATCTATCCTCAATCTATTTGTATATGTGCCTAAAAAGGAAAAATGGATTGGCTTGAATAATTACAAACACTTTTAAATTTTTCCCACTATCTCTCCTTCTGATGCTGGAGGCTCCAAGCTGAGTCAGCTAATCACAGCCTGGCACAATGTGCTCTCAAAGAATTATGGGATGCAAAGACATCCTTGGTCTTCAGGAGTCGCAAATGTAGGGCATGCATTAAGACTCAAAAATCATAAAGAAAATATACGGTTTCTACTAGGAGGAGGAATTCCATAGCACATTAATTCTGTGGCACAACTCCAACCAGAGAATGAGTCCTATTGCTTCCTTCTGGAAAGGTTAAGCCAGCCCTTATGTTATAGGGAAGTCATGTCCATATCACATTCTCTTTACTGTTGCATTGTATGATACAGATGAAGTGGAAACCCTGTCTTCAATGTGCCATGTTTCTCTCTCTCTAGAGGGGCTGAAGCATTCCTGTGAGGGAATCCAGAAATGTGGAGTCCTGTATGTCCAACTAGTACATAATTCACACATACATTTCTGTCTGCTGCTCTATTCTGAAAGTTAACTTTTCATTTCCAAAACTATGCTTGAAGTGACTATCATTTGATTGTTGTTAAATTTGGAGAAAGAACCATTTACTTGAGACTTGGAGCTGAATTAAACTATGCAGCGTGAAGGGAAGCCAGTTTTAAAGGACGATGGCAGCCAATTTATTTTGTTACTTATGTTTTTATTTTTTCCAAGAACAGTTAACATTTACTAGGCACCTATTGGCCTCAGCCACTTGCATCTAAAGAGCAAAGCTAGTTTACCCGCGGCCCATGTTCTTTTCAATGGTTAGCCTTATTTCTCAGCTCTGTTAACCACTATTCTAACGTTAGCTTCAAGTTCAGTTTTAATCATCTAGTCCATAGTTGTGTACTGCTCCCTGCCACGTGAACAAAAAGTTTGGGGGAATAAGGCGAGCAGTTTACATTTTCTGTGGATACTTCAAGTAATTGGCCCCAAAGTGAAATTGAATTGGCCATGGTTTATCGTGTTCTGAGGGGATAAAATGTGTAAGGAAACGGACCTGTAGAGAGGGTTGATATCCAAGTATGCGTGAATGTGTGAAAATCCTATAACTCCACTTCAACTGGCCTAATATCCTGAGTCACTAGATGGTCAGAAGAATAGATACAGTACAAAAGGAACAAACCGATGTACATTTATACTAAAAAACCAAAAACAAGGTTTGTACAAGATGAACAGCAAATGAAATAGCTTCTGTCAAAATAAAATCTCGCACAGGTCATTTTTCTAGTACGTGGACATACATACACCCACACACACAGACACACAAGCAAGAATGTGTATTTTGTAAGATATAGGTCCTTGGAAATAGACATTCTTAGCAAATATGGATGACAGATCAATTGTAATTTATTTTCTTTTAACACTGTATCATCATAAAGAAAACTGGTATAAATGAAAAAATCTATTTCAAATATCTACATCTAAAATTTTAGGCAGTGAAAAAGCACTTTGTTGACAAGGAGTGTGGAATGATGTATGTTAATTGTCAGAAACTGCTGAATGCCTTGTTTAGTTGTCACAAACAAATTCACATATCAGAACGAACAATACTGCTAAATATTCCTTTTTTCCTGCTTTTTTTTTTTTTTTGTTAAAACATACTGGGAGAAAGTAAAGAAAAGAAAAACTGGAAATCCATACATCTTTCAAAAGTTTGAAATTGAAGCAATATTTAGAACCATAGATGAGGAAACACGGCGGCATTGGTGTAATATACACAACGCGCTTTTCTTCTTTAATCTGTAATGTACATCAAATACTTTACAACAATGCATTAACAAAAGGCAAGAAACATCTTGCTGTACAGAGGAACCCCAATGCAACCTGAAGCCTAGAGTCACAACGGATGAAGAGAGTAAACAAAGCGTGAGAAGCCGTCCCCCACACAGTGTGTAAACTATTCTGTGTCTTGTGCTTAACGATAACCCTCACGCCCCACCGGCCCGAATGCCTCGTCTCTCCTCCCATCAACCACGTTCAGTATAAAGCACTTCTCGTTACTCTACAGCTCACGCTAGAAAGGTGCTGCCCACTGTCATATTTAGGATCACTTTAGCTTTCTACTGATTTCCAAGTTAACTTGCGATTCATTTAGCTTTCTAAAATAGCTCTTAATATTTCCTTACTGGTTATCACAGCCTTCCTATGGAACAGGCTTTAACAAACTAAATTTGCAGGAGAAAAAAATAAAACAGAAAGAAATGTCTTGTGGTATGCATGCACATGCACTGTTCCCGGAGCGCCTGTGCCCCGCTCCTCACACCCAGGAGTCGGGGGAGGCCGGGTAGTGGCTCGTTTCATAGTTCAGTTCACTGTAAGGACGGGCAGCTGAGTAGAAGTCAACGTAGTTGCCGGTGGACTTGAGACCCAGGTGCATGGTGTACTCGCTGGCGGGAGGGCGATGGTGGACCTGGTCCTCGAAGAAGGACTCGTCGTAATTTCTTGTGGAATTCTGAAATGGCTGGTAGGTCTCGTAATCTTTTCTGCTGGGCTCCTGTGGGACTGGCTGTGCTGAAACCTAAACGGGAAAGAAGAGCCACACTGGGTTACTTGGTTTCCCTTGACTCAGCCTCCCTCTTGCCCCGGCACCCAACTCTCCTTCAAAGAAGAGGCTGTGTACATCCAGGCATTCACCACTGTGGCCCTGCTTCTCCAAAACTGCCAACTGTCATTGGCTTTCCTTTTGAAAATTGGATCCTAGGTCCACGTGCTATCATTCTACATAATCTTTATCATGGCAAAATATACATAACATAAAACAGCTTGCTTTAAGAAATGTTGAAGTGTAAGATTAATTAGGTGGCATTAAGAACATTCACAGTGTTGTGCAACCATCACCACCATCCGTTTCCACCACTTTTTAAATCATCCCAAACAGAAACTCTGTGCCCATTAAATGTAATTCCTCATCCCCTCTCTCTCAGCCCATGGCAAGCACCATTCTACTTTCTGTCTCTAGAAATCTGCCTAATATAGGCACTGCAGAGAGTGTTTGTCCTTGTGTGACTGGCTTCTTTCACTTAGCATAAAGTTTGCATGGTCCATCCATGGTGTTGCATATGGCAGACCTTGATCCGTTTTTGTGGCTGAATAATATTCCACTGTATGATGTGCATTGCTCCACTGATGAATGCACTGAAGGCCATGACTTTACCTCAATGTAGCAAAACTGCACTTGCACCCCATGATTGTATACATATAAGAATAAAATAGTCCATGGTGTGCATAGACCATATTTTATTTATCTATTCATCCGTTGATGGACACTTGGGTTATTTTTACCTTTTAGCTGCTGTAAATAATGTTGCAATAAACATTGGTGCATTTGTATCTGTTCTAGTCCCTGGGGTCCCTTTTCAAGCACCTGCCCCTGAAATGAGCAGAACCTCCCAAGGTATAGGGTGAGGTTAACCCTACAACAAGTGCATACCGGGATGCACAAAGCTCTGCTAATGTGCAGTAATTGGGGAGGAGGTCTGGTGTGAATTATTAAACACTCTTAAAGAAAGAAATACTGTTTGATCACTTTTGGGTGGACTCAGTGACTCCCTATTAATTTAACTAAAGTTCAGCACGGAAACGTTCTCTAGAAATTGGTCTTAGTTAATAGATAATGATTTGTAATTAGCACGTTGTGTGTAAATGAATGCTTTTAAAGACTTACACATAATTCTTCTCTCAAGTAAGTGAAACTCCCTCTTATATATGTCATTGATTTATACTAGTAATCAACCTGATCTTCAAAGAAGTGGTGAACTTCATCACAGCAGCTGTCTAGGATGTCCCACATGTCTAGTTAGTGGTAGCTGAGTGAATGAGGTTTCTGTCTACCTACAGAAGTCCAAAAGTCCATAGAGGATAAACCTTTGTTAGCCTGAGAGCTAACAAAGGATGAGAGGAACATTTGGAATGAATGTGCAACATCTGCAATTAAATACTGCTAAGTCCAGGTCTACTGGACTGCGTTGCTAGGTTGGGGTGCCCTTTGCTATTCTTTGAAGAGCTCTGTTTGTGCGCTGCTGAACTCCACTCCAACACAGGGCTGTTTTCCAAGTGCAAGACATGCAAAGGCTCAGAATCTAGAAGTTTGGAAAAATTACACAGGGAGGGAACTAGATTTGCTGTGTTTCTTGTTCAGCAGGGCACCCTATTCAACATTAGCAAATCCTTTAATACTCCAGTAGTCATAAATATTTATGTGTGTTTGTGTCTGTCTACATCAATATCTATAATCTATCATCTGTCTGTCTTCCTATCCACCCACCAATCCATCCATCCATACATCCCTCAAGCAAACTCCCACCTTATAGATGAGAAAACTGAAGCACAGAGAAGTTAAGAAACTTCTCCAAAACGTCATAGCTAGTGGTGTTGTGAACTGGAACTGGAACATACGGCTGGCTGACTCTAAAACCCAGGTGTTCTACCAACCTAGCCCAGTCCCATCAGAGCCAAGGTGGCCAAACCTTAGAGGACAGGCCTCAAGGAGCTGACTCTAGGCTCTAAGATAAGAAAGTCAATGGACAAAAGAGACCAAGAAGCGGTGTGTTTTCTTATGCATTTTTGGGGGCCAGGGAAGGCAGTGCAGGGGACAGGCACATCTTCAGGAGGAGTCACTCACAAGGGTTATAGCTCTCCTCCAAAGTGGCTTCTGCTTTCATTTTTTTGGTTCTTTTGCACAACCTCGTTCAAATTGCTTTGACTGTTGTCATGTTCTCTCTGGTTGGTGAACATTTTGGAGCTGGGTATCAGCTTTTTCAGCCTCTTACCCCAGAGAATTAACTTCTTCCATTCATCTGTACTGTTCATAAAATCCCACACCAATCACTTCTGAGGTTTGGTGCCCCAGTCCCAAAAGTGTGTACAAATGAACTGTCACAGGTGACACGTGACACTGCTGCACCCGGAGAGACAGAATTTGCTCACTGTGGTATTTGCTCTTGTGGTATGGACATTTTTGTGGTATTTGCTCTTGCGGTATCTTGTGGTATTTGCTCTTGTGGTATGGACGTTTGCTGGTGAAACACATCCACAGTGGAGGAATATTGGCTGCATTTTAAACTTTAAGGGAATATCTGACAGTTGAAAATCTGGCTGATGAAATGACCCCTCCCAAAGCCCTCCTCACATAAGAGCTAAAAATAAATGCATTAAAAATTGCACAGTTTGCATCAGCCAGATTTGGATGAGGGAAGTAGAATGATGCCCCAATAGAGCAGAGGGGATTTCTGAATCTGGGTGTCTGTTATGGTCTAGAGAAGCCCAGGAATACGCAAGCCCAAAGCTTTTGCCTTCTTTGCCTTAATGCTGCATCTTCTTTTGGAAAGGGGTGGTGACCAGCAGCTCACTCCAGGGTCAATATGCTCACGCTCTCTGCGCTCTGTTCCATGGCTTCTGTTTCTACCAAGTCATCTTTGCTGAACTTTTTCCTCAACAGTAGAATATTCACTCTAAATTATGAAGGATAGTGTCATGACACCTTCCAATTCTGTTAGCATAATGACAAAAGACTTCTTTGGGTTTATTCCTTAATGAATTTGCCAGGAAACTGGATTTATTTTGAACATAAGGGAAACAGTAGCCCAGTATAGCTCTTCCAACTTTTCCATGTCTCAGAATGTTCATAGAAAGACTCAGAGTGTTCATAGAAAATGAAGGAAGCCACATATGAAGTATCAGTGGTCTTCAAAGCATAATCCCAAGACCAGCAGCATCAGCATCACCTGGGAACTTGTTAGAAATGCAGATTACTGGGTCCCACTCCAGACCTACTGAATCAGGGCCTCTGGCGATGGGCCCCAGCAATCTGTGCTTTAACAGCCCTTTGGGGAATTCTGGCTCATGCTCCAATTTGAGAACCATTGGCACAGAGGTAAAAAAAAATGGGACAGGAAGACAGAAGAACCAAGATGAGTATTTGCCTCTTCCTGGCTGCAGGACTGAAGGAAACACGTATCCTCCTGGGATCTCATCTTCCTCATTTCTGCGGACAATTACAACTGGCCTGCTCACGTGACAGTGGAACTAAGGACACCAGGAAGGAACTCAAGATTCCGGTTTTGTTATCGTTTAAATATTGGTCATCAAAACAGCAAAGCTCTTTGTTTCTAGTTCCTGAACAAAAATCCTGTTGTCAGCTAGATAGATACCGTTCAACATGATATTTCTCTTTGTAAGTATGGGGTGGACTGGTAGAAGCTCAAAAGGATGTTTGGAAAGTATGCATAGTTAAGTCTTTTTGTTTTTTTGAGGCAGGGTCTCGCTTTGTCACTCAGGCTGGAGTGCAGTAGTGCAATTATGGCTCACTGTAGCCTCCACCTTCCAGGTTCAAGCCTTCCTCCTGCCTCAGCATCCCAGCTAGCTGGGACTACAGGCACACACGACCATGCCCAGCTAATTTTTGTATTTTTTGTAGACACACGGTTTTGCTATGTTGCCCAAGCTGGTCTTGAACTCCTGAGCTCAAGCGATCTGCCTGCCTCGGCCTCCCAAAATGCTAGGATTACAGGCATTAGCCACTGCGCCTAGTCAGTTAAGTCTTAAAGTGATGTCTGTAACCCGTTGACCTCAGACATTCAAACCAAAGATCACAAACTGTGTTTTATACTACTGATTGTTTCTTCTAGGAGGCTTTAAGCTCAGAGTTCACTGAAAATGTGCCTGAGTCCCAGGTCACAGGAGCAGCACCCACGTGTGGCCATGTGTCTGGTGCAGGCGTCTCTTTCTCAGCTCTCACTGTCTTTTGCCTTATCTTGGAGATCCACTTGAAACTGATTTCCCTCCATGAATTGCTTCCCCATAAGCTCAGTCACTACCCAGTGTGAAGCCTGTGAGACCTGGCTGGTGACTGAGCCACCCGGGAGACAGGAGCGCTCAGCAGAGGACAAGCTTCGATGCTGAAACTGACCAAACCCTGGAGGATCCCTCCTGGTGAAACTGTTCCAGGTGCAAAGTTCTGGGGTAACTTTTGGCCCAGGGAAGCTCCCAACATGAAAGCATTCCACCTAGAATGGTTGGTTACACCTCTATGGACAGAGAATCCAAGTCAGGAATACTGTTTATGAGTCCTCTCTAGGACTCCCAACCGGAAGACAGTGAAAACATGTCTTTTGAAGGGTTAGGATGGTTGCACTTTATTGAGTCCCCAAGAGAGAAAACTGCAAGTGAAGACAAGGTTTATTCCTATAACATAGTCTAAAAGAAGTAAAATGCTTTCTTTCCTTCCTCTCCAAGTTCATTGGAGTGTCATTATGATCTCCTTGGAAATACTTTTTGGGGAGGAGGGGGAACCCTCTCTTTGGTGGACATTTAAAAATGGATGTTAGGCTAAGATAGAATGATCCAATTATCCACTTCCCTTGGCTGGTCGCTTACAGGGAATGATGGTGGTCCTGAGCTATGAAGATAGGACTCAGCTCTGCCGGGGGCTTGCCTGCAATGCCTCGGTCCTGACGAGAGATGCGGAGCTTGCTCTCCATCCAGGGTGGATTTTAGCAACATTTGCCTGAGGCCCAGTGGCCTTGGTGTTTCACTCTGAGACTGAGTCAAGCACATTCTGGAGACCTCTGGGAGAAAGGCTATAGCTAGGTGGTGTTCACACTTATGGCAAGGATGCCATCTTAGCACATTAATTCTCATTTGCTTAAATGCTCGGGATCTGCTTACGTAAAAAGAATGTGCCCCTTAGAGCCATTATAGACTGTCCTCTAAATCTAGATGGCAAGCAGTCTTTTGGAACCTACTGCAGCCACTCTCTGAGATGCCAGAGACCCCTGGCCATGTCAGGGCGTTTCTTCAATGCCAACTCCCGGGAGAGGAAGGCTGGTGCAGAGGGAGCTGGTTCCAATGAGGAGCTTCTCTCTACCTGAGGGAACTCAAGATGAATCTCACACTCTTGGCAGCAAAATCATGGTCCTATTACAACCTGACAAGAATCTGTAATAATTGGCAATAATCTAATAATTGGCAATAATCTGCTTACTGTACATCCAGAATTTTATAATATTTGCTGCAAGAAGCATGACTGATTTCCATAAATGAAGTTGGCATTTCTAATACATTTTGTTTCTGTTTGCCTTTATGGAGGCAGGTTGGCAAGTGAATAGTTGGGGCCTCCCTGGTGAGCTGGTGTCTACAGCTCATGACCCTATTTATTTAGTCATTGGCTTCTTTGCTTTTAGCAAATACTAGAACTGAGGGGAGGCTGATTAGATGTTAGCAACACATCAAATAGGCCATGGGGGCCAAGCCATTCACCAGGGGGTCACAGACAACACCATATGTTTTCCAGAGTGCTGCACATGGAGTGGGCTGATGCCCACCATGGGAAGGAGAGATGTATGAAGTTTCTGATCAACGAGGGGGAACAACTCTGTCTTTTGGCTTTTATAGTTCCTGCAGAGCCAGAGAAAATGAGCCTTCAATAAATGTTTGCAGAGTAACACACACATATACTCTCTCTCTCTCTCTCAGATTGGTTCCTTAAGAATCTACTGTTGAGCTATATAGACTAAAGGAATAGAACAGAGGCCTTAGAAATAACACCACACATCTACAACCATCTGATCTTTGACAAACCTGACACAAACAAGCAATGGGGAAAAGATTCCCTATTTAATAAATGTTGTTGGGAAAACTAGCTAGCCATATGCAGAAAACTGAAACTGGACCCCTTCCTTACACCTTATACAAAAATCAACTCAAGATGTATCAAAGACTTAAACATACAACCTAGGACCATAGGAATCGTAGAAGAAAACCTGGGCAATACCATTCAGGATGTAGGCATGGGCAAAGACTTCATGTCTAAAACTCCAAAAGCAATGGCAAAAAAAGTCAAAATCGACAAATGGGATCTAATTAAACTAAAGAGCTCCCGCACAGCAAAAGAAACTATCATCAGAGTGAACAGGCAACTATAGAATGGGAGAAATTTTTTGCAATCTATCCATCTGACGAAGGGCTAATATCCAGAATCTATAAAGAACTTAAACAAATTTACAAGAAAAAGAAACCCATCAAAAAGTGAGCAAAGGATATGAACAGACACTTCTCAAAAGAAGACTTTTATGCAGCCAACAGACATATGAAAAAATGCTCTTCATCACTGGCCATCAGAGAAATGCAAATCAAAACCACAGTGAGATACCATCTCACACCAGTCAGAATGGCGATCATTAAAAAGTCAGGAAACGAGATGCTGGAGAGGATGTGGAGAAATAGGAACGCTTTTACACTGTTGGTGGGAGTGTAAATTAGTTCAACCATTGTGGAAGACAGTGTGGCGATTCCTCAAGGATTTAGAACCAGAAATACCATTTGACCCAGTGATCCCATTACTGGGTATATACCCAAAGGGTTATAAATCATTCTACTATAAAGACACATGTACACGTACGTTTATTGTGGCACTATTCACAATAGCAAGCACTTGGAACCAACCCAAATGTCCATCAATGATAGACTGGATAAAGAAAATGTGGCACATATATACCATGGAATACTATGCAGCCATAAAAAAGGATGAGTTCATGTCCTTTGCAGGACATGGATGAAGCTGGAAACCATCATTCTCAGGAAACTATCACAAGAACAGAAAACCAAACACTGCATGTTCTCACTCATAAGTGGGAGTTGAACAATGAGAACACATGGACATAGGGGAACATCACATACTGGGGTCCGCTGGGGGTGGGGGGCTAGGGGAGGGATAACATTAGGAGAAATACCTAATTTGGATGTCGGGTTGATGGGTGCAGAAAACCACCATGGCACGTGTATACCTATGTACCAAAACTGCACATTCTGCACATGTACCCCAGAATTTAAAGTATAATAATAAAAATAAAATAATAATAATAATAAAAAGAATCTACTGTTCAGTGCTCCTCAAACCTGAATGTGCACACAAGCGCATCTAATTAGAATGCAACTGTGCTGCGGAAAATCTTGGACGGGTTAGGGTTAGGAGCCAGAGAAGAATCTCTCCTGTATTTCTAACAAGATTCTGGGTAACATTGATACTGCTGGTTCCCCAACTAGACTTTGAGTAGCAAGACACTACAATGCATTTCATGTATTGCAGAATAATAGAACTTATTTATGTGTTCTTTTTCAAGTTCTCTATTGAACTTGCTGTGTCTCCTTTATTGGTAGTGATCATGTATAATGAATGCTTCCTTCCTAATGCATTTGCAGGGTTACAGGAGCTACTCCATCTCTGTCCAGTAATTAGACAATTCCTATTTAGTGACATCTTACAGTTGTCTATTTGGGGGTTTCTTTTAGTTTTGCACCATAGCAGAATACCTGCTTTCTGCACCAGATCAAGCACGAGGTTCAAAGGCCGTTTGCACATTTGAGGCTGTTCTGCCGAGTCCAACACACACACACACACACACACACACAGACACACAGACACACACACGCTGCAACAGGCGTGAGGAGAGGGCCTCAGGGGATGTTGCCTTCTTTTTCAGTTCTTTATGTATGTTGGATGAAAGTTTATGTTTAAAATTCCAGGTTATTTCACATGAGTCACATTGAAAAGGAAATACAAACGTGTTGCATTTACTTTACCTGGTTGTGTTTGATGTCTTCAGCGGGCGCACCATATGAATTCCTATACAAAGTTGAAATTCCAGTGTTTTGAGCTAAAAGCAAAAGGAAAACAAAAGTTTAGCAAAGAAAACAACATTACAAATAAGGAATAGTTGTTATTGAAGCAAGTTCTTGCCCTAACAAAGCTTGTTTTCTTGGGGACCATTCCAAGTAGAAGACATTCTTTGGCCCTGAACACTTCATTTTACATACAGATATTAAAAAAGGAGAACAGTTATTCTAGAAAATCCCCACAGCATGTCAGCCGCTTGCAATAATGTTCACATCACAGACAGGGTCAGGGCAGATGCTGCAAACAGATGGTCATTTTGTAAGTTTTATGGCCTTCTTTTCTGGTGAAAACTGGCAGGTAATAAAGGCTTGTCACCTGCACTGAAGCATGCAGGAGTCTGTATCAGCAGCTTAGCTTTTAGCCGGAGAGTGACAAGAATAAAATTTCTAATTTGAGCTCACAGAAGTGCTTGATCATCTTTCAGACAGTTCATTTCTTATAGACCCAAAGTACGGGCAGGGGGCATCGCCTGCATGTCCCCCATGTATCTGGAAGCCTGCGGCTTTGGAATCAAACTAGATGCAGAGGGAGGATCCCACTCTGTTGTCTGGCTTGCCTGTGGTCTAGACGAAAGAGATGAAGGTCTCCTCTAGTTGCCAGCAGCTTCTGAAGGCCCAGAGAGGGGGCCTATTAGCCCACTTCCTTATGGGAAACCCTTGAAGCTCAAGCCACCCACTCAGAGGAAGGGCACAGGCCACCACTCCCTTCACAGCTGCTGAAGGGTCATGGATCAAGAAATCTTTGGTAGAATGACCATATCACCTAGCAATCCCACTGCTGGGTGTATATTAGAAAGACAGGAAGTCAGCGTATCAAAAGATATCTGCATTCCCATGTTTACTGCAGCGCTGTTCACAACAGCCTAGATGTGGAATCAACCCAAGTGTCCACCAACAGATGAATGGTTAAAGAAGATGTGGTATATGTACACAATAGAGTACTGTTTGGCCATAAAAAGAATGAAATCCTGTCACTTGCAGCAACGTGGTGGAATTGGAGGTGATTTATGTTAAGTGAAACAAGCCAGGCACAGAAAGACAAATACTGTATGTTCTCAGGCACATGTGGAATATGCGGAAGCTAAAAAAAATTGATCTATGAAGATGGACGGTAGAATGATGGTTATCAGAGACTGAGAAGTGGAGTTGGGAGAGAGGAATAAGAGGGGATGGTTAATGGGTAGAAAAATACAGTTAGAAGAGAAGAGATCTAGTGTTTCATAGCACCATAGGGCAACCATAATTCACAGTAATTTATTGTATATTTCAGAACAACTAGAATAATGGAATTGGGATGTTCCTAACATAAATAATAAATGTTTAAGGTGATGGTATCTCATTACCCTTATTTGATTGTTATACACTGTATACTTGTATCAAAAAATCACATGGACCCCATAAGTAAGTACAACTATTATGTATTCATAAATTTTTTTTTTAAAAAAAGTTTTGGAAAATGCTGTCTAGTGTCAGTGGGGTATAAAACACTCTAAAACTAGGAAGGGCTCATTGTTTGCTTCCAGTATTTAGGGGATAATGAAGTAGGATCACTCTACCTATCGGCCACAAGAGAAAGGTCAGTATAACCTCTCAAGGTCTAAGTTCACTCCACCCATGATTTTTTACCTAAGAGTTCACTACAGCTGTGCAATAAAATTCCTCCTGGAGAATTCAGCGTAGAAAGTGAGGGCCGAAAGTCCATTTTTTCCATTTTAAAGACCATTCTGTTATCCTCTCTGGTTGAATGCATGTCACTCCTGTCTCTGTATTATGGTGCAAACCACCATCTCTCTCTGGACCATTGCTACCAAATCCTCCTCGAAGGCCCAACTTCCACTCTGCCCAGCCTGATTCCTCCATCCACCCTGTTACAAAAACAGTTAGAATGCTGTCTTTGTAACACAAGTTGGGTTCTGTCTCTTTCTCTGCTTGTAATGCTCCAATGCCCTTCACCCTGAGACGGCTCTCCACTATGGCCATGAGGCCCTGCAAGGTTTGTTTCCTGCCTAAAATCCTAACACATTTCTCCCTCCTCTCCTCCTGTTAAAGGAGTCCCAGCTTTGCCAACCCTCCTTCCTCAGAGCGGGCCAAACTTGTTTAGCTTCGGTGAGGTTGTCTTTGCTGATCTTTCTCCCTGGAACTCGCTTCCCTCAGACTTCAAATGTCTCCTCCTCCCACGTCAAGTGAAGTAACCCCTTCCGCCTGCACCCCTATCTCATTACCCTCATCAGTTTCTTCTTCCTACTAAACACAGTGCAGTATCATCTTGCTGGGAACTTGTTATACTGTTTACCTTATGTACTGTCTGCCTTCCTCTTCCAGAGCAGAAGGCCCTTGAGAGAGAAACAGTCTGTCCTGCTGCTACCTCTGTATGTATCCTCAGAACCTGGCACAGCGCCTGGCCTCAGTGGACACCCATAGAGTAAGTGCCCCATTTGCTGAATGAATAAATGGGTAAACCTTAGATAAATCTGCCTTCAGAGCTATAATTTGCTGATAGAAAATGTCACTGGAGGAATAAGGTGAAATTTTGTTTTTTCTGTTGCTCAGAATTAAATGCATATATTTTTTGGAACATTTGCACTATTGCAGTCTTGGCCTCCCTCCCTGTTGTGAAATCATAAACAGACACTGAGACGCTCTTATCAGAGGAATCTTAAAAGCACGAGGCAGAGTTTGTGGCTTCTGAGCCTAGGATGTTAATACTGGAAGTTCTTTCCCCTCACTCGTTTAAACGAGACCATAGCTGAGACTGAATTACCTTTACAGACACGTGAAGCAGAGGAATTCACAGAGGCTCTGCCCTCATATGACCGAGCTAATAGTGGACTCACAGAAGAATGCCTTTCTATTTTTCTAACAGTCCCCAAATACCCAATTCCCAACTGAATCAACACATTGAAGACTAGAACGACTTTCAAAGGCATAAGAGGCCGGGTGTGGTGGCTCATGCCTGTAATCCCAGCAGTTTGAGAGGATGAGGCGGGAAGATCACTTGATGTCAGGAGTTCAAGACCAGCCTGGCCAACATGGTTAAATCCTGTCTCTACTAAAAATATAAAAATTAGCCGGGCATGGTGGCAGATGCCTGTAATCCCAGCTACTCGAAACGCTGAGGCAGGAGAATTGCTTGAACCCGGGAGGTGGAGGTTACAGTGAGCTGAGATTGCGCCACTGCACTCCAGCCTGGGCGACACAGTGAAACTTCGTTTCAAAAATAAATAAATAAATAAATAAATAAATAAATAAATAAATAAATGGCATAAGAAAGACACTGACAAAACAAACAGACCATTGGGTGAAAGGGTATGTGGGAAGTTCAGATGGGAAGGGAAAACCTCCAGGTGAATTTAAAAGTCAGGCAGTGGAGCTGCTGGGATGCCGCAGCCCTTTCTTGAGGTGAACTGAACACGTGAGGTTCCCAGGCATGCAGGGCTGCAAGAACTCGCTGTGGAAGCCGGCATGCCTGAATGAATAGCCAACTGGATTTCTCAGGGCTCTCCAGTGGCAGAGAAACACTTAGGAGAGAAGAATTTTATGAGGCTTCATCCAAGCTAGAAAATGAATCCAGAAAAGGAGGGTGGGGGAAGCCTGGAATAAACACCTAGATGGATCTGAACTTCTAAGAGCTCAGCAGAAGAGATGACAGCTCCATCAAAGAGATGTTTGCACTTCCAGCCCTCATAGGCTGCATTTTGAGGGTGAAGCTTCCCTTGTGGTTTTCGTATCAGAGGGAATGTTTTCTTGGCAGGGAATGAAACAAGGAAGATGGCAGTTTTTCAGGTTATCTTTCAATGCACCAAACTTTAAGTGTCCCGTAGATTTGTTCTTGAACAAGAAAAAGCATTGCTTTTGATGTTGGGTCCACAAGAAATCTGATTTTGCAAAGTAAACCCTGGAATGATGGGCATTTGCTAACATCCTGCAAGGTGGGGGTTGGAAACTCAATATCCCCATCAATATGTGAAAGACTGGCTTCCACCTGGCTTGGCTGGGGACTTATTCATACCACTATTGAAAGTGGCAAACCACCACTATCCTCATTTCTGCTATCCCACCATCACCTCCATCACCCTCACTACCACCACGACCACCATCATTGTTGTGATAATAACAATCGGCGTTTACATAGCACTCATTGGCTTTAGAGGAACTTCCCTATATACACATAATATTCAATAAAGATCTCAATGTTCTTTCTGGCTTGCTACATGATTGAGAGTGTACTCCTGAATTGCATTTTTAAGTAAGTTAGAGCAAAGCTGTTTAAGCCTCTAAATAAGTTTGAAGAATTACATACACTGAAATTGTCAAGATCCCTGCCATTTTCTAAGAAGATTAAATATCAGAAAAATAGTAAATTTTATGTTTTATTTTATTTTGAGTCCAGGGCACAATTATGTGCCATTGGAACTGTTTTGACATAAACACGCACACCCACACCTGAAGGCCTTTTGAATGATTCTCTTGGGCAAGAGAGTTAAAGAGAAACATGAAACTTAATAATAATGCAGTCGATCTCACAACTGTTCTTTAATCTCAGTGTATCATCCCAGACAGCTGGTGATGTGGCTACCCAGGGCAACGATAACTGCACATTGAACGGGTCGGTTGAATTTGGTGTCATGACTAGCTCAGCATAATCAGTACAAATGGGATCCTCTGCCGGATGTCTAGACTCCAGGGACTCAGAATTCAGATTCACAGCTTTCTTTGTTCCTGTTCATCTACGCGGCAACATGTAAGGGGGGAAACAGTGAATGTGAATAATAACCTAGAGTCCATGTAATGAGTTAAGTTCTCCCATTCAGGAAACATCTCAGGAGCAGCGCTGAGGTGTTCCCTTGTAGGGTCTGCACATGGAGGCAGAATGTGCTCCTGGGGGCAGGGATAAGAAACATCTGTTTATTATAGTTTTCTTTATGCAGCTGAGCAGAGTTAACACGGAAAACACTGCCGCTGGGGTAAATGCATTTGCTATTAGAAAAATTTATCTTCGCTGTCCTGGTTTGGAAGGCATTTTAATAAATCATCCAATTTGTCTGCTCTGCTTCTCTGCCAGTCTACACCTAAATACTACTAGAGAACTGCCTCCTGCTCTTCAGATTCCTCTCCTAAGAGGGTCTCAGTGTCTGCACGGCGCCCTTTGCGCCCCAGCTTTATGAATGCTCTAACCTGGTCTTGTTCTATTAAAGGCTCTTCCTCATAGCCTATTTTCAGCAGGGACCCATCTCCATGCCCATGTGGTAAAGAGGGTGTGGGGTCCCCGTTGAAAGGTCCTCGGGGCTCCGGCAGCTTTGCTTTTAAGGTATAACTCCCTCTACAGCCAGAGCCCACATCCTGCTTCTTGGAGGAGGGCCATCCAGGGAGAGGGTGAGGTATGGAGAGCTCGGAGGGGGCTGTGAGTGCCTCAACAGAAGCATATACAGAGTGTACAAGACGTACAGACTATACAGTGACTTAAGGGTAAGCCCTGTTATCAGATGGGCTGGGCATGGCACACTGGAGGGGGCAGAGACAGATACCCATTGTACCAATTCTGGCCTCCATAGAGTCTTGGCTGATGAGAAAGGAAGGCAATGGCTGTGACTGAGGTCGTGAGGGATGACGAGCGTGAAAGATGAATGCCTCCCCAGGGAATCTGCAGTCATCAGCTCTAAGGAAGCTTCTTTGGGGTATGTCACGGTAAGAGGTTGTATCATGGCAAGAGGGGAAAATATCTCAACAGTAGTTTCATGGGGTTCCCCTTAAATCCTCCTCCTGCCCTTCCTCTTTCTGTTCCCCGTCCCTCCCCTCCCCACTCCCCTCTCCTCCCCTCTCCACTCTATTCCCCTCCCCACCTCCCCTCCCCTCCCCTTCCCTTCCACCTTCTTTTCAGTTCCCTCCATTCCTAATGCACAGGGCCTAACTACACTGCCTCCATCTAGTCCCCTCCCCAGTGGGTGATGTCAATGAGGAAGAAATATGTGGGAATATTCTCTCTAATTTGAAAGAATATTATGAGCTGGGCAAACAAGAGGAAAGGACTGATAAAACATGGGTAGAAAACATTTCATCTTAGTTATGCCTCTATTCTTAGTCCCAATTCTTGGAAATCATCATTATCAAGCTCTCAAGTGACTGGACAGCTGCTAAGTCCTGCTCAGCAGCCAAGCGCAGCCAGCCCCGTGAAGCCTGATGTCCCATATCTCTGCCTTGTCGCGGGTCAAGCCACCAAGTTCCAGGAGGGGGCGCGCGAGGGGCGCTCACCTGTCATGGCGTCTTTCCTGGAAGTGTGTTCGCCTTTAGCTCCGTGGTAGGTGGCGTTGCTGCCGGTGCACTCGTAGTCTGTTTTCCTTTCTTTGAGGCTGATCATTTCCCGAGGTGAAGCTGGGGCACTTGCTACATAAAGAAATCAAAAGGGGGATGGATTTTCTGCATCTCATCCCACAGTGTGTGTACCTTCCACACAGTCAGGGTCCTCACTATGCATGGTCCTGCATCTCTCAATGCCTACGTGAGGACCTGATGGGTTTTCTTTTTAATTTTTATTTTTTGGCAGTTTTGGCTCTTGTCCCTGCCCCATTCCCTCACCTGTGACAACTGATGCTTTATAGTTAGAGGGCATGTGATTTGGAGGCTGGCAACTGGGGACCACATCCTGGGGCCATCTTCCTCAGAGAGAGATCATGGAGGGGACGTGGCCTGCCCAAGGTGTGTGGGGCAGTTTAGGAATGAGACTGCTCTTGGTTTCTTCCTTTCTCTTCTCTTTTCCTTCCCTTTCCTTCCCGCGCTCCCTTCCTTAATTAGATGTGTTTCAGAAGATCTATTACTGATATTGACTAATCCTGGATTAAAATAAATGCAGTTTTACTTAAACACTGAGTCACCTAGAAACTGCCTTTAAAAAAGTCAGAGGAAATAGCTCTCTACACAGGATGATTTGTGGGGCAGAAATAACCAAGCCCACAAAGACCTTCTTTGTCTGTGGCTGGGGTGGGCTGGGGAGGGGCATGGAGGCAGCTCTAGTTCCTGCTAGGGCATTCTTGCTCCAGCTTTTTGCATAAACACCCCAATAATCTCTGAGGCCCTCCTTACACCTCAGCCACTCACTGCCTGTCTGGCTGGGAGGCTGAGCCCTGCCGTTCCTCTTACACTCATTTCTAAAGTGCTGGGTTGTAATTGGAGGATCCTCCTGGGAAATTCCAAGAGTCCTTAACAAACTGGTACTAGAAGAGAGGAAAAGCTGAACTCAGAGGCAAGGAAGTCAGTAAACGGAGGTTGAATTTTCATGAGTGACTGAATGGATTGGCAGCAACTCAACCTTCCTGCCAGTGCAGAGGGGCACTGGGAGAGGTTGGCAGGAGCCATGCGTCTGGGTGAGGGGGCAGCTGGTCGCGCACCCCACCCTGTGGGCACCTGCAGCTGTGTCCAGCTCCACAGGAGCTCAGGTGCCGTGTCCTTCTGTCAGGAAGCTCTCCCCAGCTCCCATAGCCCAGGGCAGTGCTTCAGAGCCTTGTTTACCCTCAACACTCACTTGAGAATTTATGGATGCCCAGAGCCCATCCTGGACCTTTTGAGTCTGAATTTTCAGTGACGGGCTTCAGAATCCATATTTACTGAGCGTACTTGGTGACTATTAAGGCTAGGAATCCCTAGAGCACTCTGATTTTTAGGATAAATCTCTCTTTCCTTTGCTAGTGTCAACGCTCCTCCCCAGCCAAACTTCAGTTTACCTTCGAGCTTATCATTCATACCCTCTGTAGGGTCCCTTTGCTCCTCGGGTCTGTGGTCCCCCAAGGCACCTCTCATGTCACTGAGTCATGTGATTCAGTTTGTCACCCTTAGTATCTTCTATGTACAAATTCCTGTGCTAGCCACTGTGCAAGGCAGACATGCAGATCACGTGGCTCTTCCTGAACTTGTGCAGCTCTCAATCGAGTAAGGAAATGGATGTCCAAATAAAGTAGAATGAGAGGCAGAAGTGCCCAACAGACGTCACAGCCAAGTGCTGGGAAGATAAACATGGGTTGTTGCCACCCTCTCAAACCTATCAAAATAAAATCACGCCTCAATGTTCAGCTCTTGAAGCCATCACGGGTTTTGGATCCTGGATGCCTATTAGAATTCATTACCTGGAATCCTTTAAAAAAAATACTGAGGCTTGAACCCCACCCAATGCCAGCTGGCCAGAAGTCCTGGGTACAAACGCAATGGCAGACAGGGAAGAAAACCATGCAGCTCAGACAGCTGCAGCACCTTCATCACTTGTAGGACAAGCCTGGAGCTGCAATGACTTGATCAAGGACTGAACCTCCCTGATCCACAGTGACCCTGTGTAGGTAGAGAGAATGCCCAGGCTCTGCTGTGAGGGAAGAGAGGTTCCAGGGGAGAGGACAAAGGCTGGGACATGGGCCATCTCTGTCCCGAATGTGGATCTGGGGAGATGTGAGGGGCAGCCACTGTGTCTTATGAAGATTGGGGTTCTGTTGCTTGGAGAGGGGAACCTCTGCAAGAACAACTGAGTTCTTAGCAAGCCCTGTCACTCAACTGGGCTCTGCATCCAGTTCCTGTCTGCTCGCTGGTTCCTCGCTCACCTCTTCCACCTGCTGCCCCCTTCTCTTTGGTTCACCATCTTTCTCTTCCAGGAAAGTCTCTCTTCCTGCCTTTGCCCTTTTGCCTCTGGGTCTTCCCTAATAAAGGTTAGCCTTTTATGAGTTACTGCCACACAATCACGAAGGGACAATATTTTAAAGCCTGTTGACCATAGCTTTTAAAATTAGAATCCAATATTGCCCAGATGGTGGTGTTTATTAAACCACATCAAGTGTGTAATTATCTCCTGAGACCTCACATGCAGCGGTGCTCCAAGTCTCCGGTAAATCAGGATTAAGTTCTGGGAAAAATCAAATCACGCAAACAAGTGTTTATTAGGTGTCTGGATGTGCCTTGCCTAGGAAATCCTGAGGCAGCGCACTGGCTGCATGGCTGGGTGAACACAGCCCTGCCTGCTCGCGAGAAAAGGCTGCTTCTCTTTCCCAGCCCTTGCCGATCCATCATGTCGTTCCATTCTCATAACACTGATTGGCTCACTGTAATTCTTAATAATTACTGCTTTCCAAAAGACACCATCCATATGCTTCCCACACTCCATGCGCTTTATCTTTTTAAGCCTGCTGGAATTACAGAAATAAGAGGCCTAAGAGGCCTAAGAGGCCACCTCCATGCTTCTGAGATGGGTGGACATTTCCACAGGTACAGGGGGTTCCTGATCGTCACCCAAGGTTGGACTAAATGTGATAAGCAATGACAGTACACTAGAAGGATCAGCTTTCACAGAGCTGGGAGCGGGCCATTTATTTCAGTCAGATATTGGCCATTCATTTCTCATCATGTTGACAGTAAAGTCTGGCGTGGAGTTCTGCAACCATCATTCTCGCGGGTAGAGAGACCACTTTGCTGGGCAATGCTCTCTACCAGGTCCTCCCAGGTGTCATTTCAGAGAATAGGATTTCCTCAGCAGGGAGAGGGCAGAGAAGAGTAGGAAGAAAGCTTTCATAAATAAGAGCCTACATAGCTGTCATCTGTGTGGGTGCATATAACTTGTTATCCATCTTTCACTCTCAGAACAAAATCAAAATGCAGAAATCAAAATAAAAGTTTTAAAAACTAAACTGTGAGGAAAACAGCAAATTTATGCCATTTATATTACTAAATGTTGTGTTCACATTTGCCTTTCATCTTTCCTCTGATTTTTGGCATTCCTTAATGTGAATTAAAAAGGGTATAAAATCAAGTATTTTTACGAATACAAGAAGTTTAAAATTTAAGCAATAGGAATGTGACAAAATTAGAAAAAAATAAATGGAATGACATAGAAGTTATAGTTGGCTACGATAATAATTTATCAGTGGCATCTGCCGGTTTATCATTAATAATAAAAAGCCAATTAGATGTGGAACAGTTATGAAAGCATCAGTGCTATGTGTCAAATGTATATCACACTGAAGGAAGAAAGCACATTTGGTCTCCTCAACTTTTTATCCCAATTATGACAAAATGCAACTCAACCTATTTTTATTTTATTTATTTATTTATTTATTGAGATAGAGTCTCACTCTGTCACCCAGGCTGGGGTGCAGTGGCGCGATCTCCGCTCACTGAAATCTCGGCCTCCTGGGTTCAAGTGATTCTCCTGCCTCAGCCTCCCGAGTAGCTGGGATTACAGGCGTGTGCCAACATGCCCGGCCAATTTTTGTATTTTTACTAGAGACGGGGTTTCGCCATGTTGCCCAGGATGGTTTCGAACTCCCGAGCTCAGGCAATCCGCCTGCCTCAGCCTCCTAACGTGCTGGGATTACAGGCATGAGCCACCTCGCCAGGCCAACTCAAACTATTTTAAGTTGGAAAAACTGTCCACGGAAACCCCTGATTTGCAGACATATGACAGTTTTCTTTATACTCGTTCCTCCTGAATTCAGGTTCATTACATGCATGTCATGCGTAAGAACCTGTTAGAGAAGGAGATTTGCTCTGAGTCTGTGTATACAAAACACAGAGTGGCCACCACAGTACAAAGAACAGGTTCATTTCCTAGTTCTAGCGAAGGTCTGAATGGAAGGCTCTCCTCTGAGTACGGGTTGGCTCAGGGACTGGGAAGGAGGGTCTTTGCTCAACGAGAAATAAAGCCTGGCTGGCTAGCCGCGGCAGCTTCTTACCTGAGCGGTTGTTGGGAGACACGCGCACAGGGGAGATGGAGGGCGTGCGGGAGGAGGAGTAGGGCCTTTGCCGGTCCCTCTCGATGGTTGAAGACGAGGCTACAAAGTGGTATTGTGACCATCCATCCTGCAAAACACAGCACGCTCCTGTTAGATGGGCAAGACAGAGTGATTTTTCACCTCCGGACATTTTTAAGTTCCAAGTATCTGGATTCGCATAATATTTCTATGGTGTGTCAGAAGAGGTTCTTGAAGTTCTGCGCTCTCATGGAGGTGAACAGAGCCAAATGTGAATGAAGACACACCTCCTTCCCTCCAGACAGCCTGGCGGGTAGGGCCTGCTTTCCTTCATGAATGTTGAATAAATGGTCCCTTTACAAACCCGCTCTGGTCAGAAGCTTCTACTTCGATGAAAATACGATGCTCAGAATGTTAGGGGACCCGGAAACTCTCTATTTTTTGCCGACCTGGTTCCAGCTCTGCCTGGCTCCCTCTTCCGCTGCCTCAAGATTTTCCACAAGGGTTTACCCCTTTGCTCCCAGGACCTATCTGTTGGCAACCAGAATCCAGGGCAGCGTCCTCCCTTCCCGTTTACCTGCCTGTGTCCTTTCTAGCCCCAAATGCCCACCCCCGCCTGTCTCCAAGCTGGTCTGCTCCAGGAATGATATTTTTCAATATAGAGCATATTCAAAATGCATCCTACCAAGCCTCCGTTAGGCTTCTGATATCTAGTTAATATACAGAAAGCATCTATACTATTTTTCCTTATAAAAACCGCATAAATATATCACAGATTATTTTGTGAATTTACAAAGCATAAAGAAGAAAATAAAAATAGGTGGTAATTCCACCCTCTCCACCTGAGAGAACTCCTGTTAACATGTCATGGTATTTCCTTCCAGTCTTTTTTTCTTTTTTAAATAGATTTTATTTTTATCAAAGTAACATGTTAAATAGTACTAACATTATAGCAAAGAAAAGCAGTCACCTGCTCCACCCCCAAATCCTCCTTTACAGAGGCCATTGCTTTCAATTCTTTTAGATTTTTTATTTTTTTCCCTGACAACATTTAGACTTTTAAGGGGCTCAATGCTTTGTTCTCTTGGGATTGTTCAGATAATCTTGCCACACAGTTAGCACCTAGTAAGTAAGCTGGGTAATATCTTTTAAAATCATGCACCTCTCATTCTGGCTTTATCCTATCAGTCAAGTAGAACAGGAATAACGAGAATTAGATACACAAAGATTAGTCTTGGTGTATCTAATAAGAATTAGGAACATGGAAATGAGTATGCATTTTGTTCTTTATTAATTCATCTATTTATGTTTTCAATGATTTTTGATTGAGTTTTGAGCCCCTTAAAAGTCTAAATATTATCAGGAAAAAAAGCTAAAGAATTGAAAACAAGTGCCAATGTAAAGTGGGAACAGGGGCTGGGACAGTGCCTGCTTTCCTTTGCTATAATGTCAGTAATATTGGACATATTACTCTAATGGAAATAAAACCAAACTAATGGATACCATTATCTGCATTCTACAGGAAGAATTTGAGCCTTCGAAAGTAAATAGGCCACCCAAAGTCAAACAATACACAAGTTACAAAAAACATATTAATACTAACGTGGCATTCGTGGCATGCTTGGAAGGAAAAACCAAGCCGGATTAGGGGATAGACGAGCAGGGGCGGGGATAGAGGAGCGGGGTGGGGGGAGATGGAGGAGCGGGGGCGGGGATGGAGGAGCGGGGGCGGGGACGGAGGAAGGGGGTGGGGAAGGAGGAAGGGGGTGGGGAAAGAGGAGCGGGGGCCGGGAAGGAGGAAGGGGGGCGGGGAAGGAGGGGCGGGGGGGGTATAGAAAAGTAGGGGTGAGGATGCTGGCATCTCTATTTTGTGGAGTGGGGTCAGGGAGGTGCTGTCGGGAGCCTTAACGTTGCAGAAGGACCTGCAGATGACAACTGAACCAGACCCTGGCGACACAGATCTTGGCTTCCCAGCCGACAGAAGAACAGATGTGAAGGCCCTGGGTGGGAACGGCTTCGCTGGTGTGAGAGCAGGCTCCTGGGACTGAAGAGGCGTGAGCAGGGGGCCAGGAAGACAGGAAAGCTCTGGGTGTCCAGGACAGTTTGGGGAGGAGTAGCCACAGCAAAGCTGCTTGGGAGGTCACTCCCCTGGACAGAGGAGAGATGGCCCAGGCTTGGAGGGTGCTGGTGGTGGGAAGCGTGCAGATCTGGTATCCACACTGGAGGGTTTGCCGGTGGCATGGCTATTGGTGTGGGAAAGAGGAATCAAGCCTTACCGCAGTGCTTCTGGTGTGAACCACAGGGGCCTGAGGTCCCCTTCACTGAGCCAGGAACAATGGGAGGGAGGGAAGCAGCTTTAGGGAGTGGAACTAGGACTGCCTCATGGGGACGTATATGGTTACCGAAGAGGGACAGAGAAGGAAGCAGGATCTGCAAACTGGGATCTCAGGGCTGGAGGCAGAATTTTGGACGTCAGCATATAGATATTATTTAAAGCAAAGAGAATGGATGCAAACCTGTAAGCGAATGCAAATAAAGAAAAGCAGAAGGCAGAGGCTGAGTCAGCCTGAGGACATTCCAATATTGAGAGGGGTGCAAAGAGTAGGGGAAGCTTCAAAGGAGACCAAGAAGGAACCCAGTGAACTACAGGGAGCATCAGGAGGGTGTGACTGTGGCATCAGGCAAGACCAAAAGAGCGATGCGTGAGGAGGAGAAGGAGACCAACCGAATACCGAGGAGGACCAAGAGCTGCCTGGTGGTCTGGGAGGAAGGAAGTCCTCATGACAGGGACAAAAGTGCTTTCTTTGGTCAGGTTGGTAAATGTCAAACTCCAGTGGTCCCAAAAGATAATGAGAATTGGTGGAGACAGTGAGTACAGACAAGCCTTTAGCAAAGTTTTATTTTAAAGGGAAATGGAGAAATGGGCTTGAATAGAGTGAGGGCTGGAGAGATGTTTTCATAGATCACCTAGAAGATATTGCAGTATTTCGTGTGCTGATGGGAATGACTGAATGCAGAGAAGGAAAAACCTGGGGACATAGGAGAGAAAGGGAAAAATGGCAGGAAGAACATTCTCAAGACAGGAAAGGTGGATAAGATTAAGTGAGCAATGGGGTCACTGCCCACAGAAACAGACTGTGGCCATGGACATGGGGAAGAGACTGGTAGATGGGGTGACAGGAAGATAAGGATATTCACTCTTGATTTTTTTGTTTGTTTTTTGCATTTTCTTATGGAAAATGAGAAGAAGTGAGGTCATCTGCTGAGAATGAGGAAGGGTTGGAGCTTAGAGAACAGAGAGAAGAGAGAAAGGGAAGGGAGGAAGGGAAGGGAGGAAGGAAGGTAACGGGGATGTGGAGTGGTTCTTGAGTTGGGTGCGGAGCGAGCTGACTGGCCAGGGCAAGTGGCCGGGGTGCCGGACAGGGCTGGAGGCTGTGGCAATGAACCAAAAAGGAGCTGACTGGTCAGCATCTGTGTGTGCCTCTCTCCAGCCACAGTCAGCTGCCCTAGGGCAGGTGTGGAGTGGGTAGAGTTGATGGGTCATCAGGCAACTTGGAGGGAGACAAGGGAATGTCACAGAAGCTAAGCCCAGTAGGGAGGAAAATGTAGGTGCTAGAGACGATATGGAGAGTGTATATTGATCAGGGTACTGGTGGGCTTATGAGGGCCACAGGCTGTTGGGGGATACTTCACAGATGCTGGGGGTTTTCTTGAGGGAGGAGAGCGGAGATCCTTCTCAAAAGAGCAATGAGGAGGGGGCAAGAAAGACAATTGCTCCAAGAAGGACGTCTGCTCCACCTCCAGGGCGGGACACAAGGGAGGGAGGGTGGGTGGGAAATTAAACAGCCCTCGAGGAGGGGGCTTGGGGGACTGTGTCCTCAGGGCTGACAGGAGATGAGCAGAAGAGGTTTGCGAAAACGGACACAGGGGATTTTGCTGATTTATTTATTTATTTTTCTTTTGAGACCGAGTCTCGCTCTGTCACCAGGCTGGAGTGCAATGGCGTGATCTTGGCTCGCTGCAAACTCCACCTCCTGGGTTCAAGCAATTCTCGTGCCTCAGCCTCCCGAATATCTGGGATTACAGGCATGCGCCACCACACCCAGCTAATTTTTATATTTTCAGTAGAGACGGAGTTTCACCATGTTGGCCAGGATGGTCTTGATCTCCTGACCTCATGATCCGCCCGCCTCAGCCTCCCAAAGTGTTGGGATTACAGGTGTGAGCCACTGTGCCCGGCCAATTTTGCTGATTTTTAACCACAGGTTAAAGAGGGAAAAGAAATGGGAGGTGGACAGAAGACAGGTGGAATATATGGGGGATAACTGGCTGCTCAGAGCCTTTGATCGAGGGGTCCAGGTAATGATGGTCGTCCCAGGAGGCTTGGGTGATTGTGACAGCTGAGGTGATGAGAGATGAAGGGTGTAAGTTACAAATAAATGCCTCCTTAGGGAAGGGTGGGGGTGGTAGGTAGGTATCACGGCAGGAGAAAATGTCTCCACTGGAGTTCTGTGGGGTTCTCTGAAATCCTCCGGAGGGTGGAGGCAAACACAGAGGAGGAGCAGTCTTACCAAAAACACGTTCAGGATGGAAGATATTTCAACAATGTATGTGTCCATTACCTATGTATGGGAACGATTAAAAAAATTTTTTTTAGGCCAGGAGTGGTGGCTCATGCCTGTAATCCCAGCACTTTGGGAGGCCGAGGCGGGCATATCACGAGGTCAAGAGATCAAGACCATTCTGGCCAACATGGTGAAACCCCGTCTTTACCAAAAATACAAAAATTAGCTGGGCGTGGCAGTGCGTGCCTGTAATCCTAGCTACTCGGGAGGCTGAGGCAGGAGAATCACTTGAAGCTGGGAGGCGGAGATTGCAGTGAGCCGAGATCACACCACTGCACTCCAGCCTGGCAACAGAGCTAGACTCCATCTTTAAAAAAAAAAAAAAATTTAAATCCCTGTCTTTTGAAGGAAATGCTTTGTAGAGGGCAGAAGTCCTAAATATGACTGAATGGGGACAGATCATTTTATGTTTGTCTCATTGCAATGTAGAAGGTGTGCTTTGGAATTCCAAGTAGTGGCTCGGGACAGTCGTTTAGTCAAAACCTTGGCTTCTTTTGGCTATGAATGTGATGATATTCTGTGTGGTATTAAAGGTGAACAAGGTACTTTACAATGTGAATATTGGCTAAATATTTATTATGTTCTAAGACCTAAGGACACACTAGACCTAAATGTGGCACAGCTGTAGGACTGGTTTCACTTGGTGAGACATCAGTAGGTTTGTTAGCATTGCTCTCTTATGCAGGTGATTGGAGATATGTGTTGCTCAGCAACTCAGATTTCATGATGTTTAGACATACTGCAACCATTTAAGTATTTACATTTCTGGAAATGTCAGAAAACTGAGTGTAATAACAAAATTGCTTACAAAGGAACTCCTATATGGATGCACTCAAAAAATTTTCAAATCTTTCATAAAATCAAATATGGAAAATGCAAATGCCTGGCAGAAGTGTGGTCCCGCAGGTAACTTGTCTGTATGTGATTGGGTTAGTATACACCTGAGGGTGATGACAGCGGAGTGCGGTGGGAGAAACGGAGAAGCAACCCCTGACTCAGACCCTCTGAGGATGGCCAGGGACTGCATGCCTGTGGGTATAGGCACTTTGAATGGAGGGGAGAAGGGAGCTTAAGGAATGGGGCAGAGTAAAAACCCAATAAATATCTTCGTTAGAGCTGTTTCCTGACCCACAGCTCAGAAGCCCCAGGAGGAACAGAATACCTTCTACACTGCAATGAGACAAACATAAAATTTGTGTGCTGTGAGAAGAGGTGACCTTCTCCATCTCCCCTCCCTCATTCATCGATGCAGAGTGAAGGCTACAGTGACCAAACTGCACAACTTCAACACTGCTATGCTCAACAATGCCCAGAAAGGACTTTAAAACTTTAGTTCCGATGCCACATACAGTTAGCCCTCTGTATCTGTGGGTTCCACATCCATGGATTTCACCAACCTAGGGTGGAAAATATTCCAAAACATATTGTCTGTACTGAACATGTACAAGTTGTTTTTTCTTGTCATCCTTCCCTAAACAATGCAATTATTTACACAGCACATTGTATTAACATTACATATTATAATTAATCTAGAAATGATTTAAAGTTTACAGGAAAATGTGCGTAGGTTATAGGCAAATACTGCACCATTTTATTAATACAGCCGGGACTTGAGCATCTACAAATTCTGGTATCCTTGGGAAGTCCTGTAACCAATTTCCCACAGATATAGAGGAGCAGCTGCCAAATGTCATGGAAACTCATGGAACACTAGATACTAGAGGATAGGGTGCAGCTGGCCCATGGCATAGATCAATCACCACTCATTACAAACACCTTGAGCACAAATCTCACGGCCTTCCTCATCTTTTATTGTATAAAATCTTTAGTCATTCAATTAAAATAATGTTTCGCTTTTTAAATAAGAAGGGAAATGAAGATAGAGATTCTTTGGGAAAGTTATTGCTCAGCTGACATTCCTTCTATTCCACTAGCCATGTACATTTTTGTTATCTAGCCAGCTAGCAATCAATCTATTATTCATTTACTTACCACTGTTACTCAGAATGGCTTGGAGGTGGTTCACATAAATATATACAACTCGGGCACATATCATTTCAATCATTATTTGCCTCTTTAATCACTGTTTTTTCTTGTTAAAATATCAACTTATTGTAGGCCAGAGACTTATTTTGTGAATTCTGTTATATCGGGCATTTCACCTTAGCTCTTCTTTGCACCACCTGTACAGCTCATAGGGGTTAGACAAGAAAGCCCAGGGAAGAAGCAGGGAGAGTGAAGAATCACCACGGTAACCGGGGAAGGGCCATGAATCCTTCCTATTGATGATAAAGAACTCTTTTACTATCTGTCGTTCACCTTCAACAGAATGACCCACAAGTTGTGCCCTTCAGCTGAAGACGCAGCTAAGCTGTCAAAAACGTGATATGATATCTGTGCCTCAAATTGGTTTTTATTTTTAACACACTACAGTTAAAACTGGAGGTTGTTAAATTGTTCCAAGTATATAGAGATAGAAATCCAAAAAAGAAGATGAGTTCAAAGTCACTGAACTTTAAATTGCCACCAGGAACAATCTGACGTTCTTTATCTTACACCCTGTAGCTGTCCCTCCACCACTTTCAGCCTCTGTGCTCAAGTTTTCAATGTGTTTCTTATGAAACTGTATTATTCCCCAAAGCTACAATCGTCCACACGGGCATTTCCAATGTGCACGACAATCGGGCGATGTTCATCCCCACAGCCCCACTACCATCCGTCTTCGCGGTATTTCTAGGACGTGGTCAGTCTGTTTAGTTGATACAGGTCTTCTTTTCATGGATTTCGACGGCCCTGAATCTATAACACTCTCCATTTTATATTTCTGAACATCCTGTAAACATCGCCAAGAAGAATGTATTACTAGAGAGACTTCTACTAACAGTTTGAATGAGGGGACTAAGTAGCTTTCATTCGGACTGGTCTACAGGAGGTTAGGACAACACACACTTGAGCCACAGCTTCTTATTCTAGAAATTGTGTGGCTGAGCGCAGTGGCTCACGCCTGGAATCCCAGCACTTTGGGAGGCCGAGGCGGGCAGATCATGAGGTCAGGAGTTTGAGACCAGCCTGACCAACAGGGTGAAACCCCGTCTCTACTAAAAACACAAAAATTAGCTGGGCGTCGTGGTGGGTGCCTGTAATCCCAGCTACTCGGGAGGCTAAGGCAGGAGAATCGCTTGAAACCGGAAGGCAGAGGTTGCAGTGAGCCGAGATTGTACTGCACTCCAGCCTGGGTGAAAGAATGAAACTCTGTCTCAAAAAAGAAAAAAATGTGCACGACATTCAGTTCAGATGAGCACAGGAGTTTGTTAGCTTTGTATGCAGGGGATGAGCTAGAACTGTCTGGCAAGGCTCAAAACTATTCTCATGAATATCTTTTCACTACTTGGCTTGCTAACCCTGGGTGTCTCAGCAGATAGAGAGGTGGAATTAGAGAGCTGTCAGGAGTTGGCCCTTCTCTCACAATTACTGGTAAGCTCCATCTCAGCTTCTTTTCCACACATTAAGGGCAATGTGACTCATCAGGCTGGGGAGTTTTAAAAATAGTAATGCCTGGGCCCCAACCTGAGGTTCTCTTTAGGTTATTCTGGGTAGGGCCTGGGTATCCTTATTTTCAAAAGCTCCACTCCTCCCCAAAATGGATGCTAATGAACAGCCAGGGCTGTGAACCATTGGCTTGGGGTTTCTTTGCATAGGTGTCAGTGACAAGTTGGGGCACATTTTTGAAAGTGCTAAATCCCAGGAGGCCCTTCAGTCTCCATTCCCAAGGTTGACTTCTATAGTAACAAAACAGGTCAAAATCTCAGGCCAGAGAGGTGCCACACACACTGAGCCCCAATCACACTTGATCACCCAGCATGCACTGCTTATGAGACTCAATTTCAAACATCCCCACCTTTGATCAGGCAGCTCTATGACATGGCAGGGCACCTTGTCTTTGTCTACCTGTTAAATCTTATCTTGCTTGGTTCTGTATTAGGCAAACAGGAGGCAGGTAATGCATGTTCATTCAATTACTATTGCCAAATAAATTATGCCACCCTGGTTTGGGGGGAGTTTTCAGTAATGCAACCAGTTTTCTTTCCATGATAGTAATAAAATGCTTTTACATCACAATACAGACTTTAGCAATGCAGGCTGTCTCCCTAGCTGTGAGGCAGCAAGGGTGCCTCATTTATTTCTGAAGCTGTGGTATCTAGCATAGTACCTGGAACACCGAGGTGCCTAATAAATGCTAGCTGGAGTCAATGATTTAAGATGACAGTATTAATTATTGTAAAATGAAATGATAATCAATTTCACAGGTTTTATAGCTAGCATCCACAGTTCTTACGCTCTATTCTATAAGAAATAAATACAGTCAGAGCCTTAGAACCTTTTTCTTTTAATTGTAGCTCAGAGTAACCTCATCAGAATCATCTTCTGCTGTTGGTAGATCTGTCTTTTATGACATACTCGCAACTGTGCTAAAGGTAGTGTTAGCTTAGGTAAAATAGTACCTAATGACAATCACAAAAAAAGTGGCCTTTGGCTTGCCTGCTCTATTTTAAATGGTAATTCCTCTCCACTGACCATGTTTCAGTGTGAGGTACATACAATTGCCTCCTCTTTAACCTGTCTGGAAAATAATTTTGAAGCATCATTATCTCTGCCACCTCTGGCCCCTGGGTGGGTGCTGACTCAGTTGGAGCACACAGCTTGTCCCTCCACCTCCAGTGCTTCTTGCCCCATGGAGCTCAGAAGAAGATATAGGTACTTGCCCATGGCAAATGCGTTCAGTTCCCCCCAAACACAGATCCATAGGGGAATCAGGAAACAGGATAAAAAGGGAGAGTACATTACCTTTCTCATTAGCTATGCCCCAATTTCTTTTAGGGCTGGGTACAGCAGTCCACACCTGCTTCCAGAATGTGCCTACTAAACTGAAGGGGTTGGTTTCTGGATGGGTCACCTTGTGGGAATATTACTGGGCAGGGAACAGTGATGACCAGTGGTGCTCCAGAAAACATGCAGAGCATGTCAATAAGAGAGTGGAGAGAACTTAGATGTGGTGGAATGAGAATGACCCATGTGTTCTGAGGCTCCCGCCTCCCTCTATGAAGGGACATCCTGCCATTTTGAGTTGAGCAGGTGAGAGCACCCTACTTCTGCTGAATCACAGAAAGGATGGAGAAGGATACTCCTTGATGGAAGAGGAGGAAAGGGGATTAGGGAGAGAAGTTGGCTCATTCCATGTAATAGAGTTTAGAGAGAAGGTGGGAGGGGAGAGTGAATATTTCAAGGGCTGCTCAAATGAAGGTTGAGTGGATTTGGTGATTACAGGGAGAGAAAACAGGCTAAATACCAAATCCTCATTAATGTGTTTCAACAGATGAGATTTAGCAGAAAATGGAATTTTGAGTTACGTGCATGGTGGCTTCTGACCCTGCTCCTGGAAGACAACTTTTAGAAACTTGACCCCGATGGGGTGGAGGGTGACCCAGTGAATAGCCACAGCTGTGATGATATGGTCAATGTTGATGTTTCTATCGATAATTTTGTTTCCAAAGAGAGTTTTGGAAACTTTGTCCTCTGTCCTTAGAAGTTAGATTCATCAACTATTTTCTTATAAGAGACTTCTCTGACCCAGGAGCTTCAAGAAATAATTAACTTTGAAAATGAACAATGCTTGTTTATTTCTACTGGGGATATTAATTGGAACCCAAAATAATGACTAGGACACTGTTGGCCTATGTATGGCCTTTTTCTACCTGTTTTTTAAACAGTTCTGGAACTTTTTTAATGTACCAAGATTTGGCCTCTAAGCGAGGATTCCTCAGTGGCCATACACAGACTATTTGGTACTGAAGTCACAAACACAAGCTTTTCACCTTAGCTGTTCTTGAAGGCTCTACAGCCCACAAAGCTTGTCAAGTCTAATTTTTTTTTAAGTGACTTGAGATATAAAGAAAAGTGTGGCAAAAATCTGTTGGGCTTTTAGCAACCCAAGCTCACCCATGCACCAGCCTGTAACACTCAGGGCTTAGTACTTACATTCACAAGTAAGACTACTTCGCTGGGGACCTATTTTTCAGATGAAAGTCAAAACAGAAATCGTTGCCTTAGGTAACCAACTAAGACATTAATGCTCACGTATCAGAAGCCTGATTGTTCAAAATTGTACCAGTTTTCCAGTCATTTTTGAGTGGAAGAAACCTATTAATGTAATCACATTAAGCAGAGAATGAAAAGATTTCAAATTAGTGGCATTTACACATACACTTCCTTCTTATTTCAAGAAAAGGTATTCAATAAACTGAAGGTAGAATATTCTGATGCACAGTCTGTGTGACTAAAGACCAAGCCAGATTTTGCTAAACTACAAAACCTTCCGCTCCTCTCTGCTGTAATAAAACAAGCTTCCATCTATTTTTAAGGTAAACTGTTTGTTAAAGATTCATTAAAACTAATTCCATCAACAATTCCAAGAGCTATTAGAGTTAAATATTTAAACTAAATTTTAAGGGCCAAAAGGGAGTATTTGCAGTTTAATGTACAAATAAATACCACCTGACATACCAGTTGCTTTCATTAGTTTGTTTCAGCTCTGTTGCTTCTAATGAAATTTAATTAAATTGATTTGGATACTTAAAGGTACAGTACGTATAAGCATAAGGATCTTGTGCAACACCATCTATTAAAAGCAAATACGTTGTAAATCTGTTTTAGGAATTCAATTTACTGCTACTGGGCTAATTCTAAAGAACCAGTGTAACCAAGAAGATTTGAAAAGTTGGAAAAAATGTATATGATTTAGTAGAAGAAAGTATACCATTGTTAACCGCTAGGAGTTAATAGGTACCAATGGAATGCAAAAAACGAAAACAAACAAAGAAACGAAAACACCTGGGAAATTGAAATAAGACCATATCAGTCCTCTTACCTCCCTGGCTTTGCTTTTGAGGCCTTAAAACAAAGATCTGACTTGGATGAGCTTTAACAATGTCCTCTGTGTTTCAATTAGTACTGCAAAGTTAAGTTCAGGATAAAACTGAACACTCCAGTCTTCAGATTTAGGAATACAAATGTCCAGCTTCTAATATGTCATCTGAGCATTTGAACAGTCAGCTATTTTATATATATACTCATCACTGGGGAACAAATTCGATGTTTACGCTGGGTCTCAACTTCAAGTTCTCTATATTCCAGTCTCCTTCAAAATGCTTCTGACAGGGCCGGGCGCAGTGGCTAATGCCTGTAATCCCAGCACTTTGAGAGGCCGAGGTGGGCGGATCACCTGAGATCGGGAGTTCGAGATCAGCCTCAGCAACATGGAGAAACCCTGTCTTTACTAAAAATACAAAATTAGCTGGGCATGGTGGCACGTGCCTATAATCTCAGCTATTGGGAGGCTGAGGCAGGAGAATTGCTTGAACCGTTTCGTTTTTGCAGAGGTTGCAGTAAGCTGAGATCATGCCATTACACTCCAGCCTGGGCAACAAGAGCGAAACTCCTTCTCACACAAAAAAAAAAAAAAAAAAAAAAAGAAAAATGCTTCTGACAATGTGAATGGAAGCAGAGTCATTGAACATGCCCTCTGCTAGGCTTACACTCTGGGGTAGCTACACTGGTGCTTTTATTCAATAAAAATTAGTAAGTAGCTAGCACCATGCTGGGCACAGGGCAAGAAAAGAGAAAGAGACTGGCATGGTTGTTGAGGGGAAGATGAAGGAGAAACAGGTGTTCAGACATGATCACATCAATAGCCAGGCTGTAAGAGCCATGAAGGAAAAGTACAGGTTATTGGGAAGGACTGCTATTAGCCTTAGAGAGCTGGGGAAAGTCAGGGAGTTTTTCTGGAGGGGGTTATAGTTACACTGGGGCAGCAATAACCAGGGTTGGAGGCAGAGAAGGGGAGGCATTCCCGGGGGGAGGAATTAACCTGTGCCCAGGCAATGCCAAGGCTCTGAGGTGGAAACTGCTTTGTACCTGCAGAGGAAGAGCAAGGGGAAGCAAGAACAGTGTGGCTGAGGCAAAGCAATCGCAGGCAGGGCGGACGGAAGTCAGCGCAGGGAGGTGAGCAGGACTTTGTGAGAAAATGGAAGGTACTGAAGAGTTTTAATCAGGAGAATGGCCAGGTCAGATCGGGATTTTTAAAAGTATATTCTGAATGCTTAACGGAAAATAGACTGAAGATGGTTAACGTTGATTCCAGAAAACCAATTAGGCAGTAATATTGTACCAGGACCAGGGACAGATGATGATGGAAGTAAGGATGGGAGACATAGTTGGGTATGGGAGATATTTAGGAAATATATCATCAGGGTTTGTGAAAAATAGAGTGGAGATAAGAAAGAAGGAAGTATTAGTTGGATAACTCTCAGATTTCTGAAAAGAACAACAAGGTGGGTTGGGTGCTATTTACTGAGATGGGCAACCACGGAAGAAGAATAGATTTGGGGAATATACTGAGAGCTAAGCACTGGATGTACGGACAGTTAGAGCTGATGAGCTATCTAAGTGCAAATGTCATGTGGGTAGTTGTATGGATGGGTTTAGCGTTAAACAGTGAAGACCAGATAGAGAAATAAATGTGGATACAAACTAGTCTTCAAGTGCATTTAAAAACCATGGGAGCAGGGTACAGCAAACCACCATGGCATCTGTATACCTATGTAATAAACCTGCATGTTCTGCACATGTATCCCAGAACTCAAAGTATAATTAAAAAACAATTGTCTTAAGATGGCAGTGGTTTGTGAAGGGATCTTGCCTATATGCTGTGAAGTTCTCATGAGACAGGTTCTATTAAAAAAAAAAAAAAAAAAAAAACAAAAAAAACCATGGGAGCAGATGAGATCATCTACATTAGCAGGTATAGGGTCCCAAACAAGGATGTTGCAGGGAAGACCAGGACCAGGGTATTGGCAAAAAAGACTGAGAAGGGGCGGCTTCCCACATAGAGAAAAATAAGAATAGTGACAAAGCAGCCAGGGAGGAGGCTGTTTAACAGAGGAAGATGTGTCAGGGCCTCCCCAGTCCATGCCCTTTTCTTCCTGGATGCCCATCTAGACCACAGGTCCCAGCCTCTCCTTGTGGCAGCCTTTCACACCCACGTGATGGAGATCTAGCCAACGGAGGTGAGGCAGCGGGCATGTGTGTTGCCAGGTATAGCTGCAGCCCTTACGGCGTGCCAGGGCCACAGATGGAAGGAGGAGTCTGGGTCCCGAGTGCCCACATGGAGAAGAGCTGACCCATCTACTTGAACACCTGTCCAGGATGACTACAGGAGCAAGAAAATAAACTTTCGTGTAGTTGGATCATTAGATGTTTAGGTCTGCGTGTTACAGTGGGGAGCCCTCCCTAAGTCACACAGGCAATGAGACTCGTTGGATGCTGCAGTTAGGAGCCCTTTCCATGGAGGCATGAGGACTGACTGCTAGGGGTTGATGAGCACAACAGAAAGTAAGAAAGGCACCATGAATGAACTCCAACCTTCCTAGAAACCTCATTGTGAAGGCTGGACCATGGGAGAGCAGAAAGTGAGAAGGCAGAAGATGGAGAAGGATGGGGAGAGGACATGTCTCAAACATCATAAGATAGAAGCACGAAGAGCATATGTATCTCTAGGGGAAGAATGACCAGAGGGAGAGGATGAAGAAACAGGAGGAAGAAAATGGACAATGGCAGGAGAAAACGACTTAACAAGAGGCCTGGACCATAAATAGGGAATAAATATATATTTCTATTTTAAAATAGAACCCAATAAAAGTAAGCACAAAGTGAAACAATCAAGAAAAAATTGCTAAAATGCATGCCACTATGTAACTGGGGAAAGGTAACCCAATGTGGATGTATCCACTTCAGAATTTCCAGAACCTAGAAGGGAGCAGATGATCCAGCAGGTACTCAGTAAATATCCACTGAATGTACGAATGAATGTAAGCTACTAGGAGTGGCCATTTGCTAGTAGGATTGACAGGACTGCTCTAAGAGGAATCACATGGTATTAAGGAGAATAAGAAAATGGGGGTACTATCGCATAGACTGGCATAGAGAAAAACCCAATTGCTGTATACTTTTATTTTATGCTACCTATCTTACCAGCGGCCAATCTGTCATCTGGTTAAATGGAGCACTGGCGGTGAGGACGGCATGAACAGCTCTCTCAGAGCAGTTCATGGGAACTGTGAGTTCACTCAGCTTTAACCTCGGGAACTGCTGGCAGCCTGTCACGGGCACGTGGTTATGACAGGACACGTGGCAACAACAAGAAACATCTGAGACAGTTCCACATTCTGTGACCTCACTTCTTCCCTTGGTTGTTGCTAATGTTCTTATATTGTTCCAGCTACAAAACGGAGTCTGAAAACGTACAGTTCTCTTTCCATCGAACAGGCTGGCCTCCCTGCATAGGGCAAAGGAGTCACGGACTTGGGGCCATTTTCAAGGTTGAAGCCAATTGGTAATTACTGTGGAAGTATTTCCAATGAAATGACAGCACTGTGGGATCTCCCAAGAATGTGGCTTTTATAAAAACTGGGCACAGATACTCAAAAGGAGCATTGGTGCTGTTGCACACATAGCGTGGATGTCCAGGGAATGAACATCTCCGTAGCCTTTCTTCACTTTCGCACCGTGTAATGAAACTCGGCTTTTCAGTTAAGCCGCTAGACAGGGAGATGTGGGTGGCCACTTGATTAAGAACTGGAAGTATTTACATTCTTGTCTCTAAAAGAAAAAGGCATGCCCTCCCTGGCTCTTTTCCATTCCAGTTGTTTGGAATGTGGGCAGACTGATAGCCAATGTGGATAATACAGATGAGGGCAACACTCCAGAGGTGGTGAGCATGGAGTTAGGAGGAGCCAAACCCCTGGCTCTGGCAGGCGTTATATCAGACTTTGACCATTACACTCAGGCTTTTATGTGAGAGGGAGTGGGAGACTGAATAATGCTGCCTCCCCCATAGAAGATGTCACCATCCTAATTCCCAGAACTGGTGAATATGCTACCTTAAATGGCCAAAGGAACTTTGCAGATGTGATGAAGTTAAAGACCTTGAAAGGGAGAGATCATTCTGAATATCCCAGTAGGCCCAATGTCATCTCAAGGGTTGTTCCTTATAAGAGAGACTCGGGGGGTCACAGAGCAGGCAGTACGACAACATAAGCAAAGAAATTTCAAAGATGCGGTACTGCTGCCTCTGATGGTGGAGAAGGAGGCCACCAGCCAAGGAATGCAGGCAGCCTTTAGAAGCTGGAAAAGGCAAGGAAACAGATTCTCTAGAAAACTTGTAGATAATTAAATACTGGTGATAAGGTAGTATGCCAGGATGTTAATGTAATTTCCTTATTGTCTCTGTTCTGGCTAAGGTCCCAAGCAAGGCAAAGAATAATAGATGCCCCCTTGCCCCACTTTCTCGAAGTGTTAGACCTTGCACTCGGAGTTGCAAAAATGGTGGACAAAATAGGGTTCTGCAGTATTAGCATATGACTCAACTCCAGATTATATAAGATTAGGCTGAGGGTGGAAGCGGCTGGTGGTGAGAACTTCCTTGGAAGTAATCAACTGGTTGGGGATTCCTCAGCCTCCCTCTCCAGAAGCCCAGGGAGTGGACTATGTAAAGAGCTTCACCATGAGCTCCCTGAAGTTTGGGGTGGCAGGCCTGGTGTCTTCAGTGGCATTAGTGGGGCAATACAGAGATTCAGTGCCAGAGGTGAACTGACCATGGAGCCATGAACTTTCATGCCCGCCCATCGCATGGGCCCCTTCCAGGGTCTGTACCTAATTTTATATTCATAAAGTGTACTCTTCTTCTTAAATAGGACTTCCAAAATGACAAAAGCTACAGGGGCACAAAATTTGTATCTTCCCTGGTCTGTGTGTAGTCTGAGGCTGATTGAGAATTCTGAGGCAGACGGCTGAGGAGGTCAGGCATCCCCAGTTGGGAGGTCCTTGGTTGCAGGGTGGTACTTCTGAGCAACCCACCCCACTGCCCCCATGAGAGATGGAGCTAGCCAGCAGACATCTCCCATGGGCAGAGTGTACCAGAGCCAGGATATAACCAAGATGGTCAGGTTCTGCTCTCCTCTCCTTGAGTTTCCTTTCCCACTTAGCTCAACCTCGTTGGGAGGCATTGAGACAGGGGAAGCTACAGCTTATGAGAAGGGGAGGGAGAAGAGATGGAGCTGGGAAGAGAGAAGAAACTGATCACGCTGTCTCTCAAGCACACCGAGTTCTCATAAATGTGATATCACCCAATCTACTGGATCCACCAGAAAACGAGGGAGTAAGTTTGAGTTAATTGCCCCAAAGTAAGTGAGAAGAATGGATGTAGACTTACATTAAACTTACTGAGTTTACTAGCTCCTGATCTGGTCCTTTGATTCTGCCTTTTGTCTCTGGGGTATTTTTGTAGGGTTTGATTCAAAATGTTACGAGCGAAGCCTTGTGAAATGGTGGAATTATAGAGGAAGTGTTTAGTTTGGGTACTGCTATATGGGATTTCCCCTGACTTGGGGATCCATCCCAGCAACAGCTGTAACTTAGTGACTTCTTGTTTAGCAACTGCCATGTGCATTGATTTCCACTTTTGCACAATTGATTTTTGCTTCTGTTCCCATTTGTGCCTTTGCTTTTGGACAGATATCATATGATGAGTGTCTGAGAATTGTCTCAGAGAGGTCAGGAGACCTCGTGAAGAAAGACCTTCTTTGTCAATACCAAACATCAACAAGTAAACGTCCAGATTTATGAAGGAGACAGTATGGTAGCTGAGTTTAACCTTAGCCTTTTTGTTTTCTACCCTTACTTGACATCAAGTGATTTAGAAAAGAAAGAACTTGAGGAGCTACAATTGCAAACCTTGTGGACACTAGCCTTGGGTTGTTTTAAAATCTGGCTGAAAGTCCTTATGTTCTTCCAATAATCTGTTGTTGAAGAATTTTCCAGCACAGTAGGAAGATTAATAAATTCCCATTAAGCAATTTCCTTGATAAAATGACAGCTCTACATTTGGTAGTTTAATTTATTTCTATAGAGGATTTACTGCTTTTTCATCCCTATCTTAGATACCCAGAAAGTAGAATCTATCAATTCTCAAAATGGCAACATATTGGAAGACATATTAAAGCCCTTCAGTATTCCTCACCCTTCATACTGCAAAGCTTAAATAAAATTATGAATTTTGACTATATTGTGTTTTTCCTCGACAATATTTCAAAGTATCTTTCTAATTCTCACGGGAATCTGGTATTGTTTTTCAAATGTCCAGCAGATGAGGGTGATGGAGTAATGTTAAACATGAGAACATAACTTCAGTTTGCAGGGCCATGGCTACTGGCTCATCTATGTAGAGTGGTCAGTCTCCCACAAGCAAGCTGCAAAAGATGACAAAAGGCTGTATTCACTCCTTCATCCACTCTGATTTGGACATGTGAGGAAATCTACAGGCATTCCCTTACCCATCTATAATTACTTATTGATTTCTTGTTTTGTGAGTGCAATGGCCGCAAGAGCCAATGAAATGAATCCAAGAGCGGTAAGGAAAGAGAGCCTGGTGTGAGACAGGCCATGAAGGGCATGACTCCACTCCCATCAAAGCTCATTCTTCACTTGCTGTGCAACCCAAGAGTCTATCTTCTCTGACAATAAAAGGAAGGACATTGAAAGATTAGTTTTACGTTTTCTTTCTCTCATCACGAAGGCAAGAGCGAATACAGTGTCTCTATTCAGAGAAATATGATCTTACTCCATTTCAAGCACAGGCAGTCTGGCATTCTTCAAGACATGAGCTCACTGTGCAAGATAACAACATTGTGTGTGGGGTGGAGTGGAGGGGGGCACAACCATAAAAACACCAGACCACTAATATTAGGAGGGAGAATTCATCTGGTTTCTAACCCCACTGCTTGTCAACAAGAGGTTGGGTCTGACGTCTGATCTACCTGTGATTTGATCCATACGCTTAGGAACTATGGATTTTATTTATTTTTTATTTTTATTTTTTGAGACAGGGCCTCACTCTGTCACCCAGGCTGGAGTGCAGTGGTGTGATCTCTGCTCAATGCAGCCTCCACCTCTTGGGTTCAAGCGATTCTCCCACCTCTGCCTCCCAACTAGCTGGGATTACAGGCGGATTGCACTGCCACACCCGGCTAATTTTTGTATTTTTAGTAGAGATGGGGTTTTACCATGTTGGCCAGGCTGGTGTTGAACTCCTGACCTCAAGTGATCCGCCTATCTCGGCCTCCCAAAGTGCTGGGATTACAGGCATGAGCCACCATGCCCCGCCTGAACTATGGATTTTAATTCATTCGGAGAGATACTGAGTGGACGCTGTTCTCTCTGAAGCACTCTGAGATTCTTAGAGCAAAATGAGCTTCAGGACCATAAGCTGAACACTGGAAAAATCACCTACCACTTTAACAACAGGGACTGCCCTGACCCTTTCCATAGTAACTTTACAGGGTCTGTTTGAATGGCCTGGCTTGTCTTCCAGGCAAGCAGTCCACGGAAAGGCAAGGGCACAGAAGCATGCAGGTAGCATCCCCTCAATTCTGATCACCAGCTTTCAGCACCTAGCACTCTCTGTTGTAAACATGGGACTCTGTTTCCTATAGGAATATCGCTGGCAGGTAGAGCTGCATGGGAGAAAGGAGAAAGACCGTGGGAAAGCAGAAAGACAGTGGGACTAGAGGAGACAGAGTAGAGAGACCAGGGGGAAAGGAGCTGTAAAAATGTAGGCAGAGGTGACTAGTGATGATGATGATGATGATAAAATGAAATCCTCGGATCCAAACCTTCAGCTGCCTGTGGACAGGATGGCAGAGACGGCACTTGCCAATCAAACAGCTTGGAAAAATATTGTTGAATTAATGGCAGCAACTCCCATGGATATATTACTTTCCATTTTACAAAGCACTGTGATGACTGCTGTTCCATTTGAAACATCAGCAATCCACTGAGGCAAGTGTTATGGCTTTCCCATCATGGATGGGAAAACCAAGGGAGGGGGTGGGATTGAGGGAGAGATGCCCACAGTCTTCATGAAAGGCTATGAAGGTTCTTTAACACAAAGGTCAAGGAAAGATACAGACTTGGATACACAAAGTGGAAGGAAGGCATCATGGCGACCCAGGCTTCCAAACCTCCAAAGATCCGAGGGCTTGTCCCGCTGCATCCAGAGAACATGCTGCCAGGTATAAGAATAGCCAGAGACCATTTTAAGAGGTCGTTTACTTTCCTGGTGGCTCTTCATCAGGAATGGCTGCTTATCAGGTACAGATAACCGGCTGCCAAGCAACCCTAGCGCATCTGAAACCTGGTGAATCGGAGGGCTACTCATGGTGTTCCACCCCTCAGCAGAGGTGGCCAGAGGGCTGCCGGAAGTCAGTTCTTACACTGATGGGCAGAGGGTCTCAAGTCACCTGCCCAAGGTCATGCTGCTGGTAAGTGGCAGGGCTGTGCTGTGGACCCCTGGCCATGCACTCTTTGTATTTCACCAAATTGTAGGATGAGCCTTTCAGACACCAATGTGATCTCCAGTTTTATGAGTAGAAGTTGAGTGTCCCTCATCAGGAAAGCATAGTCTCTGTCTGTTCTCCTCTGCTTCAAACAAGCTTGGAGGAATACATTCATTTTGGGGTGCTATATTACCAAAGGGATACCAACAAACTTACATGCATTTGGCAAAAAAGGATAGCATGGTGAAGGCTGTGGAAAGGCTGACATATTAGAATTCAGCATGTGGTGGGATTCTTGCTAACCCCAAATATGGCACCTTGGCATTTGGGAAAACAACAGAGGCAGAAAGCTCTCTCTCACCTTCCCCTCACGCTTCTTCCCTTAAGCAGGTCATAAAACCCTCATTCGAGAGGTGCCTCCTTATACTGGAGCAAAGGAACATCCTTATCTCTGAACTCACAGGGGCCCACAGAGGAATCCGTAAGATCTCCTCGTTTATCAACATTAGATCATACCCTTTTGTCCTCCAATCAGACTTCTCCACGGGTGTCCACTCTCCATCAAACTTAAGCATAAAAATACACAAGTTTACCTGTTTCTTTGGGCCTTTATTTCCTTACAGAGGTTCTCATATAATTAATTGGCATGTAATTATCTCATGTAATTTTCTAATTATATAGATAATTTTGTATGCTTTTCTCTTGTTACTGTAATTTGTCTTTCATTATAGGGGCTTCAGCCATGAACCGAGTGATGGGTGAGGGAGGATATTTCTTTTCCTCTCCTACACATTTTAGACCTAGAAAAGAAATGACCTTGTAGATAAAGATGGCTAGCTTCAAATCCAGGAAGGCTATTGCAGAGAAGACAGATTAGACTTTTCCAGTACAGCTTTTAGAGGACAGAAGTTGCAAATAATGAGATTTTTGCTTAATATAAGTAAGAAGTTTTGGATGATTACAGTTACCCCAAAATGGGATAACATGCCTCATTAGGTTGTGATTACAGCTGACATTAAAGCCATTTGAGAAGAAAATGACTGCTGGAATGGTACTGCCTTTCTTCTCCTGCCACAAACCTTTTGCAGGGGTTATGCAGCCCCCTGTCCCCATCCTCCCTGGCAGGGGGCTGTGGCGATGGGACTGAGCTCTCACCCCGGGGTGTGAGCCCGAGACTGGCAACTTCTGTGCACTTGCCCTCCCCTCTCCCCTCTCTCACCCTATGGGCTGGAATGAGAAGTGGGCAGAGCCAGGGTGCTTTGCTTACACAGGCAGGAATGATGTTTCTTTTGCAAGGCAGAGCAATGTGACAGGCATCAAGGTCACCTGCTGGCCTTGGGCCACCTGCCTGAGCACGTACAGCTCCATGAGAGGGAAAGGGATCCCTGTGTAGTCTCAGCTCCTATAGTTTTGGGTCCCAACCAATGCAACTACTTCTTGGAGATGTTGTGCAGATTATTAAGGTATCATCTAAGAATTTATACATGATGATTTCTATAATCTTTTAATTCTATGTCCTCCCCTCACCCATCTTCTTTCCTTCAAAACCAGCCATCCTGACAGTTCCCCAACCATAGTCAAACATAAGCACCCTATTATTTCAGTCACTCCATTTCTTTTTAAGTCCCAAGGTTCTAAAAAGTCAAGAACTTTCCATCTCCTACTTCTCTTGTACCCCGACATCCAGTCTCTTCCCATGGCACATCGTCTTTTCCTTTAGAAAATATCCTCTGCAATGACACAAAACATCTAAGTTCTATTTGCGGTTATCTAAACTTAAAGACTGGCTTTAAAAGGGTGATGCATTCTTTAGCCTGCAAGTGATCACATTTTCCTACATCTGTTGATGTTCCATTAGGGCAAAATAACCCAGAAGGCCAAGCTTCACAAAAGTCAAAGGTTCCGATGATACAAATATGCTTTGGTTCCAAATGCAGCATGAATCAAACATAGTTTTATATTAATCAATACACCCAGCTGGAAGAATATTCTGATTTGAATCAGAATGTGTCTCCCTAGATAACATAAAGTAGGTGAGCTAATGAAATGACATCCTGGCCTCTGTACTTGGGTTCGACAAGAAAATGAGCATGACAGATGGCGCCGAATTCTGTTCCACGGACATGTAACTCTCAATCCAATTCCCATCTCTCCCCTCACGCTTTCCCTTTTATCCATAATGTCCTTATCTCTTACCTCCTAATTATGCAAACTCCATAAATGCCTCTCCAGATTTGGTCTATAAGTTTCTTTCCCTTAATTCATGCTTTAAAATTTGTAGTATGTAATTCAGAACTGAATGAAGTTGCCCATTATAGTTTCATATTTCATCTTTACCCCTAGTACCTCCTTCCCATATCTTATGTTTTCCTTTGGAACGCTTCCTTTGCTAAGCCTAGAATAGATGTTTAATAAATAGATTCGAAGCATGGATAATTAAAAGATATGGATCAGACATTTTTTCAATGATATGCAAATTGTCAGTGAAGAACAAAATAGAAATCTATTTCCCCACTGATTAAAAACAATTCATAAAGATGAATGAATTTGGTTTTCTCACAAAGGAGCTTTTCAAAAGGAAAGCTTTTTTGAATTTTGAGCTTTGCTATTAGCAGCACTTATGACACTGGGCACAAAGATCTTCCTTTCATTTCACAACTGCATAATTTGGTAATTATTAAGAACAGCTCTTTCTTGATATTTTTAAATCATGGGTCCACTGAAAACATCACCATTCATTTGTCCAGTCCATCCTTCTTGAATCTCTTCAAATGAAACATATTTTAAGCATCTTCAACTCTTGAGTTTTAGCTCCATTAAATTCCTGTCAACACATTCTTTTTTTCATGGAAATAGACGGACAATTATGCTTTTTGAACTCTACTAACAACAATGAAAAACATTAAGATGGAAGACTCATATGACTATTCAAGAAAGAGCCTGGAGAGTGTCTAAAAGCTGCTTCCCTTCAATGCACAGAAGTATCAGAAGGTTTATTTCAGCAAACAGGAAACGTTCAGGATCTAAAGGAAAGAGGGTTTTATTCCAGGCAGTAATATTTCATTGAGCTTCTGGAGCCACTGATTCAGAATGGCCAGTTCCTTTCTAATTTATACCATGTTCCTCATTTCTGGCTGCCTATTTAGCTGAAGGACTCTTTCCTGGGTGAGACTTCATTTGCCTCCTGGAGGAATTCAAGAAGGAATTAACTAAGGAGGCTGGGATAGGAATTTCAAACACAATAGAATGGAACCCAAAACACTGTAGATAAAAGGCTTATGCTAACCTATTATATAAAATGCTTTGGGAAGGACTTAACAGTTGTCCCTTGAGCCATATGGGTTTAACACTGTGTGGGTCCACTAACATGCAGATTTTTTTCAACCAAATGCAGATAAAAAATACAGTATTTGCGAGATGCAAAACCCATGTGTAAGGAGGGCTAATTTCCATAGGGCCTTGAATATTCACGGATTTTGCTATCTGCCGCAGTCCTGGAACCAATCCCCTGTGTATGCTGAGGGATGACTCTCATTGATCTAGAACTTCCACTTAATTTTGCATTCTGTTTCAACTTAAACACACTTCCTCTTAGGGAATAGGAAAATTTTGAAAGAGAAATATATAGGCTACACTTTATAAAACTTCAAGTGCAAAGTAATGAATAGTTAAGGGAAGTTAGAAAGGCCTTGGGGGAAATCTAGAAATAGACTCTAACTTAGTAGAGACAGCTGTTAAATATTTTTTTCCCCCATTGCTTAGAAAAATACAAATTTTCCCTCTGGCAAGATGGGTCTCATTCCCTATGATGTGAGCCCCTTACTGTGGTCCCACATCCCTGGCCAGTGAGTGGCCGGTGACCTGGGGGATGCGGGCTATAGATGGGGATGGAGGCAGCAATGATCTTGGCTTTCCCACTCCCTGCAAGTGGCCAGGGGGCTGCAGGTGGGTGCTGTGGGCAGTTGCTGATGGAAGCCCAGGCACCCTTCTGTAGTCCTGTTTGTGCTTCCTGAATCCCTGCATGGAAACCAATGCCTATGCCATTCTCCCCGCTTATTGGTGATGTCCTCTATCCCCTATATATTTTTTTTTTTTTGAGATGGAGTCTCACTCTGTTGCCCAGGCTACAGTCCAGTAGTGCGATCTCGGCTCACCTCAACCTCTGCCTCCTGGGTTCAAGTGATTCTCCTGCCTCAGCCTCCTGAGTAGCTGGGATTACAGGCGCCGCTACCACGCCGAGCTTTTTTTTTTTTTTTGAATTATTAGTAGAGACTGGGTTTCAACAATGTTGGCCAGGCTGGTCTCAAACTCCTGACCTCAGGTGATCTGCCTACCTCAGCCTCCCAACATGCTGGGATTACAGGTGTGAGCCACTGCACATGGCCTTCTACCCCTATTTGTTAACTCGAATTTAAACTTCCATGCTTGCTGGCCTTGTCACAATAAAACAACAACTTCTGGGAAATGTTAAAAAAAAAAAAAATTCTCCCCTCCTAACCAAAAAGGAAAAGTTAGGCACCCCTTATTGAGCAGATTTTGGAAATGAGGCCTTGAATAAAACTTTCTAGATGTGACTTTTTTCTCTTAAGGCATTTTTGAGCCATGTTGGGGGTGAAGACTCTTTGGAGGTATGCAATATGAATTCCTGCCTGCCTTGTGAGAGGAACAAATGCCGAGCATCTTGGTGATCCACGTTTGTCACTGGGAGCACCGTCTTTTTCCTTCTGGCCAGTAACACTGTGAGGTTCTCAGGGGCTTAGTGACGTGGGCCAGACAGTTGAGTCTCCTATTCAACGTTCCTAGTTTGCAGTGGTTCTTGATTTCCTGAATTACGTGCTCTGTTTCTCTCTTTCCATATATAAAGATATATATACATATATATCTTTCCATATATATATATATCTTTCCATATATATATATATTTCCAAAATTACTTGTTAACATTTGTTGATTTTTTTTCCCCAAAATCCCTCTGTCATTACTTGTTAGTCTACTGTAGAATACTGAAGCTCAGGAAAATGAGCTTATTTTCTTTTATGTAAGATGACTTAGGGTAAGACCCTGTGAGCACAGGTCTGTCCGGTCCAGAAAGTTCATGGATCTTAGGAGCTACTCAGGGGACACATTGCCTCTTTTCTGGCTTCTTCACTGATTCTCGTTTCAGTTGTGTTTCAATGACTGAGGCTGTGGGAAAGTGCCCTCCACGTCTGTGACACCTCTCAGGGTCCCGTGTTGAGTGTTTGGACTCAGGGCCCAGGTGAAGCCAGCCTTACCTTTTTGTAGAGACTCCTCAGATCTCGGTACTGCCACATGCTGTTGAGGACCTGAGATGCGGCCTTGACCACTTTTGGAGAGTGTCTGATGAAGAAAAGACAGGAAAGGCAAGATGTGAGTGGGACAGCTGTGTCATATTTCTGTAATTCTTGTAGTATTTCAAACCTCTTCATTATTATTATATCTATTATGGTGATCTGTGATCAGTGCTCCCTGATGTTACTACCGTAATTGTTTTGGAGCACCACGAACTGCGCCCACCTAAGACAGCAACCGTAATCAAGAAATATTGTGTGTTCCGACTGCTCCACAGACTGGTCCTTCCTCCTCTCTCTCCTCAGGCCTCCCTCTTCCATAAGACAAAACAATGTAGAAATTAGGCTAATTAATAACCCTACAATGGCTCCCAAGTGTTCAAGTGAAAGAAAGGGTTGCACGCCTCTTACTTTAAATCAAAAGCAAGAGATGATTAAGCTTAGCGAGGAAGGCACGCCACAACCCAAGACGGGCCAAAAGCTGGGCCTCTTGTGCCAAACAGTGAGCCAAGTTGTGAATGCAAAGGAAAAGTTCTTGAAGAAAATTAAAAGTGCTGCCCCAGTGAACACAAGAATAATAAGAAAGTAAAACAGGCTTATTGCTGATATGGAGAAAGTTTGAGTGGTTTGGATAAAAGAGCATATCAACCACAACATTCCCTTCAGCTAAAACCCAATCCACAGCAAGGCCCTAACTCTTTTTTTTGAGACTGAGTCTTGCTCTGTTGCCTAGGCTGGAGTGCAGTGGCGAGATCTTGGCTCACTGCAACCTCTGCCTTGCGGGTTCAAGCGATTCTCCTTCCTCAGCCTCCTGAGTAGCTGGGATTACAGGCGTGTGACACCATGCCCAGCTAATTTTGTATTTTTAGTAGAGCTGGGGTTTCACCATGTTGGTCAGGCTGGTCTCGAACTCCTGACCTCGTGATCCACCCACCTCAGCCTACCAAAGTGCTGGGATTACAGGCGTGATCCACCATGCCCAGCCAACTCTCTTAATTATATGATGGCTTGGTGAGGTAAAAAAGCTACAGGAGAAAAGTTTAAAGCTAGCAGAAGTTGATTAATGACTTTTAAGGAAAGAAGATATTTCTATAACATAAACCAAAATATTTGTGTGATTTGCTTTATTGAGATATTTGCTTTATTGCAGTAGTGTGCAACCAAAACTACAATATCTCTAAGGTATGCCTGTAATTCCTTTGACTTAAAGACAGAGAATTTTAGATCCTTTCATGAATCCAGATGAAGCTGCATTTCATTCTCATATAATCGATGCTGAACAAAGATTAAATGTGATGTTTTGTTGTATTTTATCATTTAGCTAAACATTTGTTCATGACAATATCCAAGCAACTCTAGAAAAACATATATTAATATTCAGGTCGTGACAGTGTAGTTGAAATACAATTAGTATGCAAAAATGCTTCTGAGTAGAAACAAAAGTGTAGTTTTTGTTTCTATCTTTTGCATAGTTACAAAACCAGAAGAGACTGTGAATGTGTAACGAACAGCAGGTTTTAACCTCTCAATTAAAATGCCAATACATCACAGTGTTATACTAACATGTGAAGGTTAAAGAAACTTTGCTTTCTTTTTAGACTTTAATTTTGATGCATTCACTAGATGGATGCCATAGAAATTTCTACCTGAAAAACTCTTCTAAATATTGATTGAAGGGCTTGGACAATTGTGTGTTTCTAATGTGACAAGTGATTATAACCCAAGCCACAATACACAGTTCTTTACTGACAGTAACAGTTAAGACTGTTAATAGCTTTTCCGTCTTATGACAAAATATAGTGACACATTCAACACTACTTCCCATATAACTGTTAAAATTGGGGAAAAAAAACAAATGTATTCTTGAGACAGATGAACATGATAGAATGTCCATAATGTATGTTTAAAATGATGTGAAAAGAATAAATAATTAAGATTTCAAAATGGCGAGTATAAGACTACTATAAGAGTTAATAACAATTACACAATTGGAGCTTGATCTTCACCAGAGCTGTCACGTCAGGGGTGGTGAGGACTTCAGTTGGTGCAGTTCATTGTGGCTGTCAACACAGCTGTGCCAGCAGTGGGATCACAGAACACTAGCCCCCTTGGTTGTGTCCGCCAGACGCTGTGAGTTGTGCAGTTCTGATAGACTGTGATTGGCAACTCGCCAATCTGACTCATTAACATCACTGCACATTTAAGCTTGTATATATATATATGTATATATAAAGAACATGTATAAATACATAAACTAGAGCATCATAGCAAGGCACGTTTCTTCCATCTGTGTTTTCCCATACTATCACAAATAAAAATCAGGTTTGAACTGAACTTATTTCTAGAAATAAGTTTTTTAAGGAATAATTTAGGGTGGGCAAATTAGCAATCATTTTATAAATAAGCTATGGTGTATTTGTATACCTACCGTTCCCAATTATTAAATTATCCTCAGTTCCAAAAATTTGATTTTCAATAAAGAAATTCTATTTCCTTAAAGTTTGTCTAGAAGTCCATGGGAATCTCCATACCTACTATTGTAATAGAATTGAGTCAGAAATGGTGAGTTTCATGCTCAAATTTGGAGCAATTCTCCTGAATTCATTTTGTTTTAAGAGCAGTGAAAAGCAATAATAAAACTGAAGTGTAGGTAGGAGATGAGGATAAATGTAGTTATAAAAACCTTGTTTTGATCTCCAAATTAGTCAGTATATATATAAAAAAAGAGATAAACTACATGAAACAGTGAATGAGACTGACTAAGCAGGAGAACTGTAACCAGGAAGATGCTTGATTCAATCCAATTTAACACTTCTTATTAAACTCGTAAATCCAGGTTGTTGGCATTGGAAAAAGAGATAAAGGAACAACAAGACAGAATGAGCGCCTATTCTATAAGTAAATTTTCAGCCAAATTAAACGGCATTTATGAGATCATCTTTAGTGAAAAAAATCTTCCCATTAACAATAATCAAGATTGGACCTGGCTTATCAGGACCTTAGCAACATGGCTCTGTATTATTTTATAGATGGTTTCTTCAAGTGATTTGTAATATCATTTCATAGATGGTTTCTTTGAGTGATTTGTAAATTAGTTTCACCAAATAATTTTATTTGACCATAGGACTCAATAAAACTTTTTTTTCTCTTTAGGCCCATTTAGTGATGCTTATTGCAGTAGGAATGCTCATAAAGTTGGAGAGAATTAATATATGCCAAACCACTCCTCAAAGCTCTGTAACTGTATAATTCAGAGAAAATACTTTAATCTTTGAATGTCTCATGAATATAGACAAGAATATATCAGATTGTTTTGCAGACTACGGTTTTATTGTGTGTGTAGGTGTGTATGCTCAAGAAAGCATTACCATATTAAGCTCTTAATGCTCAAAACAGGTAAGCACTTCAATTGGAGATTCCAAAGGTCTATTGAAGCTAAATAAAGAAGAAAACCATATGGTTTCCTGCCTACGTAGGATAGCACTTTATTGTAAGTACAATATCATAAGATACAGCTCAAGCCAACAGTCTCCACTGCGCAATTATTATATGAGTCCAGTGGTGCTTTTCTACTTGATATGAGAAAACATTCAAATCCAAATGCAAAATTGTTGATTGAGCCTATTTGGAGGTCTCTGGGTGCTTAAACAGAAACTCTGAATCTTCTATAATACATTGGTACTATCCTGAATTAAGTGAAATAATGAGACAGAATTTCCAGAAAGTCTCAAAGTGCGTCCCTCAAAGTGTTTAATAACAACAGAAAAACTATTTAGCATTTACATGTAAAAGAATGGGTGGTGGGGTGGCTTGGCGGGGAATGAAAAGTCAAAAAATAGACTCTTGATAACAAAATGTTTACCCTTTTAATCTTATTTAATTACATCGAGGGACTTCCAAGAGGCAAAATTTAATTAAGGTTAGTGAAGGTTTCTGTAAAATTGACACCTTGCTGATATACCGATGCGATGGCTTGTGAAGCTATTTTCCAGCTGTATATAGTAAGATACTGTTGGTTCTTAAAAACTGGGAGGCATTCTTATTCAAGGAGGTGCAGTTGCTTTGACACCAAGTCTCATCTCTTTTTGTTCTATCTGCACGAAGGCCCTCCTTTCTCACCACTGTCTGCACTGCCTGGGAAATTTCTACTCATTCTTTAAGATTTGATTATCACCTCTTCCAGCTAGCATATTGTGACAGCCTCTCCCTTAGGTTTAGATTGGAAAGTATAGGCATAGTGACTTGTTAAATTAAATATCTGCCCCACATCTCATAGCTTGTAAGGGAGGGTACTAGATGAGAACTGAGTTCTCTGACTCCATCACGCCCTGTCTCCTCCCCCATCCTTCCTGCATGGTGACTTGCTATGACTTGGTGGCTACTGTGATGTTGGTAAGGTAGACCTGACTTGGTTGCAGAGCTGAAGAGGCACAGAGCAGAAGGATGTAGAGACATCATCAACACACGGACTTCCCACCACAGAGGAACAACAACAGAATACCTTCATGTATCCAGGTTGAACTCGTGTCGCTGCCATGTGGAAGGAACACATGGGTGTGCTGGATCGTCAAGTCCATTTTACCAACAGTAAGAGAGAAGACTGGAAACCATTTGCCATTTTCCTTCTCTTGATTCTCAGAGACAAATGCTTTCCAGTGACAGTCATAGTACTACCTGTCATCAGGAGTTGAAAGGCACATTCAGAACCAATTTTATCAGGACAGAGATATGGCGTCACCAGGTAACTTACTTATCTCCTTTGCTTTTGGAGATGCTGACCAACTTCTCGATGCCACCGGCATCCCGTAAGGCCTTGGCGTTCTCCATGTTCTTGGTAATCACTTCGTGCAGTGTGCAGCAGACGGCTGTCACTGTGTCATCCGACATGGCCTTGCTTGCAGTGCTGTTGCTGTTGTTCCCTCCTGGAAGCCTGTGGACTAGGTCTCGCATGGCGTATTTGCCTGGAAAAGAAAATAAAGAGAAGAGTTGAAAGGAGGTCAAGGTGAAGGCAGAGATAGTGGCAGAGGTGGGTATGGGGGAGAAGAGAATACGACAGGCCACGTTTATGCAAAATTGTTTGTTTCCCATCACTGAATGTTCCCTATTGGGTAGTTTTAGACACATCTACAGAGAAAAACAGTCGTTCCTCATGGCAGTGCATCCACTCTGCTGCTAGATTGACCTGGGATCAAATCACTGGCCAAGTTATTTCATGCCTCTGAAGCCTCAGTTTTTTCAATCTCTAAAGTAAGACAATAATGGTACCTGCCATACAAGGTTGCTGTAAAGCATAAATGAGTGAATGTATGGAAATGAACAAGGACACAGGACTCAATAGGTATTAGCTATTATTATGTTCTTGCTTGATGTTTATAGAAGTCAAGAAAAATGTATGGGAATTCTAACATAACCCTCAAAAATACCTTAATGAAAGCTATGTTGGGGCCTGTATTTTTTAAAAAGAGTCAAAGCAAAAATGTGTGGGGAACATGATCACATATGTGAGTACTGAGCTTTGATTCATTTAAAGCAAGGAGAAACACTGAAAGCAGGAGAGAGGTACTTGACAATCTATAACTATGTGTCCTCTGAACTATAGTAACCTGATGCTGTTTGTCTCTCTGATGGGATTTTATTGTGTAGTTCTACCAGGTAACACTTACTAATTTGGTGTGTTTTTGTGTGAAAAATATAATACAATCCAATTCTGCTTCCTTAATTCACTTTAACATTATTAATCTTACTATTCCCAATGACAAAGGTACTTATAATGACATATTTATGGAGTACTTTTAGTTTACAAAGCACTTTAGGCATTACCAATAGCCCTGCAAGACAATTAATTTATCCCACCTGCAGCTTCCATTTCTGCTCCTTTAATTGACTTCTGGAAGTAAGTAAATGAGTGCCTGTAGCAAAGCTGGCTGTTCTCACATTTTTCAGATGGAATTGGCAAGTGCCCAAAGTTAGATCCCTTCCTTGTCTCCCATCCCCCAATTAGGCATATTTAGCTAGCTCCTAAAGGCTGTTTGAAATATTTCACCTCCATATACATATCTATAAATAATAGTCTTCTTCTGCTATTTAATTCTCTGGTGTATGGTGCCTGGCAGCAGGAAGGGAACCTTGTGGGAGTAGGCGATGATATCTTAATTCCAGGCAGTGATACATAAAACACAGGCCCTTGTAATTTTGGTATCTGCTCTTATCCTATGTTTAGGTGGCTTATTTTAGCTTAGAGAGAAAATGCTGATACTTAAATTACTGAAATAGAAAAGTGTGTTCATTCACTTGATGATAGCTGAGGAAGTGTCTGACAAAAATGGTTTGCCTGCAAACCCCCAAATGTAGCATATTTATTTTCTAATGACAGCAGCTAAAATAGTTTATCTATTTATCATTAAATCAGCCTTAACTCTGGTTAAGAGTTTACTTTTGTAGGGCTCAGCATGCTGGAGATTCTACCAGTTCATTAACCCCCACAAACCATTAGAAGACAAATTTGAGCTCCACAGACATGAAATGATCAATGTGTTCCTTTTTCCTTTTTCTTATAAGGAAAGTGATGAAGGAAGGGCAAAATAACTGAAAAAATACTCCAGTCATTGTATATACGGGGACATTTACACCGTTGACTGTGTATGGAGGACTGGTTTCGTGACCTTGGACACTGTCAAGGTTAAAACCAAAAATGAAGAGAGGGTTAAGAATTTGGCTGTAGTATTTTTTAGTTTTGTTGGTATTATCATTTTGAAAATTATGTCAGATAAATATGAAGATGTAGTCTCATCCTCCATGGCTTTCCTATCCTTGAGTCCTGATTAAGATGCGGGTCTCCCTGTAATGTTACTTTATTTATAGATAATAAGTAGATGGCAGGGTACCCAACCCCTGCAGAGCAGCCTCTTCCACTCACCCCAATGTGCCATTCAAGTACTATCATTTTCCATGTGCCCCATGATATGGAAAAGACCAGGAGTCACTGTTATATTTAACTTACCCCAACTTTACTGTCGAGGAAACTCATTGGATTTATTTTATTTCTAGTATTTCCAGTATAGGTTACTGACATTTTACTAGGCAATTGGAGATTTTTCATTAAGTCTATTTATCAGTCTATCTGGAGGAATATATTTTAGTCCAAATTTTTGACCATCCAAGTAAAGGAACAAATCAGGTAATATTATTCCACGGAGAAGAAAACCTCGGGGCAGTTTGTTAATTATTTTAAAAGTTTACAATTCTTTTTTAGCCTTTGATTATGTGTTGAAAATGCTGTCTTTTTACAGTGAAATTTAAATCCTATCTTCACAAGAAATTTGGGTAGCAAAAAAAGATTTTTAGCTCTTTCTAGTGTTTAGAAACTTTGAAGCTGATTAGGGAAATAATAAAATATGGGACATAGAATAATTACAGATGCAAGTGACCTTGTGTTGTATGTTTATAACACTAGTTCAGGGAAGAGACAAGTTAGATAGGACTGGAGTTGTTATGGAAGGCTTGATTCAGGAGGTGTACATTTAGGATTTTTTCTTGTATGTCAAGGGGGCAACAAGAACAACTTGATATTTTACAAAAAGAATTCTGGTGCATTAAGAAGGAAGGTTTCAGAATAGTAGAACTGAGGGTGGAAGAAACATATAGTCTTTTTCTTGACAATAATGTTCTCTTCTTCTAGACTTCTAGTGAAATTATAAGCACTACAACTCAAGGTAGTGTGTTTCTATAACTGTTCCATATCCTGTATTTTCTTTTTAACCTAAGTTTCTAAACACTTGAAAGAGCTAAAAAGCTATTCTTGCTGCCCAGTAGGAGGAATCTTGATTCCTCTCCTTCTACTGTTTCAGGCAGACTTTTGGGTCTTTGAGGTCTGAGATTTCTTCAGAGGGTAAATGAAGTTAATTCCCTTTTTTTGTATCACATTGGCAACAGGAAACTGCAAAGTGGGTGGTTCAAACTTTTTTTATAGTTTCACACCATCAAGGTGGTCAAATTGTTTCCTTTTCTTTTTAGAGAGAGAAATGGATGGAGGTAGGGTTCTTTTAGGACTGGGGAAGAAAGAGGTTGGATCACCAGGTGGAGGTTGTGGGCAGTTTTTCACAGTCCCAGGGACAGAAAGGGCACCTAGAGCCCAGCTGTGGTCCTGTGGTGCATTGAGATTCTCTGTGGATGCAGAGCATAAGCTTCCCCGTGTTTGAGCCTGGCATGGGGCAGAAGAAGTGCCTGTCTTGGAACGACCTGCTTAGGCCCTCAAAAGGAGCAGGCACCAGTAACCACTGCAAATAGATGACTGCTCCAGCTGACTGCTCCACCTCCTTCTTCTTCTTCTTCTTCTTCTTCTTCTTTTTTTTTTTTTTAAGACAGAGTCTCACTCTGTTGCCCAGGCTGGAGTGCAGTGGTATGATCACGTCTCAATGCAACCTCCATCTCCTGGGTTCAAGCGATTCTTCTGCCTCAGCCTCCCGAGTAGCTAGGACTACAGGCACATGCTACCACACCTGGCTAACTTTTTAATTTTAGTATAGATGGGGTTTCACCATGTTAGCCAGGCTGGTCTCAAACTCCTGACCTCAAGTGATCTGCCTGCCTTGGCCTCCCAAAGTGCTGGGATTACAGGTGTAAGCCACCATGCACAGCTGACTCTACCTTCTAGATTTAATTTGATTAAAAGATATGACACAGACTGAAAATAATAGAGTGATTCATTCATTTGGCAGGAAACTATAATATTTCAGGAACAAACAAGAACCTGTGACTACAAAAAGGTGGTCATGGGAGGATCAAGGACATGAGAGCAGCCATGATGGAAATTCTTAAGAAGCAACTGACAGGGCTTGGAGCCCAGGGAAATGTTGAGGTAATGCAGGGAAACAGGATTCAGAGATTTCACACAGGAATAACACAGAGGGTAGTAAAAACCAAGTGAATTTTAAAGCTTAATATTAATGGATAAATTGAATGTTATTTTTCCACACAAAGAAAAACATGCAAAATTAGTTATATTACTTATATGAGAGAATCACATAGCAAAATCCCGTCAGAGAGACAAGCAGGTCATCAGGTTCAAAGAATACCTGGATTTATGAAAGCAAAGTGGATACCTTGCCTTGCTTCTATTTTGAATAAATGTGCTACCAATGATCCACTATCATGGACTCACATCTGAAAAAGGGAAATCATGGTGCTCGCTTCGGCAGCACATATACTAAAATTGGAATGATACAGAGAAAGATTAGCATGGCCTCTGTGCAAAGATAATATATAAATTTGTGAGGCGTTCCATCTTTTGTTTTTTTAAAAAGAAAAGCTTGTTCTTTGTCAGATCAAAACAATACAAAACAAGACTGTACCATCACCACTACCACAAACAAAGTCACTCTTTCTTGCTACAGTTCCCAATAGAAATGAATCCTTGGGCCATTTCTTTTAAGTTACTTAGTCTCTAGTAACAATGACTATATGTCTGATTTTTGCAATACTGGTAAGAGACGACCATTGGTGATAACATAATTGTGCAGAAAGAAGACTGTATTTTCATCAATGATGGACTAACTGAAACCTTGTAACTTTGCTACCCTTTCCACTGTGTGTATGTGTGTGTGTGTGTGTTTCCTTCAAATACCCATATTTTGTGTTTGGTGAACCAGTTTTCTAAATCCAGATTTTCTTGAAAAACTGCAAGCAAAGATTATTTTCTCTTTACAGTGCTTCATTCTCGAAATCTTCTGTTAAGTGTTGTTGGGCACACCAAGGTACCCCAACGGACTCACTCAGGAGACCTAACAAACCATGTTGCCCAAGAAAGGCACTCCTTGCAGACTGCTTGTGCAGAAAGGAGCTGGTGGGGATTTCAAGATGAGGTAACAGCCTTGCTCTCGTTGACTGCTTCTGTTTCCATGTTGTGTTTGTGACTTTCTGTTTCTATTTCTGAACTAAGCCTGTATTTGTTACTGATGTGCATACTACCATTTGGTTTTCGCATTGGTGGCAGGAATGTTGAGTGGTGGTCTTATGGTCTAAAGACCTGCATTCTCTAAGGCAGCAGACAACAGGGAAGTCACTTGAGTTCCTTCCTACACTTACGATAGATCTCTTCTGATCACTGATGGAGTCCTATGTGTAGATGGTCTTTGTTGTGCACCATTATAAACTTAAATGTCTCAAACTGATTAGAGAAAATATATTTTTCCAGAAGGTCAGCTGGACTGGAGAGCAACCCCAGATGAGAAACATCACAACTCCTTTGTCTTCGAGATTTAAGTAGTTCTATGGCCCTCCTGTTTCTGCAGCTGCTAAAACTGATCTGTGGGTTTTTGCTGAGGTGCTCTGAGTTTATTTTTTCCAAAAAACTTCTTTATTGCAGTAAAATACTTATAAAATTTACCATTTTATCCATTTTAAATATATAGTTCATTGATATTATGTAGACTCATATCATTCTACAATCATATATCGCCAAAACTCTTCATCTTGCAAAATTGAAACTTTAAAAGCATTTAAACAACTCCCCAACCCTTCCCTTCAGTCCCTGGAAACTCCCATTCTACTTTCTGTCTCTTTGAATTTGACAACCAGGTACCTCATATAAATGGCATCATAAAGGATTTGTCTTTTTGTGATTGGATTATTTCACTTAGCATAATGTTCTTAAGGTTCATCCATGTTGTAGCATATGTCAGAATGTACACTCTTTTTTTCTTTTTTTCCAAGCAGGGTCTCATTCTGTCATCCAGGGTGCAGTGCACTGGTGCAATTTCAGCTGACTGCAACCTCTGCCTCCTGGGTTCAAGCAATTCTCATTCCTCAGCCTCCTGAGTAGCTGAGATTACAGGTATGTGACACCCCACCCAGCTAATTTTTTGTATGTTTAGTAGATACAGGGTGTCACTATGTTGGCCAGGCTGGTTTGAACTCCTGGCCTCAAGTGATCTGCCCACCTTGGCCTTCCAAAGTGCTGGCAGTACAGGCGTGAGCCACTGCACCCAGACAGAACTTTCTTTTCAAGACTGAATAATATTCCATTGCATGTATATATCATATTTTGCTATTCTTCTGTTGACGAAAAATTGGGTTGATACTTCATTTTCACTCTTGAGAATAATGGTGTGAACACAGATGTACAAATATCCTTTTACTTTCAATCTATTTCTGTCTTTGAATCTAAAGTAAGTTTTTTGTAGGCAACATATAATTAGATCTTTTTTTTAATGCACTCTGTCAATCTCTGTCTTTGATTGGAGAGTTTATCCATGTATATTTAAAGTAATTACTCATAAAAAGGGTCTTATTTCTAGCGTTTTTCTGTTTTCTATATGCCTTATAGCTTTTTTGTTTGTCCCTAATTTCCTGCACCACTATCTCCTTTGTGTTGATTGTTTTCTGTAGTGAAATGTTTTAATTTCCTTATTTTCTTTCGTCTATATAGTTTAATGATTTTCTTTGTGGTTACCACAGGGATTACATTTAACATTATACCATTATAATTGGAATTTATACCAGGTTAACTTCAATAACATACAAACACTTTTGTTCATTTACAGTTCCATCTCACACTTTTCAGTTATTGATGTCACACAATTACATCTTTAAACATTGTGTGTCCAAAAACATAAATAATTGGTTTTTAAAAACGAATTATGTAGAAAATTTCTCTTTAATTATGTAGAAAAAAATGTGGAGTTAGGAAACAAAGTCACAATAATGCTAGCCTTTAAACTAGTAATTGCTTTTTCTTAAATGTACTGAATTATGTAGAAAACAAAAGTAGCATTATAAACCATTGTTCAAACAATATGAGCTTTATAATTGCCCATGTATTTATCTCTACTAAGATCTTTATTTCTTCTTATACCTTTGAATTACTGTTTAGTGTTCTTGCATTTCAACATGCAGGACTCCCTTTAGGATTTCTTACAGAGCAGGTCTAGTGGTAGTGAACTCTCTTAGTTTCTGTTTATCAGGGAATGTCTTAAGTTTTCCCTCACTTCTGCTGGACATAGGATTCTTGGCTGACAATTTTTTTTTCTTTCAGCACCATGACTATATCAACCTACTACCTCTGGTCTTCAAAATTTTGATTAAAAAATCAGCTGATAACCTTATTTTGGATTTCTTGTGTGTGATGAGTCACTTCTCTCTGCTTTCAAGATTCTTTATCTATGTCTTTCAACAATTTGATTGTAATGTGTTTCAGTCTAGGTATCTTTGAGCTTATCCTATTTGAATCTCATTGAGTCTTGAATGTTTATATTTATGCCTTTTGTTAAATTTGGTAAGTTTTCAGCCATTATTTCCTCTAATAATCTCTCTATCCCTTTCCCACTTTTTTTCTCCTGAGTCTTTTGTAGTGTGTATATGATCTTCTTGATGATGTCCACAGAACCCCTAAGCTCTGCTCCTTTTCTTCGATCTTTTTTCTTTCTGTTCTCCAAAGTCAATAATTTAAATTTTCCTGTCTTCAACTTTGCTGATTCTTTCTTCTGCCTGCTCAAATCTGCCTTTGCATTTCTTTAGTGAATTTTTCATTTCAATTATTGTACTTTTCAGCTCTAAATTTTTCTTGTTTGTTTTTAGGTTTTCTACATCTTTATTTATGTTTCCATTTTGTTCACACATCATGTTCTTGACTCTCTTCATATCTTCCTTTAATTCTTTGAACATCTTTAAAACAGTTGTTTTAAAGTCTTTGTCTAGTAGATCTACCTTTGTGCCATTTTTCAGCTATGGTTTCTGTTTTTTTTGTTTGTTTGTTTGTTTGTTTGTTGTTTTTCCTTGAACTGGTCATACTTCCCTGTTTCATTGTATGCCTTGTGGTTTTTTATTGTTGTTGAAACTGAAAATTTGAATGTAATAATGGGTTATCTGGAAATCAGATTCTTCCTCTTTTCCAGGGTTTGTTATTTTTTTGTTTTTGTTTTGTTTTTGACTGTTTTAGGCTGTCTCTGTGTTGAGAATTAGCCTTAAGATCTTCACAGATGTTTTCTGAGCATGAGAGTTTCCCTGGGCATGCATAATGGCTCTCTTATTTCTCTTGTATATGCAGTTGCTTTTGAATATGCTAGTCTTTAATGACTGGCTCCCAAAAAGGGAAAAGAAAAACATAAAGTGGATGAGGAGGGTGAGGGTGTCAGCTCTTTAAATCCTCTGAAAATAACTTCAGCCAAAGATAGAGGGGCTTGCAATCATGGTATGGGTATGTGCAACAATGGCTGCTTGCCTCTGTGTTTGTGTCACTGTAGTGAGAAGCAGCAATCAGCAGAAAGAACAGATCCACAATATTTAGAGGACAGGGTCTTTTGTGTCAACCCTGGTTTCTGCCAGCTGCAAGTAAGCTGCTCTAGGAACATGTGCACAGCTACCTGCCACAGGGCTGAGGGGTGGGGGACGGGTAGCTACTGTGAGCTAAGCTGAGATTTACCAAATATACTGTACTTTACTGTCCAAGCCTTCTGAAATTTTTAAGTCTTCAATAGACTCCAGAGTTTCAAAATAGTTATATCAGTGTGACGGTTAATATTAGGTGTCAGCTTGATTGGATTGAAGGATGCCTCGGTGGGTTGGTAAAGTAGTGTTTCTGGTGTGTCTGTGAGGGTGTTGCCAGGGGAGATTAACATTTGAATCAGTGGATTGGGAGAGACAGACCCACCCTCAAGGTGGGTGGGCACCATCCAATCGGCTGCCAGCATGGCTAGAACAAAAGCAGGTGGAAAAAGGTGTGATAAGATGGCTTGCTGAACCTTCTGGCTTTCACCTTTCTCCCATGCTGGATGCTTCTTGCCCTTGAACATCAGACTCCAGTTCTTTGGCATCTGGACTCTTGGACTTACACCATTGGTTTGACAGGGGCTTTTGGGCCTTCGGCCACAGACTGAAGGCTGCACTGTTGTCTTCCCTACTTTGAGACTTTTGGTGTCAGACTGAGCCACTGATGGCTTCTTTCTTCATCAACCTGCAGATGGCCTATCATGGGACTTCACCTTGTGATCATGTAAGCCAATTCTCCTTAATAAACTCCCTTTCATATATACATATATCCTATTAGTTCTGTCCCTCTGGAGAATCCTAACAGACAGATTCTGCCAAAGTGATTGTGTCCAGGTGGTGAGACAGATTCCTGGTGCTTCCTACTTCTCCATCAGCCTAGAATCCTCTCCCGTCTCTGAATTTACTTTTCACCAATAATTGATGATATAAAAGTGAGGAGCTGATTTCCATGTGATTGGATGTCTGTAAGTTAGTGTGAAAAGGGTTAAAGGGTTTTTTTCCTTTTGTATATAAAAGGTTGTTTGATGTTTACAATGCTGGAATGTTTTGTCTCTCATTTCTCTTTTGGGAAATATTTGGAGCTTAATTTATAGAAATCTGTCATTTGCACACTATAAATATATCTAATTTAAACACAGTCTATCATCAAAGGGGAAAAATATATGCAAAAAATATATATTTTAAAACTGGTTAGTGTGGCTTACAGACCAAATTGGTGAAGCATTCAAAATGGTATTGCTTAGTTACTGAAAATGTCTGAATGCTTATTAACGTGGGAAAAGTCTCTTCTGGATTGTCCGGAGATCTCTGACCTCTGGAAACATCTGGAAGGTTCTGAGTGCTTATTTTTTTTTCCCCTAAAACAAAATACATGGAATACTACTTAGCAATCAAAAGGAACACTATGTGCTGCAACCTGAAAAGATTTGAACGGTATTATGCTAAGTGAAAAAAGCCAGTCTCAAAAGGTTCTATATTGTAAGATACCACTTATATAACATTCTTGAAATAACAAAATTATAGAGATGGAGAACAAATTAATGGTTGCTAGGAGTTTAGGATACTTAGGAAGACTGTGACTATGACAAGATGGTACAACAAATATCACTGGGTTGAGGGAATAATTCTGTATTTTGATAGCCTTGATGGTTACACAAATCCACACATGTGATGACACTGTACACATATACTGCAATGTTAATTTCCTGATTTATTGTGTTATAGTTACATAAGATATAGCCATTGCTGGAAACTGGCTGAGGGATACATAGGACCCCTCCTTACTATCTTTGCAATTTCCTGTGAATCCATAATTTTTTTAAAGTTAAAAATTAGAAAAGTCACACAGAAATATAGAAATATGCCAATAAACATGTGCTGACAAAAAGGTGTTAATAAATCTTAAAATGTATCCCCTGGTTCAACTCACAATGGACTTGACAAGGATTACAAAAAAATAGCACATATGAGATAAGAAGACATCCAGTCAGAAGTTCCTGAATCCTCCAGCTTACCCAAGAGTTTGCTGGGGATTCTTCTGTTGTATGTGTATAAACATTTTCTGTGTCTAGAAAGTGGCATAACTTTTCTATTCTCTGGATGAGACTGATAAATGGAGCTCCCAATTTGATTGGCTTATGGAAACAAGTAAGTCCTTATATATGTAATTACAACAAGAAAACTAAAAAATTGCCAATGAAAATACTCTCAGAATGCTTTAAGTTGCTGGTCCTTTAAGAAAAAAAATAAAAATCTGGCCAGGCGTGGTGGCTCATGCCTATAATCCCAGCACTTTGGGAGGCCAAGGTGGGCGAATCATGAGGTCAGGAGTTCGAGACCAGCTTGGCCAACATGGTGAAACCCTGTCTCTACTAAAAATAAAAAAAATTAGCTGGGTGCAGTGGCGGGAGCCTGTAATCCCAGTTACTCGGGAGGTTGAGGCAGGAGAATCGCTTGAACCTGGGAGGCAGAGGTTGCAGTGAGCTGAGATCATGCCACTGTACTCCAGCCTGGGCGACAGAGTACGACTGTCTCAACAACAACAACAACAACAACAACAACATCTTTCACAAAAGCTTATTTCAAGGAAAAACACAAAGAAATTTCACAATGAATTAAATTAACAGCCTTGGTAGCTAGGTTAAAAAATTTAAAGCAAAGAAATAAAAGTTGATACCAGGTTAGCAAAGACAAGGGAAAAAATAGTACTAAGACACTTCAGGACCTTTAAGGACATTTGAAGAGGTTTCAATATTTAGTATCTAAGGTAAAAAGAGTTGATGCAGTATTTTCAGCTAAAGCAAATCCTTGCAATATCAGACTGGTTTGATAATATTAGGGGAAAAACAGAGATGTCTTTCCCCTGGTTTTATCATTTCATAAATCTTTTGTTAGCATGATCTGTTTTATAAAAGATTAGGTTTATTTCCTCAATTTTTAATAATATGAATTTTTAAGATTTCCAATTCTAGGTTTATTAAACAGATAAGCTAATATTATTATTTAAAAATTTAAAAAGGTTAACAAGTGTTCAGCTAGATTGAATTGTAATAACTGCTGTTTCATGAAGGAGTCGCTCTTCTTCACCTTAGAGAATTCCACAACAATCTGTTACTGAGTTACTCCATCAAATTCCTCTGAGTAAAATTTTTAATGTCCTCTTTTTGAAAAAACACTGTCCACTAAACACATAGGCACACACATATATGCGCTTCAAATATCTGCAAATGTACAAATGTCCTGGACTTGTTCATGTTGCTAATTCATGAAATACAAAAACAATATATCAGACTGTTGGAGGAAGGACATCGTGAGGAGTCACAGGCAGCTTTCTGGAATCTCAGCTGATCTCAAGTACACACAGGCAACTGTCTCCTAGCCTTCTCTATGTCTGTGAGGAAACAACTCAGTTACATGGTTTCAAAGTTATAACTAATATGAAAAGTAGATGCTGCATGTGTTAGTTTTCTTTTCTTCTTTTTTTTTAAAATGTGATCTTTGTCATTTTTTATTGTGTTTATTGGGATCTTGTTTTTTTTGTTAAGCTAACTACTAGTGGTCTATTGATCTTTTTTTTGGCCTCTTTTTTTTAATTTATTATTGTTATACTTTAAGTTTTAGCGTACATGTGCACAATGTGCAGGTTTGTTACATATGTATACATGTGCCATGCTGCACCCACTAACTCATCATCTAGCATTAGGTATATCTCCCAATGCTATCCCTCCCCCCTCCCCCCACCCCACAACAGTCCCCAGAGTGTGATGTTCCCCTTCCTGTGTCCATGTGTTCTCATTGTTCAATTCCCACCTATGAGTGAGAATATGCAGTGTTTGGTTTTCTAATGCTGCTGTAACAAATCACCACAGGTTCAGTGCTTTAAAACTAGATACATTTATTATTTCACAGTTCTGCAGGTTAGAAGTACAACACTGGTCTTACTAGGCTACAATTAGGGTGTGGGCAGATTATGGTGTGGGAAGGACTGCATTCTGGGAGCTCTAGGAGAGAATCATTTTCTTGCCTTTTCCAGTTCCTAGAGGCCACCTGATTTCCTTGGCATGTAACCCTCTGTTTCTACCTTTAAAACTAGCAACAATGGGCCTTTCTTGTGTCACATCGCTCTGACCCTTTCATTTGCCTCCAACTGCTCCCTTTTCCACTTTTAAGGCCCTTTGTGATTACATTGGGCCCACTGGGATAATCCAGGGTCTTCTTCCTATCTCAAGGTTAGCTGATTATCAACCTTAATTCCCCTTGGCCACGTAAGGTGGCACAGTCACAGGTCTGGGGGAATAGGCTCTGAACATCTTTGGAAGGACATTATTCTGCCTACTACACTGTACTAGGTACAATAGTTGTAAAATAATATGAATGTGTCTGTAAGATAATGGAATGCATTTTTGTTTATCGAGGAAGAAAGTGTGTCTGAGGTTAAAAAATCTGGCTGTGTGTTAATATGTAAAATTAAGACATATGTGAGGATGTGCAATAAGTTATGGAAAGGTAGAGAAGAAGTGAACCTTATTTGCCTTGGTTTATAATGCCTGGAAATAATGAACTTAAAAAAAAAACAATGAAAGGTGTTACAGTCTTTTATAAAGTTTGTGTAATTTTGATGAGTTTACTTACAAGATAGAGAAAAGGCCTGTGAACTTTCTACTGCAAATGTTACATGAGCAGGGTACAAAAATAATAAAGTTAGTGTTGGGTTTTCTCTCTGATTATATTTGAGTATATACTCTGTTTTCAGTAAGAAATTGTGAAGAATAGTCTGTGCCCAAAGAACAAAAGCTTCTTTTGTCACTAAAATCCTCCTACTTGATATCCTGTTAATTTTTTTTTGTGCTTTTGTTACTCTCTTGAGTCACTTTTAGCAAAATTTCCTCACTTGTGGAAATGCTAGAGTTCAATCTTTTAAATTAATATTTAGCAAAAGATCCTTGCTTATGAAAATGCTAGAGTTCCTAATAACTTCTTTAACCATTTTATTATAAATATTATCATTCTGAGCCAAGCTGAAGTTATGTCTTGTCTTCAGCCACTCCAGATTTACACTCATATCTTGCATCCCAGATAACTCTTTTTGAAATTGCCTTCCACAAATCTGCACCACCACAGTCAAACTAATACAACTTTTTTTTTTGGACATAGTTTCACTCTTGTTACCCAGGCTGGAGTGCAATGGCACGATCTTGGCTCACTGCAACCTCTGCCTCCTGCGTTCAAACAATTCTCCTGCCTCATCCTCCCAAGTAGCTGGGATTACAGGTGCCCACCACCAAGCCTGGCTAATTTTTTGTATTTTTTGGTAGAAATGGGATTTCACCACGTTGGCCACGCATCTCGGCCTCCCAAAGTGCTGGGACTACAGGCATGAGCCACTGCGCCTGGCCTCAAACTAATACAACTTTTAGAAGTATCTTCTACATCTAAACCATCTTTGGGGTTTCTCAGAAAACTTCTGGTGACACTAAAGATTTTTCTTCTTCACTTTATGAGAAAAGGGATCCTAGAAATAATTGGCTATGTTCAGCATTTTGTAGATTTTTATTTGGTTTAATACTATGTTGAGAGCTGTCCTGTTCATCAAGAATCCAATACAAAAAGACCTGCCAAATGAAAAAATGAAAAGCTCAACCACCACTTAATTATGATGAGTAAAATATGAGCATTATGATTATGCTTCAGCAGTGATGACCTTTTCATTGTGGAGAGAGGCACACTCTCCTTCATGTTAAAGAATGGCACAATAATGGTCAACAATTTTTTAAAAGAAGATCCCATTTCCACATTTAAAATAGCCTTTTCAATTGGTGGTAATCCAAACACACATTGGATGGAATAAATTAAAAGGCCATGGAGATTGTTCTGTGCCCTCACCACTCTCATGGCCGTCACTGACTAATTCTTTATGAAACTAAACTGGCCTCAATTTGGATATTAGTGGTTATAATGAGTAAACAACCAGACCTATTCAGCCTTAGCACCAACAGGTGGTTTCTGATTTTTTGTCACACGATCCTAAATACCCCTGCCAAAGCCATGCGTCAGTATTGATGTCTGCTGGAAGAAACATCACAATAGCTCGATTAAAGGACTCTAACAAGTTCTTTTGACACTTCATAGAATAGAAAATTGGATCTTAGTTACACGCATCCCTATATCAGCTGATATCACCACCACAAATGAAGACTACCAAGGGACTGAGTCAGGAGTTCCAGAACTTGTTTGCACTGGAGGCAGAAAACTTTGAGAAAGTGGAGTGCCTACTAATCCAAGATCAACAAAACAAGGATTAATTACCTCAACAAAATGATACAAATTTCGCTGTGATTACTGTTCTGATTTGAATCGGGCATGTTATAGGAGCCTTCTGTCTATTTCCTCTGTCTCCAGTGCTTGATCTAACAGGTTATGCTTATAAAGACTAGAATAAAACATTCCTTAAATGGTATCTTCTAATTAATCCTTCAAAACTCATTTTTAAAATCCTTTAAAAATTTTAAAACAGATGATGACAATACATTATCAGGAAAAGCTAATAATTATAATAGTCCTGCAAATATCATGACGTATATTGATTGGTCTGAAACTATACAACAACTGAAAGCAATAGTTACATTATTATTTAACTATTATTATTACTAATCTGGGTGTTTTTCTTTAGCCATAGGCCTTCATATTTACCTAGAATCTGTCCTCCTTCCTACCAGAATGTAATTGAGTAAATCAAATCTGTGATAATGACCATGCCAGAGATGTTACATTTAAAGGGAAATATAATGTAATTAGACATGACAAGCTCATTTAAAATGAGTGCATTTCATATGTGGAGTTAATGCCTACACCATCCTCCCAGGACACTGGCTTGGTTCACGTTGTGTAGCTTAGGGCAGGGGTCCCCAAGCCCTGGGCCATGGAACAATACTGGTCCATGGCCTGTTAGGAACCAGGCCACACAGCAGGAGGTGAGCAGCAGGTGAGCGAGAATTACAGCCTGAGCTTCGCCTTCTGTCAGATCAGTGGTGTCATTAGATTCTTACAGGAGCGTGAGCCCTATTGTGAACAATGCATTGTGAAGGAGCTAGGCTGCACACGCCTTATGAGAATCTAATTAATGCCAAATGATCTAGGTGGACACTTTCATCCTGAAACCATCTTCCCCACCGACCTCAGTCCATGGAAAAACGGTCTTCCATGAAACTGGTCCCTGCTGCCAAAAAGGTTGGCGGACGTTGGCTTAGGGAATCCCAACCCTACAGGCAGTATGGCCAGGAGCACTGAAAACTTGGAGCTCAGAGAGATGGAATAATCTTTGAGACCTAGGTAGTGGATGTGAAACCTGGAAGAGGTGAACTTTGAATCTGAAAGTTCTGGATTACCGATTTCAGCAATCCAGAATCAAATATTTCTGCCACAGACATAAAAGTGACCACAAAACAAAAGTTAACCCTCAAGATTTAACATCATATAGCTCTCATTTTTATAACCATGCTAAGGGGTCTTTGTGAATGAATCAACACTGCTTGCTATACCTATGTCTATACAGCTGGTTCAATAAGACAACATATCAAATTAATGATCACAAATAGGAAAACTGCTAACCAAACACCTGTGGTTAAATCTATTTTAGGGGCAGAATGTCAGCATTATAACTGTAAAGGCAAACCAGTACCCAGCTCTGCACCTGTCATGGCAGCGTGCACATCATGTGCTTGTCACAGTCCTCATTCAGGGAAATAGAACAAAGCCAAGCTCAGGGAAACAATCCCAAAGCAAGCAAGCAAGCAAGCAAGCAAGCAAGCAAGCAAGCAAGCAAGCAAGCAAGCAAGCAAACAAACAAACAAAACACACAATCGCCTTTCTACTGTAGTGTCAAATAATGAATCTTTGACCCATTTCCTAACAGTTGCAGACTCCCCAATCAACATCATCTCTGACATTGGCAATACCAATCTGTGACAATGTGATTACCTTGTGAGAAAACTGCTGTTTGCCCAGCATGACCTGACTAAATGTAACCTTACAAACCAAGGTAATTTTGTACTTAGTTTTAAATGTAGATGGCTGGTCTTAATTCTGGCTCCCCTGCAACAATCCATAAGAAAACCCCTTTCTCATCTTGATGCTTTTTCTTTCTGTCTTCCTTTCACACAGTGGACGACGGCTGTGGCAACATCAACCCTCTGGATTGATCATACCAGTCCCCTTTTCCCAGAAAGGGACCTGTTCATCTCCACATCTGCCCCTTTGCTCTTGCTAGATTCAAATAAATATTTCAAGAGATGCCTTGATTTTTTAAAAAAATGAATCTTCTTTTATAATCTGCCTGTTGTTTTAATTGATTAGAGATTTATTCAAATAGAAAAAGACAGAGAGAAGGAATAGGAAGAAGAGACCAGCTGGAGCCAGGGGATCAAATAGTTGCTATGGGCAGAGGATAAGACAAATTCTAGAAGGTGCACTAAAGTTCCTTATGTTTTTTTCTAATAACCATTATTTTAAAAAACAAGTACAGGCCAGGCACGGTAGCTCACACCTGTAATCCCAGCACTTTGGGAGGCCGAGGCTGGTAGATTGCATGAGGTCAGGAGTTCGAGACCAGCTTGGCCAACATGATGAAACCCCATCTCTACTAAAAATGCAAAAATTAGCCAGGCATGGTGACACGTGCCTGTAGTCCCAGCTACTTGGGAGGCTGAGGCAGAAGAATCAGTTGGACCTGGGAGGCAGAGGTTGCAATGAGCTGAGATCACACCACTGCACTCCAGCTTGAGTTAACAGAGTGAACTCTGTCTCAAAAAAGCAAACAAACAAAAAAAAACCCCAAAAAATTAGCTGGGCGTGGTGGTGGGTGCCTGTAATCCCAGCTACTCAGGAGGCTGAGGCAGGAGAATTGTTTGAACCCGGGAGGTGGAGGTTGCAGTGAGCTGAGATCACGCCATTGCACTCTAGCTTGGGCGACAGGGTAAGACTCAGTCTCAAAAAAACAAAAACAAAAACAAAAAGCACAGACCTGTAACACATATAAGATCCTATTTCACATGCCTGAATTGGTAAGCAGTTAGTCTGAGAAAATGATTCAAAGAGTAACTCAATCCTCTGAAAAGAAATAACATTGAATGAGGCAGAATCTTATAGGTTTATGGCATACGGTATGCATTTCTTTCAAGAGTTGTTATACTCAAATAAATAACCTATTCCATCTGTTTGGAAGACAAAAGGAATTGTATGTTTCAGCACCTTGTCTCATCCAGGGGAATTCACTGAATTAGATTCTGAGAAATTCTCACACTGTTGAAGTGTGAAGAACTAAGAAAATGAGTAGAACTGTGGGCAAGAAGGTGGCTGAGATATGCATATTTAACTAGTATAAGAATGGTTCTAAAAATAAAAATGGCAGTTAATTAACAAGAGATTTGCTGAAGTTCCTTTTTGAACTAGAAATAAATTGATTTTTGAGAAATATTGAAAATGAGGCAAGCAACTAATATGATACCTTTTAACAGGATTTAAATAATTTGATTAACTATTAAGCATGATAACCATAAAAATAATTATCTCAATTCATTGACTAATTTTAGCAGAAAGAAACGATGAAAATTTAAACTTACTGATTCTAGCTTCAGGAGAGAAACCTATGCAGGGTGTTTTATTTTTAGGTCAAGATTGCTATCTAGCAAAGACCCAAGAACTCTCCTAAGATGAAAATTTCAGAAGACAATTGTCTGAGACAGATGAGATCAGTGTTTCTCTGAAGAAAAGTTTGTTTTCAGGAATAGAATCTGAAATTAGTCCTCCAACCTGAGCGACATTGGAATAGCAGTAATTCATTGATCACTGCAGTGGCTTAATGATTAATTATACAATCACATTTCCTCATTCTTGCTTTTCCAAATTGATTTACACCTCTGCCAAAATAAAAATCAGACCCAATTAAGGATATGGAGACAGGGAATCATCTGTTGGTTTTCTTCATATGCTGTTACTCATAGATGACATTATGTAGTGTTCTAACTTTTTCAAGAACATTCATATTCATTATTTCCATTTGTGTCTTACATTACCCTAGGGATATAAAAATGGCAGGTATAATTTCCAATTTATCTAGAAGACAAATAGAAGTTAAATGGTATGGGAAAGGTCACAGAGCTGTCTCCTGAGCTTTGGTGACCATAAGTCTCTTAGGCAGAAGCTCTTCTCTCCAGCCTAACCCTCCTGACTCCTTCCTCTGAGCTCTTTTCACAGGGATAGACTGCCTTTACCACCTGTGTGACACCTTCCCTATCATGCATTTATTCAGCCAGTCATTACAAAAAACATTCATTGAATTTGCATCTAGTTTGCTGATGTATATAATTTATCCTTCTATCATATAAACTGAGGATAGGATGATAGCTAACAAACCTATGTCTACTGATAAATTAATAAACAAATTGCATGAGGCTTTTGACCACACAAGGTAAGAAGGTACAACAGCACTTTGATCACTGAAAATTGCATTCATATTTATCCTGTTGCAGTTGTTATTTACTTCTATGCAGGTCTGGGGAATACTAGTTTTAAAAGGTGCTATGTTATAAATAGGGTTTCACTGCAACATAAATGCAGGAAATACTGTACTTGATACTCATCTCAGAGATTTATAATGTATTAGCAAATTTACTTTGAATTAGCAAAGTAAAGGCTCTGAGCAGACCAAAAGACACAATGAAGCCAACTGTTCAACTTTGTTTAAGCACAGGTTTTGCCAAACTTATCAGAACAGAGAAACTTATAAGAACAGAGAAACTTATGAGAATAGAGAAAGCAGTCTTGGGCATGACATCCATTCCATTTCCAGAGAAGTGGGGGTCTGAGGACTCAGTCTGGGGCCCTGCTGCTACTGTTCTTGTTCCTTTGATTAAGTTTTCATGTCACCAAGTGCACACAGATCTTTACACCACAGAAGCTGTAATTTCACAACTTAATGTTGATGAAAACCAGAACTAAAAGAAAAACTCTTACTATGAAAAAGGGATGGTCAGAGAAGACGTATGTTAGTCTGTTTTCAGTGTTGGCTGATAGGAGCAGCTCACCCCAATACACTTTATTCCTAAATGCATCTGTCTTGTTCTTATGTTATACACGCACACCTTGTTCACAGAGGACTTCGTAAACTAGAGAGATATGTGGCATTAAAGAAGGATATATAATTATTTGCTTAAAATTTCATCTTCCTTATTAACCAATGAGATGTTTATGGATGAATTCCAAGATGGTTCTCAAACAGAGGAAGTTCACTGTACGAAACTCATGTAATTTTGTTGCTCAAGTCAATTTTTGTCCTGGGACTTACCAGCCAAGCCAAGTACATGGCAATTCTACTTCTAATGTAAATTATAGAATTGAGCTTTGGATACCGGGAAGTCTTCAGTGGCTTTAGGTCACTGGTTCACCAGGGTCTGATTTGGCTTATAAAAAACCTGTACATCTAGGATTTCCTCCAGAGCTGAAATAGACCTAAGAAGGCAGCAAGCCTGGTGTGGCTTGGGGTGGTTGGACCATCACTTCATCTCTTTTTCTAACACATATCATGGGGCCCTAATTTCATGCCAGGTGCCTGAACTTTTCCAGATCTTATAAAAGCCTTGTCCCCCTTATGTTTAGGAGGTAATCTTCTTTCTTAGATGCAAGATAGTTTAGATGGTTCTTACCAACAAAAGAGATAGTATCCTTTCTCAAAAAATACTTCCAATCACTTGTCTTCACTTCGAGATTGGTCTTTAATAGTGTTAGCTTATAAAATTTTTTATATCTAGGTCAGAGCTTATTTTTTAGTTTTTTTTTTTTGGATAAAGGAATTGGGCCTCTTTTGTATTTTTATAGTACACAGAATTTCTATTTCAAGAGAAATAACATGAGAACCCAAAGATACTTAAATGTATTTTAGTAAAATTGGGTTGTGCTTTAGATATTTCTCCAAATGTCCTAGCTAGTGAAAACACTATTCCTATGAACTGTAAGAATGTCTCAGGCTATATAATATTGACTGTATCTTTGTTAATTAACCACAGTAGACATTTTTAATGAAACTGTTAGCATTATTATTACTCTACCCAGGATTCCAGCATTCATATTGTAGGCTTATGTCATATGCATAAAACATACAGGATTTGTATGTGATGAGTTTAAAACTTTGGTAGTTGTATTTGCGCTATACTAAAAAAAATCAGTAACTATTTGTTGTAATTGTATGAAGTGTTCACAAGTAGATAGGTAGAAAAAACATAAGGTATGATGAAATGAATAAAAAGAGACCAAGTAGATATAAAAACAGAAGCAAAAAATGAGCTTAGAAGACCAAAAATGGACCAAAGTTTATGTTAACTAATTTCACTCAATTAAAATGACTTATTGTTATATCTGAGCCAAGTGATGACCCACTTTTTACAAGCAATATTAATACGGTAAAATTTCAGGAAAAGAAAAGAAGCTGCAGTGCTGTGGCAATTTCTTTATTGAGATGGGATTTCACTTGTAGCAAAGGAGAAAGATTTGATGAGTAAAAGAGATTGCATGGAAGATTAAAAAAGCAGGAAAATACTAGACACAGAGCTTCTGTAAATCAGTTGGCTCAAACCTCAGGAAAGTGTTCAGTGTTTGAGTTTTCTCTTCTGAAATTGCAATTTTTGGAAAAGTTTAAGTATCTATTTGTCTCCCTCACTAGGGAGCCCAGGCAGGGGATAGAGGCTGTCATTCACACTTGGCTGAGAGTAACTGGCCCACAGGCACAGGCCCTGCATCTTCCAGCAGGTTGTACAGCGGGGTAGCAGCCTCTGCCCGGCAGGACTCTGATGTTCCTGGCTGTCTGCTCTCATTCTGCAATGAGGTACCATGACAGGAGGTCCTTTCCCTTGGTAAGAATGACTTCTTAGCAGTGTCACCTTCTGAAATGCAGACACCAAACATGCCCTGCACACTGCCCTGCCACTCTGTCAAGCCCGTTTGGCATGATCTGACAGATGACAGGGAGGTGAGTGATCATCTGCTAGGATTGCAGGAACCTACACATTGGTAGACAAGTAGCTTAATTATTATTACACAGTGACTACGGTCAGCCTCATCAAACCAAACCAAACCATGCAAATCCATACATCCATCCAGCAAAAATAGAGGTCTTCATATTACAGAACGATATTTTCTATGTACATTTCATAATCCGATATGAGCAGTCCCTCCTACCCTATTTTCAAAGTGAGTAGAAACAACACATGCTTGCAAAAAAAAAAAAAAAAAAATATATATATATATATATATATATATATATATATATATATATATATGGGTTGTTGGCTTCTTTTTAAGTCTGAAGATTCAGTGATGTTTGTTTGGTTTTACAAAATTCCATTAGTTAAAGAGAGCTTATGCAGCATCTGTTTTCCTTCCAGTGTCACATTGCTAAGGTCAAGTTCAGGTGAGCATGTGCCTGAATACAGATCCAGGAGCAGAGTGGTGGACAGGGACAGGGATAGATGGTGGTGCTCAAAGGAAACTGTCACTGGAGACTACAGCACAGGATCAGCTGGTGGTTCTGCTATTCCTCATGTGAGTCAGGCCAGAGCAGAGCTGGAGAAAAATGTAGGACTTCAGGGGTTTCAGGGTAGTGCCCCCTTGGGCCACCCCTGGGGACCCTGAGGGCCCCTGAAAATGGTACTTCTTTCTTTTCCTTTCCATTAGTTTCCTGTGACTGCTTCAATGGATTACTACAAACAGGGTGACATAAAAAATCAGAAATGTATCCCTCACAGTTCTGGAAGTCACAAGTCTGAAATCAAGGTATCAGCAGACAGGGCCATGCTCCCGCCTAAGGCTCTAGGGGAGGCCTGGCATTTATTCTGGTGGCTCCTAACATTTACTGGATTGGGGCTGTGTCTTAATCCATTTGTACTGCTATAAAAGAATACCTGAGACTGGGTAATTCATAAAGAAAATAAGTTTATTTGGATCATGGTTCTGCAGGCTGTACATAAAGCATGGTGCCAGCATCTGCTTTTGGTAAGGGCTTCAGAAAGCTTCCACTCATGGCAGAAGGTGAAGGGAAGCCAGTGTGTGCAGAGATCGTACGGGGAGAGAAGGATGCAAGAGGGAGTGGGGGAAGGTGCCAGGCTCTGTTTATAACAATCAGATCTTGCAATATCGAACAGAGTGATACTCACTCAGTACTTACTCATTAAGGCACCAAGCCATTCCTGAGGGATCTGTCCCTGTGACCCACATACCTCCCACAAGGCCCCATCTCCAACATTGGGGACTGCATTCCAGCATGAGATTTTGAGGGGACAAACATCCAAACCAAATCAGGCTGCATCGCTCCCATCTCTGCCTCCACCCTCACATGGCCTTCTCCTCTGCGTCTGTGTCATCTCCTCTTGTGTCTCTTACAAGGACACTTAGCTTTGGATTTATAGCCCACTTGGATAATCTAGGATGATCTCATCTCAAGACCCTTAACTTAATTGTATCTGCAAATACTCTTTTTCCAAATAAGGTCACACTCACAGATTTTGGGGACTTAGACTTGGACAGATTTTTGGGGGGCCACCATCTCACCCACTACACTTTCCTTATCTCCTCTCCCATCCCTCCTTTATCTTAAAGAATGTTCCCTTCCCTTCTCTGTCCTCTCTTCCTGTCTTCCACTGATAAGTTGGAGACTCAGGACCTTCCTCCTTGGTGGTTTTAACCAGAAATATTAAGTGGCTGGCCCCCTGTCTGTGCTGCAGGGCAGGGTGGCTGCTGGCTCAGCAGCTGTTGGGGCTACTTGGTGTGGGATGGGGTGGAAACGGGAATGCTGCTGGTTCTGGGTTGAATTGTTACCCCCTCACCAAAATTCTTACGTTGATATCCTAACCCCCAGTCCCTCAGAATGTGGCCTTATGTAGCAACAGGGTCATTGCTGATGTAATTAGTTAAGAGGTCATACTGGAGTGGGGTGGGCTCCTAATCCAATACGACAGAGATCCTTACAGAAAGGGGAAATTTGGATCCAGAGACAGATGCACACAAGGAAAGCACCATGTGAAGATGAAGCAGAGATTTAGGCGATGCTTCTACAAGTCAAGGAATGCCATCTATTGACAGCAAATCACCAGAAGCGAGGGCGGCAGCCTAGGACAGATTGTCCCTCACAGCCTTCCAAGGCAATCGACCCTGTGACACGCTAATCTGAAACTTCCTGCCTCCAGCACATTTAACCCATGCAGTAACCCATGCAGTGAGGGGCACTTTGTTATAGGAACCCTAGCAAACCAACACACTGCTTGACATTTGGGTTCAGGTACGTTTCAGAGCTGCTACTTTGAAGAAGAGACCACAAAGAACAGTTCTATTTTGCTTTATTTGACAAATAATCATGTCTCATCAGTCATATGGAATCCCACGGAATTTGCCATTTCACTTTTAACGCTATCTGAAATCTCATTGAATGATATCTCAACTTGGTATTTAAGACCAAATAAGCAAAAGCAAATAAATAAAATAAATAAAAATGATGCTTCAGTTAATCACATTGGCTGCCATCATCACTGTCACTATCACTGGATTCTGTTTTGTCCAAATCTGTTAAAACAAAACAAAACAAAACAAAACAAAACAAACAACAACAAAAAAAAACAGGCTTCGAGCTCCCTGGAGTTAACAAAGCACAGAGCCAGCACTGACGAAATGGCAAGCTCAAGACCAATTTCTCTAGAAAGTCCTTGACAGCCACAGACAGCCCATGCGTTTTCATGGGGATAATCACCAACATTATTGGGGACAGAAAATAAAGTTTAAAATTCTGTCATCAGTGACTCTTCTCAGCAGAGCCTCCTCATGAATTTCCGGAGGGTTAATGAGCTGAGTTTCATGACCGTGAGTGCCTCTGTGAAAGCCATGCTTCTCTCAGGGAGATGAGTGTGCACACAGGCTCTTCATCTTGGAAATGAAAGACTACTCGCACATGGCACTCCGGCTGCTTCAGAAAGCAGGGAAAGCTGCCAGTACACACCTCTGCCTGTCCAGGAGGATGATGTCACAGGAAGCGGGACTGGGCAACTGGTTCTACAGGAACGCACGGACCCGATCACATCACATAGAGTTCACCACCAACGCGATGGCAAAAATGCCTTTTGTATTGTTTTCCCACATAAAAGGCATTGTTTTGGGGTCTGAGTTTAAAACAAAAAGACACAATTATCCACCAAGGGGTGTGCTGGCTAGGGAAGGGACAGAGAGAGGGACAGGATATGTGTATATTTAGGGGTATAAAGAGTATGGCTCCATGTCTACATACACACAGATGCACAGATACATGCACACATATGTGCCGTGACTTTCGTTTATCAGCAGGTCAATAAAAACATAGAAAGATCAGTGTATTCCATTGCTTGCTGCTCTGGTAGAGGTCCGGTGTCACCCTAATAAATACAAATCACATACTTCAATCCTAGCAGAAGTAGGCTGGGGGCACAAGACTGTGAGTGCCATTTTTTCTGTTGACCATGTCATATCGCTAGCTCCCTCTTGCTTACCAGGTAAAACACCAGCTCTTGGGACTGGCCAACAGGACCCCTGCAGGGCTGGGGAGCTGCTGTTTTCCTAGCAGGTGGCCCTGCTTGTAATTTTGTAAATATGCTCCAGGAGATGGGACTCTCAGGTTTAAGTCCTGTTGTTTTCACTTCCTGCATTGTTTGCTCCTTTGTCTGGTTAACTTCAACTTCTCTGGGCTCAATTCAGGGGTTCCACCATTTAGGGAGGCTTTCCTAAATCGCTCCTCCCAAAGCTGCTTCTGCTGGCCGCTTCACCATCTCCAAATCCTGGCATTCCTCTAGCATAGCACAAGGGTCCATTCACTTCAGTACTCTCCTTGAGGCAAGGAAATACAGGCTCTTTATCACCTGAGCTCCCAGAACCTGGAACTGGCCTGGATCAAGGTCCATATTCTACAAACACTGCCCTGAATGAAGTGTCATCCAATCTCTGCATCTACTTAGCCATGAACAAATAAAACAGGACCCCACCCAAACCAAACCACGGCAAACAGTCAGGTATCCCAAGGTAGTTTCTAAGACTGAAGCATAAGCTATTCCCTGAGTGAGGGTAGCTGCCTTCAGAGATTTACATGATCTCAAATATTAGTCAGTCCTAAATTTAATGTGATATTGTTTTATTTCCCCATAAAAATCTTGCATGCATATATTTTTAGGTACTGCATTTAGTTGCCTGGGAAACAGCAGGGTCTGTGCAGAGAGAAGGAAATGTTTCAGAGAGCGTTAGCCACAGAAGTGTTTCTGGAATATTCTGTAATGGTGCAACCATCCACCCCATGGATGCATAACTTAAACAGTTGAGCCATGTAACATCCCTGCCCCACACTGCCCCTGTGTTGAGCTGACAGGTAGAGTCATCTATGGCAACTCAAGCACAGATTTGTAGAGGGTCACAGCAGTGCTATATCCAGCTAGTGTCATTTGGCTGGATTGCATACTAGACTTGTGATTTTCACATATGTGTAGACATAATCTATGCCTACTGAAAAAGATTGGAAGGAATAGTTCTTTTGGAGAAAGACAGAATTTGCCAGGTTTCCAGGTCTCCTTGAGAGACGTCTGTACAAGATCTGGAGCCGGGTTCCTCCAGCTTGGCACTGTTGATATTTTGGGCTGGACCATGCTGTGTTGTGAGGCTGTCCCATAGCCTGCAGGACAGACAGCAGCAGCTCTGGCCTCCACCCACTAGGTGCCAGGAGCACCCTCCCATCCACATCAGTTGTGACAACAAAAAATGTTTTCTGATATTGCTAAATATCTCCTGGGGGACAAAACTGCCCCATGTTGAAAGCTATTGCTCTAGAGATTCCGAGGTAAGATGAGGTCACTGCTGGAAATGCGGGAAGGTAAGTCACCTTCTGAAAGTCATGGGATGGGCATTTCAAGGAGCTAAAGGGAGGATCCTTTTTGCTAAAGCCTCCTGATATCTATTCCATACTTCTCACTTGCCTCAATAACCTCCTAAGCTCCTGGAACGTCATGCCGCATGGGCTTTTGGAGGCTTTTGTGTGATTAGAGGGGAGGACAAGGGTGTGATTTGGTAAAACTGACATAATACAAATTGCTTGTCAAATTTCCTCTCACTTGTCTGTGGAGTGCAATAGTAGGAACATTTGCACAGAGAAAAATAAATGTCTAAACATGCATTGCCACAGACAGTACACTAACTTTCAACCTAACGAAAGAAACCTAACGAATGAAAATGTAAGGCTTGTCAAATGTGTTATGATAACTCTCCAGTGCCAAGGAAATATCACCCTCCCCACGGATACCCTGGCAAGCCTGTGAGTTTACCCCAGTCAGCAGGTGCACCAACCATCTCCCCTGCATTGTAGGTGAGTATATCTATCCCTCATTACAAGGCTTCTTGAAATTCCTTCTCAACTTTCTTTCTGGAAATGCTATCCATTATCCAGGCACCCAAACCCACCCCTTTGTGCATGGAATGTGTCCAATAAATAACTGGGTTTCATACCACTTGTGCAAAAGCAACATAAAAAGTGCTTTTTCCTTAAGGGGAAATATCTCACCATTTATACCTCCTGGGAGTTAGTAGTTTCATTTAAATACTAACTTTGTAACCACAAGCAATTCGCTGTCTTAGTGGAGGGAAATACTGTTCTGTCCATGTTGCTACATACAGACTACTGTTAACAAATAAGAATGGAGATATTTCCAGTGCCAGGCTCACAGTAGTGCCCAACCAATTTCAATGAAGGAGTCTAGCAAGTTGAACAAAGTGCTACTTCAATAATCTATTCCTGAAAACTTGTTTTTAACGTGGTTTAGAGGATACAACTGTGCATGTATATTTTAGCCTATGGAATTTTAACTGGATGCTCTTTCTTCTTCCCTTTCTACCAATTTCTGGTAGATTTCTTTCTACTTTCAAGCCATGTTCTTTTTCCACCCAGGTCTATTGGTCCCTAGGCCTTGAGACCCAGAGTCAATAACACCTTCCCTACAAGAAACACACCCAAAAGTGTCCACCACCTCAGGTCCCAGTGAAAACAGGTCCAAGGAGATACTAAGCTACGTTCAATGTTTCCCTTTGGTTAACTGCCTGGTTCTTACATTTCCACAATGATTTCCTTTACAATTTGTATCTACTGCTACAAATGGCTTATAGATGTAGTACCAGAAGGAGAAAAACCAATAATAGATAATTTTCTCAAAATTACCTGGCTATATTTAGTTTAATGACAATTAACTAAAAACTAATTTAAAATAAAGTATAATTTAGAACCAGAGCTCTATTACGTTATAACTCTCACATATGTCCCCATGGAGAGACTGAATATGCAAATGGACAATGGTCAGACAATGCATAAAAACAGAACTTTGACCCACAACCTGAGCATCCTGCCCAGGAAACCAACTCCTTACCTGTAATAAGCAACTCAGGAAGCAAGCCTGCTGTTAGTTTCACAGAAAGACAGATTGCCATCTCTATTCAGAACTTCTGCAACATTTGGCCCCAAATGGCCAGGACTTGATTCATAAATGAAAGCTTCCCTAGTTTTTGTTTCGGCTTCCAACTGAGGACCAACCAGAGAAGGCCAGGCATACACCCCAACCAATCACCAGGGGTGCTCCACTTCTGGTTGGCTCATAACATCTCCGTGCTATCAGCTTCCAATTAGGGCACAACTGAAGCTTCCCTTTTCTCCACTATAATATTTACCACTCTTCTGCCTTTAAGTCTCTGCCAAAACACAAGTGATAATGGCCAACCCCCTTGCTATAGGAAGCTCAGAATAGACAGCCTTTGCTTTTCTCCTTTGGTTGTTTATTTCCACAAAGCCTGCCCTACCAGAACAAAAGCACATTCATTCTTAGTAAATTGCTAGTGAATTTCCTTCTCAAGGGTCTCAAAAAGGCTCTTTATTAAAATATACTGCCATCTCTAGGATGCAGTACATTTGCCCAATGGCCAGAGCTCTAGTGGGTATGGGTACCTATGAAGCTTAGATCATGCAGAGAGATATGAGTTAACCAAAATAGAAGAGAATTTTGGGTGGGGTACAAGCAATTAGCTATATCAGAATTTGGCTGGGGCAATAAGAATATAAAAATGGAGACACAGCTCCCTGGTTAATTTTAGTAGCCTTGCAGGAATTTGAGATAAACTGACAAGAACCCTGGCCTTCATTGACAAGAGCTTTAGCTGCATTGTAAACCACTGGTTCAAGCTCATGCATTTGGAACTTCTCTTGATTGTATCTACATCTCTTAGGAAAGAAGTGAGGAATAGAAAAATACAAACGTTTGAGACTAATAAAGAAGTATGTAAGATATGAAAATTCACCTAATAACTGAGAAATCAGAATTGCAAAAGATTTTTCATGAGAGTTGAGTCATTTCCTCTAATTTTTAGAATTAGGTTTCTTTTTTTAAAGCTATAGATCTTGTAATACCTGTTCTCTATGAACTTAGAGCATGAATATCCACCAACTATTCATTAAACAAATATGTATTGATAGTCTGATATTTTGTTGGCCTTGGACTTAATCAAAAGGCAAATAAGAGTGGCATGATCAGATTTTGTGTCCCAAAGCAACTGAGAATAAACTTCAAAACAAAATTTGATTTTAAAAATACTAAATTTTTGTTTATTGCTTCTTCACTACGTAACATTGTGCATTTAGTAAGCACTGTCTGCCTGCCATGTTTCTCTTCTATGAGTTCCCACAGCACTTAAAGCATGCACGGTAATCCCAGTGTTTGTGACTATGTAAATGTGGTTTCAAGTGGGCCGGGGCTTGGTCCTTGAGAACAGAGTCCATCATGCTTTCCATATCAAGCTGGGGTGGAGGAATTGAAGAGGGTGTACAGGTGTGGACTCAGGAGCCAAAGGGCTGTTAGATGGAAATACATTTTAGATTATTGATGGTTTTGTACTACCTGTGCTTCTATTTCTTCTCGATATCATCTGGCTTTTTTTTCCATGATGAAACAGAGCAATTTTTGAGATGTGTATATACTTTCAGTTCATGGAGAACTAAAACTATGTACCCTCCTAAAACTTCTGCCCAATACTCCCCTGACACACACACAGCTGTACAACAAATCTACATGCAGATAGAAATGGTTTTATTACCATCACTTAATTACCCCTGTCCTCATTAACGTCACTTACTATTCCAGAAGATTCTTGCCAATGCAAATAACTTGATTGTTCAATCCAGAAACTTGTAGAAAAACCTACTGACTCTTTCATGGAAAGTATCAAAAGACAGTTTGTGCCCTAAGACATATTGAATTCCTGTTTCTACCAATCCTGAATGGTGGCAAGTCTTAGCATTGGGAGATTCACCTTAAACCAGGCTTCAAATTCTCCACAAAATCTCGTCTCCCTCCTCCCAGGCACTGCCAAAGCTCCCTTGAGTGCTGTCCCCCTTACCACAGTAAGAAATCAATTCAGCTTTGTTTCAGCAACAGGTTGTGTTGATGATCTTTAGGGCGGCGGCCCTGGGCACCATGGAGGACCACTTTTTCACTAGAAACTCAAGCAGATAAGGGCATCTGAGGCAGCTGCTAGTTGGCAACACTTAAGTGACACTAGAAAAATTACCGAATAACACTTCGGGTTTGTATATTTTCATTAGTGAGGCTTATTTTTGGTTTGTGTTCATAATGCTTTTTTTTCCCCATGAGTCAATTTATTTCTTTGTATTAGAACAAATAAGACTTATATAGGGCAGTGGCTAGTTCAGCTTTAGATTTAATCAGAGTCTCTTAAAGATATGACTTAATGTAAGCAATTTACTGAAAGTTTCAAAGAGATATATTACAATAAGAAAAGGATGACAGATGTGATTTGCTGTAAGCTCACTGCTAGGCTGAGTTAATCTCAGATGACTAATCAATTTGGTCTCATTTGAAGCTTAAACTAAAGGTGCTTTTCTCTTTTCTTTTCTAATAATTTTTCCCCACAGGCTTTGATGTTTTTGTATGCAGAGGCAAGCTTATCAGAGAAGTTTGAGACAAAAACAAAAAGTTTACGTGGTGCTATGAATGAAACAGATGAATTTCAATGTCTATAGGAAGAGGTTGAGCTCTTTAGAATAAAGCAAAGCATATTCAATACTGAAGAGGGAATTCAACTACATTGCATAATGCACTAAAATCCTTCCTGAGAATCCTCATCTCAAAGGATTTGCTGAAAAATATATTAATACATTTTCCCTGAGATTTTTCATGGTTCATTGAGACACCTAGATATGGCTCTTTTCTGGCGTGCACCATTTAGACAGTGCAGCGCTAATGGATATTAAAGACGCAGCACTGTTACCTTGAAGATACAAGCCCGTGGAAGATACATGTGCACGGGGCCACAAAATGCATTTGATCTTCTACTTTGTGTTCATGTGTTTGAATTTGTTTAAGGCAAGCGTATTTTGGTAATTAAAGCTTAGGAGTTCTTGGCAGTTTTTTCCTCTTAAAATAAAGGAATAATAAAACTGGCTCTCTCTTTTTATCAAACTCTGCACATGTGTAGGAGAATATAATGACAGGTACTTGGGATTCCAGCTTCTGTGTGGTTGCAGATTACTCTTTAGTGGCGACACTGCTTCATTGTTCCATTATTTACCAGTGGGCTTCCTGGAAGAATGCAGATGTGATGACCAAATAGAAAACCTTGTTGAAAGGAGTAAGTTGCTTTTTTGGGAAAAATTAAGCATCTGCATTAGAAAGATTTGTGCCTACAATAAAATGAAAAAAAAAAAAAGGGTTTTGGAGAAAAGGCATCATCACAATAGGCTGGAGATAACTTTAAATATACTGAAAATGCCTTATCTCTTTTTCACAGAACAGAGGTGCTGAAAAACCTTTGCTTGGGAGCCTCCAAGGAACCGAAAGAAGCCCACGAAAGAACTGAGGCTAAGACCAGCAACACGGCTACTGCTACGAAGCACGAGGGCAATGATGGCAGTGAACTAACTCAGGGCCTGCCAAGTTCCAACTATTATTCTAAGTACTCTCTGTGTCTTCAATGGTTTCTAACAACAGCCCTAGGAGGTCAACACTGCAGTTCTTTCCATTTTAAACATGAAGACACAAAGGCACAGAGACAGAAAGTAACTTGCCCAAGGGAGTCAAGCTAGAAAATGTACAACAATGCCCAACACTTAGCCAGAAATAAAAGGTATGCAAGAGGAAAAGAACTAAGAGGAGTATTAGAGAAGACAAGGGAGCAGTAAGAAGCACATTTCCTACTACCTTCAGCAGAGGCTCCCTGCAAGCCCCAACTTGTAGTTTGGGTCCACTGGGATCCCCTCGGCTGCTCCCGCCTTCCCGCCAGTCCCCACGCTTGCCTCCCATCACTCATCATCTCCCAGCTCCTCCTTGAAGACAGCACTTGCCCTTTGCTGGGCACTGCTGAAACTGAAGTTTTTGAGCATTTTCTCTGCGAAAGTTGAAGGCTTGCTATAGAGTCAGGGTGATTTAACATTTTCTGAATGACTCCAGGACTCTTTGGGGAGCATCATTTATTTTTCTATATTATAATAATATTCTCACAAAGAGCTTCTGCCCTACACTAAGTGGTCCTAGATAGTTCCACACTTGTGTTTATACAAAGAGTCTTTACATTTCCATCCTCTCCTATTGCCTATTTATTTCTCATTACTTTTTAAATATTCTCTACTGTTCAATGTTTGACTGACAGCCTTAATGTGTTTTCTGAGAGCAATGCATGGGCTCTCTGGCAGCTCTGTCCCTGGGAAGCTGAGCAATGCCAAGGGTCCCATTTTCCACCTGGCATGGGAATGCTGGCTTGAAGTGTGGCAGGACTAAGTTCTTTTCTTGACACCACAGGCTTGATTGAGGAATGAATAACGGCTGGAGAAGGTAGAGTTAAGGACGTAGGTACTGAATGAACCAGGGTTAAGGACGTAGGTACTGAATGAACCAGGCTACCTAAACAAGTTGTGTGGAAGTCTTAAAGAACCCATCAGAATGGCATAAAGGTTACTTTAAACTTAAAAGAAGCCTTTTCTGAGCTTCCTTCATTGACTAAAGGCTGAGCTTTCTGAGAATGCAGCTGCCATAAGTCCCCTCTAAGGAGGCTCCAGCCAAGAAGGAGAGACTGACTCTTAGCCCTGGGGTGAGAAATGGCATAAACCAAACTTTATCAGAACTGCCATACCCCCATTTATTTCCCCTCAAAGCCCATTTGTTTCAACAGAAGCCCTACCTATCCACCCTTCCCCTATTAAGCTGGAATATAAACTACTACCCATACCTGTTCAGTGAGTTACTCATTACTGAGTACTTCCACACACAGGTGAATAAACCTTGTCTTTTCTCCTGTTAATGTGTCTATTGTCAATTTATTTGCAGTCTCCCACCTCCATCTCCCCAGTTAGGACCTAAGTTAGTAGAGGGATGGCCTGGAGTCTGGAGCTGGGTGTGCTGGGGCATGTGCTATCTAAAGTAGCCAGTGCTGTGGAGGTTGGCTGTGATTGGGGGTAGTGGGCTAGGTGATCTTTGGCTCATGTAGGGAGGAGCAAGAGACAGAGAGAATGAGCTGCTACTGGCCTACACCCTAGGTCCTTGTGGATGGCGGGTACTGCCACAAGCCACAGGCAGGGTTGGCTCACGGTGGGATGTCTCTGTGTGCTGAGGACACAGGAGGTCAACCTGCAATACAGCTGGGCTTGAGCTGATTTCCTGGCTGTAGAACAAAATCCCACGGTCACGGCACACATGGTAGTGCAGGTTCTCAGATACACTGACTCATGAGTACTGAATTCCAACATGAGTAGTTGCAACATGCAGTGACCTGGATCACGGAGATGGGGCGGAGTGTCTCCCATCATCAGGCTTTTGCTAAGTACATGCTTGAATAAAAATTAGAAGTTTAAACAATGACTTTTATTTCTGAGAATAAATGTTTCACATTTCAATACTATTAGTGAATCTTTCTGAAATGGAGAATCTAAATAAATGCCTGGCCTTGAGTCACAATACGTAGTGATGCCTTGAACATAGAATCACTTTGTTAATGTTCATCGACTGATTATCTTGGATTTCTGCTAAGGAAATATTGAAAAATGAGATGTAGAAAACAAATGGAAATGAATCTGGGAAAAAGTTTTAGTGTTTAGTATACATTAAAACCTGATGTGATACATATAGCTCATTTCAAAATAGTGACATATTTGCCCCTCCAATTTGCTAAGGTATTTTAAAAATTATTATTTTGTTATTATAATTTCTAGAAACAGGGGTCTCACTGTCTTTCCCAGGCTGGTCTCCAACCCTTGGGCTCAAGCGATCCTTCTGCCTTAGCCTCCCGAGCAGCTGGGACTACAGGCATGTGTTATTGTGCCCAGCTTGCTTAAGTATTTTAAATTCATGGGCTCATTGCACAATCTTAATAGCACTTGACTTGAGTTTTGAAGGTCCTAAGAACTTTTGTAAGTAATAATTTAGAGCTCAGTGAGAAGCAGCTTCATATGAGTGGAAAGGGCAGTGCCATTCATAAGAGGAAATGGCTGAACTAGCTAGGGCTAACACTGTGCAATGCAGATACGTGATGCTCAGCCTGGGCTGTGTATCAGAATCCCCTGGAGGGCTTCTATAGATAGAGAGAAGCTCAGGCCGCATGCCAGAGACTCAGATTCAGGAGCCTTCAGGTCTGGTCAGGGCCAGTGTCACTCTTCACGTCTGAAGGTGATTTCACACTGAGTACCTTTCATTTAATCATTTCTGTGTGGAATCCACTCTTGTGCTGCATTGGTGTGACATCCATCTATCTACCACTATCATTGTCCCTTGATCTGCACTATAGAAAATCACATGCTTTTGCCAAAATCTCTCTTCCAGCTCAGGTCTCCAAGTATAGGACAGCTATCTCAAGACCAACATTCTGGGTTGTCAAAACCAGAAAATGGTTTCATTGATAAAGTAAGCAGGAAACAAGAGAAAACAGGAAGTTTAATGAGGAGTATATTCATCTAATGGGGTGGGTTGTTGATATGGTTTGGCTGTGTCCCCACCCAAATCTCATCTTGAATTGTAACTCCCACAATTCCCACGTGTTGTTGGAGGGACCCAGTGGGAAGTAATTGAATCATGGGGACAGGTCTTTCTCGTGCTGTTCTCACGACAGTGAATAAGTCTTATGAGATCTGATCATTTTAAAAAGGGGAGTTCCCCTGCACAAACTCTCTCTTTTTGCCTGCTGCCATCCACGTAAGATGTGACTTGCTCCTCCTTGCCTTCCACCATGATTGTCAGGCCTCCCCAGCCATGTGGAGCTGTAAATCCAATAAACCTCTTTCTTTTGTAAATTGCCCAGTCTTGGGTATGTCTTTATCAGCAGTGAGAAAATGGATTAATACAATACATTGGTACCAGTAGAGTGGGGTGCTACTGAAAAGATACCTGAAAATGTGGAAGTGGCTTTGGAACTTGGTAATAAATAGAGGTTGGAAAAATTTGAAGGGCTCAGAATAAGATAGAAAAATATGGGAAAGTTTGGAACTTCCTAGAGACTTGTTGAATGTTTTTGCCCACAATAATGACAGTGATATGGACAATAAAGTCCAGGCTGAGGTGGTCTCAGATGGAAATGAGGAACTTCTTGGGAACTAGAGCAAAGGTAACTCTTGTTATATTTTAAAAAAGAGACTGGCAGGATTTTGCCCCTGCCCTAGAGATTTGTGGAACTTTGAACATAAGAGAGATGATTTAAGGTATCTGGTGGAAGAAATTTCTAAGCAGCAAAGCATTCAAAAGGTGACTTGGGTACTGTTAAAAGCATTTGGTTTTATAAGGGAAGCAGAGCATAAAAGTTTGGAAAACTTGCAGCCTGACAACGTGATAGACAATAAAATTCTATTTTCTGGGGAGAAATTCAAGCCAGCTGCAGAAATTTGCATACATAGCGAGGAGTCGAATGTTAATCCCCAAGACAATGGGGAAAATGTCTCCAGGGTATGTCAGAGGTCTTCACAGCAGCACCTCCCACCACAGGCCTGGAGGCCTAGGAGGAAAAAGTGATTTCCTGGGCTGGGTCCAGGGTCCTCATGCTTTGTGCAGCCTAGGGACTTGGTGTCCTGCATCCCAGCTGCTCCAGCCATGGCTTAAAGGGGCCAATGGAGAGCTCAGGCCATGGCTTCGGAGGGTGCAAGCCCCAAGCCTTGGCAGCTCTCATGTGGTGTTGAGACTGCAGGTGCACAGAAGTCAAGAATTGAGGTTTGGGAACCTCTGCCTAGATTTCAGAAGATCCATGGAAACGCCTGGATGTCCAGGCAGAAAGGACAGGGTCCTCACGGAGAACCTCTGCTTGGGCAGTGCGAAGGGACATGTGGGATGGGAGCCCACACACAGAGTCCCTACTGGGGCACCACCTAGCGGAGCTGTGAGAAGAGGGCTACCATCCTCCAGACACCAGAATGGTAGATCCACTGACCTCTTGCATCGTGAAGCTGGAAAAGTCACAGACACTCAATACTAGCCCATGAAGGCAGCTGGGAGGGAGGCTATCCCCTGCAAAGCCACAGGGGTGAAGCTGCCCAAGACTATGGAAACCTACCTCTCACATCAGCATGACCTGGATGTTAGACATGGAATCAAAGCAGGTCATTTTGGAGCTTCAAGATTTGACTTCCACACTGGATTTCAGACTTGCATGGGTCCTGTAGCCCCTTTGTTTTGGCAAATTTCTCACATTTGGAATGGCTGTATTTACCCAATATCTCTACCCCATTGTATCTAGGAAGTAACTAGCTTGCTTATGATTTTACAGGCTCATAGGCAGAAGGGACTTGCCTTGTCTCAGATGAGACTTTGGACTGTGGACTTTTGAGTTAATGCTGAAATGAGTTAAGACTTTGGGGGACTCTTGGGAAGGCAAGATTGGTTTTGAAATGTGAGGATATGAGATTTAGGAGGGGCCAGTCACAGAATGATATGGTTTGGCTGTGTCCACACCCAAATCTCATCTAGAATTGTAACTCCCACAATTCCCACATGTCATGGGAAGAACCTAGTGGGAGGTAACTGAATCATGGGGGCAGGTCTTTCTTGTTCTGTTCTCACAACAGTGAATAAGTCTCATGAGATCTGATGGTTTTAAAAGGAGGAGCTCCCCTGCACAAACTCTCTCTCTTTGCCTGCTGCCATCCACATAAGATATGACTTGCTCCTCCTTGCCTTCCACCATGATCGTGAGGCCTCCCCAGTCATGTGGAACTGTAAGTCCAATAAACCTCTTTCTTTTCTAAATTGCCCAGTCTCAGGTATGTCTTTATCAGCAGCGTGAAGACGAACTAATACAGTCTTGTACATCATCCGTACTACAGAGCTGGGCTTTAGCTATGAGCACAGAAGCATCATGAATCTGTTGGAAATTTGAAGGCAGAATCACCATGATTTCCCATTTCATGTCAGTCACAGACATTTCTGAAAATAGCTTGGGACAAAAATCATGTTGTTTATAAAAACTCCTGTGGCATACAGAGCTACATATAAGATTAAAAAATCATTCACCTACCACCAAGATTCAATTGAATGAAAAAAAGTATTCAATTTATAAGAAAAAGTATCACAGAAACTCTTTTTGAAATATGTGTGTATATATATAGATATACCCATACACATGAATATATACATTCATACCATATTTATATAAAACATGGTAATTTTGTTGAGGCTTATCTAGGATTTGAAGAAAAAGGAAGAAGTAAAATATCTTTTCCTGCAAAATAAGGAGAGCTTGACTACAAGGTGTCTAATGGTCCTCTATCAATTAGATTTATATCTTCTGCATTTGCCTCCCTGCAGGCTATTCTCACTTCTAAATGTTTGACAGAGTCTCCTGCTAAGCCATGCACACAGCTGAAAAATGGAAGATAAGTTCACAACCACAGCATTGGCAGGGACGGCTCAAGGGGTGGGAGCTACCCCCACTGCATTTATAAAGGTACTAGCAAAGAAGCATTTCCATTCATTTTCATTATAATATATTCCATGGATAAATAACTTGGCACTGCACCTATGGGCCCCTAAAACAATTTCCTCCACATGGAAAACTGATCAAGACAGAACGACTAGGTATGTGGTCCTGTGCACAGGGATTCATCAAGTCCCAGAAGCCATATAGTAAAGGATGACTACACACACACACACACACAAATTACCTGACAGATAAAAATTTCAGGAGTAAAATGTGACCATCCGCAATAATAGCCTAAAGAAATAAAAGTAAGACAGATAATACCCAACACGAGAGTCTAGACTCGTGGATGGAAATTCAGACTTCTCATCAGTCTCAACTGATTGGCCCTTTCCTCATGTCCCATATTTTTTCCTGGGTGGATAAACAGCCAAGATGCCTCAACAGTAGTGGCATGAATAAATCTGTTTAAGTTTTGTTCTTAAACAAGTAAGAGGAACTTAAAATGGCTTCACGTGATGACCTACAGTCAACCTAAAATAATCTGAACATGTGTGGTCTTATAATTTTCAGTATCATCCACACAAGGAAACATTACCTCTTGTCTTCTTTATTCCAAAGTAAAAATGAAGACAATTATGTAAGAAACCTGTCTTGGGTTAATGAGCCAAGAAATGCTTATCTACCTGTGGATGGGCATTTTATTTTAAGATGAGACTTCCTGTAGATGTTTCTGTACTTAGAGATTAACATAATTGGACCATGACTTTAACTATCTTTTTTTTTTCTTTTTCACACTGATGACACACAGATTAATATCTCAGTCCTGAGCTCTAAATGAATATTGTCGGCTTTCTACTTGGCATGTCCCCTTTCAAGTCTCACAGATATTTCAAACTTTCAGTCCAAAATCAAAGTTGTGATCTACCATCCCCTCCCCTCCTCTATCTTTTTTGCCACTTACGGCATTTTGTATTTCATCCATCAGCAAACCTTGCTGGTTCCACCTTCAAAATACTTTTTCTACCCCTGTGCTACAACTCTGGTCCTGGACAGCATGAGCTCTTTCCCAGACTCCTGAATCCAAGTCCTCACTGGTCTTCCATCTTGTCTACTGTCTAGTGTTCAACCAGCAGCTGGAGAGGACTTTTAGTAATAAACGTCTGATCATGCTTTCATGAGCCAAAACTCTCAGAGAAAAATCCAACTTCTTTATCCAGGCTGAAAGGTATCCCGCACTCACCATCAGCATCTCTGACCTTTCCCTGCCTCATTTTCCTGCTACAACAACGTTGACCTTGTTCCTGTTTTTGCCACCTGCGAACCTCTCTCCTGCACCAGGGGTTTTGCTCTTGCTGCTCCCTTGCCCAGATGGTGTAAGGTCTGGCTTCTGTCCATCTCTTAGGATTTACCTCTTCATAGACTTCTTTCCTGACCACCCCCTTCAACATTCCCTTCCCCTTGTCACTCTCTAAACCCTTACCCTATTTTACTCATGTCTGAAGTGGAAAGTAGATATTGTTTTCTTTCTCTTTTTTTTTTAGACAAAGTTTTGTTCTTGTCACCTAGGCTGGAGTACAGTGGTGCAATCTCGGCTCACTGCAGCCTCCTCCTCCTGGGTTCAAGCGATTGTCCTGCCTCAGCCTCTGGAGTAGCTGGGACTATGGGCACCCACTACCACACCCGGCTAATTTTTATATTTTTAGTAGAGATGGGGTTTCATCATGTTGGGCAGGCTGCTCTCGAACTCCTGACCTCAGGTGATCTGTCTGCCTCGGCCTCCCAAAGAGCTGAGATTACAGGCGTGAGCCACTGCACAGGGCCTGTTTGCTTATTTTTGATACTATTTTCACCACTAGGCTGTAAGCTCCGCAAAGCAGAAACTTTGATGTACTATGACTGGTACATAGGAGGCACTCAAAAAATACTGGTCAAATGAATGAATGAGGAGATAAATTAATTCCACATCTTGGAAGTTAGTACACAAGGATAAAATTACACTAAACCCTTGAAATATCCAACTATGTATTACCATATTTTGCCAACTGTATTAAATAATCACATTAGACTTTCATGGTATGAACAATGAATTGTGGCACTTCTATTTTGAAAGCTGGACTTCTTTATATTTAATTTGTCCCTGGGAATTTTTAAATACTGTACTCATTGTCCCAATAATGATACTCTATATGAAGATAAGAAATTATGATCTAGCATAAAATTCTCACTGTAGTCTTAATTAGCTTCAAATACAACCCCTAAATCTTGCCTGGTGTTTCATACCACACAGTTGGCTGCTTTTCTCTTTACGTGAGCTCCCTCTGGGGAACTGCAGCTCAAAAATGGCATTTGTGGAAATGACTTGGGAAAGCTAGAGCTAATTCATCAGAGAAGCACATTCTTCTAATGTTAACCCTTGACTACATGGGAACAACGCCAAGGTCATAGCTATAGTTCCACTGGGGGCAGGCTCCCCTGGGGCAGACTCCAAAAGGAGCCCTGTGTGCCGTCGGCGGCCGCGTAAAGGCTTGCCAAGGGGATACAGGGTTTGGGGTTTTAAGGGAATCCATTTTCAGATTCTCGACCTCCTTATGCACTCTGAACAAAACTGATCTGCCTGAAAAACGTGCTTGCATGTTCTTTCACACGTTCCCTTCTCTTGTTTTACAAAACCAGGTCAATTTTCTCCCTGCTGCAATGGCAAACATTCTCTGAGATGAAGCCAAGGGTATTGCTTAATGCCAGTGTCTGGGTTAAGGAGGAACAACCATGATGATGGACAATTCATCGTTTTCTTCAACGGGGCAGTTTCCAGTTCTTTACCTTCAACAAGATTGAAGGAAGACTGAACGAAGTTGACAGTTAACAGATCATTAAAAATAACTTGATGACGGATCCCAGTGAGATATTTAAACATCAATGCATAAGAAGTTCAAAGAATCAAGTAGCATTACTATAAGGAAAGACCATCTATTCTCTTTACCTTATATATATGAGTAATGTTTCTCGGTATTTAAATCTATAAAAACAAAAAAAAGAATAAAATGAGACTGAACCTTGTTCAATCAAGCAATAAGTTATATTATTTTTGAATATATGAATGGATAGGGAAAAAAGGCTCATCCATCTGGTGAATGCATTTCCAATACAATTTTACATTTTATATTGAATAACTTTAATCAAGATAAATGACATATTATTTTGATCAATTTTATTCTGCTAATAACTATAGTAATAATCTATAAGAAAGTTTTAATTTAAAGCCTAATACCATAAGAAATATTTACAATATATCTTAATTTGTATAAATTTTGTTTGCAAAGAGAATGAGCAAAAGACACTTTAAAGCATAAAATACATTAATCAGGGTAAAATTTTCGGGGGAGGTAGAAAGCTTATATGTTTGAGGAGCAAAAGGAATGATGTAGAGTTTCTAATACTGATAAATAATCTGCTCACATATTATTGAAGAAGATGATGTTGGGTACTAAACCACTGTGGTATCCAGATTTTTAAAGACATATGTAAAAGAGGGATGTGTCAGTTTTATTTTTAAAATGCCACCCGGGAAACTAAACTATATTCTTGGCAACAATTTAAATCTAAAAATGTGAGGGGGGTGGGGTTGGGGGGCATAGCTTTCCAAAAGTCTTTTAGAGAGTTAACAAAGAAAAATAAATTGCATACCCCTACTCTTAAACATTCTGTTAATGATTTGCAATCATTAATTCTATCAATACGCTGACATAGGCATCCTCCAGCCTGTGTGTGGTCAGGCCATGCTGGGGAAGCACAGAGATCCTCCGAAAGAACAGGGCATTTTCTCTCAAGGAGATTACCAGGGTGGGTCAGCCAGACCCAGGAGATGCCAGCAACAGGATAAGATGACTTTAGAACTTCAGGGAACTTGGGGGTGGGGAGGGCTGGAAGAAATGGAGTCCTCTTAGGCATTTATAGGAAGGTCAAGGTGAAGGCAAGGTGTGTTCCCTTCCATTTCTTTCCATTTCTTTTCTCCAAGTAAAGATACCAGCTTGTTTCAGCCAAGTTGTCGGGCTATTTTTATGCACATATTTGAGCTCCCTCTTTTCTGTGTTTAAAATAAGGAATCTCACACGCCTTGGAATTTAGAAAGAAAACTAGGCAGAGACTAGCATCTAGTCACCACACAACTGAGCAGAGACTAGATAACAATCATACAGACTGTGAAAAGTCCTGAACCTGGAGACTTCATAACCAGAGGCTGATTCCCACCATCCGGGAGGAAGAACAGGGCTCAGAGTGGAAGGATGAGAAGAGAGGAGTCTGCAGAAGATGTGCCTTTGAGATAGAGAACATTCCATGCGCTCCCTCCCCTCCTTCTCCGGTAACTGTCCCCACTCTTCACATGCAGTAAGGGTCACTTGGGATTGCTTATCTATTCTGCAGAAGACAAGACCAGAGTTGGCCTACAGCTGTTTAAACCCCCTACCTCATGCCTGGGTCTACCAGCCCTGTCAGCTCTATCATCTAAACTCATCCCTTTGTCTCTTGCCAAAGCAAAACGGAGATATAGTTATTTTTCCTAAAAGTTCATCAGAATGCTTAAAGGAAAGTTATAAAGTAAACAAATTTATAGGAAAGTCTGTGTACCTGTCAATCACACTGTTACTATCTAGACTGACTCCTTATCTAATTAGACTAACTGGGATTTTAGGCAGTGGTGATTTGTTTTTTCTGCACCCAGTTCAAGCTGGTCGCTCAGCTTCCTTCAAGCCATCTAGGAGCTGGTGGGTTACAGATTAACTAGTTGGAGGGGTGGTTGTGGTTGTTCTTGTTACTGCTAGTTATTGTCTAAGCTGCAGTTTTCCTGCGTTTCATTTTTATTCTAAACATTTCTACATCTTCCACTCCATCTCTGCTTTGAGTTCACGAGGGGGAGGTGGCCTTTGGAGACAACTGAGAAGCTAAAATGCAGGTTTGCTAGAAGTCCTGCTTTAAGCCAAGCTGGAAGGATTATATAACCTGATTCAGTCACCTGGGCCTTTCCCATGGGTGCCTAATAACTGTGGATGCAGCCATGATTATAAGTATGAGGTCACTCACCTACTTAAGATAGTTCTTTTGGAAACTGTACTTAGTTATGCAATGCTCAGTATTGTTTGTTGCTCACGGAACTTTACTGCTTGATCCAGTAGCACAGTCACACATATGTGTATACTTTAAATATTTATCCCCAGGAGCCCTGATACTTTGTCATTCAAATTCTTTTAGCGAGTGCTAGTCCTTTGCCTATCAGAAAGAAGCTCACTGAATAATTCCTCTATTTTCCCCTATGGAGATGCTTTAGAAAAAAATACTCCCTTTTCTTCAACAAACATCCTTGCCAATATTCATCACCCACTCTATCTCTTTTTATCTGTTACCTCTTCCCTCTGAGGACTACACTCTGATTTTTTTAACATGCCCAAATTCCTATCTAAAGGATTTGGGGAGTCATGCCCTACAAACCATAAATTCTCATCAGATGGGTTTATTTAATCCTATATATCGTGATTTACTTTCCAATTTGACTCTGGCATAACATTATGTGACAAAGAAGAAAGTCAAAATATTTTACCCCAAAACATATTTCTTTGCCATATTTTGAAATGGTCCTGCAGAGCTGTCCTTTGTGAGGGAAAATTTGCATCTGTAAAGAATCTCTGCTACCATAACTAGATCTTTTTATTGCAGGCCCTCCCCATCCTGAAGAGATTAACTGAGAGTCTAGCACCCTTTAAAGGTCTGAATAGGAAACATTTGTCATCTATTGTCTCTAAGGGCAGCCATTATAAGACTTCAAAAGAACCTTGGTCTCCACAATCTTTTATCTTTTTTTTTTTTTTCAGATGGGGTCTCGCTCTGTCACCAGGCTGGAGTGCAGTGGTGTGATCTTGGCTTACTGCAACCTCCATCTCCTGGGTTTAAGAGATTCTCCTGCCTCAGCCTCCCAAGTAGCTGGGACTACAGGTGCATGCCACCATACCCAGATAATTTTTGTATTTTTAGTAGAGATGGGGTTCCACCATGTTGGCCAGGATGGTCTCAATCTCTTGACCTCGTTATCCACCCACTTCGGCCTCCCAAAGTGCTGGGATTACAGGCATGCGCCACCGCGCCCAGCCTTCCACAATCTTTTATCTTAACCTGAACATTTCCTTTCCATTGATCCCAGGCCTTTAGACAAACTCAATCAATTGTCAACTAGAAAATGTTTAAATTTACCTACAGCCCCCCCTCACTCCCTCCTCCCCCACCCTGACTCCTGCCATCCCCAACCACCCCCTGCACTTTGAGTTGTTCCACCTTTCTGGACCAAACCAATGTATTTGATTGATGTCTCACGCCTCTCTAAACTGTATAAAACCAAGTGCACCCTGACCACTTTGGGCACATATTCTGAAGACCTCCTGAGGGCTGTGTCATGAGCCATGGTCACTCATATTTGGCTCAGAATAAATCTCTTCAAATATTCTACAGAGTTTGACTTCATTGACAACTCCAAGACCAACACTGAGACTCAGTGAGAGTGAAATACAATTGCAATCGTGTTCTGATGGGCTAAGCAAGCTGTCACAGAAGAAGGCGATGCTAATGCCAGAAAGTGGTCTCAGGTCAATTTAGGAATATTCAAGGCAGACCACAGAATTACTCCTTGGGTCTCCCACTGTCTATGTTTCCTTAGTTCAGCAGATTAGCAATCTGACCAAAAAGCAAGACCAAACGTTTGATCTTCAAGGGGACTGATTAGCTCCTCCCAGTGCCCGATGCAGCCATACGCCAACCCCAGAGTTATTCTGCACACAACATATGCTGTCAGTCAGGGCCTGGGGAAGGGACAAGAGGGAAGAGCTTATGAAAAATCCTGTTGCCATGATTCAAAAGCAATTCAAAGCAAACACTGCTTCACATCCCCTCTATATATCAAAGAGAACACATTTTAAAAATCGTTCAGGTATTGGTATAAGGTAGAGGAGAGTATAAGCAGAGAATAGTGTTTAAGAAGTGATACGTAGCTTTAATTCAAGAAAAGTAGTTCACCAAAATGCAGTGGTAATACTCTAGCATTTTTGGAGAATGGTCAAGGCAGGGTTATAGCTCTAAGTATTAAATTACATATTTTCTGTTTATTTTTCTTCTCCTTTGCTTGCTCACTGAAATGCTGAAGAAATTCTTTCCTTACTCAGCCCACACCTAAACAGAGACACAGCTTCAAAGAAACCATGGGCCAAAGCGCAAGAGGGAATAACCGGATGCTGCCTGAAGGATCAGGTTCTTAGGTCCCAGAGGTTAGCCAAGACTGGAGCTGGGAAAAGGTGCTGCCAGGAAAAGCAGCACCTCCAACCCTGTGGTCTAACCACCTTGGTCACGTGTAGGCATCCTGAATGGTGAGAAACTTAGACACCTTGAGTGGGGCAGGAAACCCTGCCCTCATTGAAGAATTGAGAGACTCCCTGGAGCCTTCCCAGACCCCTCTACAATTGTCAGTGTTATATTTGCATTTTAATGTTTACAATGAGCTCTTTAAACCCATCCTCTTGATTAAATTGGTCTTCAAACATAAGGGGCTTTATTAAGTGGAAAGGTAGAGACTTTTGCTGAACTGAAGAGGCTCATGATGTCTTCATCAAAGTGTGTGTTGTGAAAGATTATATTAAAATAATACCCACTCGATATTCCTACTCTCTCTCTATATAGTATTTGCAACAATTTAAGCTGGTTTTGACTCTAGGGATCAATGACATTAGTGGCAATGTTGGCTGAAGTTGGCTATTCCATTAGAAGCAACTATCCATTACATAAATAATATTTGGATCAGCAATTTCTGGAACAAATTTTTTTGTCTTTTCTAATCAGAGAAATGGGGTATCTCAGAGGAAAAATACTCTTAAGTTTAAACTTTAATAATTATAAAATATTTCCAAATTGGAAGAACACAGTTTTCCAAAAGATTAGCAGGCAATTTTTATTTATGATGGATCTTACAGACTCAACTCAGTAGTTCTCAACCTTGGCAAACTTCAGCATCCCTCAGGGAGCCTTGAAACAAGTACTCATATCTAGGCGGCTCTGGGTCAGGCTCAGGTGATTCCACTGTGCATCCAACTTTAAGAATGGTGTTCTTTAGAAAGGACTTTTTGTCTGCTTTGGTTTGCAGAGTAAAAATAAAGCATGTAGTTCTATTTTTATAAGTTTGTGGTGGTGGTGTGTTCAAGTTAAGGAAAGAGAGTAGAGGGTAAGTAGGTCTCAGTTATAAAAGATGCTCTGGTATAGGTTATAATGGCAAACTGATTTAAATTACTTAGGAAATCTATGTATGACAATAAAAATTTGGTTTATAAAACCACAATATTATGACTTCAACCTATTATGCATTACAACACAACTTAATAAGAATCTACTAGGACAGGGGCGGTGGCTCACGCCTGTAATCCCAGCACTTTGGGAGGCCAAGGCGGGCGGATCACGAGGTCAGGAGATCGAGACCATCCTGGCTAACACGGTGAAACCCCGTCTCTATTTAAAAATGCAAAAAAATTATCCGGGCGTGGTGGCGGGCGCCTGTAGTCCCAGCTATGTGGGGGGCTGGGGCAGGAGAATGGCGTGAACCTGGGAGGCGAAGCTTGCAGTGAGCTGAGATCGCACCACTGCACTCCAGCCTGGGCGACAGAGCGAGACTCCGTCCCAAAAACAAAAACAACAAGAAAAAAATAAGAATCTGCTAGACGACAGAACAGATCCATTCTGGGGGTTATAGTAGCAAAGAAGGAAGACACTGTCCATGTCCGTGTTCCCACAGAGCTCATATTCTAGCAGAACAGTAACTACGCAACGTGTATCTTCATCACAACATTAATACAATGCTAGGCATATTGGGGCTTTCAAAAGAAGCACAAAAAGTAAAAGTAAAAATAGAGAAAGGTGTTGTTCTTGTTCCTAAAGAGTGATCAGGTTAGATGAGGAGATGACACTACTCTACTTGAGTCATCATGAACTTATGGTGTTGTACACAGCATTCCTTAAATTCCTTAAGTGCCAAACTCGGGGGGTATACAGATTAACACAAAGAAGTGTAAATAGGGCAAAAATAAATCTAGAGCACTCACAGAAGCTTGTAAAAAGGGTAGGGCCTGAATTTGTCTTGGAAGATGGGTTAGGAGTAGATAGAAAAGGAGGCGAAAGAGCCATCAGGGTGGGGAAATGGCTGCCATGAGCCATCTAAGTGAGTTATAATGAAAATGTTATCCGTAGGGACAGAGGAGAGAGTGTCCAACTGGAAAGGAGGCTGTGAACTCAGAAATGGTACATATTGAGGATGGATAGAGACAGTGGATGTAAAATTACACAAGGCCTGAAAAATACAGGTAGTACAATGATCCAAAAAGCTGGCAGCTGAGCTTCACAGCAGACAGGGAAACAAACGAGAGAGAGACAGACAGACAGACAGACAGAGAGACAGAGAGAGAGAGAGAGAGAAGAGACAGAGAGACAGAGAAACAGATCTTATATGGCTCAGAAAACTGGTAACTGGGCAATAGTATACGGAGTATAGAGAAATCTTTGGAATCTACAGGTGCTCAACTTCTGAGCCTAATGGTAGATTAAATACTGATCATGCTCTTGAAACATTTGCACTCAGTGGTAAACTGAATTTAACTGGGCTGCAACTGGGCTGAATTCAACTAAAGCCCAGATATAGTTAAAGCATGCATTAGATTGTCTCAGCCCTCTATCTTAGCAACCCCATAGATGAAATGAGGTGCTTTTTAGGAGGAAAGAATTACCAACTTCAGTCTATTCAAATCTTTCAACATAAAACGTCCGGCATACAATAACAAATCACAAGACTTGCAAAGAAGTAAGACAATATGACTGAAAATTAAGAGAAAATAAAGTTATCATAGGCAAATCCACAATAATATAGATGTTAGAATATGTAGATAAGGACTTTATCTGTGATATATTTGTTAAATTATCTAGTGAGATAATGGACAACATGCATGAAAAAAATTGGTTAAATTCAGCAGAGAAATGGAAACTATAAGACATAACCAAATTGAAATTCTAGAATTGGAAAATACAATATCAGACAGGAAGGATTTATATAATGGCCTTTATAAAGGATTGAAAATAGCACATGGAAGGACCAGTGAGTTTAAAGATAGATTACTAGAAATTATCAAAACTAAAGCACAAAGTGAAAAAGAACAATAAAAAAATCTTAAACTGAAGATCTAAGACCTACCTACAGGACAATATTATGTAGTGTAATATACATGTAATTGAATTCCCAGAAGGACAGGAAAGTGAGATGGGGTAGAGGAAATATAATAATCAATAATGACCAAGCATCTTGAAAGCAGGTAGTATAAAAATACATACTCAGGGAACAACAGTAACAACTGACTTCTCATCAAAAGCAATGGAAACCATAAGACAACAGAATAATATCTTTGAAGTGCTGAAAAAAAATTATTCTCAGAATTCTAAGGAGAGGTATCCTTTGTGGATGGAGGCAACTAAAGACATTTTCAAAATGACACAAAGCTGAGAGAATTTATCTTCATCAGACTTGCACTATAAAAAGTGCTAAAGGAGTTTCTTCAGGCAGAAGGGAAATTATCTGAGATTTATACAAGTTTATTGCAGGAAGAAATGAAGAGGACCTGAAATAAAATGGAGGAGAGGTCTTAGATATAGTGTGTATATGGAGAGGGAAGAGGAGGAGTGCGTAGGGGAGGGGAGGGAGGAGGAAGGGAGGAGAGGGGAGAGGAGAGGGGGAGAGGACAAAAAGGCCCAGGACACAGCAGTGACGTAAAGTGGAGAAGAAAAGGCCAAAGAGGGGAGAAAAATGGAGAAGGAAAAGAGTAGGAAGAACACTAGGAAAGTTTTATCTTAGGAACAAAGATACGTGAATATGCCAAATGCTGCCGGAAGGTTCCAGCAAGTTTGGAAGAGAGACATATCTACTGCACTAAGAAGCACAAAGGCTCTTGGGGGCCTCAATAAAAATTTTTACTAAGAAAAACATCAGGGCTGGGCACAGTGGCTCATGCCTGTAATCCCAGCACTCTGGGAGGTTGAGGCGGGCCGATGGCTTAAGGCCGGGAGTTCAAGACCAGTCTGGCCAGCTTGGCAACACCTTGTCTCTACTATGAATACAAAAATTAGTTGGGCATGGTGGCGTCTGCACCTGTAATCCCAGACACCCAGGTGCCCGAGGCATGAGAATCGCTTGAACCTCGGAGACTGAGGTTGTAGTGAGCTGAGATTGTACCACTGTACTCCTGAGTGACAGAGCCTGAGTGACAAAGTGAGACCCTGTCTTCAAAATTTTTTTTTTCAAAAAACGAAAAAAAAAAAATGAGGCAGCAGAGTTCACTTTGTGTCATTCACATCAGGAAACACTGACTAGTCTGTAACTGGAGTACCTTGCAAAGGTAAGCGTGGCAGCAGTGATGTGGGAGGGGGGAGTGCAGACTGGGTAAGAAGGGACGGAGGGCAGGAACCCCCATAGAGTGCGCGTGTGTCCTGGGCTTGTCATGCTATGGGCTGAAACTGAAAAGTAAAATGCTGAGGGGTAGTAAAGAGAACTCAAGAAACTCCTTGGCAAAGTATCAAGAAGATAACACACTTGGTTTACTCACTTGGGATAAAGAAAAGGAAGAAAAGAAAACAAGAAAAGTTTCTGTTCATTTCTATCACTGGGAAAAGAAGGCCAAGTGAAAACTGGGGTTTATGTTCGAATCTGAGGAAGAAAGGAGATGGTGACTGGAAAATTAAACCTAGTGAGTTTCTAACATTTTAAGAGGAATGAGGTCACTCCCATAGACACTGGGGGTATTAATCCGTGGAGGTAATAGTAAATTAAAATGTAATACCACCAGTTTCCATTTCATCACTATAACTTTCCTTTCTGACCAATAAATTAAACTGTTCAAGTCTCAAGGTGAGGACCACAGGGATTTGTATCTTTTGATCTCTCTTGAGCACTGAATAACCTCTAATGTTAATGTTGCAATCTTAGTGAGCCTTAATTGAAAGTAACACACTGCACATTAACATATATGTGCATCAGCCCAGGCTATACTGCCTGAAGTTCAGTTGCCTACAGCAAATGATAAGAAACATACACTCACTTTGGGATTGAAGGCTATTATATGCTTAGGAAATAAGCCACTCTATGCTTCAAATCCATTCATTTTACCTGATATTGCTTAAGTACATTATAATACAAGAAATTGAATAGGAAAATTTTGTTTTAACTTTAAAAAACCAAGTTTCCCAAATGGACAGTATATTGTTACGAACTTTCTGGTTATGAGAGAAACAATGTCCGAATTTCAACTAATTTTCTTGAATGAACTTTCAGGACATTTTCATGAGGAGCTGTTGGGAATTGCTTGATTCTCTCACTCAATGTCCCTTTGACTGGAGTCTGGCAGGATGAACAACACGAGCTTTTTTCTTCTTCAGGCAATTGGTTTAGGAGCAGAATCTGTTGTTGCTGCTCATGCCAGGTCACAGACCAGCATCCCATATCCGGCCTCAGGCTGCCCAGACACTGGGACACTGGCGGGGCTGCATCTCCAGGCTTCTGTCTCCTTCCTGGTCCCCTGGTGTATGCCTGGGGGCTTGTGGTGCCCTTCCTGCTAGGCTGGCTGTCCCCTCCCTGCTGTCTGCCTCCTTCTCTTCTAACTGCCTTATGCCCCCAAGGGCAGCACCACTGGCCCATCTGATTGATGGCACCAGCCTGGAGCCTTCCTTTTAGCTGAAACCCAATTACAGCTGTCCTTGCCTGCTCTGTAATTTTTTGAGATCCAGTATAATAAATATAATCAAACATCAGCCAGGATGGTTTAAAAAGAATTCATCTTTAAACGTTTAAACTCGTTTCTAATCCATTAATTTTTAGTATTCAAGAGTAAAAATAATAATTTCTTTCCACCTGATTGAGACTTTTGTTTTTAACAAGGAGAGAAGATAGCAGTCCACACACAGAAGGGAATACAATGTAAAAACATTATCCTGCAAACGTCTATTTTCTGTTTTTATATTCTCAAGATTTGGCTGTGGTATTTGAGGAGAGCCATTTCATTTCTCATGCATCCTCTTTTCTAAAGCTTTTCTTCGGAAACTGTTTGGCCAGGCATAAAATGAACACCTAAACAGTCCAAATAAAGTTAGGTCGGCTCTCCGTCTCTTGCTCTCTTTCTTTGAGGTCTCTAAGCCTTTGGGCAGAAGTCCTGAATTTGAATCAACTGGAAATGTTTCAGTTTTGTCTTTTTCCCCACACGGAGTATCTCCAAGGGACAAATCATTAATTCTTATTTAATAAAATAATGATTGGCTCTTCAATTTATTTATAACTTCCCTTTTAAGGAATTCTTATCTTCCTGACCCAGCTGCCAAAATTCCCCAAAAGGTGTCCCAAGTTAATTAACAAAGAACCCATGGCTTCACCGAAAAGGGAGGCAGCATTCATGAAATTAGGTTCTGGGGTTTAGGAGATGGGAGCTGTAACATAGGCACCTAATCTGAAGATACAAAGTTCCAGCCAAGGTACAGAGCTTGCCTTCTGTCTAAAATGTGGCTTGTGAAATCAAGTTATTAAAACAAACCAGCAGAGAGTGCTCCAACAAATCACTTTGTCTAAGAAATAAGGTTTCTTTTTAAAATACTAATTAAAATTGCAAGTGTTCTAATAAAAACGACATCTGTCTGGGTCTGAAGAAACATATTTTGAAAAGCAGAGAAGATATGTCTCTAAAATTTCCTCAGATCAACGTAATAAAGTGAACTTACATATTTCCAGTACTAAAAACAGCATGTTGCCTTCCTGGGTTGCACTGGAGTTTCCACAGCCTTCTATCTTTCCCTGGGCGGAGGTGGGATTCGTCAGGGCCAAGAACACAAGTAAAGAAGGTGCCTACAGTGCCACGTGATCAGTGACCCTCAAGAGGGCTGTTTCTCAGAATGGAGCACCCATATCCCAGAACGTTCTGTCACGTGCCAGCCATTAGCATGAGACGCAAAAATAAGAAAACACATGGGTATCTATTTTAACTGATAGGACTCTAAATGTTTCTTAGAGCCCTCTGTTTCTCAGTTTCGCCAGCAGACAGTGGGGGTGCAATGTGATACTCTGAGCATGGAGAGGATACTGACTCAGGTGCGTTTCAATCCTAGACTGTGGAATTTAGACGAACTTTGAGGAATGATGTCCTGAGTATCATTTGTAACCATTTGTCATGGAAGTGGAGACACAGCTGCAGGGATCTGTTCATTCCCCAGTTCATGCTCTCATCATTGAGGGTTTGGTTAAAAATGTATCTCAAAGCTTCCATGAAGAGCAGTATTTCCAGGTTTAGAATTCCTAGATTCCATTATAAAGCTTTATATGTAACATTCAGAACAGTATTGATATAATGAAGATTTTCCCTGTTCTCACCACCCCTCACTCCAGTTCTCCAAAGGAAAAAACATTTCTCACTAAGTAAAGACCTGGCATGGAGGAAGGAGTATTGTAATTCTATGGGCATCACCGTTTTCTTTATTCAGTCTTTATTTTCACTCAAAGACAGAACATTTTTATGTCGTCCTTTAAATATCACCAGGAATCTTTGTCTGGAAACAGTCTTTACAATGTGCAGATCAAATCTATTATTTGAATATTTAAAACATTGTGGTAAGTAAAGGAAGCTTTAAAGGATGGCCCTAATTTCCCCTGCCCACCCCCCACCTCCTTAACCCCCAGAATGAACGAAAAGGATGATCTAAAGATCCATGTAGGGAAAGGAATAGCAATGATTTTTACTACTTAAAAAATAATAAACTCCCAGGCAAGAAACCATCCTTATTTTGTTCCTGATTTTGTTCACGTGGGAAAACATGAGTTGTGTAATGCTCACTACACAGGGGGGCGCTGTGTAGCGCCCTTCCCTTCCATCTCGGCTGGTGGATGCCTGTGTTTGAGAAGCAGCAGATTCCCCCTAGGAAATGGCCCTATTCTGACCCCAGAGAAAGTCAGATCCCGTCTTGTGCTCCTTTTGAGGTTGGAATGGGGAGAGAAGGCATTGGCTGGACAGAAGCTCAGCTAGTTGGTAAAGTGAAAAGAAAGCCCAACGTGAAAAGTGGATTATAGAATAGGAACATATGGGAGTGTCAGTCAAAGGAAGATTCTTACACATCCTCCCCAATGTGGTGAAGCAGCCATCCAAATGGGAGCAGAATGTAGGGAAACAGTCCTGCAAAGCACAGAAGGATGAGGCCAAAGGATGACGGCAAACTGGGAAAGGGCCAGGCTCATGACACAGAGGATAGGTCCTTCTCTTCAGCCTCAGGAGGGTGCAGAGAGCTAGGAGGATGCTTGCAGCATCCCAGCCCTGGTTCACCTGCTGGAAACTGTGGCAAGTTGCCACCACCCGGGGCAGCCAGGGGAGGGGCTCTGTGAGCTCCGCCAGTACCCGCAGGGATGCGGTGGCCCCGCCAACAGGAACCTTTGGCAGTGATTGAATCACACACAGAAAGCATTACTATTTCCTTTCCAATCTCAAGCCTCTTCCACAGTGGCAGCAGAATGAGTTTGATTAGAGTCTGGATTTGAGAGAGCATCTAAGCTTTATTTCTTTCCTCTGTTCTCTGGACACTGTAGAAAGAGACAGACACAGACATCCCCCTACCCCTTCCTCTCTCTATTTGGATTCCCCAAACCTCCTCCAGATCTGCTCTTTGAATAAATACGCTGTGTTATTTATCCACCAGTTAATTCACTCAGCAACTACATACCGAGTGCTTGTTATGAGCATAGCAAAGTGCTAGACACTGTCAGACATAAAAGTAAATACATCACCTGATGCCCGCTTATTATTTCATTTGGGGAAGACATATGCTTACACAAAAAACATAAGAGACAATGTGAGGATAAAATTACACAATGGAAATCTAAAATAAGTGAGAAGGTTTCTTATCAAATAGGTGCTGCCCACTTCAGCTCTGGGTGCAGGGAGTAGCCTTTATCAGGAAAGGTCACTGCAAGGTGGGCTTTGAATGGTGGTGGCAGGTAGTAAATGCAAGCTCATGTTATGCTTTAAATGTTTGGTTTGAGTTTGTTTTGTTGGCATAGAGGATGGGATTTGCCTAAAATAAGTGTCTGCCATCTACATCAGGAACTGTCCATGTGCCGAAATGGGTGGCATTTTGCTAAACTTTCTGTTGAAGCAATACAATATTGTTTGCTCTTTTCACTGATGCTAATTATTACCATTCCTTTTTTAAACCTTCCATACTCAGAAGGATAATTAACATTTTTTGAAGGTTGCAAAGAAATGTATGGATGTGCATTAACCTCGGCTACTATTCCATGCCAGTAGGAAGAACACAAAGATCTATCTACAGCATACTTATTGCTGTTTCCCAGAGACACACACATAACTATGGAAACAACCCAAATGGAAAGCCAAGGGAGAGGCAAAGCGTGTTTCATTCTGCTAGTGCTACTGTATGATTCTCATTAGACCTCATGGGATAGGGTGATTATTGTTCAATAGCCTATTTAGAGTTTCCCCGATAATGGAGTCTAAGAAAGATGAATGATTCCTTAGCTGCAATTGTGGAGTCTGCTTCCCCCAACCTCTCATTAAAAGAATGATCTACGAAGAATTCTATTTTAAACTGAAAATCCAGAACCAATGATGGAAAAGAACGGGATTCTTTCTGAAATCCTGAGTGTCTGCATGCATCTAGTAAATTTATGGAGAAAACAAACTGGCTGTTTGATTCTTGGCTTTTTTAATAGAAAACCCCCCTTTTTAAGTTAATGTTTTATTTAATTTCCTTAATGTTTTGCTGACTTGGAGGTCATTTTAAGATGATGACAAGCAGGAAATATTTGGTTCAGTCATTTTTTTTCTGGCAAATATTTATTAAGTCCCTACTACAGATTGGGCATTGTTCTAGGTACATGGGATATGCCAGCAAGGAAATAAGAGAACTCTCTGCTCTTAATAGGCTTACCTGACAGTGGGGAAAGATGGAAAAAAAACAAGATGAATAAGTAATACATTATATATTAGAAGGTAATTGGGGCTGTGGAGAAAATTAAGCAGGGAAAGGAGCTGAGGGTAAGATTTTAAGTATGGTGGCCTGAAAAGCTTCTCTGGGAAAGACGTGAGTGAGGTGAGGACTGAGCTGCATGAATGCCAAGAGGAAGAGACTCCAGGAAGCAGCAAGTTCAAATTCCCTGAGGCAGGATCTCAGAGCATGTAATATAGGAATCACAGTCAACCAGTGGCCTCAGAAAATTTATTAATTTCCAGAGGACTAGGTGGGGTTGGAGAGGTCATAGGGAGCTTCCACATCTGCCCTGCAAAGACTTGATTTTACACTGAGATGAGGAGGGTTTGGTGTGAAGGAGTGACGTGCTCTGACTAAGGTTTCAACAGGATAACTCTGGTTGCCACTGCAATAGGAGACCATCTAGGGTGAAGGAAGCACAGGGAGACTAGGTAAGGGGCTGCTCAGGAATAAGCCAGGAGAGGGATGATGAGAGTTTTGGACCAGAGAAAAAGCAATGAAGATGAAGAGAAGTGTTAAAGTCTGCGAAAATTCAGAAGGACAACCAGATTTGTTGATAGATTAGGTATGAGGTGGAATGCATATGAGTCAAAGAAGACGCCAAGGTGTCTGTCCCAGGTCTCTGCAAGAATAACTGGTCATTTTCTGGGGGAATACTGTGGAAGGGTCAGGTCTGGGAGAGACCTTGGTTGTGGACATGCTATATTTGAGACACTCATAAGACATCCAGTGGAGAGGATGAGCAGACAGTTGGACACAGGATCTGAGGTTCATGCTGGAGATACCTGTTTGGAGTCACCAGAATACAGATGATCTTCAATGCCATGAAACCATATGATGTCACCCTAGCCTTCTGTGAGAGGTGATAGAGAGGAGAGGAGGTCCAAGATTAACCTTTCATTGTTCTTCATTCAAAGTCACTGCAGCTTTCTTCTGTGTATAAAGTTCTGTATAGCATTTTCCTACAAAAACCACTTGGGTACAGTATTTAAAGTAAAATAGTTAGCAAAAGTCGCATTTCCTCTCTCTTAAATACAATCCAATGTTGTTCTTGTCAAATTCTGCTATTCTCAGTCAAGAAAAAAAAATATTGATTTCATAAAGCCTGTGACTTAGATATTTTCCCTTCTACTTTTAAATGACTGGCTTCATTTCCCATCTGGTGACATCTGATAGTAAAGGTTTCGTTGAACACAGGCAGTAGAGTGGTCTAAATATTCCTGTCTCCGAGAGAAGACTAGATAACTGGCTTTTGAGAAAGAAGAGATGCCTAGGAGCTGTCAAACCAATCAACAGTTCACTATTTTGTTATATTTTAATCCACCAAAAGAAAAAAACACACACACAAACACACAATACCAAGTAGTTAGTATCCAGGCAGTAGACTGATTAGCTATTGATTTTTTTCTCCATTTTTCAGAGAAGGGATAGGATTTTATTGGGAATCCCAGTGCTGTCCTGTCTGAAACAACTGTGTAACGAAAAAAAAAAAAAAAGAGTATATGGGAAGAGTACCTTGACCTTTGGAGCTAACGACCTACTTTAGATATACCAAATCTACACAATTCACAGATAACCCTTAAATTAAATGCAAACTAAGTGTAAATAGCAAGTTGCAAGCTTATTTCCCGCTGTATAATGTATTACAAGTATGGTGAATCTGTTAGACACAGATTTGCAGCCTGGCCTTGCAGTGAATAAATAAATGGCTGAAGAGCTGCAAATATTATGGTTTTTCTTGGAGGATATGATGGCTATTGTGAAATGGCAGGAGAAAAAGTGGCTGCTTCCCAGGTCATAAAAGGCTTAATATACCACTATCTGTAATTTGGATAGGGGAAAAAGAACCATGTAACTATAAAAACATTTTGTCTGCAATTTGGAGGCACACTTGGTCTTCCAGTTGTCCCAGGGATGGAATCTTGAGCTCTTTGCCTATTGTCACCTAATTTCTCCCAGTTCCCAAGATCACCTACACCCTTGCCACGGGGGTTGGTCCAGCTCCCTTCTGCTGAGCCTCTGGATGCTACCTACTGACTTCTGTTCCCTGCATTCAGGCTGCCAGATTTCATGCTGTCATTGGACTAGTGACCCTACAGAAATGATATCCCTAACACCAGATGCCTACCAGCCAGACCAATGGCCTGTGGGGACTGTGTCATCCTCTGAGAGGTTTCAGTAGATTCATCTTTCTCCAGGAGATCAATCAGCCTTGGCCTTGGCATCTTCCCACCTACAGAGGGAGGCATCAGAAGGCCTCTCTGACCTTGGCTCCCATCACTCGCCCTGCCAGGTACACAAGGTCCCTTGAAGGCCTGGAGCCCACTGGCCTGTTCCCAGTTCCCTCTCCAGGGCCTTTTCCCTGGATTCTTTTCCCCCACAAATACCTGCATGGCTTCCTGTCTCATCTCCTTTGAGTCTCTAGTGTTACTTTCCCAACCACCCCTATCTTGACCTCGCATTGAAAATCACAACTCTAAACTGGATATCCACATATGGAAGAATGAAACTAGACTTTTACATACAAAAATCAACTAAAAATGGATTCAAGACTTAAATGTAAGACCTAAACTATAAAAATTCTAGGAGAAAACATAGGGGAAAAGCTACACGACACTGGTCTGGGCAATAATGTTTTTGGATTTGACTCCAAAAGCTCATGCAACAAAATAAAAGATAGACAAATGGGATTGCATCAAACTAAAAAGCTTCTGCACAGAAAAAAAATAATGGAATGAAGAGACAACCTACAGATTGGGAGAAAATATTATTAGTAACCAAAAACATAATTATGGGTTGATATCAAAAATATATAAAGAATTCAAACAATTCAACAGCAAGAAAACAAATAACCTGATTAAAAAATGGACAAAGGATATGAATAGACATTACTTAAAAGAAGAAATACAAATGGCTAGCAGATATATAAAGAAAGGTTCAATATCACTAAGCAATGCAAATTCAAACCACAACAAGCTATCACCTCACACCTATCAGAACGGTTATTATAAAAAAGATAAAAGATAACCAGTGTTGGTGAGGATGCAGAGAAAGAGAAACCCTTGTACTTTATTAGCGGGAATGTAAATTAGTACAGCCACTACTGTACTGATTAGAAAAACTGTATATAGGTTCTACAAAAAGCTAAATATAGAATTACTGTATGATCCAGTAATCCCACTTCTGGGTATATATCCAGAGGATCTGGTATCAGTATGTCACAGAACCATTTATAACTCTCATGTTCATTCCAGCATTATTCACAATAGTTAATGTATAGAAGCAATCTAAGTGTCCATCAATGGATAAATGAATAAATAAAATACGGTATATATACACAAAGGAATACTACTCAGCCACAGAAAGGAAGGGAATCTTGTCCTTTACAACAACATGGATGAACCTGGAGGACATTATGCTAAGTGAAATGAGCCACTTACATATGTACACATACCACATGATCTCACTTAAATGTAGAATCTAAAACAAATGAATTTATAGAAGCATAGGCTGGGTGCCGATGGCTCATGCCTGTAATTCCAGCACTTTGGGAGGCCGAGGTGGGTGGATTACCTGAGGTCAGGAGTTCGAGACCATCCTGGCCAACATGGTGAGACCCCACCTCTACTAAAAAATACACAAATTAGTTGGGCATGGTGGCACGTGCCTGTAGTCCCAGCTACTCGAGAGGCTGAGGCAGGAGAATTGTTTGAACTTGGGAGGTGGAGGTTGCAGTAAGTCAAGATTATGCCACTGCACTCCAGCCTGAGCAACACATGAGACCCCGTCTCACACACACACACACACACACACACACACACACACACACACACACACAAACATGCTTTGTAGAAGCAGAGGGTAGAATGGAGGTTATGAGAGACTGAAGGTAAGAGGAATGGGGAGATGTTGGTGGAAGGGTGCAAAGTTTCACTTGAGAAGAACAGATTTTTTGAGATTTATTATGCAACAAGGTGACTACAGTTAATAATAATGTATTTTATATTTCAAAATTGCTAAGAGTAAATTTTCAAATGTTCCCACCAAAGATAAGATAATTATTTGAAGAGATGAAATGTTAATCAGCTTGATTTAATCAGTTCACATTGTATGCATTCAGGTTGAGAACCCCTTATCCAAAAATGCTTAGGACCAGACGTGTTTTCGGATTTTAGATGTTTTCGGATTTGGGAATATTGGCAGAATACATACCAGTTAAGAATACTGGTTGAGCATCTCTAATTTAAAAATTCAAAATTGGAAATGCTCATTGGAACATCATGTTGGCACTCAAAAAATTACGGATTCGGCAGCATTTCAGGATTCTGGACTTCTGGATTAGGGACCCTCAACCTGTATATCATAACATCACTTTGTGGCCCATGAATGTCTATGATTATAACTTACTAGTTTACCATTAAAGAAACACAATCCTTATGCTAAGTGAAAAAAGTCAGACACAAAGGTCATATGTTCTATGATTCCATTTATACCAAATACCCAGAATAGGAAAATCCATAGACAGAGAGCAGATTGATGGTTGCCAGGGGCTGGAGAAGGGGGATGGAGAGTGATTGCTAATGGGAACAGTGTTTGCCTTTGGGGTGATGAAAATGTTTTAAAACTTGATACAGGTGGTGATTGTACAACATTATGAATATACTAAATGCCACTAAAATGGTAGACTTTAAAGTGGTCAATTTTATGTTATGTGAATATCTCAATTAAAAAAAATTTGCAATCTCACTAATTACCCTTTACTCAGCTCCATTTTGTGATTCATTTGTTTAGTTTGCTTCTTGAACATCTCCTTCTCTTGAATGTAAATTCCACAAGGGCAGGGCTTTCTGTCTGTTTTGCTTATTGATTTAATCTCTGGGCCTAGAACAGGCCTGGAACAAAGCAGGCCATGAGTTTTGTTGAATAGACAGGTGAATGTATTCCTCTTTTGTGCCTTATTAATAAAAGATCCTCTGTATTTCTTGAATACCAAATTAAAGAGAGATAATTTCTTAAAAGAATAGGATTAAAGGGCTAGTATGGTCTCATCCAAAATAAATTTAAAATGGAGAGGGGAAGAAAAGTAATCCTATCAGAATTCCTCAGTTCACTGCATGGGAAACAAACAAACAGCCTGTCAGAGATTCAGAGGATTGAGACAACGGTATCCAGTGCTGAGCACTGAGGTTCTTTTTAATTTGCAAGGATTAGAAATGTCAACGACCATCGCATTTTCCTCTAAATTCTAAAAGATGAATCAGTGCAGTGGATTTAAATCAGAAGGACAGCAGAAAAAATGAGGCTGCTAATAAATGCACGGCTTCTGTGTAAGCACAGGCTGTGCATACGGGTTCAACCACACCTACCCCTAGAGAAAATATTTTCACTTAACACTTGAGACACTGTGAATCAGGGAGAACATACCGATGAGCTCCTTATTTCTGACGTCCAAGGCCATGTTCCGCAGCGCAGTGGCCACCGCGCACACCACACGGTCATTGTCTATTCGGAGCAGCTCCACGAGGATGGGCAGGCCTTTCTCTTTTCGGACAGCGGCTCGGATATATACTGACCACTGCAAAAACAGGGAAGGCGAAGGGCGTTAGAAACAGGAAGAAACCCTGCATGCAAATAGTACATTTGCGTTTTCAGACGGCTGCTTACAGGAGCCAAAAAGGTTGAATTACCAAGACCTAGTTGTAGAATGGGTTGAATATGTTAGACATGCATTTAAACTTTTTAACCGTATTTTTTGCCTTCAACTTGGGGACAAAGATTTCAGGGTTAATCAGTGAACCACATTAGGTTTCTTTTGTGACACTGTTTTCAGTACTTGAGGTTGAAAGCCATTTGCGTGATGTGTATACTTGATGCTTCAAGATACAGAGGTTTGGGACAAGTGGATGTGGCCAGTGACATTAAGAGAAATAAAACAAGAACCCTGAAAAAGTAGAAAATGAGAATGGGTTGTGTGGGAGTGATTTCTCAAGACAGCTTTGAATTTGGAGATGGGGCACACAGGTGAGTTGCTGAACGTGCTGTCAATAAGTCGTTTGCTGAACAATGAAGAGTCAACTAGTCAGAAATAGGCAGGGGTGGATAAATGTAAATATGACATTGAAAAGCAAGAGTGCACATGGTAAAATGTTTTTTAAAAAACATTAAGGTTAAACTGTATAATGTTCAGGGCCATAATTCAATGTCTTCTTTATAAAGTAGGACATGAAATTTGTTTTGGGTTGGTGGTCGTCAGCCTTAATGGAACACAGGTAATGCGTCATATTAAAATGTCCTTGCAATATCAGGATGATAAAGCATTCCCATTCACTTAACAGAATGCAGGCCCACATTTTCAGACATTTGTATGTATGATGTATACTCTTCTACAGTGTCCTGGAGAAGAGAGTACAATATAAAAATTCACAAATGTAAGGGTTTCACCTGTTGCAATTTCATTTTGATTTAAGAAAATTACATTCACGCAATGAGGCTGTGGATTCTGTGGTAGGGTCCTCCTGGGGACCAGTCCTTTCCCACCCAATCCCCCCACCAGGCCACCTCCACCCCCCTTCCCCCATGGGGGCAGGCACCCCAGAGCTGGCTCTCACCTGTGGCAGGCAGGGAGCCCCCTCTGGCAGTGAACGTAGGGCATATGCCATGCCTGCCACATCCTCAGCCCAGCCCTGCATGAAATATGAGATCAAAAAAACAACTTCATCCTGTCCTACATTAGAAATCACATTCACACAGTTTCTTATCACCATCAACCCACACTGTATGCTTTTGTCTCACCCCTACTTTGTACCTCAAGCTCTAGGAAGCCTTGAGGGGGTAGGGAGCAGGTAAAGCTCACTAAAGCATCTCTTGGCTGCAGTGAACTATTTGACAGCTCCACTTTCAGGGAGCAAAGAAGTGGAAGGTTAGGAAGTGTCAGACATGACAAAACATTGAGGTTTGCAAACTGCTTCTTGGGATGTGGGAATCTGGAACTGACATCCCCTCCCAGGGAGGAAGCCCTTTCTCCCGGTACAATGCCAATTTCCATTGATGCATTTAACCGACATGCTGAAACATGACTTCCTCTGGATACATCTGCCTCCCCTTCTCCTTGTGCCCTGCTGAGTCTCCAGTCCCCAGCTTGGAAAAGCCTGGAAATCTGAGCTTATGCAGCCCACTTAATCCTGGGATCTTCCCTAAAACTAAGGAGAGAAGCTAGAAAAAGGAAGAGAATGCAAATCAGGGTGTGGGGTCAACAATGACATATTGCAAAAGGAACATCAACAATAACTTGCAACATCGGGGAGATATTCTTGACCTTCTGGGAGATGGCAGGGGTATTCCTGGCAACTTAGGCAGGCTGATGCATGTGCCCTCAGCCTGGTGGGGAAGAGATGAACTGGGAAAGATGAGTTCATCTCTTCCACCATACCACTTCTTTGCAGGCCCCATGCGACTGGCTTATATATTTGAGATCTCTTCTAATTCTTGAAACTCCAGGGAGGTCAGCATTTTTATTTTATACAGGGGGAAATTTAGGCACAAAGATATTCAATAACCTGCCCACAGGACTCACCTGTGCCCTTGACTCTGGGTCCTGTTACTTCATATCTGTCTTTTTTTATGCTGCTGATATTATACCCCCTCTACCATCATCTCATCCCCTCTCCTTTAATCCTCCATGCTCAGTCTCCCAGATATGACCTAGCCTTTCCCTCCATCCTTCCAGACACAGACAGAGGAGAACCTGGCCACATCTGAAATGAGCCAAGAATAAATGGACATAACTTTGTCCTTCTTAGAAGTCCAGCTACTAGCCACACCCCCCAATGCTGGATGAAAAGGTGATTTGGTATTTGGAGAACAATGGGAATCCTCAGCTTTGCTGGGAATTGATTTGAGAGCAACAACAACAAAAAAGGCTACTCAGGACCAAAAATGTGGATGATATAGAAACACATTTTTGATATGAGAAACTGGTGAGCAGTGATGTGTTTTCCCTAAGAGAGAAAGGATAACCAGACAATAGATTTGATATTTTTATTATTGAGACATAGAAAATAGCTTTCATTTTGAAAGGTTAGTTATGTGTATGTTTGTGTGTGTATAGAAGATTTCCAATGTTATCACAGTAAATGAGACCAATTTGTCCAGATTTAGTAGGTCCAATACAAGAAGTCATGTCTAATTGGAATTTCTCGCTTGTGTCAGGAAAGGATCCCTTCTCCTTGCAGGTGATGGGACAAAGCTTTTGCACTCCTCTTCCTGGGGAGAGGCTCAGGCCATTATTTGACCCAAAGAAGTGTTGTCAGCATGGGACAGAGAAGCAGCAAACATGTATTGTCTAAGGCTAGAGGGCACAGATCCAGGTAAAAGATGGAATATATTTGAAAGAGAATTGGAACAGGGAGAAAATAATTTGCCCTCTCCCTAGTCAATACAGAGCCTCCATGCTGGGGAAAGAAAGGATGCAGTTTGGAGAGGAAGCAAGAGATGCGGCAGCACTGTGGGGGCTGCCAGCTGATCCCTGGAGTCCTCCTGGACAAGCCCCCCTCCATGGATAAGGGGGACTGAGGATGACATCCCCCTTGAAGATGGGAGAATGGAAAGTCCACAGCTTGGCTGCTCTTCTAGGATGACTGCAGTGGCTGAGCAAGACTCAGTGAAGTCTCCTGTACCATCCCAGAATGGCGGCCACAGGGCAGGAACAGTGACATGGCTTGCTGGGCTGGGGAGGGCTGGGAGGATTCGTGTAGCCCCAGTGTGGCAAGGGGTAGCAGCTGAGGGTGTTCTTGAATGGGTGGGGTGTGTAGGTTAGCTGAGGAGGAGAAACGAAGGACCCAGGGCTGCAGAGGGGTTACTTGGCCAGAAGGGAGGAGATACATCAGTGGAGCACATGATGGGAGCAGACGGTGCCTCTCTGGATTAAGGAGAGGAGGTGGTTGCATCTCAGGGTAGCTCAAAAGGGATGGAGGCAGGTGTGGGCCAAGACAGAACCCTGGACCGGAGATGGTCCAATCACCAATCACCACGTCCATGTGTGTCCTGGAGAAGAGGCTGCATAGAACAGAGTTGATTCCACACTGAGAAATGGACACCACACCCCCATCCTCTGTGCAGGACTATACCTGTAAGACCCCCAAGTTTAGCATCAACTGCAGGGGCAGGAGAGGATGAAGGTGAGGAACGTAAAATGTGGCCACGCTAGAAGCCTGACGGGACTGGGAAACAGCTGAATTTGACTGGGTTTGCCTAGAAATGTTGAGATTCACATTTCTTTCCTTTCTTGGCATCTTTGTTGGCATCAGGCAAATGAGGGCTCAGAGATGAGCCTGAAGTAAATTAACAAAGATACTTGCACACAAGTTTGTGTCCCATGAAATTCCTAGTTGTATGTATTGAGAATTTGGTAACAAGGAGAAGTCAGTATCTTTTAACCCTTTAAGGCCAGGCTGTCTCATTCTAATGTGGATTTCCAGGGATTTGACTTTTACAAATCCCAGCCCAGCTATAAATACAACTGATGGTCATAATTTTTCCAAAAAGTTCCCCCTTGCTGAAACTGAGGTGATTCTGTGAAGGCCTATTTGTTCCTGAAAGGAGATTAATACTATAATTTAACTAGCTTTTCCTCATTGAAATCCTAATAATTTGCTAAACTACAATGACAGTGTTTTCCTTTAAGTACTAAATATTCTCTTCTGAGGCTGAATCCATTATAGTGCTAAAATTCTGAATTTGTTGAATAATTCTCTATATTCTAAAAGTACTCTTGTATTAGAAGTATAGTCTGCAATTAAATGATTTTCAGTTAAATAATCATTTGTCCATTAATTTTCTTTATCAAATTAGACATATCCTCAGTTTTTCTTTTAACAAGGTAAAGTCAAATTTTAAAACCAAACTCTTCCAATGAAAAATACATACAATGAATTTGATACAAATGGCATGCGATTCCTAAATTTGTTTCTGAATTTATTTACAATACCAGGGTGTCTCATTCCCATGACAAGAGGGTAGGAAACACCTCCTGCACTGAAAAGCTTATTTAGTTAGTCTTATTTTTACCAGTAGTTTATTATAAAAACAATGCATAAAATATTAGGAAATGGCATGGCTTTTGCTGTATGCCCCAGATTGTTCTGTCTAGAATGGATTATTATTTGAATTACCAGATTCTCCCAGCTGGAAAAGAACTGTGCTTGGTTCCTGCTCTAGGATTTATGAAATAATGGGGTGGTATTAGCAGAAGGTCCTTCAAATGATGGGGTTACTCTGCAATGGATATAGAAGTCAGGTGTTGGCTCTTCACATCCAGAGTTATGTTATGGATTTACATATCTTTGTTTTCAAAATTTCAAAATCTATTTTGAAAACTGGTATCTCTAGTCAAGATGACTAGTGAAGAATTCCATTCTGTTAGTAAAGAAATAAATCAATTTAATAAGCACAAATTTTGGTTAAGGCAATGGCAACTATTGCATGTTTAGTGTTTTTTGTTGTTGTTGTTTATTTGTCTGAATTTTAAAAATGTAAGTCAAGTTAGGGCAAAGACTGAATTTTAGCCCATGTGTTTATGCAATGCTCAAAATATTAATGTACAGGCAAGATAATTTCCTGGGGGGAAAAACATTTAGATGTGTTTTTGTAGTAAGAACAAACAAAGAAGGTCAAGCTCAAGTAAAAGTGACCCAGAGAAAGCATTCACTGAAGAGATTGGAAGAAGCATACTCATTCCCCAACTCTCAAGCTATCTCAAGGATTAGTAATTTTCAATTAAAAAATTTCTTTAAAAAAGGAAACTTTCTGAACATGAAAAGGTTTTTTGTTTGTTTTTACTGTGGATGTAATCAAATATTAGAGATGTCATCCTTGTGTGCAACTGGTTATCTAGAAATGCCTTCTGGGGAACTAAATACAACCCTGCTAAATGATAGACAGTGCATGGTATGAGACTCAGGCTGCCTCAGATCTTATTCTGAGACCCCTGTGTGTCCTTAGCAACAGTGATGCATGAATACCCCATTGAGAAGGGGAAACTGACCACAGTGGAGGTCCAAAATGAAACTGCTCACACTGCTACCCTCTAAACAAGAGTGGTGGTTGAGAGGTGCAGGCTCTGAGCCACTACATTCACAGACATGGAAGATTTGGTGATATTTTTATCCAATTTAGGAAAATAAAATTAATTCAGTTGTTTCTTGTTCTAAGTTAATAGGCACTAAGTCAGAAAACTTTTCATCTACATATCTTTTTTTTTTTCTCTTTAAACATAGTGCCTCATGGGTGGAAGTGATCTGGACTTCATGTTTTTCTTTTGGAACCAGAAAACACGCCATTTTTGGAATATTAAGCAATTTCTTTCTTTTGGATATGGGGAGGGAGAAATTTGAAATTTATCTTTAGGGCACAGTTTGGAGGGGTCCTATTGATAAGCCCTTTCAGTCTTGCAACTATAAGGCAAAGTTTTTGCTGAAGTCTTAGGTAGTAAGTTAACTACAGTGCAATTATTTTTTTACTAAGATAGTGTGTTTTATTTTCTAATAGTCTAGTATAAATCAAATATATTAGCAAATTCTTCAGAAGACAGAATCTTATTTTTCTTGGATCTGGATTTAGATGACCTTACTGCAAATTATTATTGATTGCTGGTAGGGGAAGAGTTTATGAAGACATCTGTGTACTAGAGGCTAGGAGCTGAGCCCAGCCTATGAGAAGGGACATAGAGCTGTGATCTTGACTTTCATAAGAGAACATATGTTGTTATGAACTTGTGTTTTTGCTGCTGTTGTTTTTGCTTCCTGCTGGTGGATAGTGATGACAACAGCAGTCCTCTAAGTCACACATTGAAGACGGCAGAACAGCTATCAGCCTGGGTGAATTAATTCGTGGAGGGGAACTTCTGCCTTAACCTACTCTTAACTGTGACATCAGGAGAAAATAACTTATCTCGCTTGGGTATTTGCATATGTGGGGGTCTCTTTGTTATAGCAGTTAGCACTTTCCTAAATAATACTATGCTAGTGTACTAAAATAAACTCTCAATCATGGAACCCTAGCCCTAAGGCTTTAACAAGCAATGCTGGAAGTGTGCTTCCTCACCTCCGCCACTTCATTGCAAAAATAACCTCATGGATGGCCCTGTGCTGGCACATACTGCTATAGCTGCATCTGTAATGGATTTTGTAGACACTTTGTTTACATGTTTACCATATTGTAAGGGAAGAGACCGAGTCATATTCATCTATTTATCTCAATTGTCTTGTCTTTTTTGGCCCACAGTTGGAGATTTTAAACTGTTTAATTGATGAAAAAAGATGTCAGGTTGATTTACAGCATCAAATCTGATGATTTAACAACAGCATTCTGCACGGAGGGGAACTATGCAAAAAGGATCAAAGCCACTGAAATTACTAACAGGGCCAAAAAATTCTAACCACTTCCACAAAACGACTGCTAGGGTTTAAAATGGTTACACAGCTGGGCACAGTGGCTCACGCCTGTAATCCGAGCACTTTCGGAGGCCAAGGAGGGTGGATCACTTGAGGCCAGGAGTTCGAGACCAGCCTGGCCAATATAGTGAAACTCCATCTCTACTAAAAATACAAAAAATAGCTGGGCTTGGCCCAGGCTCCTGTAATACCAGCTCCTCGGGAGACTGAGGCAGGAGAATCCCTTGAACCAGGGAGGCAGAGGTTGCAGTGAGCCAAGATCCCACCACTGCACACCAGCCTGGGTGACAGAACGAAACTCTGTCTCAAAAAAAATAAATAGATAGATAGATAAAGAAATAAAACGGTTACATGCTCCTTTGGCAGCGTGTTCTAAAGCCAAACAAACCCTTCATTCTGGGGCCCCTGGTGTGGTGCTAGAACCTTTGACTCAGGGCTTATGAATACTTGTTTGTCTCCAGGACTGAAGAACAGAATACTGAGGTGGCATGTCCGGAGCCACCATAGCGCTGTGATCATGCTGTGTCAATTTCATCTAAGTTTTTATGTTAGAATTCCTCTGTGAAGTTGACTGCTCAGGTGACAGGTTAGCCCATGTCTTAAACTAGGCTGAAAATGGGTTTCATGTACAGGTAGTTTTACAAGTGCTCTCAGTGCAACTGGTGGACTAGGACTTCCCATTAGGGCAGAAGGCCCCAACCCCCGGGCCGCAGACCAGTATTGTGGCCTGTTAGGAACTGGGCCGTACAGCAGGAGGTGAGTGGTAGGTGAGTGAGCATTACCACCTGAGTTCTGCCTCCTGTCAGATCGGCAGCAGCATTCGATTCTCATAGGAGCACAAACCCTATTGTGAACTGTGCATGTGAGGGATCTAGGTTGCATGCTCCTCATGAGACTTTAATTCCTGATGATCTGAGGTGGAACAGTTTCAATCCAAAACTATTCCTCGCCCCATTGGATCCACGGAAAAATTGTCTTCCACGAAACTGGTTCCTGGTGCCAAAAATGTTGGGGACCACTGCTTTAGGGATAGGCTGTGTCTGCTAGACACCAAACTAAAAGTCAATTTAATATATGATTGAGCCCAGTAAGTTCAGCCTTTTTTTTTCTTTTTTTTTTAGTGCTTTATAGATGCTGCCTCCCTGTCTTCTCACTGGCATTGTTGCTGATAAGAAATCTGCGGTCTTCCTTATCTTGTATGGAACATGTCTTTTCTTCCTCTGGATGCTTTGAAGATTTTCTTTTTATTGCTGACTTTGAGCAGTTTGATTTTGATGCACCTTGGTTTTATTTCTTCATGTTCCTTGTGCTTGAGGTTGTTTAAGCTGCTTTGATCTGTGAGTGTATGAGTTTCATTAAATTTGGGAAATTTTCAGTCATTACTTTTTCAAAAATTTTTTCCTATTCTCTTCCTCCTTTCTCTGTTCTCTCATTAGGGTACTCCGTCTACATATAGTGGGTGCCACTTGACACCCACAGATGATCTGTACCTTTCTTTTTTCTTTCTGTGTTTCATGCTGGATAGCTTCTATTGTCTTCAAGTTCACTGATCTTTTCCTCTGCAATGTCTAAACTGCTGTTAATCACACCCCATGTATTTTTCATTTCAGACACTGCATTTCAGACTCTAGAGGTTTTATTTGAGTCTTTTATACATTTTCCATGTGTAACTTTTAAAATGTTTCGAACACATGGAATACAGTTATAATAATTGCTTATTTGATAATTTTAACATCTGTCAGTTCTGAGTTAGTTTTCATTTATTTATTTTTCTCCTTATTATGGACTGCATTTTCTATTTACTTGCAGGATAGTTTTTAGTTGTATGCCAGACATTCTCAATTTTAATTTGTTGGGTGCTGAATATTTTTGTATTCCTACGGGTATCTTAAAGCTTTGTTCTAGGATGCAGTTAATTTACTTGGAAACTTGATCCTTTTGGGTCTAATTTAAGATTTGATAGGAAAGACTAGAGCATGGTTAGTCCAGGGCTAATTATTCCTCTGTACTGAGGCAAGACCCTACTGACTATTCTCCCCAGTGGCCCATGGATTATGAGATTTTCTTCTCTGGCTCTTGAGAACATGCACTATATGCACCCCTACATGAGTGTCCAATTTTATTCTCCCTAATAATTTCAGGTGTTTCTTTCCCAGCCTTGGGTATTTGCCTCAGACACATGTGCTGAGAGTTCTCTGTTGAATATTTAAGGGGAGTCCTCTGCACATCTCTAGGGTTATGTGTGGCTCTCTCCTCTTTGATATTTTGTCCTATGAACTCTGATCACTTTGATATCTCCTGATTCCCCGATCCATCTCCTGAACACAGTGAGTCTACCGAGATCCCCCTGGTCCCTCAATCTTCATACCATGGCTTGGAAACTCTCTCTCAAGGTGGTGAGCTGAGACAATCAGAGGACTCACCTTCTTTTGTTTCCTGTCTTTCAGAGATCATTGTCCTTTGCTGACTAATGTCTAGTGTCTTACTAAAAAACCCCAATGTTTCACATATGTCTTTTCTTTGTTGCTGTTGTTTTTCCTTGAAGAAAGGTAAATTTGAACCTTGTCATTCCATCTTGGCATCTTGGCTGGAAGTGGAAATCCCTCTGGTTCAGCTGTTTCTACAACTTTAAAGTTCTGTAATTTAGAACTTTAGAAATCAGATCATCCAATGACAGTACTAAAATTAATGCAAAACTATTAAAAAATGGGTTTTCTCCATTTATCAATTTGGATGCATGTGGCATTTGCAACACAGATGTGATCTTTGCTATCCGTGCTGCTTCCCGGGTCTTGCAGGGAAGAAATCACTGAGTCCTGTGATTAGGACCAATGACTTGGTTGTGGCCATGCTCCTCCCATCTCCTGCTCCACAGAGTGGGTCTGTTCTTGTCCTGCAACAGACTGGTCATTGCCTGTGTCTGAGTGTACCATCTCCAGGACACTGCTGACTAGACAGGGTGCTCTGATCACCTCTGTGTTTATACTGGCCTAGTTTCTAATTGATGAGGCACGATGCTTCGCATTGTATTTTCATCATAGTCTTTCAAAACTCTGTTTCTTTACATTTAAATCTAAAGCTTGGCATCACACCATTAACTAGAACAAAGACAAGTCACTTTGTCTTAGACAATAAACCATGATTCTTAACTTGCATTTGATGGACTCCACTAATCTGCCCTGGTTCACTTTTACATGATACACTACCTACTAAGCTATGCTAAAGTCAGTCTTTCTCAAGGCTGTTATCTCTCTCTCTAAGGACAAGTCTCTAATTTCCCAGTTCTCTTGCATTTTTTATTCATTTGGGGCACACGGCCAGAGATTCTGTTTCCTTCTTCACTAAGTCCATGTTGCTATTATGTTAGCTCATTAAATATTAATAGATTAACATCCAAGTCTCTCTTTGTTCTGTCTTATTTTTAAAATAAATGGCAAATAACAGATGCTTTGAAAAGAGTCACACTTTAGGAGGAAAACTGAGTGTACAAAGATTTTAAAATGTTTGACTTCATAGCAAGTACGGATATATTTCTACAGTTCAAATCCTGGGTTTTCAGAAAGCTCAAGTACAATAGAAATAATCCATAAACGGGAGTTAAAAGAACATTCATTCACATTTTGGAAATCTTCAAAGCACTATACCCAATTGTTTTAATAGTCTGCAACAAACAAAATCATTGTACTATAAATGAGAAAAAGGTAACTGAAGTCCATGTTGGCAATGAAAAACATTTATCACTTTGCTTCTGCCATAATAACATTATGTTTTTCTGATGCTCATAAACTAAGTAATGAGTGTCTTAAAGTTTAAAAACTGTTTAGGGCCATTATGAATATCTAGTTTGCTAGTCAATTTGTCACAGAAAAAGAGTGTGCATGATCTTCCTATAAAGAGAAATTATTGTTTTAGATGATGAAGTCTATAAAAAGCTGTCTCCATGCAAAATTATAGTATTTTACCTCTACATTTCTGTTTTTGTTGGGTCATAAAAAGTTAAGAACACTAAAGAAATACCACTAAATTTTAACAGTTGCTATAAAAATGCATTCTTTGAATTCTAGATTTCAGATGGTAACAATATATGCTGTTGTGTATCCTAACTCAATCTTTTAATAATTCAATACTTTTTTCTGAAATCATCTTTTTAAAAGTAAGGATTTATCTGTTTGGTTTCTGGACAACTCATCCTTTGTCTTCTTGAAATTATAATAATTTATCATTGCTTGGCTTCATGATAATCTTCTCAAATCTTCCCTAAGAATTGTCCACTTGCTCTTCCCATGAAACATGGCAAATTAGTACATCATACAAAAGATGATGATAATGTGACTGATCCCTATATGTGTACTTGTATTTTGATAAGAAATTTTTATATGTGTATGTATATATTTATAATTACTCCCAAATATTACTTAGCAGCCCCTTGTCATGCCTGAGAACTATCCCATTATCAAGAATTATTAGGGAAGAAGTGCTTCTCATAAGCAAGACTGACATCCTAAGAGGCAAAATCCTACTTTAACCATTGGGATGGAATCTTTTGCAAATGCTTTCTGTCTTCTAAAATTACTAGTAATAACATTTTCTTGATGACAGAGGGCCAACTTTATGACTCGCAGAGTAGATGGAACAGCCATGACATTAAATGGTCTCTGACAGTTTTTCTTTCTTGCATTCTTATATTCAGTTTTCCTAACTCCTCTGTCTTTTCTCTTTGCCACCACAGTATCTACTCTCCCTCCTTATGATGGTCTATGTGTCTGCTTACAAGAGTTCTTGCTTTTTTTTTTTTTTTTTTTTTTTGAGATGGAGTCTCACTCTGTCACCAGGCTGGAGTGCAGTGGCGTGATCCTGGCTCACTGCAATCTCCGCCTCCCAGGTTCAAGGGATTCTCCTGACTCAGCCTCCTGAGTAGCTGGGACTATAGGCACACGCCACTATGCCCAGCTAATTTTTGTATTTTTAATAGAGACAGGGCCAGGATGATGTTGATCTCTTGACCTCATGATCCATCCACCTCGGCCTCCCAAAGTGCTGGGATTACAGGCGTGAGCCACAACACCTGGCCAGTTCTTGCATTTTTTAACATGTTGATTTCCAATAAGGACAGGGAAATCTATGGTCGTCACTGTTAAGCTTTGTCTAAAACAGAACAGCTTCTGTTACGCTGACTTTGGCTATTCTAGACCTTTCTGCCATTTTCCTATTCTCTACTCGCTTAGCAGTAGAGAAATTTACCAAAGAAATGCGCTCTGGATATGTGGAATAACTGTGCTGAACTAATGCACAGATTTATTGTGCTGGAAACAGTAAGATGCTATTGCCAGAAAATATTAAGAATAATTTTCATACTTCTTCCATAATTCCCATTATGTAAAGTAGAAGAGAATCTTAAAATATAAAAATAGTAAGTTCTTTTTAAACTTGTCATTTTCTTACTCTACACACCTAAAGATCCACACATATCTAAGCAGTTCTTGCAGCTGATCTGGTTGCCCCTGAGACACAGAACCTGCAAACTTACATGGAAATCTCAGCACAGTAGGAACCGCAGAACTGGCCCTTTGCTACTGAGCTCTGCAACCTGCAAAACATTGTTCAGTCTGAACACTGAAAAGAAAATGGTTCTCTCATAACTTCTTTCTATCAATTTTACATTGTATTGACAGTATATTGCCAGCTGAACCAAAGAATCAAAATATCATAAAATGTGACCATCTGAGGATGGCCTGGAACATAATATGTGCTACTAAATTCTTATTGACTAGTAGACATTAATAAATAGAAAACACTGCAACCCTCAAGGAAGACATATAGACATGGATAGTAGTTGAGAAAAATGCTCACATTTGAATTTTTTCGCTCAGCCAATCACAGGGGTAGTCAGTGGGATAGAAAGATAAATGGGGCTTGGTCTGCCCATAAGGGGCGTACAGACTAAATTCTCTTCTAGAGGACAGTCTTAGCAGCTCAGAAGGAATCATTGTATGAATGAATGATTAGTGCCACTGATCCTTAAATTTGGTGTTTAGATGTGGCGCAGTTCTTTGTACTTTAACATGTCTTTTTTATCTGTCTGCTTTTAGGATTTTTTTTCTTTGTTATTAATTTTGAGCAATCTGATTAAAATATAACTTGGTATTTTTTCTTCCTGTTTTCTGTGCCTGGGGCTCCTTGAGCTGCTTAGATCTGTGAGTTTAAATTTGGAAAATTTTCAACCATTATTTTTTAAAATATTTTTTTCTGTTCTCTTTCTTCTCTCATTTGGGGACTCCGTTTACACATATATGAGGTCACTTGAAGCTCACTGATGCACCGTTCATTTTTTCTTCTTTTTTCTTTGTGTTTCATTTTGGATCATTCCTATTGCTGTCTTCAAGTTCACTAATCTTTTATTCTGTAATCTTATAATCTGCTGTTAATCCCATTCCACATAATTTTTGTTCAGGCATTATATTATATTATATTTATTATACTTTAAGTTCTGGGATACACGTGCAGAATGTGCAGGTTTGTTACACAGGTATACACATACCATGGTGGTTTGCTGCACCCATCAACCGTTATCTACATTAGGTATTTCGCCTAATGCTCTCCCTCTCCTAGCCCCCCACCCCTGCCAGGCCCCAGTGTGTGATGTTCTCCTCCCTGTTTCCATGTGTTCTCATTGTTCAATTCCCACTTATGAGTGAGAACATGTGGTATTTGGTTTTCTGTTCCTGTGTTAGTTTGCTGAGAATGATGGTTTCCAGCTTTATCCATGTCCCTGCTAAGGACATGAACTCATCCTTTTTTATGGATGCATAGTATTCCATGGTGTAAATGAGGCATTATATTTTAATTCTAGAAGCTTGAGTTTGTTCTTTTACATATTTTTCCTATTTCTACTTTTTGAACATATGGAATATAGAGTTGAAAGGTTGAAGTCTTACATTCAAAATCTTCTAGAGGCCAAAGATATTTCTCCACTTTTAAGTTGTTATTATTACATGATAATGAAATAAGTATTTCTCAAGGAAAATGATAATTGATAAAAATAAAGGAAGAGAGAAAGAAGAGAGAGACAGAGGGAGGGAGGGAGAGAGAGAGAGACAGAGAGAGAGAGAGAGAGAGAAACAACATCTTAAGATGGCACACCTGATTTGCCACCATCTAGATCTTTGTGTCTTAGTCAGGCTGATGCCTGAAGCCCAGAGCCCATTTTCCTGTACCCATCTAGTTAGTGCTGCAAGGCAGGGGAGCTGGGTAGGGTCTTTTAGCTCATGAGCACGTGAGTGGTCATGGGCACATACAGTGTCTTGGCCTATCACATCTTGCTACCATCCTTGCATCCAGCATTGTGACTGATGTGCACGATGTAGAGTGAGGCAGCCCTGAGTTTCTCTGCAGATGACACATCTGAGACACAGTGATATGCTGTAGTTTGCCCAGGCTCACCATGCTCAGAAAAGGTGGAGCCTCGGTTTGAACTGTGATTTGAGTCAAAGCTTCCTAGATCACACTAAATTTAGAGAGACATAAGATGTAAGTTCTCATTCCAGGAAGTGATTTCCATTAGTATCTCTTTCCTGCTCCTGTAAGACTATGCTTGGGATGTCTACCTGGTGCAACTCTGCTTTTGAAGCTTTTCTCTACCAATCTCTGGTTGCAAGCAAGAGATGTGTACAACTCTAGGGCTGTCTATGGGCAGGGTGTAGAAAAGGGCTAATTATGCCCATTCCTAAGACTCTTAGGAGACTAAGTGGGTCTGGCATGGGGCAGCTGCTAGCTCTGTAGGAAGAATTGTCAGGGCCTGGCGCCCATGAGCTGGGATGGCACACTTGAGAAAGAAGGAAGTTCTGTAGCTTGGACTGTAGTAATGGAAACAAAGGATGACAGAGAGAATGACAAGAAGGCAGACATCCAAAGGAATAAGCAAAGGGGAGGGTGTAGTTACATAATGTTGAGGCCAGGGTGTGGTGTGTGTGTGACATCTATGGCCTTGAGCTTCTGATGTCCGTGTGTATATGTTAACATGGTTTGGATGAAAATAAATGTCAAGGAAAGGAGTGATTGATGAATATCCCACACCCCAGGATTTGATATGAGATTAATGGAACATGCATGGCAGAAGTGCAAACTTTCTCTCTTGGTATTCTCCCCACCTGCCCTCATTCTTCTAATAGGTCAAACTTTTTTATGCAACAAAGCAAATTAGCGCATTGGTGACCAGACTCAGGAATGAATTACTATGGTTAATCTCTTTTTGCCCAAAATGAGTGTTATGAAAATCAATCAGGAACAGTGTCAGTTTATAAGGACTCAGAAAAAGCCTGTTCTAATCTCCTCTCCAATCATAAATTTACTTTAACACGTTTGCCAAAGTCAACTAACAATACTATTCTTCTCTGTAAGCCCATGCTTTAAAAACATAAGGGGTTCTTTTCTTTTCTTTTCTTTTGGGGCTGGGACCCGGTACATTTTAAGTGTTCACATGGGATTTTACACAGGTATTTGAGCATTAACTCTCTTACCAGTTAATGATAGTGCTTTGAAAAAATATCAACCTGTCACAATCTGCACTGAAAACAAAGTAGCTCAGCTACAAGAATAGAATGAAAAACATTTCACAGCATTTTCAGTGACTATAACCACATCTAGTCCTCTCTGTTTGTAGTGATCTTCAAGGACTCCTGAGCCTTTAAGATCAATTTTTAAAAGGAATACATTTCCAAGTAAAACAGTTCAATATAATTTTTTTTTCTCTAACGTCCTAGAAATCTTTATTAGAGTTGCATTTCTCAAAACTGGACTTGTATTGTTTTCTGAGGAGTTGCTCATAACTCCAGATTTCTTTTTATTGTAATGAACTGGCCATACCTTCCAGCTCCCTGCAGCCAAGTTCTGCAGGGCGCCTGCCGCCCCTTCCAGCGTGTCTGGATTTGAGCACTCAGAGAGCAGTGTGAGGTAGGGTTTGACTATTGATGGGTGCCACAGCATCTGGATCCCTTTTGGTGGTTCAGCACAGTCTGGAAGAGGTCCTACTCCATCCCACTGGTGGAAGAAAAACAGAGAGCAAACATCTTTAACATCTTTATGCTTCCCAACTTTGCCTTCCTCAAACATTACAGGCGAAAACAAAAGCAGAGTGTTATCACATTTGCTGAATATAGACTGCACGGAGGCTATTGCATCAGCAGTCCAGGGATCACTAAAAGTGGAAGCCATTCCTGCCCAGCGAGAGATTGGGATCGAGGGTGGAGGGTGGGTTGGCATATGCACGCAAGAGAATGTAACTGGCAGAAGAAGTGGATAAGCTCTCCAAGAACGACTCTAACATGTTGCTGTAGGAAGGAAGGGGAAGAGATGAATTAATTTTGATTGAGCAGCTTGGAAGAAGGATAAAGATCAAGGTAGCATATTTTATAGTAAGCATACTACCGGTGTTGCATAATAGTTACCAACAACAAATGCCCTCACTTCTTGTGCATAATTATTAATGTGATAAACTCCTATATAATTTGTTACATGTATACAAATTGGGTTCTATTGTTGCATCTAACAAATGACAGAATCGATAAAAGAGAGAAAACTGCTATAGTCTATTAGACACAATGACATGAGCTATAGGCAAATCTAGATCTTGGAGCAATCATGATAGTTAAGTTTGCTTCGAATTGAATGTAATGAATAATAGGATAATGTGTAATTCAAAATTAATTACCCATAATTTAGAAATTATGGCTTACACGCACAAAGGAATACCAGTCAACCATTAAGAATGATACTTATGAAGACTATGTAGCAACTTGGACAAATTATAACAATAAACGTCAAATGAGCAAAGCAGGATGCAAAGTAGTATGGGATTTGCACATTATTCCAACTAAAATGCATCATAAAACACCTGTAATTATCATAAAAATTTATTAATACAATGTCTTTTTTTTTCTACATTTCAAACTTCTGTTCTATTACTCTTAACAATTTAAAAAACACTAAAAATTAAAATAATGATTCTGATCTTTGATTACACAAAGGCTTTGTCTTTTGTGAAAATAATGACTATAATAAAGTTAGAAATGAAAGATGCTATGCTTTTAGAAAAAAATACACATATTCAGTTCTGAGAAAAATCACAGTAAAATAAACAATTTCTTTATAATTTTAGTGTGAGAACATGAAGGTATTTAGCTTATTAGTGTTTATTAATGATTACTTAAAAATACAGTATAAATGACACATGCTAAACGTACTTGCAGATATTTTATGTACATACATATATGTGCATGTATATAAATGTGTGTGTGTATAAATATGAAAAACAAAACCATATTTCTGAACGTTAGTTCCTTAATTCTGAAAGTTTTACTGCAAGAAAATACATGGTTGCTTTTTATCCTTGCAACATAAAAATAGAAAAGTAGACAGAGATGGCTGTTGTCACAAATAATTTCAGAAACTTCATTATTTATTTCTTGAAATAAGCTAAACTGCATGTCTTCTTTTCCTCAATAATGACACAGCTTAGTTTAAGTCAAGGGTAAAGCTCAGAGATGAATGACATCCCATTAAAGGTCATTTTCAATGAACATGTCACTCAATTTTAACTTTATAACAAGGACACTCAGTGTGGGAAACTTCCTGTCCTTTTAACCAAAGCCACTTCCTAACTATTCAAAGATGACTTTGCACCTGTGAACAGCCTATCAATAAAACCAATACATCTCCTTTAAAATAAAAAAAGAAGGAAGTGAACTAGCCCCGTCACATTGCTCCTAGTTCATTATTTGATCCTGGCTTGCTGCACTGAATAGAAAGTGGGCACTAGAAAAAGACAGTAGTCATTCTGTAGGTTTGCCAGTTTCAATGACAAAGCAGTAGCAGTATTGGCCTCTCAAAGGAGACCAGCTTGGGGCAGTGAATCTATCTGCTAGAGTAACAAGAAATGGCAAATTATTTCTTTTATTTCATTTTATATCTTGTTATCTCCTTAAAAATTTAAAGCAATTATTTTCATATAAAAATGGATAAAATTCAGAAAAATAAAAATGTGAAACTTCCAACTCAACATGGATAGATTTTCCTCTTATGTAAGAGCTAACCTAACAGCAAGAGGTACAGAGAAGTAATATTTGCATGCTTGTTACAAAAAAGAGGAAAAAGTAGCCATGTTATCTTTTGCTGGGTTTCATCTTGTTCTCCTTTTCTAACTTCTGTGCAATAAAGCAGGATAAATGGTTAAGTCTGTAGAAAATTTTCCTCAGGCTCTGACATGTCATCTATGTAGCTCTCAAATATCTTTTATTACAATCCTTTCTTAATGGCTACAGAGAGAATCTGAAGGAATAAAAGGACAACTGATGTGAACACAGATAATCTTTGATGGCAACTGGAGATGGAGTTCAAAGGGGATTCTTGGCTATTTTAGCACGTTGATATTGAAGAAAAAGGACTATTTCAAAGCCAGTAAATGTATCTGCCAGACCTTTATCTGGGTACTTTATTCAAACTTTTATTAAGTTAATAGAGAGAAAAGTATCATAAGTTAATAGGGGGAAAAACCCATTAAAAATAGATTTCCATCAGCTGTAACATGACTGGGCGTATTCTGCAAGACTTGGGTTAACATGCTTGATATTATTTTGTCTAGCTCATCAACATCAACAAGGTAGTAGGGCAATGGTGAAGTTAGGATCAGACTGATGTAGGTGAGACAATTCTGCACATGCAAACTTTTGAGGCTCGAATGTGAAGATTCAAGAAAAATCATGGGATATACAACTCTTGCACCAAAGTAGAAATACTTGATTTACAAATTTAAATATAAGGTGCTTCTATCCTAAAATGTCTACAAAAATGGGACATTATCAGAGGCAAGCAAGTGGCTTAATCTGTAACATAATTGAAGCAGTGACCACACAGTGATTCAGCCCTGAAGAACACAAGACTAAACTTACAAATCTTGTGCAAACTGTGTTCATTTTGGACTATATCTTGAGAACCTACTACCAAAAACTCTTTAAGAGCCTGAAATATGCAAAGAATACATAAAGAAGTAAAATGTCATCAAGTCAGGGGAGAGAATTTTCTATATAATAAAGAGCACATGAAGACAAAGTATTTCCAGGACAGCAGTGGTGGCAACGCCAGAAAAGGACTTTTTATTATGTTATCTGCATGATGACCACATATAGGTGTGTGTGTGTGTGTGTGTGTGTGCGTGTTTATATGTTCACTCCTCAGGTTGCAGTTTAAAAATTAAGCAGAATAGAGAAAGTGAGAGAAATAGCACGAAGACAGAGGCATTTGTGGTTTTAAAAAAGCTTTTTTGCTGGGTTTCATCTTGTTCCAGCTTGGGGGAAATTTTCAATGAAAATATCCCTTCCTCCTCAGAATTTTACTCCTTATGTTTGAGAGTTATATAAATGTTCCACAATTCTGTGCAACATGTTAATTTTCATCTGTTATATTTTAACGAATAAAATTTGCAATAGTTCTAGTATCCCTTGAGTCTTACAGATATTACTTCAATGTTCAAATTACACTTTGTGTAAGTCATTCACATGTTGTTGAACAGGAAAACAGACCAAAGGATGTATCACTAGTGTAATATTAAACCTCCTCTTATGAATTGTCTTGTTCATAGAAATTTCTAATTTTACACACATATTTAGAGTTCATAAAGCTAAGGATTAAGGTGGCTATAACCAGAGTGTTTGAAAACTGAGTAATTGAGAATTAGAGCTCTGTTGGAGACAGGCTGGCAGCAAAAAAGTGAGTGTATATAGATCATAGAACAAACCAATAGATTGGTTTTTTGCCACTCCAAATAGTGCTTCACCCAATAATGTATCAGCACTTTTCTTTACTGGCTTCAAATATACGACTGCATGACTAATATCCATAAAAAATCAGCCAAAAGTTTCTGTCATTCCATTTCTAAAACTATAGAATTGAAAATATGTATTCTTTCATTAAGAAGGTAATGCTCAAAAATTTTTGAAAAAAAAAGGGGATATCAAGCTTCCCAAGATAGAAGGTTAAGAGACTGCTGAAATTTAGACATGATGCTTTTTGATATGGTCACCATCAGCACAGAGCATACATAATGGCCCCTGTAAAAAAAGGTCTGCTTAGGAAGGAAATAACATATGCGTGGGGCTGTGCTCAGTGTGTATGTTACAAAGAAAGAAAAGGAAAAAAGCCTTTCTTTGGATTTGCTTTAAATACTTTTGCTTCTATGCAGGGCTTAAATTCTATTTAAAAGATTTTTTTTTTTTTTTTTAAGACAGAGTCTCACTCTGTCACCCAGGCTGGAGTGCAGTGGCACGATCTTGGCTCACTGCAACCTCTGCCTCCTGGGTTGGAGCAATTCTCCTGCCTCAGCCTCCTGAGTAGCTGGGATTGCAGGTGTGCTCCATCACACCCAGCTGATTTTTGTATTTTTAGTAGAGATGGGGTTTCGCCATGTTGGCCTGGCTGGTCTTGAACTCCTGACCTCAAGTGATCCACCCACCTCGGCCTCCCAGAGTGCTAGGATTACAGGCATGAGCCACCGCGCCCGGTCTATTTAAAAGAGTTCTATCTCAGTTGGGTTTGAGAATGAAAGAGTGGAAGCCATTTGCTCCTTATATGAAGAGAAAGACGTAACTTGGGGATAAAAACCTGAAAGTAGGCTGGGCACAGTGGCTCATGCCCATAATCCGAGCACTTTGGGAGGCCGAGGCAGGCAGGTCGCTTGAGGTCAGGAGTTTGAGACCAGCCTGGCCAACGCGGTGAAACCCCGCCTCTACAAAAATACAAAAATCAGCTGGGTGTGGTGGCGCACACCTGTAATTCCAGCTACTCAGGAGACTGAGGCAGGAGAATCACTTGAATCCAGGAGGTGGAGTTTGCAGTGGGCCAAGATGGCGCCATTGCACTCCAGCCTGTGTGACAGAGCAAGACTGTCTCAAAAACAAACAAAAAAAAAACAAAAAAACCCCTGAAAGTAAAGATGTCAACATACTATATTAAAAAAAAAAAGAGACTTTGTAAACATGGGGTTCTTTAAGTTATAGAGAGTCACAGGAGTACTCTAATTACCACATTTATAAAAGCCCCCTAATGAATGAGAAGAATTACAGGACAATTTACAAGACTCTTCTCTGTGAGCCATCCTGCAACTGCCCTAGTCTCTGATCTCCAATGCACTGGGCTGGGTACTGAGGAGACACCAACAAGGAGTCAGGGAGTATGGAGAAGGATTTCCATTTCAGGAGAAGTGCTAAAATACACAGCTCCTCTTCCCACCTGTCACAGGCTTCATACAGTCTCCGCCAATCAAGTTTGTGTGCAGAAAAGACCTTTTACTGCTGAGTCGTATCTTCAGAACATAAACAGAAAAGGCTAGCTTCACCAGCAGAATGCATCTCTATCACCTAGATTTCTCTACTAATTAGGGAGCATCACAGTCATTACATATGTGCAGGCTCACTTTCATTTTTTAAGATATTTCAGTGAAATAAACAACAGACCAGAGATGCTGCAAGATAAAGGCAGCAGATCTGCAGCATCAGGGAAACATTCTGATTTTAAGATCCCACTCTTTCCTCTCAGGGGAAGTCACACATTGCAAAATGTAGGAAGAGAAGATGGCTCTAAGTAGGTAAACTGTCAGAGAATGTTCTCTCAAGCAGGGATTGGTTTAATTAAGCTGCAGCCAGCACTATGTACTTTAAAAAGCAACAATAAAAACCCAAGTCCATCCACCGTCTGCCACTCTTGCTTGGCTTGCTTTGAACAGCAGAGTTATGACATAATTTGCCTTTACAGTGTTTCATGGCCACTTCCAGCTTTTGGGGGGTTAAAGGTGGAAGGATAGAGGTGATGGGTATTCAAAAACTCCAGTTAACTGTAAAAAGCCAGCGAGAAATGATTCTTTGTGTTGATTCTTAAGAATTTCAAAGAAAACGGTAGTGCGGGTGTCTGAATCCCCCAGGAGCTGTTCAGAAGACTTTGGCTGCAGCTGAGGCTGAGGCTGTGCAAAGACGGGATAGAGTTGATGGCTAATTAGCTGTATTTATGTGGCACTGCATTGTCTCCAGGCTCTCCTCGCAAAAGACAGGAGGGGCTTTGCATTTGAGAGATTAGAAACCCGCATTAAAGAGGCAGGATGAGGTGCTGTCTGAACAAAGCGTTAGGGCAAAAGAGATTCAGGAATAGCCTTGCTGATGCACCTCCTCCTGTGGGGGGCCACGGGGCCAGGTGAGCACACATCCCTCAGGAGTGAAGCTGGTGATGCTGCCTACTCCACAGACTGGCATCACGAGGCCGGCCACTGTGCTGTGCCCCACAGAGGACAGCTGTCAAGGCTGCTCCATATGACTGGGCCTGCCTGTCCCTTCCCAAAGTCACTGTGATGGAACCAACTAGGGCATCACTGATGCTCATCTAGAATTCTCTCTGCTCCTAATTTGCCATCCACATCTAGGGAAACCTGGGACATGGCCGTCCCTGTTACTGCCTTCTAAAGGGGCTTTGTCCCTGACGTGCCAACCTCCTTCAGATAATCCTGTGGTCTTGGTTTATATGTTTGGTAATACGTCCTTCGAAGGACAATCTAGTCCAATGGTCTCAACCAGGGCAATTTTAACACCCAGGGGGATAAGCGGCAATGTCTGGGACATTTTTGGTTGTCATGGCTGCAGCAGAAGGTGCTACTGACATCCAGTGGGTAGAGTCCAGGGAGGCTGGCAAATACCCTGCAATGCACAGGCCGGCTCCCTGGAACAGAGAGGTATGCTGCCCCACATGTGACCAGTGCTGAAGCTGAGAGGCCCTGGTCAAGTTGTAAAAGAGAGTATTGATGGTGTGGAAGGCTGAGAGATAAAATACCATTAAGAAAACTAAACGAGACACCTGAAACAGAGTTTTAAGTCTATAAACTCATTGAAACTAAAATAGCAGCACTTTTAGGTGATGGGCTATATCTTCCACTAGAGGTGAGAAAGAAGTAGAAGAATATGGTTCATCCATGGATAATGGCAGACGAGAGTTGCTGCGCAAAAATGCACAGCCGTGATCTTTGCAGGCTCATGAGATATGTTGCTTCCAGGACATGAAATATCATGCCTTGAGTCAACAAGCTCCCAGCATATGGTGAGGTGAAGGCAGAGGGAGACTGTACTCGAACCAGCCAAGAGGAACGGGCGGCAGCTGAAAGAAGCAGATGGTTAGAAAGGAAATGATATTAAGCGGCAAAAGAAAGAGTATGGTTACTAATGAGAAAATGAAAACTGTCTGGAAAAAAAAGAAAAACAACCTGTGATATTAGGAAATGAAAGCCTAGGAGCATCCAAATGTCATGAGGAGCAGATGCATGAAGTGATAATAAAAAATCAAGTCCACGAACAGAAACTGTCACTGACATTTAGAGTGATTAAGATAAATTCCAGTTTGTGTATTGAGAGTCTTAAAAGCATGCATTTGGTCTAGCTATTTCACTTCTAAGAATGCATTCTTAAGAAGTGATTAAGGGGGTAGGTGAGATTTAACTACACAGATGTTGATTACAGTTTACATTAGTACAAACTTGGAAGCAACCTGATTTTCTAGGAAGAGGGGATTGGTTCGCCACATCATGGTATTCCTCTACCATGGAATTCACAGTAGCTCTTCCTCATTCCAGTGTGAAGAACTGCTTACTGGCAAGGAAAAAAGTCAGTCTGTGTCAAATGATAAGCTGTCATAAAGCGGTCAGCAAAGTGACATAGAGCGGACTTGTGCCTACACCTTCGCGCCCATCAGTGGTGTGCCAAAGTGGGCAGTGGGGGCTGTCACCTGGGGGCAGGTAATAAGAGGCTGCACTCTTTGCAGGGAATGTACAGGTAATGAAATGAATACAAGTTGGGTTTTTGTTCACTACCATGTGCAGACAATGCTACACGATTTCACTGGTAAGAGACTCCTCCTCACAGGGAGAGCCCCCTACTCACTGCACATCCTGAATGGGCCACTACATGCCTTTTTTTCTTTATTAAGAGAATGCCCAAGGTTCACCTAGGGTCATGGTTGTCACAAAAGACTACAATTCCCAGCCTCCCTCGCAGCTCTGGTGCCACTACGAGCCAGTCTAGGCCACAGGGATGTAACAGTGATGTGTGCAACTTCTGGGTGGGGTCCTAAAGGAAAGGATACTCCTGTCTTCTTTCCCCCATTTCTGTTCCTGAACTGTGGATGTGAAGAGCCAGAATTGTGACCATGGGGAGGAAGGCAGCACCCTGAAGATGAGAGCCCCATAAAATACAAGGAGCCCGACCTCTGAAGACTCAAGAGACTGGAGTTCTACATCAGTGGAAATATACTTACTGACTATAAGACCTTATGAATTTTGCTGTCTGATATGGCCCCTAACAGAAAAACATCTGAAAGGATATATGCCCAGATGTAAGTTGTAACTATGAATCTCTCTAGGAGGAGGCACGCTGAAGGTGTGGGTATTACTTTCTTCTTGGAGCTTAGTGCTATTTTACTTACATGCTATTTACATGTTAACTGTGTACATGTATACTTAGATATTTATCATTAATCTATTTTGTCTGAAATGGGAAGAAACTGTTAAAAGTTCAAATCTCCACTGTGGTCATTTTAACTACTAATAAAATTCATGTTTGTGCTTTGGGACATGCATGCTGTTTATTTAGCCTTAGGGTCTCACTTTTTGGTCAAGAGCATCCGAATGACATAGCAGGCAACGTGTGAGGCTCTTGAAGAAGTGGTGGCCAATACCGATATCCTGAAAATCCAAGAAAACCTTGTAGGTGGTGGGATTTCATGATACCTCATAACACCTTCAGTGCAAAGAATTTGTTTAGTCTGGCAGGATCAAAAGTCCTGCTTCTCCAGGGATACTTTGACACACACACCTTTGTTGCATATAAACTTAAGTTCTTAGATGATAACAGTAATTTAGATGGTGCATTTGTTTTGGTGGTGATTGCAGATTCAGAATACTGACTAACAATGAGATAAATGCAGCACTGTCATGAGAGGCTGGGGAACAGCTCAAAACACAGGGAGGGAGGACTGCGGAAGACGCTTGGCTCACAGCGGCCCTTGGGGCAAAGTCTCACCAGGAAAGAAACAGATGAGTCTGGGAAAAGTCACAGCTATGAGCATCCACCCAGAATTAAAGCCACAGCAAGAGCTAGGGGCCACCATAGGCCACAGTGTAATTGGGGCCAGGCATTGGGCTAGAAGTCACAGACCGAAATAAGACCCACACAGTCCTTTGCCCCAGAAAATTCACTCTCTTTGGGGATCAATTGCTATACTTAACCCATAATATGATAATAACTAGCAGAGAAGTTTAAATAAAATTATGGAGAAGTAGATTAGGGAGTAATTGTTTACTTGAAAGAAGTCTTGGAAAGATAGAGGTGATGTTTTATTTGCTCTTGAATGATTATTCCCCAAGTAGTGAGCGGGGAAAGGGAGGGGCCAGGCAGTGGAACAGCATGAACAGAAGCATAGAGGCTGGTCTGCGGGATCCTAAGACAGGCCAGGAAAGTGTGCGGGCAAGAGGCCTTGAAAGTTCTTCCAAGACATCTCTTTCATTGTGGGAAAAATAAGGGGGCATTGAAGTTTTACACAGAGGCCCATTCCCACTGCTTTTATGCATAAAATAGCATCCTGTATATCACAGGTGAATCTTCCAGTCATTTATGCATTTGGCATCTACAACTTAACAAAGAGGTGAAAAAGAGCAAAAATATTTACTGTTAAATTGACTACGGTGCACTCAGTTGTGAAACAAAGATGATCATGAAAGAAGACCTACCAGATAAAAATAGTGGATCAGAATCCTGTTTGAATTGATAGGTTTGTCTCCTCACCCATGCAGATAGACATATATTTTTTACCCATTTAAATTAAATAACTTTAAATTGATTTATAAGCTAAAAAGGGAGGTTTTGGATTCCATCAGGTCCTGCTTATTTAGTTTTTGTTTTTCTCAGTGGCCCTCTGCCCATGGTCAATCTCACACAAACAGCGCCTTGAAGAAGGTCTGACCTGACCAGCAGCTGGTGGAGGACAATGTCCCGTCACCTCCAAACCACGCTGAAACAGTACCCACCTCAGGACACCATCACAGGATCGTTGGCCATAGACCAAGGTGAAAACAAACCAAAAAATGCTGATTGCTACAAAAGGTGCAAAAAGTAAATGAATCCATTTTGTCTCCTCCTATTTCCCTGGACCCCAGTCTTCGGATTCCCTCCACCAACCACGCAGTGACAGTCTGCTGGCATAAAGCCCTGCTGAGGGCAGAGAGGGTCCTTCTGGGGGAGACGCGCCTTCTTGGCAGATGACACGCTGACTGTTTCATGGGAGGTTTTGTCCAAAACGGACTAGAGAAACTAGCAATTCCTTAGAATTCAGCAACAGGCACACAGCAGATGCAAAAATGGATGAGTTTGCAAGGACCTCTTAGACCAGAATGTGATGCATAGAGCGTCAAACACTTCTGCACACGGGAGCTCGTAGTCTGATCCTTCTAGACTAGAATGGCCTAGAAGTCTGATACTTCTAGTATGGTTCAATAGCAACCATTTCTTGAACTAACAGCATGCATGCATCATATTTTTGTATCATATATTTTCTAGAATTATCCCTACAGGGATTTTTTTTAAAGTTTCTGAGATTTTTCTTATAGCTAAATTTGACATGCAGAATATTATAGTGTCTTTTTAAGGTCAAGAATACCAATGCCAAAGGTAAGGGTCAACATAAATTTCTGGACTAGAAAAAGTTCTAGAGGCCATCATTAAACCAATTATTATTTGTATCACTTTTACTCCTGTTATAATATTTGGCTCCTCTGTCCTGGAAGGTCTGTGTTGTAGACTAGATAACCTTTCATTTTACATAATCTCTTACAGCTTTCAGTGAGGTATAAATTTCTCTGAAAAAAACCACACACTTTTATAAGCATACATTAACTTAGTGCCTTTATGAACATTATTTTTTAAAGGCCATTTGCAAAGATTACAAATGTAATTTTCACTGTAGAAAATTTATAAATACAGAAATATAAAAAGAATCAATCATTATCTTCTCTTGGATCTTACTCTGCTTTTTCAAGAAACACATACATTTTGTACATGCAAATAGCATTTTGTATTTGCATATGACATATTATACAAAACTGGCCAGATTGTATCTGTATCATCTATACCTATATCTATGTACGCACCTGTTTTTATACTGCTTTTTTTCACTTTACTTGTGAAACTCTCTGTAAGCTCCTTGATGAGATAAATCAGTTTCCAGGCCCTGAAGTTAACCTCTGTTCCAGTGTTAGCAAAGGTGGGGATGCTTTGTCCTCCCATCGCTTCCTGTCCTGGTGGGGCCTGTGGTGAGGGGTTTGGTCTCTCATGGGCTCCCCAAGACAGGGGCAGAGACTGTTCTGATGCATCAGGGTTGTGAGTTGCTGCCTAGCGGCCTTCGTTTTGCTGCAGGGGAACCTACTTCCTGCTGCAGCAGGTGAGGGCCATTCTGTTCTCAAGAGGCCTCCAGCTCCAGCTCAACGTTGTTCTGAATTCACCTGAATTGTTCCCCACGGCCAAGCTTCTAATGCCATCCTGTGGAAGGGCTGTGAATTCTCTGTTACCCCATTTCCAATGGGAAGTGTGAGACAGAAAATCTAAATGCTTCAAAACCAGCGATTAAATACATGTTGGATCTTTGGCCTCCCTCTGTCTCTCTCTGTTTCCCTTTTTATACCACATCTCCTGTTCCACCCATCCCTGTCACCTGGATGGCACCAAATCCAGCTCCGACAATGCCCTAAGTAAATGTGTGAATTAACACAGCGCCTGCTCAGAGGTGGAATGTCAGAGCTTGCTAGGGCCTCAGGTGTCTTTTTTTCTTTTTTAAGTAATTTCCTATCTTGGCTCAACTGCGAGATGTGAGGGAAATCATTTCATGTCCCACCGTCTCAGCTGTGAAATTCCCACAGGAAAATTGTGCAGATGCATTAGTGATTTTACCTCCTGATGAAAATGCAGGGCTCATTCTCTATATATGTTGAGGATATATTACAGTTGCAATTAGGGAAGGGGATAATTGCATGCAGCTGCAAGCAGCCCGCATCACCTGATCTTGGGATTTCTTTTTCTTCTTCTTCTTGCCCCAGCACCCAGAGCTCTCAGCATCCTTGCCATTGGCCTCGCCACAGAGTAGCCCGTCCAGCTCGTCCGTGCCCATGTGCTGTCCCTGAGACGTTTCTGCCGCCAGCCGGTACGAGAGGTTCCTTAAAATGCACACACAGTTTTCAACGGTCTGCAGAAAAGGGGGAAACAGAGGAAAGAATGAGTAAAACTAGCACTCAGCACTCCCTTCTTCCACCTGGAAAGGCCTCTTTCTCCACGGACACATTTCTCTTTGGAAGTGTTTAGCTGCCGGCTTCTGAAAGCTCCCCTGATGGCCACAGTGGAAAACAATTGGAGAAACTTAGAAAGGTCTTAGGACCTTTTACCCCCCACAAATAAATGACTTATCAGCAATAGTTACTTCTATAAACATCTGTTATTGTTGATTGAAATTCACTTGTGAGAAGGGAAGAATGTACAACCACGAGAGATCCCAAATATCATCCACTATCAGACAGCGCCCCACCTCTGACTCCCCGGCTGGGGATTGGGGATCGGGTAATGAGGAGTCAAAGACTTAGAATTTCGGTCAGCTCTGGTGGGGGGCATATTTACTGCCCACCGGAGCATTTTCTGAGTGTCAAGGAGGCCACAGGTGGAAACCAGGGTTGTCCCAGGAAAGTGAGGGGCTGTGATCACCTGGGGCGCATAAATATTTTTAGTCTACATTTTTTTGAGATGCCTGACACTCATGTTTTCTTAGCCAAAAGGTTAAACAGTGGTTAAGGACACATGTTGTGGAGCCGGACACCTGTAGAACCCTAGGTGTCTGATTTAGCTGTGGGACTTTGGACAATGCACTTGACATCTCCGGGACATGGCGTACCCCTCTGTAAAATGGTCATAACAGGACCCACATCTTAGGTTCTTGTGCATTAGGTGAGCTAAAATATGTGTGTGGTATGCCGAATAATGGCCCTCTGAGAAGGTCTACTTTTTTTTTTTTTTTTTTTTTTTGAGACGGAGTCTTGCTTTGTCACCCAGGCTGGAGTGCAGTGGCGCGATCTCGGCTCACTGCAAGCTCCGCCTCCCAGGTTCAGACCATTCTCCTGCCTCAGCCTCCCAAGTAGCTGGGACTACAGGTGCCCGCCACCACGCCCAGCTAATTTTTTTTTGTATTTTTAGTAGAGATGGGGTTTCACTGTGTTAGCCAAGATGGTCTCGATCTCCTGACTTCGTGATCCACCTGCTTAGGCCTCCCAAAGTGCTGGGATTACAGTCGTGAGCCACCGCACCCAGCAGGTCTACATCTTAATCTCTGGAACCTGTGAGTATGTTAGGTCACGTGGCTGGGAGGAGGTGGGAATTGTTAAGCTAATCAGCTGCTTGTCAGATGGGGAGGTTATCTGGACTGTTTGGGTGGGCCTGTGTCCTCACAAGGGGCCTGTACGTCAAAGAGGAAGTCAGGACAGTCACAGTGATGTGATGTGAGAAGGACATGGCTGACCATAGCCGGATCTGAAGATGGTGGAAGGGGCCACAAGCCGAGGTATGTGGGCAGGGTCTAGATGCTGGAATAGGGAAGGAAACAAATTCTCCCCAAGAGCCTCAAGAAGGTAAGCCTCAGACCTTACCACATTTTAATTTTATCCCAGCGAGACCCACTTCAGACTCCTGGTCTCTAGAGCTATAAGATCATAAACCTGTGTTAGGTTCAGTCACCAAGTTTGTGGTCATTGGTTATGACAGCAACAGGAAAGTAACACAGCGTGCAAGTACTGGGAAGAAAGCTGGGGCACAGTAAATGCTCTTCAAATGTTCATATCATTAACAGTGGCAGGAGATGGCACAGTGCGGAGCTCCAGAGGATGGGATCTAGGGCTAGCCGGCTTGGCTTCCAATCCTGGGCCTACCATTTCACAAGCTGTGGGGCCTTGGGCAAAGTGCTTAATCTTTCTGTGCTTCTATTTCCTCATTTGTAAACGGAGGGTCATATTAACAGTATCATGTACAGGCTGGGTGCGGTGGCTCATGCCTGTAATCCCAGCACTTTGGGAGGCTGAGGTGGGTGGATCTTGAGGTCAGGAGATTGAGATCATCCTGGCTAACAAGGTGAAACCCCGTCTCTACTAAAAATACAAAAATTAGCCAAGCATGGTGGCGGGCACCTGTAGTCCCAGCTACTCAGGAGGCTGAGGCAGGAGAATGGTGTGAACCCGGAAAGTGGAGCTTGCAGTGAGCCGAGATTGCGCCACTGCACTCCAGCCTGGGCAACACAGTGAGACTCCATCTCAAAAAGAAAAACAAACAAACAAACAAAAAAAAAACAAGCAAAAAAAAACCAGTATCACGTACAGGGCCACAGTGAAGGTTAATAAGCTCACAGATACAGCTCTTTGAATAGTGTCTGCTCAAAAGTATTTGCTAAAATACTAGTTGTAATAACTTCTGATTGTTGAGAAGAGGGGTGAGCAAACTGCCGCCCAGGGGTCCGATCCAGCCCACAGCCGGTTGTGCATAACTGGTGTTTTCCTGGAGGACACCCAGGCCCATTTGTTTATGAATGGTCTGTAGCTGCTTTCACGGTACAATGCAGAATTACATGGCTGTGACTGAGACAGTATGGCCCGCAACACCGGGAATATTTATTCTCTGACCTTTTGCAGAAAACGTTTGCTGGTTAAGACAAAGGTGACCTTTTGACTCCAGGAACCATGGAAAGCGGAGAAAAATATCCAATTTTAGAAGGGACGAAATAATGATGGAAAAAAAAAATAAACTGAGCCAAGTTTTATTTGAAGAATCTTACCAAGCTGGCTATCATTTTTTCAGGCACCTGCTACGTAACAGCCACCGTGATGGCACATAATACAATTCCATTGTATGGGTGAAGGGAGGACAGCTAAAGCTGTGAGTACCTCCCACCAGACTGAGCTGCTTCTCTGCAGTCCTGGGGTGGGACTAGAATGGGCTGGGGCTGCTGGGATCACAATCCTGCACTGCTTCCCTCCACTGGCTGGAATCTGGTGAAAGGTAGCAGGTGCCCTGTACTTATTACCGAGGGCATGAAAACTTACGAGGAAAACCAGTTTTCAGGAAATATCTCTGGAGCCTTTGTCATTCCAGACCTTTCTTGTCAGCTTTTCAAGGTGTCATGGGCTGCTAATCCCACAGGCTCTGAGTCAACCTGATTTTCTATTCCAAGCATCCTCTGCATCAAAAAGTGGACTGGCACGAAAGCAGGTAAACTCAGGGCGATGCATGAAAGAGAGAAACGACTCTCATTGAAAGGAAAATGTTATGGCATAAGTCAGAATGATTTTTAAATCAGCTCAAACTTATTTTTCTTACATCAAAGACTTGGGAGAATAAACTTTCTCATCCCACTGTTCGTCTTCCCTGGAGGCATCACTGTTCCTCTGTTTAACAAATGACTCCTGGGGAATAAATCTGCAGTTGTGAAAAATGCTTTATAATCGAGCTTCAGCTGGGGAGATGATTTGGGAAGAAGCTAGAAGAAGAGAAAGTAGGGATGGGGGCAGGTGGGGAGGGAGGAATGGGGGAAAGAAGGTCACAGGGACCACATTTATCTCTCATTTAAGCCTCCAGGAGTTCTGCAGTCTGGGTTGGATTGGGAGAGTTACTTAATTCAAGAGCTTTTCTCTGAGGGGATAAGGAGAAAGAGAAGACAAAAGACTTGGGATCCTAGCAGGAGGGTGGCAGCTGGTAGCTTTGCTTGGGACATCCATTGCTGTCAGCAGTGCTTTCAGCAGTTGCTTTTGGTTACCAGGGTCATTTTGATTCCTTACTTTCTATTAGAAAGGGTTAATCTGGAAGTTGTAGAGTGCTCCATCATATGTTATCCAGTCAACACACTGGCCCAATTATAGGACCAGAGCCACAAGCTTGTATGGAATCCACGCTCTTTTATGTATTAACTTCTCAGGCCTTAAAAAGAAGGTGTACTCATTCAAACCCCTCACCCTCAAGTTGTCATTGTGAAAGCTCAAAAGCGGCCAAGCAGAGGGCTGAGTGGAAAATGATGGTACAATAATAATACGTTAAAACTCAATAGCACAATCCAGCCAGTGAAGCACCCGCTGAGTAACTGATCACATCTGATCCTTTCAACAGCCTTGGCATTCAGCTATGATTATGCTCCTTGTCACAGAGTTGAGGTCAGTTGGATACGGTGCTCCAGCCAGTGGGAGGTGGAGATGGCACAGTCCACTGGCACTGTCTTCATGCCAGCTCCGGGCTCTTCTTACTCCACTAGGGATATCTGGGTTTTCTGACTCCAGCCCTGAATACTCCCAATTATTTCAACTTCCTCTTTTGGGGAAAATGTGGACATTAGAAAAGATGATCTACCAAGTCTCCCAGGGTTTTAGGAATCTGGTCATCTGACAGAAAGAAGATGTTTGTGCCATGTTGGTTCTTGAACCATGGCTCCTGAAAGATGCCTTAATCTTTGGTGCTGGTGGCTGCACTTAGCCAAAGCATGAGGCTGTTGACTCTTATTTTATTTTCAGCTGCAAGGTCCAGCTAGTATCAAAGCTCTTTTTGTAGCCATCACAGTAAAAGGTATAGTCTCCCAGTGCCTCACTCACCACTCTGAATATGACGATGCTGAGCATTGCCGCTTCAGTGGTTTACCTTCAGGAGCCCTTTGAAAACACACGTGTCTATTACGCTAACAAGCACTTGTAAATATTCAAGACATCTTGACTGGTCACTTGTTTAGGAATTTAATTTTCCTGTTGATGATACTAAATGGTCTAAAATGGTCACTTAAGGCCTTCTGTGAAAGGGGAATGCTTACTCTTTGTTACATTATGTTCATCTTTGAAACTAAAAACACACAGTCAGTGAATGGATGTGAACCTAACCGAGCAGAAGTTAAAAGATGACAAGTGGTGCTCATAATTGGGGTGAACTAGTACTCAAAGGGCTGATGTCCCAGAGGTACCTTGCGTTCAGATCTCTGGGGAGTAAGGCTCAGGCATCAGTGATTTTCTAAATTTCTTGGTAACCCTAATATGTAGTCAGGGTTGAGAAGTGCTATGCTAACTTATACACACAGCCAATTAATGACTACATGGATAGAAACACTTTTATTTGTTCTTTATCTAACTTTGTAACTAAATTACATTATACCAGATTCCCAATTAGAGAGTCATATTAAAGCTCTATCTACTATGGCAGGTTCTTAATCTAAGATGTACATCAAATTACCTGATGAACTTTTAAAGGTACACAAACTTGTGACCAGAGTTAGACAGTTGGGTTAGGAGGACTGCAATAGGGTCTGGGCAGATGTATTTACATGAACACTCCAAAGGCAATTCTAATAAAGAGTCAGAATGAAAACCATAGGATTAAGGTCACGGTTCATAACCAGGGCCAATTTTGCTCCCCGCAGGACATGTGGCAATGTCTGGAGACACTGTTGTTTGTTACTGGGGTGGGGATGGGGGCTGCTACTGGTATCCAGTGGGCAGAAGCCAGGGAGGTTGCTAAGCATCCTGCAATGTACAAGACAGTCACATGACAAAGAATAATTCACCCCAAAATGTCAATAAGGGTGGCTCTTGAGAAATCCTTATTAAGAAATCACATTTATTACCTGCATTACTTTATGACTATTGGTAAAGTTTGTGTTTATAACAGGATATTATGAAATTACAAACATATGAATGAATCAAACTTATTTAAGACTAAATAAAATAGCTCAAACACTGGAAAAGCCCACCCAATTCTATTCTGGCTTGTGAACTAAGACACTGAATAGACTTTGCTGATTTATTTTGTTGGGAAGCCCCATTTATTTAGCATTGTGACATTTATTTAGATCTTGCAGGCCTTTTAAAATGGCACTTAGTGTAATCAACAGTTGTTAAAAAGCAAGTTTATAAGAATATGGGATTATTCAAATCGCAAGTCTGGGCGTGGTGGCTCATGCCTGTAATCCCAGCACTTTGGGAGTCTGAGGTGGGCGGATCACTTGAGGTCAGGTGTTTGAGACCAGCCTGGCCAATGTGGTAAAACCCCATCTCTACTAAAAATACAAAAAATAGCCGGGTGTGGTGGTGCACGCCTGTAATCTTAGCTACTCAGGAGGCTGAGGCAGGAGAATCACTTGATCCCAGGAGGTGGAGGTTGCAGTGAGCCTTGATTGCACCACTGCACTCCTGGGTGACAGAGCCTGGGTGACAGAGCGAGACTCTGTCTCAAAAAATAACAAAAAAGCAGGTAGTTTTAACATCTTGTCTTTTCTGTTGAAAGTGGATTACATTAAAAAAAAACTAGAAGCTTGTGAGCAACGTGGTATTCAAGTTTATACACTCAACTGGAACACCTGTGGTTTGAGTAACTTAGAACAATCTGCATATTTACTCACAGCTAATCAGAAGTTAGGTTATATATCTAGTTCCGTGCTAGAATTAGAAGCCCAGTCTAAAAAGTGTTGGATTCTTATAAGGAAACCAGGAGAGAGTTCAGAAGGAAAGTCTGAAATACTGCGTTGGCTCTCCAGGGTTGTTAGCTATTGTTGAGTCCCGTGGGAGTCTTTATTCTCAAACATGTTTAATCTATGCCAGCACAACCAACCTTGCTATCGATCTCACTGCTCCCCAGCGCAGACTGGATCACGTACAGCAAGGCATCCGTAAGCCCATCACACTCTCTCATCCTTCTGCGGGCCTCCTCTCCGGCCGAACTAACATTCCTGCAAAGCAAAAGGACACGTCAGCGATCTTTACGGTTGTCACCAAAAGAATGTCTTTCCATGCCCAGCTGCTCTCATAGTTTGAAAGGAAATGCATTTTTCTCCACTTTTTCAGAATGCTTATCAAGAATATATCTTTAATGAAAAGGGATGGCTTCCACAAAACACATCCCAGAGTTGGGTAAGTCACAGATGTCTGTAATGCAACTCCTGGAATAGACAATGAAGAATTCCTAATACGGGATCTGTGAGTCCCATGACCGTGGAGGGTGGGGGACTTTCAGAAAGTCTTCTAGGTTTACTCCATGTACAATCAGAAGCTTTTTTATTCAAAGGACTCCTCTTTGAGAGGTCCGAAACACTTTCAAAGACAGAACTTGTAACTTCTGAAATATTTTAGACATCTAAATTTGTCTGCCACAAAAGATACCTACCTTGGCCCAGCCAGAAGTAGACTTCTAGGAATTCATTCTAAGGACATAGTTAGAGGTTTCTGTGACAATTTAGTCATTGGGATGTGCATGATACCTCTTATGAGAAGGGGCTGCTCCAAGCTCTTTTCTGTACTAGCACATGCTGAGCTAATGGCAACAGATGGGGTCTACTGTAATGAAATGTGTGGCTACGAAGCAGAGAGATCTTCTAGTCCTACAAGAGACAGAGATAATCGGAAGGAAAATCTTGGGGTGCTTTTAGTTACTCTACCACCTGAGCATATGTTGTTCTTCTCCTACCCACAGTTAGCATATGGTTCCAGTAGAGAATTTCTGCAATGACTTACTACAGACAACACAACCTGTAAAAGGGAGGCTGCAGGAGATGACTTAGTGGGTGGTACAAAGGGACTGAAAGAATTTAAGGACCTTGGGAACAGTGGTAGAAAAAGAAGGACGATTCTCAAACTTTGGGAGCATCGGAATCCTCTGGAGGGTGTGTGCAGTACAGACTGCTGGCTCCATGCTGGAGTCTCTGACTCAGAATGTCTGGGGTAGAGTCAGATAACCTGCATATCCTTGGTGATGCTGATGTTGAGAACTCAGACCCCAGCTCTCTAGGGAGGGTCTGGCTGGGAGGAGGGTGGTGTTCTTTGCTGAGTGCTGGGGCAGCCATGAGGCAGATCCCAAGGATCAGTAAGCCCGGACGGAGTCTGGAGAAGTTGAATGAAATGAATCTCCAGCCCGCTATAATTGACCCAGGTAGTCTCATTTCATATTCACAACATCGTTTGCTGTTGTAATAAATTCTGTTTTACAGATGATAAAACCGAGCCTCAGAGGTTGTCCAAGGCCACACAGTAAGTGTGTCTCTGCTTCAGATGGCCAAGATACTGGAGATCAAACCCAGAGAAGACCAAGGAATGAGATTTTGAGGAATCAATCTATTTGCAGTTAGCCTCCCCCTTCACACTCTCTTGGCTCTTTGAACCTCCTTTACTGATCACCATTGATTTTGTATTGGAATTATTTGGCTGTGACCTCATTACTACACTGAGACTTTCTGGAGGGTAGAAGGCATGTCAGTCTTATGTCTCTACCTAGCATTCAGCTGAGGAGGAGCTGGAACAAAACCTGTGAAGATGGGAAAGAAAGGGCTTCAGGCCTGATGTCAAATATGAATACAGAATATGATTTTCTAAGAATTAAAATAAAATAAAACAGGTTTCATGTTAAAATGCTACTGAACATAAATAGTTTTTTGATACCTAAAAAGTTCCACAGACGTGTTAAGATAGGCTCTATCAGCAGCATTTTTGTGTAACACTGGGAAAGGTTATACAATTCAAATTAGTATTTTTGGCATTTGCTGATCTTCGAATATAAACAAAATTTCTCAGCTTCTTAGATAATATAACTAGGCAAATACTGACAGCATTTTTATGTAAAATTTTATAAATTCCATCCTGTGATGGCCAACCTTTGTTTCTGACACAATCCGTGGTGGTGGCCAGAGAGGAACTAACTTTCTGCTAGGGAAAAGGTGGTGACAGGCATTTGGATATTATTTTAAACTAAAAGAATGGCCCTTTTAAAGGAGCATTTTAGACCATTCCTTCTTGAAATGATTCTCACCAGGTTGAGCTGTGAAGCTGTTAAAATAATAAGTTTGTCAAAGATTCTGAATCAGACCTCTTTGGCCAGAAGAACTTTGCATGGCAATGTGTGATTATGTTTCGCTCTTTAGCATAGCAAGTTAGTATTTCCAAATAGAATTAATGAAATTCAGGCTGGAAAGCAACTTAGGGTAGCGTGTGTACACCCTGATCTGAAAAAAACCCTCTGCAGCTCTTCTTTGACTAATGTGCTCAGTCTTTCCTTCGAGTATCCTTTTTTTGGAGGCAGGCTGCCTCCCGATTCACCAATAAACTTCCTAATAATCAGCCCTAATTTCATTGGTAATCATTAAATGTGCAGGACCAATCAATAGGAAATAATCAAAATGAACAACTTAACATCAGAAGTTGTCAATACTAATCTTAGCGTTTTTCTTTATTCTAGTTTCTATTCCATTCTAGTCCAGTCTCCTCCAAAATTTAAAAAGTTATTAATTGGCTACTATATTACAATGTGTAAGATATTGAAAAATGAGAAAGATTAATAACTTAAGGTCTCAGCAGAGAAGGGGAGTGACTGAGATACGCCCACACCCACACAGCACCTATGATACAGACTTCAAGAGGGGGTTATCATACTGTCTGCAGGGGTGATGAGGCTCAGTATACATATAGACTTCAAGAGGGGGTTATCATGCTGTCCGCAGGGGTGATGAGGCTCAGTATACATATAGACTTCAAGAGGGGGTTATCATACTGTCTGCAGGGGTGATGAGGCTCAGTATACATATAGACTTCAAGAGGGGGTTATCATGCTGTCCGCAGGGGTGATGAGGCTCAGTTTACATATAGACTTCAAGAGGGGGTTATTATACTGTCTGCAGGCATGGTGAGGCTCAGTATACATATAGACTTCAAGAGGGGGTTATCATACTGTCCGCAGGCATGGTGAGGCTCAGTATACATACAGACTTCAAGAGGGGGTTATTATACTGCCTGCAGGCATGATGAGGCTCAGTATACATATAGACTTCAAGAGGGCACTATCATACTGTCTGCAGGCATCATGAGGCTCAGTATACATACAGACTTCAAGAGGGGGTTATCATACTGTCTGCAGGCATGATGAGGCTCAGTATACATATAGACTTCAAGAGGGCATTATCATACTGTCTGCAGGCATCATGAGGCTCAGTATACATACAGACTTCAAGAGGGGGTTATCATACTGTCTGCAGGCATGATGAGGCTCAGTATACATACAGGCTTGAAGAGGGCATTATCATACTGTCCGCAGGCATGATAAGGCTCAGTATACATTTTTATATAAACTGTCTCTTTTCAATGGGTAATGGTTTCCTATAGGCCTTTGGGCTTGGGTTTCCACTTTTAATCAACTATACCTCAGTGCATGAAACATATCTTAAGAGAATCTTTGATTTTCACATTGGTGGTAAGGAGGGTTTCCTGCTCCTCCGTCTTCCCCACAAACACAAGTTCTACTCTTTCAACCACAAATTTCAGCTTTTTATTGTTGTTGGTTAAGACTTTTGATCAACATGTTAAGGTGAAGTCATGTCAGCTTATGACTGAAATAGCATAATCATGTTAGTACATGATACAGCTATAAGCATCACGACTTGAACACAGCTCAAATTTTTGTCTCTACACCTTTACTATGAAACTTAACAAGATGTTTCACTGTTTAAAAATAAACACCCTGATAACCTTCCGTGATGCTCACTAAATGGTTAGTTGTAATCATGATCCTTAGTGTTTGACAATTAATCAACGTTCAATCTAGAAAGTTCCTCCCTCCCATTGTACTTAAACCATCTTCTGCCCATCATGAAGAAGGTGACTTCTATGTCTGGTTAGAAATGGGTATGGAAAAATTCTATGCATAAACATAGTATTAAATACCTGTAGATTATTTGTTAGAAGCACAAAAATGTGCATAATATCTCATCCTTATTAGTAATCTTTACAATCATGACTGAATTGTCAGTTGCTATGTCATTGGGAAGTTCCTGCTAAAAGTGGATTCTATAATCTTTTTATCTAATAGATAAAAAATGAAACAATTCATTTTTATGTCTTCCAATTAAAAGACCAATCTATTTTTTATTTTAATGCAACTAAACTGCTTCCTTTCCCCTGTCTTCTGTGCTGCTTGAAATCTCATTTCTTTGAATCTCCATCACTCAGTGCTCTCCTAGGACCCAACGTGGAACTCAGACCATATGTTCACCTGTATGACTATGGCATTTTCCATGAAAGATGTGTCTCTGCTTCAGATGGCCAGGATACTGAAGATCAAACCACAGAGAAAACCAAGGAATGAGATATTGGGTAATCAATGTATTTGTAATTAGCCCCTCCCTTCACACACTCTTAGCTCTTTGAACCTCCTTTACTGATCATCATTTATTTTGTATTGGTATTATTTAGGCTGTGACCTTATACTGCACTGGGACTTTCTGGAGAGTAGAAAGCATGTCATTCTCATGTTTATACCTAGCATTCAGCTGAGTGTGTGACACATAGTTGGCTCTTATTGAGAATTCAGCCCTTCCATTGGATTGGAATTCAGGAAAGCAGGGGCACATTTACTCTGTGACTGACTGTGCTCTATGCTTACAGAATAAATATCAGATGTTTGTTCCAGCATTTGAATACTGGCTTCTTAAACTGTACCTTGTGTTACAAGCCTCATCCTGAGTTATTCGAGGCAGTTTCAACTTGCAAAAAAAAAAAAAAAAAAAAAGAAGATGCAATTGAAGATAGCATACAGCATCGAAAGTAAAATTAGCTCAAGATATAAACTTTCTTATGATTGTTCACAAGTTTGTGGCCTGGAGCCAGTCAGATATTTCCCAGTTTCTCGCCCGTCTACAACCTCAGGCTTGGAGGAAGAGCTTTCACAGCCTGGCTCAAGGCTAGGTTGTCTTCCTATGTCTGTTTCCTCCTCTCCTCTCTCCCTCACCTTCTCCTTGGCCTTCAGGGTCTGGACTCCACTGGAGTTGTCTCATACCCAGCCTACTTACATGTCCTTGAGCCCTGGGTCCAGCCGTGCTATAATCACCATCCATCAGGTGGCCCAGCCCTTCACATCCCTGGACAGGTGCTCCCTGAGCTCCTACATTTCATCTTCCAATTTATAACCATCAGAGCCCAGATGCTGGGTCTCTGCAGGATCTGGCCTGGGTTCCTGAGACCATATACTAGTTTGAGGAGTGGGGTGGGCTCTCTGGAGGGTGTTAGAGAACAGAACTAGGTTTAAGTGGTACACAGAGTCCCAAGGCACAGTCGAAATATGAAGTCACATACTTAGTACAGCCTTGATGCAACCCAGCAAGGCAGGCTGGGGAGGCAGAAGACACCAGAGATGATGGCATGGACCAGAGACCAGACCCGACCCTGGGGATACCTGGGACCCCTCAGGGCAGAGCTGAGGGCCTCTGGACGCTTGACCAAGGATAAGGAGAGGCTGTCTGGGGTTCCCAGGCCCACTGATCCCTCCCCCTGGAATGTTCTTCCTTCCACCTTGAAGCCATCAACTCTGACAGTCACAGTTGCCAGGGCTCAATCCAAGCACTGCCTTTTCTACCTTCTAAGCCTTGCCTCAGCCCCGCTACTCCTTCCTTCATAGCTCCAGGCACAAGCTTCTCTTAGAGCACCTGAAACACACGATGTTTGAGTCTGGTCCCACAAGGTGTTAGGAGGTAGGGGGGAGCATCATCTTATTTGGTTGTTTGTGCTCCCTGCTGTGCAGGACACAGTAGGAACTCACTTGATATCGACTGGATGAAAGAGCATATGGTTCTTTTCAGGACTCTTTCTAGACCAGTGGTTCCTAACTAGGATGACTGTGCCACCAGGGAATATTTTTGGTTGTCACCGCTGGGTGAGTGTTGAGGACATTACAGGCATCTCATGGGTAGAGGCAGCCAGGGCTGCTGCTAACCATCCCACAATGCTCAGGACCGCCCCCACCACAAGGCACACCAACTGTTTCGAGGCTGAGAGGTCTGCTCTGGATAGCTGGGCTCCATGAGGATCTAAACTACATGTGTGCTTCCCCAGCACCTAACCTGTGCTCAGCCCTGTGGCTTCTCAAACCTATGCTCCTCTGCTGCATCAGAATCAGCTTTGGAACTTGATTAAAATACAAAGGCGCAGGCCCTTCCCCTATACTTCGATTAGCCCCGTTCTCAGTGTGTTTCACTGGTCTCCAGCTGATGAGAACACATTCCAAAGGTGAGAACCACGGCCTTAGCCCACGGTAGGAAATTCAATGTAGAAAGGTAGAGTACTTCTTGAATGGCCATGAAGCCATGTGGTTGTCTGCCATGTGCTATGTGATGTATAGACTCTGAACAACACTCCCCAGGCTCTTCCTGACAGGATGGGACCATGGCCCCCACACACACCAGTGATGGCCTTTAGACCAATGGCCATCAGCTTCTAACAGTCAACCAGCAAATGTTGGGAAATAACACTAAACTTGTGAGGGGGGATCTCACAAGTAGAATATAAATACGGAGCATCTTAATTTTTTGACCATGTAATTACCTGCTCAGAAATTGATGGAAATTTTTTAACTCATGACAATCTTTTAATTCAACAACACAGGCACCCCCAGTAACAAGATCTCCAGAACTCCCAGCCTCTCCTGCCTGCTCTCTCTTGCTTAGGCTAAGCAGAGACTGAACAGACCTAACAGCCACCCCTTCAAAGAGCCATATTATTAGCAGCCAAATCGATTATCAAGTATTAATTACACGTAAAAATGCAAAAAATTGGCTCTTTGGAGTTTGATGCCTATAGTTAGCGCCTTTCTATGGAGAACATCCTTACATCCTCGATGGCTTGAATTTATCATAAATTACCTGATCTGAGTAAGTGTGAGAATGGGAAATTATGCCAATCATGCTTTTCTTGATTCCACGAAGCACACTTGCTTTTGCTTCAAAAACATTAAATTTTAAAGAGATCTTCTATCCGTGAACACCTAAATCAGGAGTTAAAAACTCTCTGTAAAGGATCAGAGAATAAATATTTCAGGCTTTGCGGGCCACACAGGGTTTCTGCCACTTTTTCTTCTCTCCTCCTCTTTCTCCTTCTTTCAACAACCTTTTAAAAAATGTAAAACCTGTTCTTACTTGAAGCCATACAGAAACGGGTCACTGGCACGATCAACCCCTGACCTAGATTCTCATCTGAAGCTCAGATATAGGATTCAGGAGGGTGTCTGTGAACTCCTGGTATTTTGTTCCAAGTTTTGTATATTTTTATATGTTATGCATGGTTTTTTGTTTTTATTTTCTGTGCTAGAGGTACAGAACTTTCAGCATATTCTGAGGCTGGGATCCTAAACTGTCTAAAAACCTCTCACCAAAATAAGTGGTTTGAGCAGCCCCTGCTTGGAGCAGCACACTGCTCTCCTAAATCTAGAGTCTGGGTTTCAGGAATCAAATGTATTTGCCTCCTCGGGGAAACGGCAGCTCTGCCTTGTGTCCTCCCACAAGGCCTTGGGAAACTTTGTCTGTGGTTTCCAAAATCATTGTCCAAAAAGCCCATCCTTTCCTTCCGTGCAGGAAGATTGTCCTCTTTGTTGAGTGCCCAGGGGTGGGGAAGGAAGGGGTGTCTTCGCCCAGCCACTGGGTCTGCTGACTCCACCTGGCCTTTACTGGAGTGACAGTAATCCAGCCACAGCCTCTCTCTCCAGGTGCAGAGGTTGCAGGGCTGGGGGGGCAGCATGAGACCCTCCAAGTCTGTCCATCCCCTTCATTCTTCCACGAGGGCTCATCCCTTTGATTTGTAGCTTCTTTGAAAAAAGGGAGTGGCTGGCTTTCTTATTATTCAAAATGTTCACAAAGGTGGCTTCTCCTGTACCTGCTGCGGTGCACATAGCTGCACTACTTAGCTGCGAAGGCACTTTCTTCGGTTTGGCCTCCTCATCCGGGAGGTGCTGCTGGGAATGGTGTGGACATCACAGGGGATCTGCAGTGACACAGGGCAGCTGCTCAGCGCCGGGCTGGTTTCTTCTCAGTAAACGTTAGCTGAGCAGCTGCTCCACCAGAGACCTCCCAGCCCAGAGGGGAGAAACATGCCAGGCGGGTTACCAGCACCCCACAGGAAAAGTGTCTCCCGCAAATGTGTGAGAGGAAAGAACAGAAGGTTTCACAGTAGCATTGGCAATTTTAGTCATTTATTTTTTAAAAATCAAAAACTAATGTAAAAATATTAAGACAGTGGGGGAAATGTAGAACTAAAAGTGATGTCCACAGTCTTCGCTTTCCCTTAAGGAAATCACTGTGACCATTTGGTGTTTATCATTCAAGATTATTTTCCACTCGTATTAATAAACCATGTAGGTAAGATTCTGTTTTTTTACCATAACAATTCCTCAGGCAACTGGCTTTTATCCCTCAAAAGTTTATCTCTGTCTCTGTTCATGATGGTAGCTACAGTTATTGAATGACTTTTGGCATCTCATGGTATAAATAGATCGGCCGGGCACGGTGGCTCACACCTATAATCCCAGAACTTTGGGAGGCCGAGGCGGGCGGATCACCTGAGGTCGGGAGTTCAAGACCAGCCTGACCAACATGGAGAAACCCCGTCTCCACTAAAAATACAAAATTAGCTGGGCGTGGTGGCGCATGCCTGCAATCCCAGCTACTTGGGAGGCTGAGGCAGGAGAATTGCTTGAACCCGGGAGGCGGAGGTTGCGGTGAGCTGAGATCACGCCATTGCACTCCAGCCTGGGCAACAAGAGTGAAACTCTGTCTCAAAAAAAAAGAAAATAGATCACAATTCATAATTTTTAAAATTAATACCCTGTTAATGAATATCCAGATTATTTCTAATTTTTTACTGTATTATGTAATGTTTGGTTCAACTTTGGAGGAGATATGGGCTTTAGAGGAATCATTCTAGGAAGATAAAATAGCAGAGATAAATAATTTCAAATCAACAAAGCAGCCAACCTTGACTGGGTGCCTGCTTTCTTCCATACGCAATGCTAAGTCCTGGGATAAACTGATGAGAGTACCTGGCTTGTGACCTTTAGAAGGTCACCGTCCAGCAAGGTAAACAGACATTATATTTGATGTGAGTAATCATGATATCATCAGCATGAAACTAGCAGTGTGAAGAATTTGGGAACCAATCTTCTTTGGAAGTGACATCTAGATATACAACAGAAAACAAATATAGGCTGAAATGGATGAAAATTTTACTCTTCATCTGTTTTAGTAAAATATTTCCTTAAGTTGTAATTCTGTAAATTTAGACATCAGTTATTTTCCTTCACACTTACAGCAGCAAGTCATGGGTTGTAACTTAAAAAATAAGGACACGGAACATAATAAACATGTTTCCAGCAAAAAAGCAGCTCATGCAATGTAAATGGAAAATATTAAAAATGCGTGCTTTTAGATGCAAACGGCAAGGCTTAAAGTACAGGCACAGGCTTGGGCTAAGTTCCAGGTGAACAGCCTGTGCAAATACCATCCAAGCACATCCGTGCAGGGGTGGGGTCTGCAGGCTCCAACCAAGGACAGGACCCGGCAGGAAGCCACGGCATTCTGTGGCAAATGTTAATTTTTGGCATATAATTCTCCATTTTTACTAAGCCTGGCATCCTCAGCCAGTGCAACATGTCTACTAAAACCGTGGCTGGCTCATGGCGGACCAAGGGAAAATCTTGTTAATGGCCTTTTACTCAACCACATTCCCTGTGCTAAGTGCTTCCTGAGATCTGGCCACAGGACAGCCCAGGTGGATTGCTGCAAATCCTGGGCCATCCCTCACCAGAGGTACCACTCCTGCTGCCTCTTGTAGTTCCATGGCAGGTGGAAATGCAGTTCTGTCCTTGTCGTTCTGTGCAGGTGGAAATGTGTGACGTTTGCACGATACTCAAAAGTGGACTGAAGCAGGGCTTCTTCCCCCACCAGCCTGATGCATTCAAGTCCCTTACAAGAGGCATTTCCAGTGTCATCTTTTTCTGACATCTGACCCGGAGGGCAAAGCTGAGGCTGACGTTTGATAAGCTCTGGCCTGGAAACCCAATGGCATTGGCTGGGCTGGGTTTCCAAGCTGCTTTGGAGCAGTGACTCCATTTTATTTTCAATTCCCCCTTTTAGAACTGGCGTGTCTATAATTGTCATCCTATGTCGTCCCATCACTGCATGTTGGGAGCAGATATGTTGCTTCTTTATTTTCACGGGTTCACAGACGGAGAGAAGTTCTTCCCCAGGAGTTGTACTTAACAGATTACTCATCCAGCTCGGATTTGGATGATTCAGATTTTGGACTTTTGAGCTGAAGAGATTTAAGACTTTGAGTTGATGCTGTAATGGGATGAAACCTTTGGGGACTGTGGATGGAATGAAAGTATGTGGCATGAATGTGACTCTTTGGAGGCCAGAGGGTGGACTGTGGTAGGCCAGAGAACAGCCCCTCCAAGAGGTCTATAACTTAATTCTTGGAGTCTGTGAACAGGTTACTTTATATGGAATAAAGAAAAAAAAGATGTTGCAGATGGAATTAAGGTTACAAAGTTTAAAATAGGGATACTTTCCCTATTTTGTCCCTGGAAAATCTCCCTATTTTATTCTCTGCTTTCCCTGGCTGGAGTCAGAGAGGTGCAGCAGAAGGGATGGCAGAGATCCCAAGAGTAAAGGTTCAGCTCCCAGCTGCTAGCTTCAACATATGGGGTAGCCACAGGCAAAGGGGAGGGAGAGGCCATTAGGAGTGCAGGAGCTGAGGGCAGCTCTCAACTGGCCACCACCAAGCAAGTGGAGACCTCAGTCTCATGGCCATAAGGAACAAGGTTCTGCTAACAACCTGCAGTAGCTTGGATTCTTCCCGAGAGCTGCTAGTAAGGAGAACGATCCCACCAGCACCTTGATTTTAAACCAGTGAGTCCAGTGTCTGAAGTTCTGGCCCAGAGAAGCTGTGGGTTAATGTATTTTGTTCTTTTAAGTCATGGAATTTGTGGCAATTTGTTACAGCAACAAGAGGAAACTCACAGGGAGGCTGCAGCTTGTTTTGCTCCAGGGTAAATGGATTCTTCTCAGCACCGTCTCCGATGCCTCATGTCCTATTCCCTCCCAGGAAAACTGCTCAGCCTGCAGTGGGCACATGCAAGTTTCAAGAAGAGTTTTCTAGATAATCAAACAACTGGATTGCTTTGCTCAAGACCAAAATGCCATATATATAATATATATAATATATAATATATATAATATATAATATAATATATAATATAAATATATAATATAATATATAATATATATAATATATAATATAATATATAATATATATAATATATAATATAATATATAATATATATAATATATAATATATATATAAATATATATAAATATATAAAATATAAATGAAATATATAAATATATATATAAATGAAATATATAAATATATTATATATAAATGAAATATATAAATATATATAATAAATAAATAAAATATAAAAATATATATTACAAATAAATAAAATATATATATATATATTATATATTATATATAAATAAAATATATAAATATATATCATATATTATATATAAATAAAATATATAAATATATATCATATATTATATATAAATAAAATATATAAATATATATCATATATTATATATAAATAAAATATATAAATATATATCATATATTATATATAAATAAAATATATAAATATATATCATATATTATATATAAATAAAATATATAAATATATATCATATATTATATATAAATAAAATATATAAATATATATCATATATTATCTATAAATAAAATATATAAATATATATTATCTATAAATAAAATATATAATATATATTATCTATAAATAAAATATATAAATATATATTATCTATAAATAAAATATATAAATATATATTATATATAAATAAAATATATAAATATATATTATATATAAATAAAATATATAAATATATATTATATATAAATAAAATATATAAATATATATTATATAAATAAAATATATAAATATATAAAAATATATATTATATAAATAAAATATATAAATATATATTATATATATTAAATATATATTATATATAAATATATATATGCATCAAAATTCTTCCTCGGAGCATGTGGAAGGGCGTGAGGTGGTGGCATAGAAAATACCTGCCCTCAATGCCGTGAGGCCAGGCCACTGTTCGATGGGACTCGGGGCACGCCAAGGCCCTCTGCGTGAGCAACATTGATGTGATGTTGGGATGATGCACTTTCTGAGGCTGAACTACATGCTTCAATATATTCTGCCCTATCTCTGATCTCATCAGCTACAAGAATGCCACCAAATTTGCAGCCATCAGCTTGGTCCAGACTGCTCTTTTGCCTGGTTGGTATCTTCCACTTCTGCCAGAAAAGTCCCCTGAAAACTGGAGTTTTCAGAGCTTGCAGAGAACCAATAGTGCTACAGTTGGCATTCTATATCTGTCTAGGACATGAGTACACTGGATTATAAGAGAGAGAAATGAGGCAACTTCCTACCCCTGCTTAAGTGAAGTCTGCAGTGCAGCCTCGTTATTTTAAACGAATTCCCATAACATTATGTGAAGCACCAACCATAAGTACCAGGCAGTATTACCCGCATTAGGATTAGCCACACCTCCATAAACTTTTATTGGTTGCAAATAATGTAAGGTTAAATTTACTTGAAAAGCTCTTGACTTCTCTCTCTCCATATGTGTTTTGAAAGCTGGTCTCTCATCACAGCCAAGTCAGAATAATTCCCAAAGAAACAAGTTTCCCTAATTTTTTTTAAAGATTAGCACAGTCTTGCTGTTCGAATTACTATGCACCTTACTGTCTTCTCCCAAGGAAGGCAATTTCTTTATAAATCAGGACAATGATGGCTTGGTAATTGCTTTGCTGAGCTGCAGGGACAGAATGCTTCAGTGGCTAAAGACCAACTACCTACTGGGGCTGGCCGCGAACACCACTGTTGTTCTGTACCCAAAGCGGTGGTTGCTAGGTTCATACCACAGCCCCCCCATCCACCCATAAACGTAAGCCATCAGAAAGGGACGGAGGGCCCCTCTTTTGATGACGATTAAACACTGCACCGTTTTAAGACTGCCTGGATCCGTGCCTTCTGGAGTTAGCCATGCATCAGGGAACATTGTTCCAGAGAAGCCCAGAGCGGAACCAGAAATACCTGAATTAAAAGACACCCTCTTGCTGTCAAGTACTACCTAGGGTTTTAGCTACATGACTCCAATTAAAACTGATGGTCGCCACAGAGTTAACTGCTCTATGAAACGTCTGCTGAAAGTTTCCCATTGGGCTAAATTACAAGGAAATCAGAGGGAAGAAAGGTGTGGATGCTGTGTGGCTAAAACCATTAACTGTGAGCCTAATTGTGCAGGTGGCCCTTTGTGCTCCACAAACACTCACGTGCCACTCACAGTTGTTCTTTCCTAACTTGCAGTACTTGGGGAATGAGCTGTACTCACTAGGCATTGATTTTTTCATGACCGGACTATGTCTCAAGCTTGGAGTAATGCCATATGGTCCATCCCCCGGGTCAATGCCCGCCCTCCCTGTATTCTACCAACTCCCACAGTGTTTTACTCTGGCACATTCATGGTAGGCTCAGAAAATCAGGGTGTACTATATATTGAAAGCCGCCCATATCTAACCTTCATTCTGGCACCTTGACTTCCCATCAAGAGGACCTCTGTTAAGTCCACCCACCACACGCCACTGCAGCAAGCATTACCATGCTTGCTAAATGATTTGCCAGCCATGGCCAGTTACAAAGTTACAAACACAGCGAAAAGAAAATGTCATGGGTCAAAACACAAATTAGATTTAAAAATGAATACTAGCTAGTTGTTTTCTTCTTTCTTTGTTAAACCAAATTATTTCTGCTCAACCAGGTGTGATTTATATGACAAGTCACAGAACCTAAGCCTTAAAATGTATATAATAAATGAATATGCTAGGAAACATTGCAGAAGAGAGATGCAATATTCATTCACCAAGCAGTTGGCTTCCAGGAAAATAAATACCATGTGACTAAATAAATAATGACCAATACCAATGTGATCCAATTCCTTGCATTTTGAGTCCCCTATCTTCTAAGAAGTAGGGGAACAGAACTTGACTAATAAGGGTTTATAGATTATTGGCTACCTGGCTTTTAAATGTCAGACTGTGGGCGTTAAGATTTTCAAGATTTGGCATTATGTTCTGGATTATTAACAGCTATTATTAAAACAACCTTTCCGGCTGGGAGCAGTGGCTCACGCCTGTAATCCCAGCACTTTGGGAGGCCAAGGCTGGCGGATAACGAGGTCAGGAGATCGAGACCATCCTGGCTAACACAGTGAAATCCCGTCTCTACTAAAAAAGTACAAAAAAATTAGCCAGGCGTGGTGGCGGGCGCCTGTAGTCCCAGCTACTCGGGAGGCTGAGGCAGGAGAATGGCATGAACCCGGGAGGTGGAGCTTGCAGTGAGCTAAGATGGCGCCATTGCACTCCAGCCTGGGCGATAGAGCGAGACTGCATCTCAAAAAAAAAACAAAAAACTTCCAACTTTCATTTCAATTCATCCCCTAATTCCGCATATGCAGTCATGTAATCTTTCAATTTATTTACTTGCAGGATATTTTAACAAATCGTACTTCAAAGACTTATTAAAGCTGAGAATAAATGTGATTTTTAAAAGCTCACTTATCTAGATGGTAAGTTTTCCTTGAGGTCTATTTCTTGTTTTTGTGATTGCTTTGATCATTGACTGATAGCTTACTGAATACCAATAACCATCATCAAAAAACTGAAAGAGGCAAAGAACTGCATATACTCTCACATACTCTTGGGTCTTAACCCTTTGTTTTGTGCAATTCTCCAGCCCCTCTAAAATATTGTTTTATTGTGGGGAGTCACCCCAGTATTTCTGTAAGCTGACTGCTCACTGGGGGGCTAAGTACTTAGAAGAGGGAGTCACTCAGTAGGGAAGAAAGGGCAGAAGCCGCTGTTATTCTGCGGGCTCCAGGCCTGCTGCCTGCAGGTATCTGGCCCTCTCTGCTTTTTATGGTCTTTGTTATAGACTGAATGTTTGTGTCCTCCAACAAATCATATTTTGAGATTCTAACCCCCATGTCACAGTGTTACTGAGGACTTTGGGAGATGATTAGGTCATAAGGATGAGAACCTTCTTGAATGAAATCAATGCCCTTATAAAAGGGGACTCCGAGACTCTTTGCCCTCTTTCCGCTGTGTGAAGACACAGGAGTTGGCTGTCTGCAACCCAGGAGAGAGTCCTCACTAGAACTCAACCATGAAGGCACCCTGATCTTGGACTTCCAGCTCCCAGAATGTGAGAAATACATTTCTGCTGTTTGTAAGCTATCTTGTCTCTTGTATTTCACTATGGCAGGCCAGACTGACTAAGACAGTCTTCTTACATATTTTCCCTGGAAACTAACTCCTTAATTTGTGGCAAAAATGCTAATAGAAAAGGAGACTCCGAGAGCTCTTGGATCAAAACATTCCTTGGATCAAAATAGCTTAATCCCCATATGTTTAAATTGGAAGGAAGTGATCGAAAATAAAACCCACCCTTCCTATAACCTCTTAGAAATTTACCCATCTCTGCTAATTGCTATCTCATAAACTGAGAAGTTTTGACAACTTATTTAGTAGTTTTTTACTTGAGGCAAAGAACATGACAAATGTTAGAAAATCCGGACTCCAGTTAACTCGGCCAGAGATTACTGTATAGCTCTAGCTAGGTGAATACTGTATTAAAAACAGACAAACCATGTTTTTGGCTAATGGTTACTTAAGACTGCCAAGAAGTCTAAGGACCACTCGCCTTGTTTCAGAATGAAAATATCGCATATGGAGGTAATGGGAGATGGGGATAAGAAAGATTATAAGAACACATATATATTTCATATAAGAAAAAATATACAGAAAACAGTAAAACTTAAGATTATTTAGCCTTTTTTTTTTCCTGAAAGGGAAATATTAGCACAGTCTTGCTGTTTAAATTACTATGCACCTTACTGTCTTCTCCCAGTAATTAGTAATTTAATCTTAATTACTAAAATATATTCTTAAATTTCTTTTTTCTTTTTCTTTTTTTTGAGATGCAGTTTCACTCTTGTTGCCCAGGCTGGAGTGCAATGATGCGATCTTGGCTCACCGCAACCTCTGCCTCTCGGGTTCAAGCAATTCTCCAACCTCAGCCTCCCAAGCAGCTGGGATTACATGCATGCACCACCACGCCCGGCTAATTTTGTATTCTTAGTAGTGATAAGGTTTCTCCATGTTGGTCAGGCTGGTTCTGAATTCCTGGCCTCAGGTGATTCACCCGCCTTGGCCTCCCAAAGTGTTGGGATTACAGGCATGAGCCACCACGCCTGGCCTATTCTTAAATTTCTGAAAGAAATTTCTGGAAGGCTTATTAAAAGAAAGCAGGAGTTATTTCTGTAAAGAGAAGTACCAATGAGGTCTTGCAAGTTTATGCACAGGTCTTAATCACTAGTTAGGAATAATGCTGGAAAATGCGATAACAGGGCAGCTCGAAGATTCTGCATTTTAAAAGCAAGGCTGCCATAGTACCAATATAGTCTGTCTGCTTCCATTATTGTCATGATTGTACTTTTCCCCTTCACTGCAGTAGGGAGAATTCTAAAGACATCTCTCCAAGATTCCTACCCTTTGGTTGCTCAACCAAATACTAACTGGGGAAGGGGCTTTGCAGGTGGAATCAAGGTTGCTAATCAGCTGACCTTAGGATAGGGAAATGATCCTGGATTATCCTGCTGGGCTCAGTGTAATCACAGGAACCCTTCAAATCAGAAGAGGAAGGCAGAAGGGTCAGACTGAGAGATGTGGCTGAGGAGGGAGCAGGAGAAAGGGGGAAAGATAGAGGTAGTGGGGCTACTCAGGTGGCTTTAAGGATGAAGGAAGGGAGCAATGAGCCAAGGAATATGATGGCCTCTAGAATCTGAGAACAATTCCTAGCTGACACCCCACAAGGAAATGCAGCCCTTAGTCTACTTCATGGGTCTGAATTTAGCCAGCAACCTGAACGATCCTGGATACAGGCTCTTCTGTGCAAAAAGAGCCCAATGGCCAACGCCTTGATTTTGAGAGGCTCCAAACAGAGAAACCAGCCAAGACCCCTGCACCTCTAGGATGCAGGACTCTGCAATAATCAATTAGTAATGTTCTCAGCCATTACATTTGTGGTAATTTGTTATGGTAGCAATGGAAAACTACTATATTCACATAAGATAAAACAAAAGGAAACTCACCATAGTAATTTTCACAAATGTTCATTTTAACATTTCTGCTAACGTATTTCAAAAGTTTTAGATAAACATCGTTTCTTCAGATGGGGGCATTTCACAGGCTCTGAATGACAAGACGAGATGTAGTCATTAAGATTTTTAGATGCCTCTTGTTGCAGGAAGAACAGCAAGCTAAATGAGTTTCTCACCAACTCTAGGTAGCACCTAAGAATGACTTTTCTTGCTTTACTACTACCAGATGGCTTGCACACAATATGAGTGTAGGATAATGGCACCACTGGGTGCACAATTTCCTTTTACTGCTTTAGTTGTGAAAGGAGTAATGCTTCAAAAATCCAAGAATTATAAAGCTGCACAAAAAGGTCAAATAGCAATGACACTTTGAGGAGCCACAGAGCATCATTAAAAACAGGTCACAAGTTGGCCATGAAGAGTTTAGTTCCTTTGTCTATCTTCACTGCGCTAAGTGCTGCAATCAAAGGACTTTTAATCTTTTACAGTACATGTGTCAGTCTTTTGAGCAAGTGTTAAGGTCTGATTTAAAAATTGTGCACTTAACCAGCTTGGTGGCCACCCTGAGAATAACTAGAAAACAAAAGAGAAGGCTCGTGCCCTCCACCATCAGCCCAGGGCACATTTGTCATTCAGGTTTTACTGCTTTTCGTAAATAATAATGGTTCTTAGAACTCTGGCACAAACTATATATAATGACTTCATGGGGAAAAATGTCAAGGCAACAGCACTCCATAGAAATAATCTAGAAAACAGAATCTAGAAACTCAAGGTTTTTCTAAAGTTCATCTTAATATAATTACTCTTATTATCCATCATTTTATATGTGCTGAAATGAAAAGGTTTTAGAGATCTGTCAATTAGTAAAGAAAAAAGTTACAGAAGAAACAGAGTGGATTCAACTTTTGACAACAGATGCAGAGAGAGGATCCTTCTATATCACACAAACGTACATCGGTAGATTCAGTGATTGAATGACTTCATTTAATCCAATAATTTGCTAAAATTCTCTAAGACATACACCGTATTATTTTAATTTGAATCACAAATACTCATCATGGAATATTTTTACAGACTATGCTGAAAATCAAATACATAGTGTTAGGTGATTCCAACTCCAAAGAAAATTAGGATCTCTGAAGTCTCTGAGTAGTGTTTTCCCATCTTTATTTTCCACATGGACACACCTCAAAGATAGTGTGCCACAACTTTGCCCCTGCTCTCCATCTGGTTCATATCATGGTGGTAGGTGGAGATATCCACTTCTAAATTAGCATTGGCTACTGCTATCATCTGAATATCTGTGTCCCTCCCAAAATTTATATGTTGAAACCTAACCCCCAAGGTGATGGTATTAAGTGAGACACTCATGAATAGTATGAGTGGCCTTATAAAAGATGCCTGAGGGAGTCTGTTAGCCTCTTCCACCATCTGAGGATGCAGGAAGGTATTATCTTTGAAGCAGAGAGCAGCCCTCAGCAGATCTCGAAGCCGCTGATGCCTTGATCTTGGACTTCCCAGCCTCTAGAACTGTCAGCAATACATTTCTGTTGTTTGTGAACTACCTGGTCTAAGCTGTTTTGTTACAGTAGACTGAACAGAGACTGCCAGCCTTTTTAGCTTGTTTTTTGTTTGTTTTTTAGTTCTGAATTTTCTTCATCTTAGAGGTCATGAATTAAATTAGTGATGAATAAAATAGAAATAATAAGAGTGAAAAAGGACTTTATAAAGTATATTTGTTGCCACAGTGATCAAGAGACATGAAAGAAGATAAAATGAAAAAGGCAAGAAGGAAAAAAGGAGATAAAAATGAAATGGGGAAAAAGAACAATGGTGCTAACTGGGGCCTATTTTGAGGGTTTTCTTAATGTTTATGTTGTTATGCACGAGCAGTGCTACACTTGCAGAATAGATATGTGTGTCACTCATCTCTGACTCTCCTCTTTCCCACACACCTACATTCAATCAGGCAGCATATCAAGTCAGCTCCAACTTCAAAGCATTTCCAGAATCGTTCTCTAAGGCCACCATGTATCTCTTATATGTTCTCTCTGCTTCTGTCCTCATCTTCTCTACCTTCTAGGGAAGTCTCATGTAGCAGCTGCAGGGATTCTTCAAAAATATATATCGAAGCACAAGTCCTCCAGTCCAGGGTGATTTCACTGAGTAAAACTCAAAGGCACATGCCTGAATACTCTCTCCTCTTCTAACTCCTACTCATCATTCAAGTCTTTTCCTTAGGAGGGCTTTCCCTGATCCCCTGACCAGGCTAAATTCATTGGTTCTATGTTCATTCAAGGCTCCCTTTCACAATTCCCACCCCACTGATGTTACCTGCTTACTGCCTTCTTCCTGCAAAGCCCATGAAAATAGGGCCTGTGCCTTTCTTGTCACTCACATCTCACCAGCAGCTAGCACAGTGCCTGGCATCAAGTAGGCACTCAATAAATAGTTGTTGAATTGAAAAGACATACTATTGTATCTCTAATCCAATTCCATAAATAATACACTTATTCCAGATTGGTCTGGAGGAGCTGAATGACAGAAAAGCCATATGAGGAATTAATCCATTCATTAGTTCATTTCTTATTTATTAATATAAGTCATCTCAATTTTATTGGGAGCATGTTGATCTAAAGGCAGGAACTTCATTAATTTTCCTATTCAGAGTCCAGAAATTTGATTTTTTTTCATGCCAGTTTAGTCAAGAAGCTGTATCTAGTCGTCTAGAGCAAATTATGATTTAGAGAATACTATAAATAGTACATACACCCCAACGTGTCCAGGAATTTCCTTGTTTTTTCCTTGCTTGTTATATTCAAGAACAAGGTTAATCCTCATAAACTTAATAGGGTAATACTCTAAGCCTTGGTTTACTATTTCCATGTAGTTGTAGATAAGCTCTTGCAAAATAACTTGGGAAGAAGACAAGTAGCAGCAGGTCTAACTTGGGTGTAGGGAGGAAGAATGCTTTTGGAAAAGAAAGCAGGTGACTGATGACTGCCAGGTCTTCTTGCAAACATGCAAAACACAGACCTCCTAGCAAACAAAACAATAATGTTTACTAGCAGGCAAATCCTTATTTATGGAATGTTTTCTTCAGAATATTCCTGATGTCTAGGAGTGCTCATGGGAAATATTTAAGTTAGGTATCCATCTGGATATGAAATTAGAGGTATTTAATGACCAAAATGACCCTGTATTAGCTTTTTGCTACTGCCATAAGTTACCTCTAATTTACCAGACTAAAGTAACATAAATTTATTACCTTACAGTTCTCTCTTATTACAGGTTGAAAGTCCAGTATGGGTCTCCAGAGCTAACATCAAGGTATCAGCAGGGCTGCATTACTTTTTGGAGGTGCTAGGGGAAAATCTGTTTCCTTGCTTATTCAGCTTACTTGCAGAATTTAGTTTGTTATGGTTGTAGGACTGAAGTCCTGTTTCCTGACTGGTTGTCAGCTGAGGATCTTTCCCAGCTTCTAGCAACTGTGTGTATTTCTTGGCGTGTGGCCTCCTTTCTCCATCCTCAAAGCCAGCCGTGATCTCTCATTCTGCTGCATCTCCCTGACTCCAGCCAGACAACATTCTCTGCTTTTAAGGGCTCATGTGATTAGACTGGGCCCACTGGGAAAATCACAACAATCTCCCCTTCTCATGGTTCTTAACCCTTTTCACGTCTGCAAAGTGTCTTTTGCCAGGTAACAGTCTCAGGCTGCTCGGATTAGGATGTAGACATCTTTGGGGGCCACTATTCTGTCAATCCCAGGCTCCCTATTTGTAAGTGTTGTAAATGCACACCATTCTGCGAGGACACGTGTTAAACTGGGTCAGTGAGTGTCCTGACACAGCAGGAAGGACCTGGTAGTGGCACTGGTGGTGCCATCCTCTCCCTGCCCAACCTGTGCCCTGTGGTTACCTGTGTCTTTGATATTATTAGAAAAGCTTGATACCTTGTCGGGTCTATGATTGGTGTGAGTTCGGCTCAATATTCTAAACCTTGTTACACCACACAGATTTAATGGGTGGTCCAGATCCTGTTCTATTTGTAGTTACTGATTAATTATTTTTTCTAGAAAAGTTAGCTTTGCTAGGAGCTACACAACAGGACCAAGGTTGGTGTCTTGGCTTATAATTTAGGTCATGAGAGCTCTGCTCCGTACATGTCTCCAGTGGGGAGTGAATGAAGTGGTACTGCTGCATTGATTAGTCATAAGGAGGTTCCTTCCTGCATGTCCATGCAGAACTAAAGCATTGGAATCATCTCCCCAAGAAGCTGGCACTGAGTTTTCTTTCCCCATCTTCAGAGGAGTCACAGAGTAAAAGGAAACTTTTTTTTTTTTTTTCTTTTCTGAGGCTGGAGTAAAATGGCACGATCTCGGCTCAATGCAACCTCTGCCTCCGGGATTCAAGTGATTCCCATGCTTCAGCCTCCTGAGTAGCTGGGATTACAGCTGCACACCACCATGCCAGGCTAATTTTTGTATTTTTAGTAGAGACAGTGTTTTGCCATGTTGCCCAGGCTGGTCTCGAACTCCTGGCCTCAAGTGATCTGCTCACCTCGGCCTCCCAAAGTGCTGGGATTACAGGCATGAGCGACCACACCCGGCCAGAAACCATTTTTGATCTGGAAACCAAAAGAGGGAGAAAGCATCTTGTTACCCAAGAAGCCTGTCTGCATCCCAGCATACTGTGTGTTAGAGTTCAGGACTGTGTGAAAGCACACTGACAGTGGCTGGATTTCATTTCACATTTGTTTTCTCACACCTAGAACTGGACCAGCTGATGAATCCCTGTCTTACTTGAATCTTTGCTCACCTCCCTGGGGTAACCACTGCATCATCATGGGTGTGATGTTTATGGAATCGTGGATGATAGAAGAGCCTGGGTTGAAAGGGAGAAAGAAAAACAAATCCCATTTTCTATCTGTTTGCTGCTAGACCTCGTGTCCTGCTGGCCAGCTGCTCGTGCAGCTCTGCTCCCTGAGTGCTGAGTGCTTGCAGACCTGCCTGGCTGTGTGGCTTCCTGGTGCTCCACAGGAATGCAACAGCTGCTTGAAGGCAGCTGCTAGGTTCCTCCTGCTGCTGTAACAAATTAACACAAACTTAGGGGCATAAACTGCTGATCTTATACATCTGGAGAACAGAAGTCAGCAATGGGCCCACAGGCTGAAATCAAGGTGTTGGCTGTGTTCCTTCTGGGGGCTCCAGGGGAGAATGTTTCCCTGCCTTTCCCAGCTTCTACGTGCACATCTTGGCTCATGGCTGCTTCCTCTGTCTTCAGAGCCAGGGGAGACTTTCTTATGTGGTATCACTCTGATACTCTTCTGCCTCCCTCTTTCACATGTAAGAATCCTTGAGATTATAGGGATCCATGCAAATAATCCAGCATAATCGCCCTATTTTAAGGTCAGGTGTTAGCAACCTTAATTCCATCTGCAACCTTAATTTTCCCTTGCCATGTAATTTAAGGTCTTCACACGTTTTTGGTGATTAGCACAGGGACATCATTGGGGGTCTGGCCTACCACTGAAGGTCAGACTATTTTTTCATTACAGTTGGGCATACATTGGTACCCAAAGAAAACATGACAATCTCCTGCCTCCTTCAACCTGTCCAGGGCAAAGGAACAGGTTCAGGAAGTGTATTCACAAGACTGTCCTCAAAGTACTCCTAGGCTCTTCTTTTAATAATTTTATCTCAAAAGGAAAAACAGGTAAAAACATTATCTGGTCAATTTATTGGTCTTCTATTGATTAATTGGAATGCAATGCTATCTGATTACACTCAAACGATTGTTTTTGCAAGCCAAGTGCTAAAGTTGTTTTCAAACACTATGTATGCTAATAAAGTTCAAGCTTACCTGTAATAATCTGATAATAATGATTCTCTATAACTACCTATTGAGAAGACATCTGTATCTATATTTACCAATGCTACCAGTTCCTACTGTGATGTCAAACACATGGGAAGAGAGGGAAGAAGGAGAGCCCATTCACCCCCAGCTACAAAACAGTTACTGAGGCCATTCAGGATGTGCAATGGAAAGAAGGATCTGGGAAAACACAGTCTCTACCAAAAGCTCATCCAATGTATAGGAGAAGCCATCTGTGTATAGTATTGGAGAGAAAATGTACACATATTTGTTATACACTAGATTTATTAAAAAAACAATTTCTATAAATATATATGGAGAATAATTAACTGGTTTGGCTCTGGGTTGGAAGGTAAGAGACAATTACTAATACTATTTTTATTCCTTTTGTATTGTCTGATTGCTTTAAACATTATTTTTATTTTTATTTTTATTTTTTTGAGACAGGGTCTCATTCTGTTGCCCAGGCTGGAATGCAGTGGCATAATCAGGGCTCAATGCAGCCTCTACCTCCCAGGCTCAAGCGATCCTCTGACCTCAGACTTCCAAGTAGCTGGAACTACAGGTGCATGTCACTGAACCCAAGTAATTTTTTATTTTTTGTAGAGACAGGGTCTCCCTATGTTGCCTGGGCTGGTCTTGAGCTCTTGGACTCAAGCAATCCTTTTGTCTTGGCCTCCCAAAGTGCTGGGATTACAGGCATGGGACATCATGCCCAGCTGTTTGATTACTTTTTAAAACAAATGCATACAAGACCGTCATTTTTTTTTAATTTTGTAAATTGTTGGTGAACACAATAATAGAAAAGGTCAGAGTAATTAGTGACAATTGCATGCTTAAAGTGATTGGCTTTACCTGTTTTCTATGTGGCCAGAGTACCCTCCTGATGGCTCTTGGTGAATAAAGGAGCCAAAGCTAAAAGTTAGAGGCTCCAGTCTTTGGAAGGCGTCTTCAGTAAAAATATCCTTTGGGGATGCTTAGTTATTCTAAGAATAGTTATAGATCTAATAAATATTGCCTTTGAACGGTTAAGTTTGGATATGCAAGAAGGCCAGCTGTGAGAAGAACAGGCAGCCGTGCAAGCTGGCAAAGGGAGAAAAAACTGTTTAGGGATAGGAGAAAACACACGGATGCCTTAGGCCAGCTGTGTCTGCACTCAGGAGCCCAGGTTGGCAGCAGACAGCCCTTGAAGGTTGTGCATCTTCATCTATGGCCAATTTTGGTCTGCAAATGAATATGAATGGCTGCTTGTGATTGATTTCTTTGCCTGTTGCTATAGTTTGAAGGTGTTCTCCAAATTCATGTGTTGGAAACTTAATCCCAATGTAACAGTGTTGAGAAGTGGGAACTTGAGGAGGTGATTAGATCCTGAGGGCTCTCAATGGATTAACATTTTTATGGGAGTGGGTTCCTTATTGCAAGAGTGAGTTTGTTATAAAACTGAGCCTGGCCTCCACTCACCCTCTGGCTCTCTCTTGCCCTTCCACCTTCTGCCCTCAACCATGATGCAGCAAGAAGGCCCTCACCATATGCCAGCCCCCTGACCTTGTACTTCCCAGCCTCCAGATAGGTAAGAAATAAATCTCTGTTCTTTATAAATTACCCAGACTGTGGTATTCTGTTATGGCAGCATAAAATGGACTAAGACACCTGTCAAATAGATGATAACTTGCTCAAATGAAAAGGAGACAGAAGGACTAAACGATGCCAATACTAATGTACTCTAGCCACAGAAAGCAAATAAAATTAAAAGCCAGCAAGAGAGCTGCTTCCTAGTGCCTGCTTCTTCTTTAGCCCTATTCCACAGAGAAATTAGAAACAGATCAGATAATATTCTTATCTCAAACATGTTAAAGGAATTTCAAGCAAGAGAGTGTGAAGTTGAATGCAAGGGGGATTCTTGAAGAGCCAGGGAGAAGGGTGTGAACAGTGAGAGGAACACACCAGGAATACTTCCATACCCCTACCTTGGCAGGTCCTCATTTTTATCGTTCACTTGTAAGAAATAGAAGTATTTTGTTTTCCATAAGACAGGCTGTGGTACTGGAAAAGGTTTGGTGTCAAATTTAAACTCTTTTATTAGCCAACTGGTCTTGGGCAACACACTTAACATCATACCCTCAGTTTATTCATCTATAAAGTGGGCTGATGTTTTAGAAGGATTAGATGAGGCAGTGTGTGATGCATGCAGGAGCCAGACCTATTTCCTCCTTCCCCCTTGACTTCTGCTCACTCAGGCATATGTGCCCGAGCAAAGGGCAGAGGAACCTATTTAACAAAGAGAAAATAAGAACAATACATGTAAAGCACCTAATGTCATGCACAGAGGGCTATCCTATTATTCAGCTAATACCCCATTAGCTCTGGGAAAGGTGAACCTCTTTTCCTAGCTTTATTTTCCTAGAAACTCTCCATGACTTCCCCTACCCTTCCTATACACTTGCACCCCTGTACTAGTTTGCTAGAGCTGCTGTAAAACATTACCACAAGCTGGGTGGCTTAAGCAACAGAAATGCATTGTTTCACAGTTCAAGATCAAGGTGTCTGCAGGGTTGGTTCTTTCCGAGGGTTGTGAAAAAAAACTCGTTCTGGGCCTCTCTCTTAGCTTCTGGTGGTTTGCTGGCAGTCTTTGATGCTCTATTGGCTTGTAGGAGCAGGACCCTGATCTCTGCCTTCATCTTCACGTGGATGTTCTCCCTGGGAGTGTGTGTCTTTGTGTCCAAATTTCCCATTTTTGTAATGATCAGTCACATTGGATTGGAGCCCATCCTAATGACTTCATCTAAACTAACTTTATCAGCAATGAACTTATTTCCAAATAAGGTCACATTCTTCAGTAGTTGGGGTTAGGACTGCAAAATGTGAATCTTGGAGGGAGGTATAATTTTACCCAAAACAGCCCCTAATAAGGAGAGTGAATCATTTGACTGGTGGGTGATGAAGCTCTGGCATTGGCTGAGATTTTTGCACTTGTTGGAGCTAAGCTATAATACAGGACCAGGGACTGTGGGAGTCAGTGATGTTGGGTGGGTTTGTCAGCTTTTCAAATCCCAGGTTTTCCATAGGGGCAGTCCCCAGGTCTACACCAGCTAGGGGTTTCTACCATAGGGGCAGTCCCCAGGTCTACACCAGCTAGGGGTTTCTACCATAGGGGCAGTCCCCAGGTCTGCACCAGCTAGGGGTTTCTACCATAGGGGCAGTCCCCAGGTCTGCACCAGCTAGGGGTTTCTATGAGCAGATCCTTAGTCTGCCATTTGGCAGGTTAGAAAGCCATGCTGTCAGCCCAGTGTTGTCACCAGTAAACAGACTATTTAAGTTCCATTTGTCTGTTTTCGTTGTCTTATTTTTCAATTAGTCCTAAACTTGGGAGAAGAAAAGGGTGCGTTTATTGGGCCCCTCAGTCCTAAAATACGGATTTCAAGGAGGCATCAAGGAGGCATCAGGGAGGCAACAGACGGTTGGGGAGCTCGGGAAGGTTTGGGAAGTGGCTTGAGCTCCCACTGCCTCCGGTCCACCTGCAGGCTACCCGACCAGAGCCTGGTCTCCCCACTTGGACTCACCTGTGCTTCCTCTGAGGATTCGTCACATGCTCTCCTTGTCTTCTGGGGCACAAAGGGCTGAGTGAATCAGGGTAAGGGTTACTGTGGCCACCAGCAGAGGAGATGTCAAGGCCTTGGGGGTCTACCTTTTGGTCCACAGAAATGGAAGCAGAGAATGAGGTCTTAGGGGACAACAGGGATCCTTTGAGTTGGTGGGAAGAAGCTGTATTTTTCTCAAGGGACGGCCTTCTCACCCCTTTTCTGGAGGAAGGGCCTCCACCCAAGCTGAGATGATCTAGGAGACAAATGTTGTTTTACTGAGGTTCCTAGCTCCTGTAGGTGGACAAATTTTCCTAAGGAAATAGATGTGTGTAGGATGCTATGCCCAAGATGCATAAGGGGACCCAGCACTCAGCCCCTGAGTCTCCCCTTATCGTTCCCAGCAGCTCCCAAGACAGACTTTCATTACAATTGCACGATGGCTGCCTCAGCAGAGACAGTGGTCTAGAGCCAGCAGCCATCAGTTTCTGATTGGTCAGACCCTATGCCAAGCAATTTATGTGCATGACTGCAGGGCCAGGAATGGGTGAGGAATGTGAGGCTGTCACCTCGGTGCAACATTTAAGGAGGTGCTAAAATAACTTACTAATTATGATAAACAATGTACACATTTTTATAATAAAATATGTATCATATAAAATTATCATCTTAACCATTTTTAAACGTTCAGTAGGACTAAGTACATTCACAATGTTGTGCCGAAGAATATTTTAATGCAATATTTTTTCATCTAAATCAAAGCAAAAAAATCCAGGATGAAAACATTACCAAAAATTTAAACTAAAGGTGGGATCTGGCCCTGCACAGCTCAGCCTCCCTTGCCTCACCCTGTCCCAGCCCTACATGACTGGCCAATCCCTCTTTTCAGATGGAGAAACTGAGGCTCAGAGAGGCTACCTCAGTGGCCCAAGATTACACAACCTGTGTTTTCTATTCAGATGCAGATGAGGATGCCTGCTCCTCTGAGCTCAGATTTTACGCCTGTCCATATCACACTCATCTCAAAGACAGTGGCAACTAACTGAGGTCCTAGAGCAACACCTAGGACACAGTCCAGGATCTGCAAATGGGGCCAGTGCTATCATGGGTCCTCTCATCCTTCTGCCAGCTCCACCCTCTTCTCCTCCTTGTCCCTGCCCCACGTCTCTAATCCTCTCTCCACCCTGTGGGAATGGCTGCATTTGTATAGCAAGAGGAGCCCCGTGTCTCTTCCAATCACACTTCCATGGTTCCACGTGGTCTACGAAAATCAAGACACCTCCTCCAAATGACGCTCCTTCACAGACAGTCTTAACAATCAGCTCCCAATAGGCCTTTCCCCTCTCTGTCCCTCCCTACCAACCACGCCCTGGCTGGCCACACTGAGCCACCTGTCTGTCCCCAGACATGCATCATCTTCCTCCTACAGGTGGATCTTCTGGCCTAGAGCATCTCTCTGCGCCTTCACTGGCAAACTCTCCTTCTTCCCCTGGACAGACTCTGGGGTGGGTTCCTAGAGTTCTTCAGGTGGAGTCCATGGTTCCATCCCCAGGAGCTGTCTGGCAGTTTGGCATGGACTGTTTTAATGACACTAAGTATCCCCATGATGCACCACAGTTCAGATTTCCTCCTCTTCTGTTAAACCACAACTGTCACGTCTTCCTCATCTTTGTTCCTATGGTGCCTAGCAAAGTCCTGGGCACATACTAGAAATTCAAGGTATGTTTGTGTGCAATAAGAGATGTGATCCATTTTATCTAAGCTGTTGATTTAACACTGGGCCAACAAGGAGAGGATGAGATGGCTACGGCTGCTCCAATTATCTAAGGGAGGGGGCAGACTGGCTGCAGAGTTCAGTGCTGACAGGCTGACTCCAAGGTAGCAGCATCATGGGAAAAGCATTCCGTCCAGATTCAGAAAGCCCAGCTTCGAATCTTGGTTTGTGGCTTTCTACCAAGGGCTCCAGGGTAAACTGCTAAACCTCTCTAAGCTTCAGGTTTTTCTTATTTAAAATTGGAAAAAAAGACATAACATATCATTTATGATGCTATCCTGAGAATTACGTGATGATTAGAGGTATTAAAGAGTTATTTTGTCCACAAAGCACTAGAGTGATATTATTTATTGATTTCTTAACGGTGCTGATAAGCACAGTCTAATGGCTTCCTTCAGATGAGGTGGTTGAGGAATTCAGAATCATAAAAACCAAGGGCAACATGAGCACATCGTGAGGACAAAATGTACTACGCAAGTCAGTGAGGCCACCCAAAGGAAAATATATTCTGCTGTTTGATAAAACAAATTGATGCAGTGATTTCATTTAGCAGAATTATCAGCAACGCATACACTGGAAAACAAGCAGTTACATGGCTCTACCCAAGAAATTAATCTCAACATGTGGAAACTAGGAAGGATAAATGTGAAGTTAGTTATCTCTCCAACTGGGAAGATTTTTATGAACAACCAGGAGAGTGAAAAGGTTCCTTGCTTGGTGCTGATTAGTACAGGACAGTTATTAGGCAGCTGGCACAGCAGAAAAAGAAGGGCCATTCATCAATTCAGTCATTCACTCAGTCATTCGGGTAGGAGCTATTTATTCGGGATCTACAAGGTGCCAGATGTTGTTCTGGGGAAAGACAAAACTGATACTGATCAAAGACATGATCGTCACGTACGTGAGAATGTCACTTGTGAAGTGACGGGCCTTAAATACCCAAGCACACAGGCAAGAATATCCCTCCAAATTGTGAGAAGTTCTGGATCAAAAGCCCAGAATGCTTTGACAAGGCCATAGAGAAGGCCGAATATATACGGAATGAACGTGTCAAGGAGTGTCTCTTACAACAAGAGACATTTAAGTTGGGATACAAAGGCAGAAAGTCCTCCAGGTGCTGGTAGTCACATGTAAAGGTCCTGAGGTAGAAAAGACCTCAACGTATAGAACAACGGAAAAGAGGCTAGTATTGCAAACATGGTGAATGAAGAGCAGAGGGGCCCCACATGAGGCTGGAGACTTGTAGGCCCAGGCCAGCTATGTCCATACAGCTGAGACGGGCTGATACCAGTTCTCAGATGCTTAAAATGAAATCGTGAAATCTGTGTAGAGCCTTTCTCCTAAGGACTCAAGAAGAGTGATACAAAGACAGATGGCCATAATAATTCAGCAGCTGAAAAAAAAAAAACTTTTTCAGAATGAGGTGACAACATAAAAGGAAGGTAATGTGAGAAAAAGAGCAGGATAGGCCCAGATAATGTAATGGAGGTGAACATACAGAAAAAAAAGGAAGAGCTGTGAAAAGCAGTTGGCAGTTTTCAAAAAGTGATACAGAGTTACCATACAATCCATCAATTCTGCTTCTAGGTATATACCCAAAATAGTTGAAATGGGTATGTAAACAAATACAATAGCTGAAGAGTGAACACAGCTCACATGTCCATCAATGGATAAGTGGATACACAAAATGTGCTATATCCATGCAGGGGAATATTATTCAGCCACATAAAGCAATGAAGTTCTAAAACATGCTACAACAATGATGAACCTTGAACACATCATGCTAAGTGAAGGAAGCCAGTCATAAAAGCCATCTATTGTAGGATCCTATTTATATGAAATATGCAGAAGAGATAGATTCATAGAGAAAGAGCACAGATGGTAATTGCCAGGGCCTGGGCAAGGCAGAATGGGAGTAACTGCTTAATGAATATGGGGTTTTCTTTTAGGGTGATGAAAATATTTTGGAACTAGGTAGATGTCATTTTCAACACACTTTGAACGTACTAAATGCTGCTGAGTTGTTCACTTTTAAATGGTTAATTTGATGTTATGTAAATTTATTCTGAATTAGTTTGAATGAAAGGGAGAGAAAGGATAGAGGAGGAAATACCTGGGAGGTGGAGGGTCATAATCTGGTCATAACAGAAGGTGTTGCTGGGTGAAGGGCTCGTTTCTGCTGCTAGTTCGATCTGCCTGCAGGCAGGTGCATCTGGGCTTGGTGGTCTATGGCACTCCTTGGCCTTTGTCTTCACCTGAATTAAAGTCTTCATAGCTCAGTAAGTTTTAAAGACAGTGGAGGGAGCTTCCAGGCCCACTGAGGTGAGAAGTGAGGGGAGCCCTTTCTCCAGCAGCGTCCCTGCCTCATGGTGCTTTGGTGCTGTCTTTCTGGGCTGCTGTCCCCTTCTGTCCCCATGGGAGTGGGAAGCTGCTCAGACAGGCAGCTCTACCTTCCCAAGGCCTCTGTGTTAGCTCTGGGGATCCTGGCTGGGTGCTTGAGAGGAAACAGGAGGCTATTCTGCCTCAGTGATTTCCCCTCAAACAGGAATGCTCCCTGGGAAATCCTAATAAGCCCTGGCATTGGTTCCTTTGTGAGCCTGTTACCGCAGGAGCTGGCAGAGGATGCTCTGCTTCATCTGACTCTTAATCTATTTCAGCTGCTTAGGAGTGACAGGGGTCAAGGACAAATGACATTTAATCATGTGTGGTAGCCAGTGCTGCCTGCAGAGGAGAAATCAGTAAAGTTCCTTTGTGTTCTAGGAAGAAACTCAGCGCTGCTTCCATGCACATTAAGGAGAAATGCTGCCCTTCAAGCCCCGTCAGATTCTGAGCAATGCGACAGGCCACACACCACGCCTCCTGGCAGGCCTCAAAAGGACACGATGCTTTTGCTTACCTGAAACCATTATTTTTTGCAGTAAGCTTCATTTCCTCCAACCACCTGACTCTAACTTGTGCAAAATAGCTCCGTGAGCAGTAAGCACCCATCACGGTGACGCTTTCCTTTAGCAGAACCCTCATGTGTTTATATAAATTAGTCCACAATTGGAAATTACATTGTTGTTCCAAAATAAGGGCAGGCAACATGTAACCCCGGGAAGAACAATGGTCTGGACACGGAAGTCCAGACAGGACTATTATGGAAAATTATGGGGGATGATTAATCAGCTGGCCTCTTCCTGGGCACGGCCATCCTCACATACAATCTTTGTGCTAACGCAGCTACTTTCTGGTAATAAGTTACCATAAGAGAAGTGTAATTAGCTGTTGGGATTCATTAGCTCCGGTCAGTGCATCACTGGTACAACATCTTCCTTGCCAGTTTACTGCTTGTTAATGGGGAGCGATGATGTATTTGTACCTCTACGGAACAACAGTGAAGGACGCAGGACTAATCTGAAGTCCTGGCGGTCTGTCCTTTTATGTCGCAGACTGAAAAACTGAAAATGAGTGTATGACACAGAGGAAGAGCCCAGGGTCCTAAAAAGCCAGTGTGGAAGGCTATCAGCCCATTCACACATATTATTACTAAATATTGCTTCTTCGGTTAAACCTGTTGGAGGCAAGAACACGTTGACCAAGCATGAAACCTGGACAGGGCTGTCTTCCCTTCAGCTTTTCCCTGCTTTAGAAAATTTTGTAGTGGGTACTTCTAGAAGCTTCTGTCAGTTTAGAACAAGAACTTACCAGACTTAAGGAGTAATGACTTTTACTTTCAATTTATTCTCAATTCTGTTTCCAGAATAAGCAATCGGCTTTCTGTGACACAATGAAGATCCCATCCCAGAGAGGCAGACAGGGGCCCCACGGGGCTGTGCAGGAAGGCAAGGGCTAATTCTCTCTGCTCACCCCAAAGGCACCTCTGCTTCCTATGAGACCCCCACACTACTGTTGAGTCAGTGTTCAGAGACCCCACCTCTCACTCTTCCACAGCACAGCTGCACAGGGCAATGGAAAAGAACCCAGGGAACCAGACCTCCCGCTGAGCCTCCACCGCCCCCGCCTACTCCTGCAGTGATTGTCAAACATCCCTGAGTAAATCTGGTGGACTTCTCCACTGGCCCGCACAGTGACGGGACAAAGTCGTTATCCTAGGAAAGGGGGCCAGAGGGCATAGAATGGCACATGGAGACTTTTCTACTCACTTACTTGAAATAGTCTTGGTCAATTAGAGGGAAACTAAATTTTATTTCAAATATTCTTGGTTAATTAAGGACCAACCAGACTCAAGAAAAAGAGGATGTGGGGGCAGCAGAATGTGGAGAAGCACAGTGCAGCACAGATAGCATCCAGCTCTGCATGCTGACATCAGGTGGTGGCAGGTGGTGAGGCCTCTGAATTGCTGCCTTCTTTTTTTTTTTTTGACGGGGAGTTTTGCTCTTGTCGCCCAGGCTGGAGTGCAGTAGCATGATCTCGGCTCACTGCAACCTCTGCCTCTGGGTTCAAGTGATTCTCCTGCCTCAGACTCCTGAGTAGCTGGGATTACAGGTGCCCACCAGCTCACCCGGCTAATTTTTTATTTTTAGTAGAGATGGGGTTTCACCATGTTGGTCAGGCTGGTCTCGAACTCCTGACCTCAGGTGATCCACCCACCTTGGCCTCTCAAAGTGCTGGGATGACAGGCGTGAGCCACCGCATCCAGCCTGAACTGCTGCCTTCTGAGTGCCTTTCATGCCTCTCATTGCTGATGTTTTCCTTCCTCCAACAGGATCACATCTACAAGCTGGATATCTTCACTTAAGGTTCATCAACAGGGGCATGGCCCCACGTGGACTCTGCTTGTTCTGTGAGCTCTACTAACTCACGGGTTGTTTGGCCCAACTTTGGTAAATGTCAGTTTTATTTATTTTCAAAAAATGCCACTTTGAAAAGGGAAAGAATAAACAGCATGAAAATCGATGTGTTACAGTGCTGGAGAGGCTGGGTACGTAAGCAGTAAATGAAAGTGTTTGGTGTGCTCTTTCTTCTTCAATTTATGGTTAATAGATTTGTTTGCTTCTCCTCCAGGGAAGTTACTTCTTATGCAATGTAATGTAATTTGGGAGGCAGCAGGAAGAAAAATTACATTTTTAATGTCAAGAAGGTATGAAGGATTTAAAGAATGAATCAGCTTTTTATTTTTCAGGGAGCTAATACCCTGTACTAATGTTTTATAGAAATATCTATTAAACATCATTTTAAACCAATTGATAATTCACTAAACTTTTTCATTGAATTTCTTTTAAAGTGAGTAATTTGTTCATATTAATGGAAAAATCCAAATATTCATGTCTTCATAGGAAGAATGACTATTCATTCACACTGAAAAGATAAATTAAATATTTGCTTGTCCTTTTAAAAGAAGCCCATATTTGCAACCAAATTACAGGATACATAATTTAAAACAAATCTCAGTCGGAGTGTGCAAATTTTCATAATTAAGTAGATCAAACTTTGCAGAAATAAGTGATGAAAACTTTAAAAGGGAATAGCATGATGGGGGATTTTATATTAATCATTTATATTCAAGGAGAAATCATTATACTCTCACTTTTTCTAGCTTAGGAAAACAAAATAGTGTTTGGGAAGAAATTATCCCCAGTACTATTTCAGAGAACAAAAATGCCAGGAAGAACTTTGGACAATGATACTCCTTTTGGGGAAGAAGGGCCATCTGAAAGAAATGAAAAATGAAGCTTTTTCGAACTTATCCTAATGGAAAAGACAGGGCACATGCAAAATTCCTAACAGATACAAAGCTCAAGGGCTACAAGATAGAAACTTTAAGCCAGCTTCAAGTAAAAAGCTTTTATATGTAAAGAAAGAATGTGTTAGTAAGAGAGAGGTGGATCAGCCACGGAGATACTGAAAAAAGGAATATTGTCTTCTGAGGCATTAATTAGGGAAAACATATCCCAGCTTGTCCAGTCTGGGGCATATAATGATGACCTAAATGCATCAGGCTGTCTTATCTTAATGATATTATGCAGTAATTTCAACTGCAAACTCCAAGGATTCTTCTATTTGCCACTAAGTGCAAAGTATTACCTTTTCTATGTATGGATATGTTTAGATAGACACATACTTACCATTTGTGTTACAACTGTCTGCAGTATTCAGGACAGTGTTGTGCTATACAGGCCTGTAACCTAGGAGCAATAGACATATCATACAGCCTAGGCTGTGTCATAAGCTATAACGTCTAGGTTTGTGTGAGTGCACCTTATGGTGTTTACGGTGTTTCCATAAGAATGAAATGGACTCAAGATGCATTTCTCAGAACACGTTCCTGTTGTTATGCCATGCATGACTGTATAAAGCACACCTCCTTCTGACTGGGTGGGAGGAAGTGATCTGGACGTGTTGGGGTTGCACCACAGGAGACCCGACCCCTCGTCACTGGTGGAGCTGCTGAGATGGGCAGCCAACTGTCTTTTCTGAGGAGCTCCTAAGATCACCTTACTCCTCCTCACTCCACTGAACTCTGTCCCCTCCCATTGAAGAGGACTGTCACTGCTGAGCACTGACTCAATAAAATCACTTCACATCTTTACTAGACACACTGATCAGGACTAAGCTGCCCGGCCAGGAGCTTCCTCTGCTCTAGGACCAGGTGTGGGAAAATGGGGTGGAGTGGGGTGAGTGGTGTGTCTCATCTGTTCCCATGTCCACACAGAGTCCTTCTCATTTTCAAGAACCTGGATTAAGAGTGCTGAATTCAGGCTGGGTGCATTGGCTCATGCCTGTAATCCCAGCACTTTGGGAGGTTGAGGCGGGGGGATCACTTGAGGTCGGGAGTTCAAGACTAGCCTGGCCAACACGGTGAAACCCCATCTCTACTAAAAATACAAAAATTAGCTGGGTGTGGTGGTATGTATGTAGTCCCAGGCACTCGGGAGTCTGAGGCAGGAGAATCGCTTGAACCCAGGAGGCGGCGGTTGCAGTGAGCTGAGATCACGCCACTGCACTCTAGCCTGGGCAACAGAGCAAGACTCCATCTCAAAAGAATAAAAGAAAAGGGTGCTGAATTCAGCTGACACATGCCCCTCATCTCTGGCCAAGACTGGGATGAGCTAGTTTGGGGCTCATGATACAACACTTTAAAAATACTTTCTCAAAAAGATTCTTTTTAACAGATGAATAATATTGGCAGCCAACTGAACTTAACATAAAAATAATAATAATTCCTCTTCTTACCTGTGGCTAATGCAAGAGTAAGCCACAGAAAATAAACGTCCTTGGAGCTTTGTAGCCACAGTGTGATTATCATTAACATTACTTTGTGAAGGGGCGTTTCTCAAGGTCACTCTAGAATTAGAGGCACCGTAGGACCAAGCACTCATCCATTTTATGGGTTAAAATGACTAATTGAGGGTCTGAGTTTAATTACAATCGTAAGCAAAGGCACAGCGCAGATACTTCGACGGGCTTAATAACATTCTTATGTACACAAAGATACATGGAAAAAATTAGGGTTGTATATTGTTGTCCTTTAGGACAAGACACTGAAGTGGGAATAGAATAATAAAAATAAATAAACGACTCAGCGGCACCGGGAAATGAGCTGCGGAAGTCAGCCAGCCAGCCTTATGCACATACTTCAGCTGGAGATAAAGTCCTAAGTATCCATGACTAAATATAATGCGACTATACAGGAGTGCAGATCACAGTTGTTTTATTGAGCTAGCTGCTAGATTAAAAGGTAAAAAAGTATGCTCTGCAAGCTTCTACCCATAGTTCACCCTGAAATGATGATAACGGCCACAACGGGATCTTTAGGATATGCATCGGTGATATTTTAAATGGGAAATGCAGTCATGTTTCACAGAAAATCCACAAAGCATCAGGTCTGTACACAGCTGCTAGAGTCGACGTCCTTAAATGACACTGATATGGTGTCACATCCCCTGCGTAAGAACCTCAAATGACTTCTGGCTGTCCATAGTGTCAGAAAAATCCATGCAATGTTCAGAAGCTAGTTCAATGTCGGGAGGAAAAGGAAAGGTTGGCTCATAAATAAGAGCAGAACACACAGAAATCAGATCCGTGTGTGGAGAGACCCTCATTTCATGGCCATCCAGTCAAGAGGTTGGATACGAACCTTCTTTGGCCGAGACAGCCACATCTTGACTTGTAGAACTCAATCCTGCTACAGGTAGTGTTTGGTTTTGTAGCTAAGCTACAGAGGGGAATGGCCTTGTGCACAGAGAAAAACAGAAAAATATCTTTGATCTGGGTTGTTTGTTGAGTGTGTGGGCACTGTTTGGGGACAGGCAGCATCTCTGAGTTGTCTATCTCCTCCTCTTCTCAGTGCTGCATCCTCAGGCGGCTCCTTGGCTTCCTAGCTTAGCAGCCCCTCTCTTATTTTCTTACTGGAGTGACCATAATAGATTCCTAGGGCTGTCAGAACCGAGTACCACAAACTGGGTGGCTTAAAACAACCGAAACTTATTATCTCACGTTCTGGAGGCCAGAAATCTAAAATCAAGGTGCCAGCAGGGCCATGCTCTCTCTGAAGGCTCTTGGGAAAATTCCTTCCCTGCCTCTTCCTAGCTGCTGGTGTTGCAGCAATTCTTAGTTATCCCTGAATTGTGGCTGCAACACTCCAATCTCTGCCTTTGTCTTCACAAGGCCTTCTTCCCTGTGTGTCTCTCTGTGCATATGTCCTCTTTTTATAAGATGCCATTCATTGGATTTAGGGCCCACCCTTATCTAGCATGACCTGATCTTCATGAACTAATTGTATCTGCAAATACCTTATTTCCAAATAAGATCACATTCTGAGGTTCTGGGTAGACAAGAATTTTGGGGGAAGATTTATTCAACACACCACAGTGACTTCAGCCAACATGAGCTTGTCCAGAGCGGAGCCAGCTCAGTGTTCCCTGGTTAGCGTTCAGACCATGGTCCCTCAACACATGTTTTTGGTTGAAGGTGATGATTATAGCGGCCACAGGTTAAGAGATGGATTTGATCACACGATGTGCAAGGAAACAACAATGAGTGCAAAACTGAACTGATTTCAAGGTCTGAACCTCACTCTGTATGAAATTCATTTCCCTGGAGGACTCCTTCATCATAAAACAAAACAGAGAAGACTAACAAAATAACCTCATTTATTCTTACATCCTAAGCCTCTCCAACATTTTGCCACATTTGTTTGGGGCCATATTTTAAAATGTTTTTTTGTTAAAAATGGATGCTTGAATGTGGCAGAATTGGAGCAAAAGGAACAACTAGCAAAGGGGAAGAAATGAAGAAGGGAGCGTTAGTGTGCCTGGGATTAGGGGTGGTGGGGAAGAGGTAGTGGAGGCAGAGCGTAGAAATGAAGCCCTTCCCTTCTGATCACCCACAGCTCTAACCCCCGCAACCCCACCTCCCCATGCGGCTTGGCCTCTCACAATCTAGCTGCCATCATCCTTATCAACTAAGGCCTCCAACAAAATTTAAGGCTTTTTTTTCCCCATTTCTATCCTTTTTCCTCAGTGACAGACAGATACTCCAGGAACACACAGATAGATCTGCTTTTTAAAAATTCAATTTCTTGTCCCCAAATGAATTTCAAACGAAAAAGGACCAAGGGCATTAACTTTTCATTTTACATTTCATATGTGCTTAAATTTTTGCTATGTCAACATGAAATAGCTTCCCATGAAGATTTTCCATTCCTTTCTAGAGAAGGCAAAGCAAGTGTCTCCTCTCTTTAGAATGCTCCCTGTAAGTGTGCCTCCTTCACTAGTTTACGACCTGGAGGTGGTAGGGAATGCGGTGGCTTTGGGGCATGAAGTGGGGACAGCCACTGATATTGGTACAATATCCACTGCCTAGAGGAAAGCCTGAGAAACTGGACAGAGCCTATTAAGCCTGCATGAAATTGTCTAAAGACAGAATAGTGTCACATTGTCAGGTTCTGGCTAAGACTTAGGCAGATTTTACTGACTTAAATTTATCTCTAATAAGCTTTTGGACATTTAAGAGCAATATAATTTGCATTCATAGATTTTTTTTTCCAAAAAATGAAAAGGTGACCTCTTTAAAAATAGTAATTCCTTAAATTCTTAACCTTGGCTCCCCACCCTGAAATCACATAAACAAGTCTGAATCCTGCTAGGAAGAAAAATCAAGAGTAATGATTTTCAATAATGACCTGATGAATTTACTTTTACCTACCACGTGCTCCTTCTGCTGGATTTCCAAGCTATATTAGTTTAGGAAACAGTATTCTAGGAAAAGAGTTTTATTTTCTTGGATGTTTTATTTTCTTTATATATTCCTGAAACAATAGCTACAGAAGCAAACCAAAAATATCAACTCATCTTAAAGTCACTGGCAAAAGAAGAAAGGAGTACTGGAAAAACAATGTCAACATTATTATCTAAAATATGCCTTAAAATATAGTCTTATTTTAAAACACAAAAAGGCACCCACAGTTCTAGTTGTCTACATGAACATCAAACGTGGAGGTCAAGAGACTTGCACTGGGCTGAGTGGCTAATGCTGTCCAAGGTAGCTACGCACTCTGTAGGTCCTAGCAGGGAAGAATTTGAAGTAAGAAAGAAGGGAGAGGGAGAAGACCACTGGTATTTACAAGCCAAATGATGTTGGCCACATGGATGCCACTCCGTTTATCTCTGGAAGCAAATTTAAGGAACCAACAGAGAGGAAAGTGTTGTCACGTCAGCACGTGGTGGTTGTGTATTGTTTTAAGCACAGATCTGTTAGCAGTCTCCTATCCCATAACTTTGAATTTCCTCTCTGTGTGGTAGGGTGGGGATGCTCTGAAACCAGAGTCAGGATGTGGCTCAAGTCCTGGCTTCATGACTTAACTACACATGAGCTCATTGGGCTACGATGCATATGAGAATCAACAACGTATCTGAAGTGGAACTTTCAGGCCCCTGGAAGACAGAAATTTTATGAATAATAACACTTACTTTAATTTTATTTAAAAATCTAGTCTCTATTAGTGGTGCATCTCAAACTCTTCTAGAGTCCTTTCAATGCTGGGTAGCGAGTGCTGGCCTCTGCTGCCCTCCGTGATGCTTTCCCATTGCATCATTTCTATGCTTAGCCCAATCTCACCTGACCCTTCAAGGCTTTTTAGGCCACACCTGGCTGTCAGTCATTTTCTCACCAGTTTTTCCTCCTGTACTGCCATGATCATAACACTAAATTGCCACTAGGCTGTTGTGCTGGGGCTCACCGGCTGAGTGCCATTTCTTCCACTCAGTCATGAGTTTCTGCAGGGCAGAGTCTGCCCTCTCTCAGCCTCCTTAGCCCTCCCCAGCACAAAGCAGGTGGTCAGCAAATGCTCCTGGGATAAAACTGCTGCATAGCAGAAGCAGCACAGGAAGTCATTTCTTTAATGTGAATAGTGATCTTGGCTTTGTTGGAAAAATGAAGAATGTAAATACACTTGCATACTAAAATCTAAAGCCTTCTGTCATGATATGGACGACTGTGACTGTTCTGGTGTCACAGATGTCTGCATGACAAACTGAATCAAATGGCATCATTTTTTGCTTCCTATTATGTGGTCACTCCTGGCCAGCAGCAGAAGCAGCAGCAAGTGTTGAGCTGCCGTATGTGTGAATAGACAGGGATGGGGAGTTATTCTGGTCTCACCAAACTGTGCTCTAGCAACACAACCCAGACCCTAAACTCAGCCAGATGATGTGTAAAGGGGACCCGTGAGCCTACACTGGTCTAGCTTCTTCATCTACTTTTTCATCAAAGGATGTCAAATGTACTTTAATAAAGGTGGTAGCCTATGTCCTTTCAAACACCACAAAGACATACTTATGCTACTATATTAATCAGAGAGCATTTTAACAGACAGAGCTAGCCAGGTCCTTATTGATTACACTTCTACAATTGCTTCTGAGACAGTTCCTTCTGCATTCTTCACTAGCGACCCTGACACTGTGAAAGTAGGGAATACTAGCAAGGGTAAAACAGTTTTAAATAGTTGTGAATAAGTGAAATAGAAAAAAATCAGGCATGGGAGTTCAGAAGAGCCTACAATTTTAGCTTTGGAGGAGTTATATTTCTTCTGGTGGGACAGATGTTTGCCAAAGGATAACAGAATTTAAGGGGTTATGAAATGGATGCCTCAGTAGGGGGTTTCAGGGTACTGTATATTTGCCATATGGTAGCACCTATCCAGAGAAATCACGTCAGATGTTCATGATTTCGTGACTCGGACGAAAAGCAGAATTGTCAGAGGATTCCCATTCCTGCCCATGAACGCATGTAGATATTCGTGGAGGCAGGCTCTTATCTTGCTCTGTGCACACACATTCACACAAACACACACCGCCTCTCAAGACTGGAGGCTGAGAGCACTGTGATGAATACTCATGAGATGATGATTATTAATGCCACTGAGGTGGATTTTGTTCCTTCTCAGTAGAGACTGGTTGTTATACCTAGACACTGATCAATTGTAGGAGAAATGGCAGCTTTGAACCATTTCAACTAAAACAATCCTGTATGTTTCACTTTCAAAATACAGATTATTTGGCTAGGTGTTTTTAATCACCCCTTTTGCCCCTATCCCAGCAACTTCATCCAGCAGAGATTTGCAACTTTGGTACAAAATACAACACTTTTGGGAGCACGGTTTCTAGAGTTTAGAAGAATCATATCTTGGTAACTACTTTCCTTCCTAAGAGCAAAAATTAAACAAGATATAAAGTTGATTCTAAGAAATCTCAATAGATTCCTGATGATTTTTGTGAAAAACGCATCAGGAGAGAATCACAACACATTTGCTACTTTTATTATTTAAAAAACCATTTAATACAACAGGCCTTATTAAAGAGCTATTTCTAAGAATTACAGAATCTTACAGTCAAACAGAGAATTTTTAAAAGGAGAATTTTTAAAAAATGGCTACTTGTGACAGTTAACCAGATCCCTATGTATCTGTTATGAACTCTGCCCAACCAGTCAGCCTGCCTGGTTGTGCTATATGCATGATATAATGTGAAATTACCAAGAACTATTGTTTTCGGCCAAAGAAAATGACTTATTTTGGGTTGGAATAAAAATGTTTGTTTTTCACCTTAGACCTAAGAAATCATGTGAAATAAGTCTAACATTAATTAGGTAGAGAAAAATACCTATATGTCTTTATTACCTGGTTAGAAAATTTAAAATTAACTTCTTATACTCCGTTGCCACATCAACATTCATCTTTTCAGAATGGTCTGATCCTCAGTAAAAGAGCCACTAAAGTTATGGAAAGAGACAGTGTCTGGCCAGGGGAAGATGGTGGGAGGAGGCACTCGTGACACAGGACTGACCTTAGGCACCCGGTGGCGTTACGCAGCACCTGTGATGAATGCAGCTGTATTTTCCGATCATCCTGAAGAGGCGAATTTTCCCAGCCTGAGTGGGGGATAATCACCGCGTTGGTCAGTACTGCCAGGGCATCCTGGATGATTGGCATTTTGAGTGCATCGCATGAGGAGAGGTTCCAAAGGACTCCTGCAAGAGACACACAAAAAGAGCTTTTGGGTGGCCACGAGTTTTTCTCATCTCAAAACTGTCTTCCTTATTTGAGTTAACGGAGCTGGCAGGAAGGAGGAAGATACTGTGGACACACATCCTAGAGTGTGTCCTTAATTTTAGAACATTCATGTGAACCCATTAAAAGCATTCTGTGAAAAATCTGATGAGTGAGCAGAGGAATTGTGACATGATTATCTTTATTTCTTCAGGGAGCATAATCAAGGTTGCGAGGTCTGATTGAACTGAGGCTACCAACAACGCTCTGTTCCATTTTAATACAATGGACTCAAGTTGCTAAATTCTAACCAAGACCAAAGAGATGTGAAAGTTATTTGAAATGGACTAGTAGAGCATCTTTGTTTTACCCAAGACCTCAGTGTGCACATGTGGTTGCCATGAAAGCTAAGTGCTTTCATAAACAACCAGCTACCATGGGTAGGACCCTTATGAGAATCCGGCATCAGGTCAGATGACAACTGGCTCAACAAGCAATTTAAACTGTTGCCCCTTGTGACTGTTTTGTCAGCTTTTCTCTGAAAGCAATGCTCATGGAGGACCTACAGAATGTTCCTCCTTAAATAATGACAAAGGGAGAGGTGAGAAGAAGAGGGCATATCCACAATGGACAGAGCGTCACAGTAATTCATGCAGGCAGGGCAATGCAAAATGTTAACGACAAATAGAATGCTTTAGTTTTTAAAATATTTTTTAAAAGGAGATATTCTAGAAAAGGTCATAAACATTGCATATATATTATAACATCATTTGAAAATGCTTTTAAATAATTATTCTTTTTTTGTTAGGACAGTCTACATAAAGAAAAAAAGGAACAGAGAATAACATTCTATTTTTCTTTGAAAGAAAGCCTGTATACACCCTGAACCTAAACAGGTACCATCACTGCAGATATTGGAAAGAAAACACTATAGTTGTCTTTAGAAATAGAACTTGTAGCTTATGTTTTTAATGAGCTTTCGATATATTTTAATGAAATGCGATTTTGTTCCATCTACTGTGTTATGAATAGAACAAACAGAACATGTTTATTTCCAAAATTTGTTTTGTTGGTTCCTTGCGTTGCGCATGTTGAACTATCCAAGGACATTAATAATACAAATCTGACTGTTAATAACTAAATAAGTGACTATAAAAATAAAGCGACTATAAAGTTCAATAAAAATGTGACTACAGAGGCAAACTCAACTGTCTTTAGAAATACCATTTGCTGGAAATTTTATTGAAGTGAATGCAAAGGAAACAAAATGTTTTTAGTGCCCAGCATGCATAAAATAATCCTTCAGTACAGGGGGTTAACCTGAAGGCAAATCTAGCTTCTCTTTTTTTATGAATAAAGTATTATTGAAGCACAGCCATGTCGGTTCATTTTTAAATTTTTTACATCTGCTTTTGTCCTATGAAGGAATAGCTGGGTATTAGTGACAGAGACTGTGCAGCCCACAAACCATAAACAATTTACAAACTGTCCCCTTACAGAAAAATTTTGTCCAACTGTGCTTTAGCGAATTTGACCATTTTATATACACTTTCGTTTGTGCTTGTATTGCCATTAGTATCCTAAATTGAGTACACAAAAAGTGCTCAATGGTACACAGAAGGTGCTCAGAATATATTCTGATTTGGACTAATTTGAAATACTAGGAATATTAACATATGCATCTATCTTGTTTTAAATAAAACACAAAGCTGCTTATTCATCCATTGAGAAACGTTTTACCAAAGTTTGGTAATCTAAATAATCAAAATGACTTCATTCATTTCCAGCCTCACAAAAATGTTAATTTTTAGAGTAAAATAATTGATTTTGCAGTTTTAAATAGTATATTAAAAAGAAATTAGTATCTACCCCAGTATTTGAGGATAACTTTCAGGAATACCATGTTAAGACATTTGTGTCTGCTCTTCAAAGTATACAATGCGAAAATATACGAACAAAATGTGCATTTTTTTCATTCCCAAATCCAGACTCAAAATACCAATATCTAAAAATTGAGGCTTATAAATGTTTTAAAATATGGGTGGCATATTTTGCTGTATGGTATATATCCTTTAAAAACTAAATAGCAGGCAGGGTGCAGTGGCTCACACCTGTAATATCAGCACTTTGGGAGGCTGAGGCAGGTGGATCACGAGGTCAGGAGCTCGAGACCAGCCTGGGCAACATGGCAAAACCCTATCTCTACTAAAAATACAAAAAGTAGCTGGGTGTGGTGGCGTGTGCTTATAATCCCAGCTACTTGGGAGTCTGGGGCAGGAGAATTGCTTGAACCTGGGAGTGGGGGGATTGCAGTGAGCTGAGATCGTGCCACTGTACTCCAGCCTGGGTGACAGAGCAAGGTTCCATCTCGGGAAAGCAAGCAAGCAAACAAACAAACAAAATAGCAGAGAGAAACCTTTGCATTTTTTTTACATGCAATGAGTATGAAAATCTCAAGGCTTTCTATGAGAATACAGCTATTTTTACTGTTTTCTTACAAACAGAAAAGAAATAGGGAAAGGGAGGAACGAAATCAAAGAAAACCTAAAGGCCAAATCTAGTACCTGTCAAGAAGTGAAAGAATGGAAAGGCAGATGCAGTCTGGGATATCTTTTTAGAGGCTGTTCTATCTCCTTCACTTTTCCTTAATTAGTTAATTAGTGTAACCTAATTCAGAATCACGAACAAACAGAAGTTCACATTCATTCCACCTTTCCAGGCTGTCTCCATCTGCGAGTCACATTCCAGTGAACTGATCACAGTACTTGATCCATATCTCTGAACCTTCTATCTCAATTTATAACTGCAATGCACAATGCTTCCTGGACTTATTACAACTGCAATGAATCTCTATCAAGCAACTTTATCACCTCTGGATGAAGTCTTGGTAAAGTGGATGGAACGTGGCAGATTTTCTTGAGGGGGAATTCAGCAAACCAGCTGCATGGGGTCGTCAAAATTTTGAGTTTTGGTTAGATTACCTGGACATGAGACAGGTTTAAGCATAGAAGCAGCAGTTTCTGGAGTTAACTGAGATGAAGATTTATATCATCTGGCAGGAGTAAAAGTGGGAAACAACTGGGAATTCCACATCTTTCCTGCTACACACACACACACAGACACACACACACACACGTCTTGACTGACGGAAGAGAGATTAGTGGAGAGAACTGGACGTATCTAGGCATCCTCTGAACAAATGGAAAATAAATTTTTTGCTCAAACTTTTACTTCACTCCTCCCTCCCCTTTTCCATAGTGGTTTAAAATATGTCCACAAATTCTTGGACATTTCCTTCAAATGGTGGAGCCTAATTCTTCTCTCCATGAGTGGGGATTTGATTTAGTGACTCATTTGTGACCAATGAAACATGGTGGAAGTGACTGTGACTTGAGACTATGTCATTAAAAAGGCTTTGTGGCTCCCTCCAAACCCTCTCTCAGATTGTTATTTGAGGGGAAGCCAATTGTCATGCCATCATGAGGATCCTCAGGCAGCGTTATAGACAGACCAGCATGGCAAAGAACTAGGGCTTTCAGCTGAAATTTTGGAAGTGGATTTTCCAACCCCAACCAAGCCTTCGAATGACTGCAGCCTCATGACAGACCCTGAGCCAGGACCACCCAAATCTGTGGCTCCTACTTGCACTCCTCACACTTAGACAGTGGGTGATACAAATGTTGGTTGTTTTAAGCTGCTAAATTGTGGAGTAATTTGTTATGCAGCAATAGACAATATACCTTCCCTTTCCTATGAAGCTCCCACTCTCTCTGTTGCTTTCTTCTCTCTGCTTCACTTTCCTATCCCTTTGCCTTTCTACAATGGATGGACTCATTTTTCCCTCTTGCCTTTCCAGGACACTTTAATTCTTACTCCTCTCTTACCTAAATCCACTTGTTGCCTTATTCCTTCCAAATTCCAATGTGAGAGTATACAAGATATAGCAAGGATGATCCAGCTACACTTTGTAACTAAATTTAAAATGCATTTTAAGTGACAAGTATTTAATTTAAAAAAATGTATCATTCTTCACGTTTGCAATTCAATAAGTGACCCAACACTTTCTTTAATTTGGAATAATCCTGCTGTTATTTCCAACTGCTGTCTTAACAAATCACCACACAGGGGCTTGAAAAACACAAATTTATAGGTTTGTGTTTGGAGGTCTGGAGTCTGAAATGGGCTGGCAAGGCTGGCTCCTTCCAGAGGATCCCGGGGAGGATGTATTTCCTCATCTTGTCAAGCTCCTGGGGGCTGCCTGCATCGCATTCCTTGGCTTGAGATCTTACATCCCTCTGATTTTGGCTTCCATCATCATATCTCCTTCCTGGACTCTGACCGTCCTACCTCCCTCTCATAAGGGCACTCTGATCACATTGAGCCCACCTGGATAATCCAGGATAATCTCCCCATATGAAGCCCTCCTACCTTAGTCATACCTGCAAAGTCCCTTTCACCATGAAAAGTAACATTTACAGGCTCTGGAAATTAGGGCGTGGGCTTTTTTTTGCACGGTAGGGACATTATTCAGTCTACTACATATCCCTTCAAAAATAACCTGTTATGCTTAAAATAAAATTAAACTTCTTATGGTAGCCTCATGATCAGGCCTTTCTCTAAATCTCTAAATTCATCTTGAATCACATTCATTCATTCATTTATCCATTCCATAATATTAAGGACCTAGTACATGCATGGTTCTGTTTGACGTGGAGTGGAGACATCAGTGAAGAAAACAAAAAATCCCTGTGCTGGTGGGCCAGGTACCATATAGCTTTAGTCACTATGCTCCAGCCAAAATGGCCTGTTTCTTCTTGAACACACAAGCTTCTTTGTGTCGCGGATCCCTGGACTTGCTGCTGCCTCATTCTGGAACATTCTTTCCTAGATCTTTTCATGGCCAATCCTTCTTCCATTCACGTCACCTTAAATGTGCTAAACTCAGAGAGGCTTTCCTGGATCAGTCTAGTCTACCTTCCCAGACGCTTGCTGTCAGATCTCCTATTTAATTTCAGCAGAAACCTCAACACTAATTCATTCTGTCATTTGATCACTGTTCCATCCTCCAACAGGGTCCCAGGCATAAAATGAAAGCAGACACTTGTCTGAATGCCCATCGTATGCAGAACACAGAGCTACAGAATCCCTGGCATACAGAATATGCCCTGACAAACATGAGTGTTCACCAAACAAGCACTAAAGAAAAATAAAAAATAACAGCTGGATGGTATGATCTTATAGGATGCCATGTGCTGTAAGCATCGAAACTTCTGTAAGTATTATAGCGTTAGCAAAATGACGTCATGCCTAGAGAAAATAAAACAGCAGCTGCAAGATGTAATTTCACAAATAATAAATCCAAACGAGAATAGAAAAATGTTATTTAAGTGGGAGTATTTACTTTGAATCTACAGAAATTCCACTTTTAGCTAGTAGAGAAAAATTTATAGCACTGAAACATATTAATCTGCTTTGTATTAAAAGGCTTATCTCTGGTGCTTCATTTGGGTAATTTTCTTATATTAACTCCCTGATAATTCTAAATTAGCCCAGGTAATACTAAAATTTCAATCTGAGGAAAAACTATAAAACTGATGGGATTCACACCAATTTTCAGCATTCATAACAAATTACCCTGTTTGTTTATATCTGAGGATAACATGAAAAATGGTTTAATATTTTGGTTGATGGTCACTAGAAAATTTAAATTTCCCTGATGAAAATATGCTAATTCCTTCCAGATTATAATCTGTGATAAATTTGTTTTATTAGCATCTTTCTTTTATTATTTCCATCCAATAGCTTTCCTTTATCAGCGTAAAATTATTGCTGTTCCAAATATAATTTTGAAAGTTTAATTGAGAAGACATTTACATATACTAAAGATATTTAAAAATATAGTTTATTTTTATTTCAGGCACAGAATGGCTCTTTTCCTTGATATTATCCATATTCATGAGCAATGATTGGTTTAATAAAAATTCCTTAATAAAACCTTAATTACTTTCATTTGCTTCTTTATAATGCTTTAATAGAGGGTAATTGTAGTTTCTTTTTACTGAAAGAGATGAAGACTATCTTGGTTTAAAAAACCCCAGATGAACAAAATGAATGTTTTAATAAAAGCAAGTTTTAAATGATGGTAAAATCAAACACTGCCTGGTGGCTATGCAGGACTTTACGACAGCCCACTGGCTTGCTTTCAGCTCTTTAGACCTAGCATGAATCCTCTCATGTGGGTGAGGCTCAAACCAAGCCCAAAGGAAAGCTGGGCTTCATTCATTTTAAATAAATGTTTATAAAAATGTATTTAAAATTAATTAGTGAATTAAGCATCTACTTAGTGTATTTATGAGGATTTATTTTAAACAAATTTGTCATTTCTTTTGGGAGTGACAGTTTGTGTACCTGGGGGGAGGGGGAGGAAAAAGGAGAAGAATGGGGACAAAACAGTTGTTTTTTTTTTGAGATGGAGTCTTGCTCTGTCACCCAGGCTGGAGTGCAGTGGTGTGATCTCGGCTCACTGTAAGCTCTGCCTCCTGGGTTCACGCCATTCTCCTGCCCCAGCCTCCCAAGTAGCTGGGACTACAGGCGTGCACCACCACACCCGGCTAAATTTTTTGTATTTTTAGTAGAGATGGGGTTTCACCATCTTAGCCAGGATGGTCTCGATCTCCTGACCTCATGATCCACCCGCTTTGGCCTCCCAAAGTGCTGGGATTACAGGCCCGCCACCGCGCCCGGCCAAAAAAAGTTCATTTTTTAAAAAAACCAGAGTTAGGCTTGGCTGACGGTGGGAGTGGGAGGGGGAGGGGTATAAAGGGGCTGTCACCACTACCTCCTCCACCCACACCCATTCACACTTTGAGTCCCTAGTGTGTGGAGGTTGAATGATTAAAATATAGAAGCCCAGGACACCCTGAAGTCCTGTTATACTATTGTGTGTGGGCATCTGCTATACAAACGAGTATTTGGATGCATATAAACTCTCAATATGGCCCCGAGAAGCAATAACCCTCTGGCGTGGCTGCTAATTGAGATCATTTTGAGAGTCCTTCTAGATGGAAAACATTCACATACCACACTCACTGAATGCTTTTAAAAAATTAAAGCGTTTATCTTGAGTCGATGTTAGATAAGAGTTTACCAAATGTTGCTGTAATAACAGCTCCTTAGGCCAAGGCTTCTTGTAGGAGTCCCAGGGGTTGGTTGACCACAACAAATGACCTCTACGTTTTCCTCTTTAATATTCCAGAAGAGGAACCTGCTGTGGCCTTTGCAGTGGGGATTACACAAAGGTCGATTCTTTTAGAATTTCAACAGGCTGAATCATCATTCCAGGCTGAGTCTCAGAGAGCCGGCAATGGGAAGAAAGGGCCTCTGAGGCTGATAGGCGTGGGAGGTGAAGAGAGAGAATTGGAGTGCCATGGTCCATAACCGTAAACTCTCATTCTACAGTTGCCACATAACGCTTCAGGTCCAAATACAGAATTTTTTAAACAGAATCACTTAGGCACAAATATTGAGAATTAGGTAGAATTATTCTTGCTCATTTTCAAAATACATACAAAATTTATTTAGCCCCAGAATGGATGAAGAATGAGTTGTCCTTGACATTTGAAAGTAATTCAGATCTTCGCTGTTGCATACAAGGCAAATTCTGGCTTAAACTGACTAAATTTACCTGGGTCTCCATGCAATGTTTTAAATCCGCAGATTCTAAAACAATTTTGTTATAAGATACAGCCATCAATACTAAGGCACTGTCTTGTTCGAAGCCAAAACTGATCCCAGCAACATTCTGATGTTCAAATTTCAGTACCAGCAGCAAACATTAAAAGTTTAGATCAAGATGATAAACATTTAGATGGCAAGAAGCCAGAAGTCATATTCACTTTTTTTTTTTTTTTCAGACAGAGTCTCACTCTGTTGCCCAGGTTAGAGTGCAGTGGCGTGATCATGGCTCACTGTAGCCTCAACCTCCTGAGCCCAAGTGATCCTCCCACCTCCGCCACTTGAGTAGCTAGGACTTCATGTACGTGCTACCATACCTGACTTTTTTTTTTTTTTTTTTTTTGGTAGAGACAAGATCTCACTATGTTGTTCAGCCAGGTCTAGAATTCCTGGACTCAAGTGATCCTGCCACCTCAGCCTCCCAAAGTGCTGGGATTACAGGCAGGAGCCACTATGCCTGACCCTCACCTACATTTTTGATTAGTTTAAAAAATAACCTTCACTTTTGTTTTCAGAGCCTGAATTAATTTTATTTAAAATTAGTTAATATTACAGACAAAAGACTATAATTGACTGATTTTTTTTAAATGAAAATCAAAACTCAGATGTATCTACGATCTCTCTTTTCATTCTAAAATGGAGTATACATATCCTAGTTTCTTTAGAATTCTTCTATTAAATGTTTACCAAAAAGGCACAACAGATCAGGCTCTATTAATGGAAAATAATGCCTGTCCCAAACTGGATGCCTATCTGCAACTGGCAATGCAGCTACTATAAGAAGTAGAAAGCTCTTCACACAGTAGTTTTTTTAAGTAATTATAATTGAAAATAATTTGTATGTCAGTGTTTGGTAGTGGCCATCTGTGAAAGTCATGGGTTCATCTTTGATCACAGCATTTTATAAATGAACCATAGAATTTCGTATTTCTCAGGCCCCAAGAGATCAACAGTTAGGAATACAAAATTAGGCTTGCTTAGAACTATAGCCTTCCTCAATGACCTTGGGTGTGCAAGAACTTTGAAAAAATGTCACCAAAGCACCAAGGCTGAGTTGTATAATCTCTGGAAAGTGGTCCTGGAACTCTTTTCCTAAAAGTTATGACAGTTAAAGACTATACTCTTTTATCTGACAGCTGTCATATTCTTTTATGTGTAAAATGATTTCTTATACTTTGTTGTGTTTCTTGGTAGTTTTGTGCCCTGAATTACATACATTAAATAAAGTAACTTAAGTTTGACTTTTCAATAAATAGCATAATGAGGAAGAGGAGAGAGAGAAAGTGAAAGAGAGAGAGAGAGAGAGATTTAAAGACAAAATACCCCCACTATCTGATTAAAAAAAAGTAAATGCAGGAGGTGAAATCACCATAATTTTTGGCCCTGGGTTAAACGATACTGGGACAGATATATTTTCCTATCCTTGTGTTAGACCATGCTGAGACTGATCAAAAATAATTTAAGTGCTTGCTCTAGGAAACTCTCGCCTGTGAATGTTTAGGCTGTGAACTAGAGAGCTGGCTTATCAAGAGTAATAGTTTGCTCATCATGACCCATTTCAAGACCTTCCCCTCACTGTGCTACTAGTTAAAACTCTGCCCAATCCCCATGGTTCCCCACCTTGCAATACCCCCCTTAAAATCTCCCAGCCAAGGACCTACAGCCTTATAAATACCCTGCCTTCATTTTCCCTTTTGACACTAAGACTCTTTCAAGGGAGCATTTTAGATCCACTGCAGTGAGGGAGGATACTTACTGCAGTATGTCTAACAAACCCAGCTTTGCTGATCAATGGGTTTTTATGGTAGTCTTTGGGGAGCTGACAGCTGACAAACCATATAAATTACTGAAAATGGGTGGATGGCTAATGTCATCTTTGGTAAAAAATAGAGTCTGGCAAATTCTTGAATATTCAGGGGATCCATTATCCATAAAGTCATCACCTTATCTCTATGCATGGAACAAAGGGTATTGAGCTGTTTACAGTTCCATTAAGTACTATAACCCAGAAGTTACACAGCCAGCACACATCTTGGCAAGGCCCCTAGCTGCCATGCCAAACTCTCTGGGTCTCGAGTGAGCACGCATATATAACCTCTTACAAAGATAGAGATGGCTATTGCCTTGGGGTTTCTTTTTTTATAATATAGGTAGCACATCTACCTCATAGGTCCTGTTGATGTCAACATAAGCGCTCTAATTGAATTTGTGGAAGCTTGCTTATCCAAGAGTCCCCGGATTGGAGACCCTGTTATGCACTGGGGCCACTTTAAAGAGCACCTTGGGTTCTACGGCTTTCAAAGAAAAGCAAAGCAACCTTGATGAAGATATGGGGGCAGAATAAAAAGAGCGACAGCTTTTTCACAGAGCATCACTGAACTACATGTCCAAAACAAGACCACATTGGAAAAAAACACAACACAAATTGTAGCCGAAAATATCTAACATCTTTGAGTTCTTGTCATGCACTAGGATTTTTGTTAATCACCTGCATGTATTAACTTATGTAAACCTTCAACCAAGTCCACTTTACAGATGAGGAAACTGAGACACAGAAAAGTTGAGTTACCTGTCAAAGTCATTCAACTTTTGGGGAAAATGAAGGTCAGATAAGAGTCTGACTGTGATGCATATGAACAATCAGACAAATGTCAGACACATAAATTTGCTATTTGAAATGGGAGGGAAGTGATGTGGCATGCTATCCTTTCAAGCAGAATATATGAACACAAGAGAATGTTCTGCTTTTCATCTTTTGCCAGTTCCCTTTTCGCCCCAGGTAATGTAGCTTGAGAAATTTAAAGAAGGCATTTGAGTTCACAGAACGAAGAACATTCAGTTTTATGTGTTTTTAATTGACAGATACAATTGTATGTATGTATCTTTATACAACATGATATTTTGAAGTATATACACGTTGTGTAATGATTAACCGTAGTTAATTAAAAAGAACTTTCAGCTTTGAAACTACTTTTACAACTAATTTTTCTTGCAAGCATTTAATTCTGCTGACCTCTACTAAAACACACACACACACACACACACACACACACACACACACACACACAGCTACAACCTTCTGTGGGAAGCATGGAAGAAACATCAGATTGAGATTTGGGGTAATCAAAAAACCCAATTGTTCATCTATTCACCACACTAATTTCATGACTAGATCTTTTTTTCAGTTACATCAAAATTGTCTGATACTGTATTAGTCCATTTTCATACTGCTATGAAGAAATACCTGAGACTGGGTAATTTATAAAGAAACAGAGATTTAATGGACTTACAATTCCACGTGGCTGAGGAGGCCTCACAACCATGGCAGCAGAAGAAGGAGGAGCAAAGGGTCGTATAACATGGTGGCAGGCAAGTGAATCACGTGCAGGGGAACTGCCCTTTATAAAACCATCAGCTCTTGGGAGACTTATTCACTACCATGAGAACAGTATGGGAAAAACCTGCTCCCACGATTCAATTACCTCCCATGAGGTCCCTCCCATGACATGTGGGGATTCTGGGAGCTACAATTCAAGAAGAGATTTGGGTGGGGACAGAGCCAAACTATATCAGATACTGTTGCTCTATCATAATAATGTCACTGATGATCACGAGTCCTCATTTCCTGAGACATTACCATGTCACATGCACTATTTAATTAAATCCTGACCACAACCTTAGAAGAGGGGTACTGATCTGTGAAGGAAACCAAAGATTAAAGTGGTTACAGAAATCTCCCATGGACAGGTAATGAATGAGAGAGAGAGCTGGGGTATAAACACAGGCTCTCACACTTCCAATTATATTGTTTCTTCCAGACATTCTAATAAGAGATTATTTTTCATGGAAAATATGCTATCACTGGATAATAATATTAACACTCATCTCTAATTTCTGCTGATCATGCTCAAATTTATATTTCTGAGTTTCATTTCTATAATTCTGAATGTGAACATTTATTACTGCATATTTTCCTCCAAACATATTCTCTTCTTCCTTTTGGTTTTTCAGTAGGTATTTTGTGAATGCCTGTTGAGACAAGACATTGCTAGGTACTCTAAGGAATACGCAGTAAATTAGTAAGAGTCCACTTGGGGAGACCAAATTACACTTGCCCAGGGAAAAATAAAACACACTTTATAGAGTTGTAGATGCTAAAGTCCATCAACTGTCAGAGGTGGTGTGTCATGAAAATTCTGACAGTGAAAAGTCACCGTGGGAGGGCATCACGGAAGGTTCTATGGGAGAGGGAGGTCTTCACTGGCCCCTGAAGAATGAGCAGAATTAGCCAGAATGAGAGAAAACATTCAGGTATCAAGAAAAAGGGAGCAAAGGCTTACAGATAAGAAAGGGTGATGGATAACAATCCTAAAGACCATGGGCCTAATTGTAGAGTAGATGCCACCTAAAATATTAATTGAGTAAAAAAGTTCAACAACAAAATGATACTTACATTCGGACAATTGTGGTCTTACACTAGAATAGTATTAGGTCGGTGCAAAAGTAATTAAAAACAATGACAAAAATGGCAATTACTTTCGCACCAAAATATTTCTCATGTGATCCACCTGGGGGGCATTAAGAAAGATACCTATGCACTAGCTTCACCTCTGGAAAATCTGGAAAGTGATCTGGGGCGGGTCCTGCTACCTAAGAATTTTTTTTAAAAAGTAGCCAGAGTGAGGGACCACTGGGGCTGGGAGTTATTTTATCTTAGTCCTGGTGACTTTAACTGACTTCACCAACATCAGCTTCCTCCACTGGCTTTCTCCTGAGAAACAGGAAAAAAAACTCTAAGTTATGACTATAGGAAAGTGACTACTGAGTTTCATACGTGAGATCTTCATACTTTAGCCTAATCGTGACTGAACAACTTCATTCATTTATTTATTTGTTCCTTTGTCTCATTATCCATCCTTTCAGTTGACAAAATCTTCTTTGGGTCCGGAACTGTTTCAAGCGTTAGGGCAAGCAAACCACTAAAGAATTCAATCTCACAAACATTCAGCAGTTTTGGTTCAGTTCTTCCGCAGAGCTGGAAAGACAATGATAGGAAAATGAAAGAAGTGGTCTCAAGCCTCAAGGAGCTTCAGTGGGTGATAGAGGATAAAACAAGAAAGCAAACACATGTGGTATGTGGTTAAGGATGGAGAGCGCCACTGGGGAGGAAATAACAAAGGTTGACGTTGAGAGAAGATGCAGCGTGGAGCTTCCTGGCACTACCAAGAATAGGATGTCACAAAACTCATAATATCAATTAGGCAGAGAGAACGTCCTCCTTGGAAATAAAAGGAAGGTCTGCGTGGAGAGAGAGTGTTGGAGAAGGTATGATGGACACTGAATTCACTCCCTGTGCACACAGCTAGGTTTCCAGCAAGGACTATACAGTGGAAGTGAAGACTCCAGGAAGAGAGTGGGACATAGGTATTGTATGTTTTGGACCTAAGGGAAATCACTGTGCTTCTGTTTTTTAGTGTCTGGATGGCGAAACTGATGTTCAATGATCAAATTCAAGGCATTTAATTTTCAGCTTCCTACCAGCTCCATATCTACAACACTGTAATGTCTGGCACTGTATACAGTCAGGACTCACATTGTCATAAAAAATGTCAACTTTGCCCACAAGCCGAACTTCCCGGGTACACGTGCCCTCTGGCTTGCAGCCAACCACAGGGTTCAGCTAATGGAAGAATAAGTAGGCAGTCAGAGGGCAGGAGGAGAGAGAGCTGGGGAATGTTATGCCCACTCCTCTGCTGTGCCCCTAGGGCTGGGAAGCCTTGTGGCTAGAGCAGCCTCTCTTCATGGCTCCCAATTTTCCCAAGTTCTGGAGACTGTGTTTGCTTCTACTGCTTCCCGCTGCTGACCACCCTCTAGATCAGTATACTAAACCTGCCCACTCCTTGGAAGAGTCCCTGCATTGGATTCTGTAGAGAATCCCAGCTGAGTGTTCTTTTCATGTCCTGTAGGAACCCTGATGAGAGCTGATGTACAGGGGGCACTTTCTAAAAAGGACCTCAGAGGCCACTATAAGAAGTTTCAATTTTATCCACCAAGTGCAGTGGGAGGGATACCATTAAGCAGGTAACTGTCATAATTGGGTTTTTGTGTTTGTTTTATAATGTTTCATTCCTTCTTGGTGGATCAATAGCATTAAATAACAAAGTACAAGATAAATTCCCAATTGGAGCTACAAGGTTAGGCTTTGAAAAATCTTTTATTAAAACTTAAGATGAAATTCCCATAACATACAGTTAATAGCTTTAACATGCACAATTCAGGGTTGTTTAGTGCATTCACAGCGATGTGCAGCCATTACCTCTACCTACTTCCCAAACATTTCCATCACCCCAAAAGGATGGTTGGTTTTTAAACCCCGTTCTGGAGGCATGCAGCAGAGAACAGGCTGAAGTGCGGTGATAAGAAGTGGGCAGGAAAGGTAGGAGGCCACTTCAGAACCCTAAGGGAGAAATGGCCAACAGAGATGGACGTGGTCAAGTCTGAGACGTAATTCGGACGTAACACTGGCTGGCTGGCAGCTCGGCTGGATGTGGGGGTGCAGGGAGATGGAGACGTTCTGGCCTTGAGCACAGAGGTGAGGAACACTGGAGGAGGGAGAGGCCTGGCAGGAAGTTGCGGGCTCCAGTTTGGGACGTGTTACGTTTGAGATTCCAATTAGACATCACTATCAAGAGGCAGCTGGGTGCATGAGTTGAGCGCTGCACAAAGGTAGAAATGTAGAGCCTTCAGCATTTAAATGGTATTTAAAGCCAAGGGACTGGATGAAGTCTCAGAAGTAAAGAAATAAAGCGTTCAAATTAAGAACCATCAGCCCAGGGCTGGTCTTCCATTGAAGAGCCTGGTGGTGAAGGTAAAGAAGAAAAAGCAGTGTAAAAAAATGTAGTTGCACAAACTGTTAATCTTGGGATGGTTTGCTACTCTTGAATGTCAGTGGAAACCTTCTTCTGTTAGTTGCTGACTTGTTTTTTTTTAAATATCACAAGTAATTTGAAACTGTTTCTCTTTTATTGTGCATATTTGTAAAAAATACTGAGCCGCAGTTCCCATTTAAAAGCATCTGTTTCAGGACTATCAGAGGGTTGATTGAGGACAAATAAAAATGCGTTAGCCAGTTGATCATTATGGCACGTATTCAGTGATTATACGCAGAACACGTCACAAGAGGGGATAAAAATCACTTATTTTAGGAATTTCCTGAGTCAAGGCAGGAGCAACATCAGCAGAGCGTGGCAAAGCACGCAGAACGGCGCAGCCTCTATTATGATTGCAATGTAAAGTGTAATAGGATTTTCAGAAAACAATTTAGAAAAAGTGACAATCTTGCTTATTTAAATGCTATGTGACATTCAGCACTACTCCTTGAGGTAAAATTACAAAACTGATAAACTGGCTTTTCAAGATATTATTGAATATGCCGAACACATGTAATACATTTATCTATTAACTAACCCTTAGGTTAGTATAAAGCTACATTGTTTCCCGAGAATGGAAGGTGACCTTCCTGAGTTGTTATACCAAAACTTTGGAATTTCTATGCTTGTGTATTTCAAACCAAATTTTAGATTGCTTCTATTTTTTTTTACATAGTAATTTCTCTGTATGGATATATATGGTATAAAATAAATTCCGTTTTATATTATAATTAATCTTTATCAAATCTCAGGTTCAGAAAAAGTGCATGCTTTTGGTATACATTTTCAAGTTTTCTAGATGAAGATAATAGTATTATTTTCTACGATTATAAAATACACATGGTAATATTAAAATCTTCAGCCTATTAAAAAGGGATAAAGAATAAAGTAAGAATAAAATCACCCAGAGATAATGAGATTTGGGAGACAAGCTCTTGTTTATCGCTCTATTCTTATCATATACTCACGTCACTTTTCAGAAATAGAATCCCAGCATGCACGCTGTTCGTTAACTTGCCTTTTGCATTCAACACATGTTATGGATATATTTTGATATCAACATCTAGCCACATCTTAATTTTTAATGCCTAGTAATGCTCTATTTGATGGTCCATTTTTATCTAATTGTGTATTGATGGACATTTAAGTTGTTTCTTTCTTTCTTTATTTTTTTTGCTGACATTGGCTCTTACTATGTACTAGAGTGTTTGAAATGCTTTCCATATATTAACTCATCTGCTTTAAAGATGCTTCTTAATAGTCTCTCAATATGAATTCCTAAAACTTGGACCGCTGAGTAGAGTCTACACATTTTAAATACTGAGGTATATTGCCAAAATGCTCTCCAGAAAGATCATCCTCTTGACACTGTCACCCAATAGTGTGCGTTGCTGCCCCTCACCAACCCTGGGTGCCAGCAATCATTCTTGTCTTTGGAGATCTACTAGCAGACATGGCATCTCCTTCCCATGGGCATTCCTTTTAATTAACCTTCTTATGAGTGTAGTAGCTGCTTGAATGTTGTTTTTTGAAATGCCAGTTCATTTCTTTTGTTATTTTATTTCCCAGTTGGGTCATGCATGGGAATGAACACATAAGTAAAGCTACTAAAAGTTGCAGAGCTGTAGAGACGCTAAAGAACTGAGAAGTTATCAGAACTAATACGGATGCCCAATATCATTATTTTTCCTTCTTTTTATCATTTTTGTGACCCTTAGTCTATTGACACCTGTATTTCTCTTTTCATGGTATCATTTAATTCATTTGTTTTCTACAATGAATCCTCTATTTAAAAATCCAGGGGACATCTATTTTTGCTGTTTCCCACTGACATGATTCCCCCATCTTCTGTCTTGGTGAGAGCAAGCTTTGACGATTATAAACACAATGTGTAAAAAGCCTTTGGAAACATGTAGCCACCGACATGTTTGTTGTTGACAATGGACATTAATATTCACACACTGTTTCCATGGCAAACTCTTGTCTCTGTCGCTAGTCTAAGGATGCAAAGCTCTAGCCATTCACTTTACCAAGTTTATCCATTTTACTGTGTTTGGAGGTTGAGAATGTAAGCACTGATACAGTTGAAAACAAGATGAATTCCTTCATGGAGTGAGATCCTATTGATCTATCTAGTAGCTTCTACCTCTTTCTCCAAACCACCTTACTCTGTGAAGACTGGTTTCCTTATCCTAACTTGCAATAATGGGAACTCAAGATCCAGCAAAATCTGAATTGGGCTCTACTGTCATGACTGATTCATAATTTCTAGCTAAAAATCCAACCATAACCTGACTGTGCTCACCCCCTCTGTTTATCTCAACTGGCTATTTATTCCAATCTATCATGTCATTGCTCTCAGATTAATGTTCCTATCCTGCAGGAGGGATTCATGGCACTGCCCTACTCAACAACCATCTGTTTGTCCCATCCTCCACAGATTTAGCAACAAATGACATAACAGCATCTAAAAGTCCAAGTTTGTAGGATTTGCTGATATGTTTTTCATGTAAGTTTCTTACATAAACTCTTAATAAGAGTAAGAGTAATAACATTAAAATATAACCTCTCTTCTGGGAGCTGAGCTAATGAGGTCCAGGTACATAATCTTGTGATTGAATGTTATGAACAGATGGAGTTTATAAATTCCTGCAAAGATGCATGAGTATTACATCCCTTATTTCACCTCAACAATTTCCAATGCACTTAGGTTCTCAGCAGGGACTATATAAGTTGATGGTAAGGCCCCAAGAAGGGAGTGAGGTTTAGATATTCTGTGTTTTACCCTCAAGGGAAATCCTGGTGCTTTTGTTTCTAGGTGTCTAGATAGGAAAACTGATATTCAATTATAAAATTCAAGGCATTTGGTTTTTAGTTTCTTACTATGTATCTATAACATGGTGATACCTAACACTGTCTATAGTCAGGACACCCATTGTTCTTAGACAGAAAGAAAGGACAAAAAACAGCTAAAAAATTATTGGCCTATACAAGACTCTAAGGCACTCCTTATTTGTGATTCCAGAATTTTTTTAATATAGAAAAATTAATCAAAATATATGTATAAAATATATGTATTGTGAGTTATTAAGAGAAGCTTTTACCTATCACCTCCTGGAGACTAAAAAAATATTTAAAGGAAGTGAAATTTTGAGGAACTTTTTTTTTGGTCTTGTTCACAGATAATTAGATCTACAAAATACTCTCATTAAACTACATGGATCAAGTTAGATGGAAATTTATATCATCCATCTAAATTCTGAATAATATATTGCAAAAACAACCTCTGCCATTTTGATATTAAGTTGTTCTTTATGGCAATAATTAGATAGCAGTGCCATTTATTTCCTTAGGTGAATTATGATTTGTGATGACAAAATCATATTGTCAGATAAAAAGTATCCTCAATTCCATTGCAAGAAAACATGCATCAATTAATTTAAATACTATAGCAAGTTGTTTATACCAGAGGAATGTATACAAGATGATACTTGTTGGTTCCTGGTAGCTACTGATATTCTGGCAGTGGTGTTGGCGAAGGCAAAGAAATAGAAAAGGAAGAGTTGAAGAAGACACAAAGTTGGCTTAGGATTCTAGCTGGTTTTATATTGTTTAGGATAGAAATGGGATCTCTCAATGCCCATTTCTATTCCTGCAATAGTGTTCAAGTATTCTTTATAGATGTGTTAACATACTGTCACCCATGATGACTCACACATTAAGCAAGTCTTACTACGAAATCAAAGATGGATGAGCATCAGTGAATACCAGTAAGTCTGCTACTGACCTAAGCCTTTTTCTCAGTAGGTTAAAAGGAGAACACAACAGTGGTTATTAGTTGAGGAATACTCTTGAAGCCTGGGAATGCAGCTCAATGTGGGGAAAATTGGAATATAGTTTCCACCAAATAAGTCCAAGAGGGATTTATTGAACTCCTGTGATATGCTGGGTTGAACATCATGGAAACAATCATGACTATGAAACTTCCCCTACTCTTAAGGACCTTATAGGTTAATGTTGGTGATAGAGAGACAGAGATGATACAACTTGAATGGAAAATCTGTGAAATGAGTCCTGGTAGGAGGAGTATGATTAACAATGCGTCATAATGGAAGATGATGCTAACAAAATGAGGCAAATGGTGGTTACGGAGGTCTGAGAAATTTGAGATGTAAGACATCAGTAGAGCCTAGCAGAATTTTACTCTTTAAAAAGTATATATATAATTGGAAATTTATGGTATATAAATAGTTTTGTTAAAATTAATTAGACTCAGGGCACTCACAACATTGAATCATTTTAAGTTGGCAAAGAATGTAATGATGATTATCAATTTAGTGTACCAGGAAGACATATACAATACATTCTTCGCCTTATATTGAAATTTAACTCTTAGAAAAACATATGTCCTACTGATCTTTATGATACTGTGGAACGACAATAGCTTATAGCTAGAAAACTCTTCTTTAAAATTACCCCACTGAGATGGCAGTGCATATATTTTACAACTATTTCTTAATTATGAAGATGGTATGTTCAACGAGCAGATAATTTTTCATGGCTTGACTAACTTTTCTCAATTTCAGTTGCCTACATTCTCTTGGATGGACACATTTCAAGGCAAATCACATGGGCCTTTATTCTTAAAGATACAGCAGAGCAACTAGTCCAGCGTGGTGGCAGGTGCCCTGTAGTCTCAGCTACTCGGGAGGCTGAGGCAGGAGAATCGCTTGAACCCAGGAGATGGAGGTTGCAGTGAACCGAAATTGCACCACTGCACTCCAGCCTGGGTGACAGAGTGAGACTCCATCTCAAAACAAACACAAAAAACAAAAAACAAACAACAAAAAACAAAAACAAAAAACAAAAAAACATAAAACAGAGCACTGTACTATATTCCTAAAACAAGGTTATCACAGAAAATATGAACCATGCCTTTAAATATACATATTTATCTTGAACTCCTGACCTCAGATGATCCACCCACCTCAGCCTCCCAAAGTGCTGGGATTACAGGCATGAGCCACTATGCCTGGACTAAATACACATATTTATCTGTACCTAACCCTGACATTCTATAATGTCTCCATTTGTAGTTATCTTCACAAAGGAGACAGGAGATATATTTGTTATAAGAGATGTGGTTTTAAAAAATTATATTCTGACCTCCACTTCTAAAAGTTAGTAAATTTGAGGGCTGAGGACCAATTGACAGCTCAACCCTCTTATTAAAGGCTTAAATGACTCTCAGAATAGATAACCCTGGATATTATATAATATTTAAAAAAATATGTAATTGGCTTGGAGAAAGCAGGTATTTGTATTCCAAAATGATGCTATGTAAACATGGAAGAACTTTTGGTTTGGTGCTTATTACATTAACCTTTTAATATTTCCTTCTCAACCTAACATGGGGATAACAATGACACACTTTTTATTTGCTGGAAATAATAAACAAAAGTCTCTGCTCATTGAAGAAATAACTCACAGCAATGACCTTCATTGAGGGATCACTGAGGCTAGAGCACTAATTCTGTAACTAGCAATAAAAGCAGGGTTGATATGGTTTGCTCTGGGTCCCCACCCAAATCTCATCTCGAATTGTAAGCCCCACGTGTTGAGGGAGGGACCTGGTGGGAGGTGACTGCATCATGGGGGGTGGTTTCCCCCATGCTGTTCTTGTGATAGTGAGTGAATTCTCATGAGATCCAGTGGTTTTAAAGTGGGACACTTCCCCCCCATCGCTCTCTCTCTCTCCTCCACTATGCTTCCTTTTGGCCTTCCGCTACGATTGTAAGTTTCCTGAGGACTACTCAGCCATGTGAAACTGTGAGTTAATTAAACTTCTTTCCTTTATAAATTTCCCAGTCTCGGGAAGTTCTTTATAGCAGTGTGAAAACAGACTAATACAAGGGTCATGTGGCCTTAAATGTAATATGTTATTTTGGAAGCAGAGTCCTAGGTTAATATTTAAAGCATTTAAAGAAAGAAAGGTAATAGCGATTGGTTGAGAACTCACTTTTAAGGTTCACACACTGAAAGCACAAGCAAGGCTTATGTGCCTCACATATTGTAGAGTCTCAGCATCATGGTCCCTGCAAGCAGATGGGCTCCTCTGTTCATGTCCCTGACCCACAAGGCAGGATGTAGAGTGAAGAAGGACCTCACCTATCCTGCTGGGGACAGGGTCTGTAACACTGATCTCTTTTCCATATTTGCCCTAGGGCTTAGCTGAGCAACACTCTCTAGATCCTGCTACCTCGTAGAAAACAGTGAAAATGTGATCTGGCTCTTTAGAGAACCAACTGAAATACATCACTCCTAATGATGCCAACTGGCAACTCCTATAAAGAGTTCCCATGTAGCAGGGATGCTAGCTCCCATCTGAGTTGATGTCTCTGTCCTCTTCAGAGTTCAGACAGGGCTGAGCACTCCCCATTGCCTGAGGATGTGGAGCTGACAGAGTCTACTAGTATGTGGGCCCGGAGGTTCTGGGGAAGAACCAAGTCTGTGCACTTGAGGTCTGGGATGTGTTTGGGCAGGTTAGGCAGGCTGGGCAGAGGCTGACTGGTGGGGCAGGAAAAGCTCCTAGGAGGGAACTGATGTGAATGCAAACCAGCCAGTGGGTACCATGAGCAGGGTGCAGTGGCGGGGAGGGTGGACCCAAGGACTGGAGTGGGAGCCATTATTTGACTCGTCCTTAGCCCAGCAACAGAGAGGCACATCTCAATTCCCGGGAAAGAGGCTAAGGTGGGAAAAGCTCTTTCTGTAATGCCTGGGGTATAAGAAGTGCTCTTCAGGGATTCTAGTACAAATTGTAATGCAAGGGGCAGTGAGCCATTCTTTCTCTCTGGCTTACCTACTACCTCATAGCTGCAGTCTCCTGGGGGCTCAGGGTAGACACACGTGGGGCCACTTTGCCCGGGAAGCAGCAGGTGAGATGGCGACAACCAGCAGAGCACACAGGCTGTGCCCCAGGGAGCCACGGTGATCAGCTGAGAGAACTGCAAGCTCTAAAAGCACTGTGGAAGTTTCTGCCAAGCCCAGTGTATAGAACAGATACATAAAGAAGTCGGGGATAGTAGTGCTTCCAGTATGGAACTGCGTCTGGTAGAGCAGGATGGTAGGGAGGGCTGTGTGATGGCCAAAAACCCAGGAGGCTCCGTGTGTATGTGTGTGTGTGTCTGTGTGGTGTGTGTGTGGTGTATGCGTGTGGTGTGTGTGTGTGTTATTTGTGGTGTGTGTGTGTGGATGTGTGTGTGTGTGTTATGTGTGGCGTGTGTGCGTGGATGTGTGTGGTGTGTATGTGTGGTGTGTGTGGAGGCTATGTGTGTGGTGTGTGTGTGGGGGGGTGCGTGGTGTGTGTGTAGTATGTGTGTGGTGTGTGGGTGTGTGTGGTGTGCGTGATGTATGTGTGGTGTGTGTGGGGTGTGTGTGGGGGGTGTGTGCGGTGTGTGTGGTATGTGTGGGGTGTGTGTGGATGGGGTGTGTGTGTGGTGTGTGTGGGCGTGTGGTGTGTGTGTGGGGTATGTGTGTGTGAGTGTGTATGTGTGTAGTGTGTGTGGTATATGTGTGTGGTGTGTATGTGTGTAGTGTGTGCATGCACACACCCAGGCATGTATGTTCATGCCTGCATGTGCCGGTCTGTGTGGGTATGCCTACATTGCACAGGTATGTTCGCATGCACCCACCTTCGTGTGCACATCTAAGAGTGTGCACACCTGTGTATATATGTCTGTGTGTGCAAGTAAAGTTAGTGACTTAGTTTTTGGAGGAGAGGGATGGATGTGAGACACTTGGTTTTAAGTAAATTTGCCTCAACTTCAACCTCTCTCTTCCCCCATCCATGTCTAGGTAGCTTTTCCACTGCCCACGATGGCTTCAAAACTCTTAATTGCGGGTGATTGCCCTCAACTTCCCGCCCTCAACTTCCCACCCGCAACTCTTACTACTAGCCATGTCCCCCAAGGATTGGGTAATACTATTTTTGTATAAAAGAGATACAGCAAAAGAAACTGGCAACAGTCAACGGGGAGAAGCAATGCCAAGGGTAGCTGTGGGCTGTTGTCCCTGCAAATTTCATATGACTGACAGACTTTCTGTGGCCTAATGATTTTTTAAAAGGTAATTTGCATAGATATAGCTGTTTCCATAGCAACTCAGATTGTGTTTCATTACATTGCAGCCCTAATGGCAGGCAGCTTTAGGAAAGCTACCTAGAGATGGTGAGGGAGCCCCCTGGAGGTAAAGGGAATTTTAGTAAGATCCTGGTATTTGGAGGTTGGATCAGCAAATTTTAGAGATATTCCTTTCCATTCACTAAGCATGTGGCTTATCTAATCAGACATAGTGTTTGCTTTTGGGAGAGTTGCCCTTCTGAGATCACCTGATCATTTCCTTCTTTTCAATCCCATTTTCATTAGATTCAAATTATAAATACCTAGCCATGCTCAATGTGAAGTTTATACATGACAAAAAAATTTCACATCTGTGTTTATACACTTCAATAACTAAGTTAATAGCAAGGGCAGTTTTGCAGAAAATTATTAAATTGATAGACTGCTTGTAAATCCTAAATGATCCATGTTCATCTCATAACTACAACTGTGTGTTAAATACAAATTTCTATCTCCTGTTACTTTAACAAAGCCTTAGGAAGTCTCCTGAAAAAGGCATGGAAAGTAAGGCATATTAACATGCCCCTCCACCCATACATGTCCTTAATAAAGGATGCACGTGATTGGCTGTGCATAAGTGATTACACAGATCAGAAAATGCCCCAAGGTCAAAAGTGGAGAGGATGGCATCGACACTCTCCAGCTAGCGGGTACAGATACCCAGCAGCTAAGGCCCCACTGCTAAAGAAGAGCAAATCAATTTAGTCTCTTTTTTTGTTTGTTTTTTTTTTTTGAGACCAAGTTTTGCTCCTGTTGCCCAGGCTAGAGTGCAGTGGTGCAATCTCAGCTCACTGCAACCTCTGCCTCCTGGGTTCAAGTGATTCTCCTGCCTCAGCCTCCTGACTAGCTGAGATTACAGGTGCCTGCCACCGTGCCTGGCTAATTTTTTTGTATTTTTAGTAGAGACAGGGTTTTATCACGTTGGCCAGGCTGGTCTCGAACCCCTGACCTCAAGTGATCCAATTGCCTCGGCCTCCCAAAGTGCTGGGATTACAGGCTTGAGCCACCACGCCTGGCCTAGTTTTGTGTACTCTCTCTCTTTCTCACTCGCTCATGCTGTCTCTCTCTGTCCCTCCCTCTTTCTCTTTCTCTCAAACTCTTTTCTTTCATTACCACGAGCATGCGTAGAACCAATATAAAATTAAACATCTGCTTCAAAACTGCAAACTCACTTAAAAGGCAAAGACTGAAACATAACAAAAACCGCTAAAGTTAATGTCCAAGACTTCTTTTTGTTAATAAAAGTGTTTCTGAATGCTTTGAAATCAGTATCTCGCAGTCTTAGATTTCCATGCATATTACTGCCTCTCACTAACGATGGAGGGGAATAATTTTTAAGAATAAAGGATGGGGGACGGTTCTTTCTAATCTAAAAAGAATCATTTGACATAAAATGTGAGAAATGAAAGTAGCCTTTTTTCTACTGATACCTGTGAATGCAAATGTGGTTCACTGTTAAGTATATCTGGAAACCAGATAAGAGCGCATGCTCATGTTTGCTTTTAATTAACTGCACAGATAAGCCTCAGAAAATAAATTTGTGAACAGAGCAGGTATGCCACTTGAAAACAGAATTGCACTTATGAATTAAAATCCATTTTCTCAAAAAAAAAATCCAACATGCGTGAAAGCCAAATACTATGTAGGGCAAGCAGCTCTTTTAACTAATATGTATCATAATTTTAAGTGCTAACTGTGTTTGCTATAGACTGCTGTACTTGAAGTACTGAATACTTTTATGCTCAAGGTTCCATGGTTTTTAAATTGCCTGAAAATATGTCCTAACTTTTAAGTTGGCCGACTGTCATTTGCATAGTAGATTAATCCTTGTTCACTATTGTGAATTAAGAGTCTGTGGAATTATTTTGTCTCATCAACGAGGTCACAGCTGACTCTGGGTGTGCCCCTAGCAATTTTTGTGTGAAGTGAATCAAGTTATGTAGAAACTTATCAAGCACGTTCCTCATTATTCCTTCCACCCAAAGGCCCTTAACTTCTAGAAGAATTGTAGATTAAAAGGCAAATATGGATGGAAGGAGAAGACCAGACCGTTTGAAGCCGACAGCACTCGGACTCAATGCAAGGAGAGTGGCAAGCAGATATGCAGAAGGAAGCTGCTTTGCGCAGGAGTGCTTGTGCCTGAGTCTGAGCAGGTGTGCAAGAACACACATGCCCACCCCTGCATGCACACGGATGACTCAGTTCTCAATCCATTCTTATTAAAGAAGCATGCAAAGAGAGTTTGCCCCTGTAACCTTTCTGACCCATGTTTTATTCTCCTGCTCCCATTACCTGCAAGCCAAACCCATATGCATCTTTAAAACCCATTTCAAATGTTGCTTTCTTCATAAAGTCTTCCTTGATCTCTTCAACTGAAGTTTCTCTTTCCTCCTCTAAGCTCCTCTGGCCCTCTCTCCATGCTTTTCTTGTAGAACAGTTCTCTATCTCCCTCTCCCTAACTCAATGGACTGCTCCTGGAGAACAGAGCTCACATCTACATCATTTCCATATGCTCTTGTCTACCCTGACTGAGCAACCTTGTAGTGCTGCTCAGGCATCTATTGTGAACTGGAGAAGAAAGAAGGAAGACAAGAAGGTCACTTTCTAAGCAGTCCCATTTCCTGACTTCTCTGGGATTACAGGCCTCATGATACAGGCTCCTATTTTAGGAAACCACTTCACAGAGATTCTTCTTCTGGGCATTCCCTGGGGAGGGCACACAGTTGATGTACACAGCTGCCGTGATGGCAAAGACAACAGCCGTCATGATGGAAGAGCGAGTTGCTAAGTGAAAAGAGTTTTGCATGTGCAAAACTGAAGCTTCTCCTCCACTAGGCTGAGTTTCATCCTCTAAGGGATAACCAAAAAGGAAGTTTATTTCAAACGTTTCATCAGGAATGACAAACAAAAACATCTGTTGGAAAGGAAACCAGGTGTTGGGCAAGGGATGTAGACGTTATATAATTTGGTGCTCTCCTCCAGGATCCAGTGGGGATTGCTATGTTGTGTCGTTAACACTAGTTAATGTAATTTTTGTGATAATTGTAGAGCAAATAGAGCAAACTCTCAAATATAATTAGGGAAAAGTGTTTCTAATTAACTTGTAACTCGTGAGTTGCAAAGTAAAGCCACAAATCAGTTATGCATTGTCAGACCTAACAAATGGAAATGCGCTGTACATTTCAATCTCGGCAAATACAAAACAAAGCACAAAGACCCAGAAAAACTTTCCTTTAAGCCTTTATACAATTTTGGCATGCTCTGAAATGTAATTAGAGATAAGCACAGATACATCTCACGTCACCAGCCCTAATGATCACGGAGATGAAAACTGAAGGCAACTTCAGACGGTTCAAGAACATCCAACATTTTACTGCTGCAGAATGTAAAACGGATCATGCTCACAAAACACTCTCTGATCGGTGTACAGAAGGTTCTGATGAAACTTCACAAGGTTTCATAGGGAAGTAAAGGACTATAATATATGCAAGCTCCACCCCAGTTAACACTTCCATCAGTAACAGTTGCTTACTGCTGGCTGTAAGTCAGAGGGGGGTACAGGAAATTTCTTCTATATCCAGTGGAAGCGATTCCACTTATTTTCTCTCTCACTTGAGGAAGCACACTGTAATATGAGGTAACCTCAAATTCATTCTAATTTGAAAAAAGTGATAAATGGGCCATATATTTTCATTGGATAATGTAGTTACCATTAGCGTCAAATTATTTTGGTGTCTCTCAAAACACATCCGTGTCTCCTAATCCTCCACCCCTGTGCAGTCTGCTGTAATTGTTGGTCCTGTGAAAGTAGAAAGTTTCTCAAACATGCATGATCCTAAGAACCACGAGAGGGTATTGCTAAATGTGTGGATTCCCAGGCTATTATCGTGAAAATCTAGGGTCCAGAAATATGTATTGTTTTATCAAGTGCCCCCAAAGAAACTCTTATGATTGGAGAAACTGGAAAATCACTGGTGTAAAGCAGACTGGCTTTGGAAATCAAGGACTACACAAGTACCACAGACCAGCTGTGACTTTAAGCATGCCCCTTACATCCAACCTCACAGGACCTCAGGAGTATTCAAGGCAATGATAGACTGGACAGTACATAGCACTATGACCGGTAAGTGTGGGTGTTCATAAATGTACGCTGATCTCTTCTTGGTCCACAAGAAAGAAATGCAGAGAATACCTGGATTCTCAGGTTAGGCATATTGGACAACAATAAGAATGTAAAACACAGGAAATAATGTGACATATTAGCTCTAGAGGCATCTGCAAATTCCTACTCTGTGACAAAGGTAATAAAGAAGGGGTATAAGCTTGACTTACCCATATATAAATGTTAGCAGTCTAATCTTACCATAGCACAACTAACTACAACTCCCTTAAAAAGACTGTTTATGAGAAACAGAGACAAATGGGACAGAATAGAGAACTCAGAAAGAAGACTGCACATCTACAACCATCTGATCTTTGACAAACCTAACAAAAACAAGCAACAAGGAAAGGACTCCCTATTTAATAAATGGTGCTGGGAGAACTGGCTAGACATATGCAGAAAATTGAAACTGGACCGCTTCCTTACACCTTACACAAAAATTAACTCAGGATGGATTAAAGACTTGAATGTAAAACCCAAAACTATAAAAAACCCTAGAAGAAAACCTAGGCAATACCATTCAGGACATAGGCATGGGCAAAGATTTCATGACGAATACATCAAAAGCAATTGCCACAAAAGCAAAAATTGACAAATGGGATCTAATTAAGCTAAAGAGCTTCTGCACAGCAAAAGAAACTATCATCAGCGTGGACAGGCAACCTACAGAATGGGAGAAAATTTTTGCAATCTATCTATCTGCAAAGGTCTAGTATCCAGAGTTTACAAAAACACTTAAACACATTTATAAGAAAAAAACCAACCCCATTAAAAAGTGGGCAAAGTACATGAACAGACACTTCTCAAAAGAAGACATTCATGCAGCCAACAAACCTATGAAAAAAGCTCAACATCACTGATCACTAGAGAAATGCACATCAAAACCACAATGAGATACCTTCTCATACCAGTTAGAATGGTGATTATTAAAAAGTCAAGAAACAACAGATGCTGGTGAGGCTGCAGAGAAACAGGAATGCTTTTACACTGCTGGTGGGAATGTAAATTAGTTCAACCATTGTGGAAGAAAATGTGGTGATTCCATGAAGACCTGGAACCAGAAATATCATTTGACCCAGCAATCCCATTACTAAGTATATACCCAAAGGAATAAAAATCATTCTATTATAAAAATACATCCACATGTATGTTCATTGCAGTACTAGTCACAATAGCAAAGACATGAAATCAACTCAAATGCCCATCAGTGATAGACTGGATAAAGAAAATGTGGTATATATATACCATAGAATACTATACAGCCATAAAAAGGAGTGAGATCATTTCTTTGCAGACACATGGATGGAGCTGGAAGCCACTATCCTCAGCAAACTAACACAAGAACAGAAAACCAAACACTGCATGTTCTCACTTAACTTAAAAGTAGGAGCTAAACAATGGGAGCACATGGACACAGGGAGGGGAACAACCCACACTGGGGCCAGTCAGGGAGTTGGGTGAGGGAGAGCATCAGGAAAAATAGCTAATGCATGCTGGGCTTAATACCTAGATGATGGGTTGCTAGGTGCAGCAAGCCACCATGGCACACATTTACCTGTTTAACAAACTGCACATCCTGTACACGTACCCCGGAACTTTAAAATAAATAAAATTTAAAAATTAAAAACAAATACTGTATATGGAAATGTCTTGTTCACTGAGACATTGGCGTCACCATCCTGGTCACTGGTAAGAGAGCCATCCCATAAGGAAGGGGGAGCTATGGCTGGAAGAAGCCATATGGCTAGAAGGGTTTCTGAAGACTCTATGGGATACAGCTGCGTTATCACCCTGGAACACTTAACTCCAGATTTCACGTATGGGAGACAAAACTTCCTCTAGTTTAACAGATCATTATCTGGGGCTTTTCCTTTCTTCAAACTTCATTCTAAGTAGTAAATTTCTATCCCTTTCTAATCTCCTTAGCCTGCTTGATTTTTCTTCACAGCACTTGTCACATGCTGAAATTACAGATTTATTTGTCTCAGTTTATTGTCTGTCTTGTCCACTACGACACAAGCGTTAGGAGGGCAGGTCTATGAGTTCTAAGCTTCTAATAGCCCACAATGGTTCTGTTAATAGATTATGAAATTTCACGTATTGTCTTGACACAGCTCACTCTTCTACATATGAATCAATGGAAATGCCAAGACTCCTCTCAATGCTGCTCCTTCTTTTCTCCCTTCCTCCATCTGGCTCCTTGAAAAACAGGTGCCATGATCTTGACCATTAGGAAGAAAGCCATATCATAAGGAAGGCTGGTCTATGGCTGTAAGGTGCCTGGGTCCTTACTCCTTGTATCCCAAGCACCTAAACTTCACTTCCATATACATTTGACTTTGAACAACATGGTTTGAACTGTGCAGGTACACTTATATACAGATAAGTGTATATACAGATTTTCTTCCACTTCTGCCACCCCTGAGACAGCAAGACCAACCTCTCTGCTTCCTCCTCCTCAGCCTACTCAATGCAAAGATGATGAGAATGAAGACCTTATGAGGATCCACTCTTACTTAATAAAGTGCATATATATTTTCTCTTCCTTATAATTTTCTTAATAACATTTTATTTTCTCTAGCTTACACTGTTGTAAAAATAGAGTATATAATATGTACATAAAATATATGTAAATTGACTTTTTATGTTACTGGTAAGGTGTCCAGTCAACAGTAAGCTATTTGTAATTAAGTTTTGGGGAGCCAAATTGTATGCAAATTTTCAGCTCTAGGGGTTGTCAGCACCCCTAACTCTTGGGTCGTTCAAGGGTTAACTATAGTAGGCACTCAGCAGCAATTTGTTTAATGAATGGATGAATGAGACTCACAGTCTACAGAATGGCTTCTGTCTCTAGGACTGAGGGTGGAGTATACAGAAAGTTAAAGGTGTGGATTTCCTCATTGGATTACAGTCAGTCTGTTTGGGGAAGCAATTAGGAATCAGAACAGTGCTGAGGGTTGTAAGTTTTTGCCCTCTGCCTGTGTATATGATTTGGGCTTGCCTCTGTGAAGAGATAATCCTAAAATGGTCAAAATGACAGGAGACAAGAACGGGCAATGTCTCAGCATAGAATGCATGAGATACAAAGCTGGTTAGGAGATAACTTGCCATCAAAATGTAGACCAAATACTTATCTCCTCTGCCCGTCATTGATCCATCAGAATTAACAGCAATGTACTGGGAAGGATTCTTCCCCAGGCCTGATGTTTCCTTACTGCGAATGGAGCACAATTACTGTAACACTGGACTCTCCCAGCCCCTCACTTGCTCTTCCCCTGAGAGGTAGAGGAACTTGTCCAAGGCACTAGTAAGCGTGCAGGGCTTGGCCCAGCTCTGAGCTTCTTCCCCTTTGGGATGAAAGGCCATGAGGAACTCTGCTTCCCCTGGTCTCCATAAGATGTGCCCTAGTGGCTGGCAGAGGAGAAGGGAAGCTGCCCTGATCCAACAGCTGCCTGTGCCATGGTAGATAAGTCTACTGAATTCTGGCATCTGGCATTCTGTGTGAGCAAACCAATGTGGCTAAAAGGCCTGGAGTCTGACCTCCAACCCAACCCCTAGCAGTAATGAGGTGACAATGTGGCCTTCTTCTTTATTCTGTTAGAACTTGGTTGCAGAAGATAGTATGAAATAGAAGGTTCTATAAACTATGGCCTGAGCTACCTGCTTGCATAAATACAGTTTAATATACAGCCATACACATTTGTTGATGTATTATCTATGGTGCTTTCATCCAGCACAGGTAGAGTTGAGTAGTTGTAACAGAAACCTAGGGCCTACAAGCTAAAATATTTTCTATCTGTCCTTTTACTGAAAAAGCTTGCCAAGCCCTGTTCTAGAATCTAGAAGAGAATGGTAGAAAAGCATATTGCCTCTAGTGCAATGCTTTCAGGTTCAAGAACAAAGGAAAAGTAGAAGGCAGGCAGGATTCAATTTCAGCAAACACTGCTACACTTCCACGTGCTAAAAAGCAAAGTGTCCAACTTAGGAAGCAGGTTCAAGAGAACTGAGCCTTCCTGAGATCTGCAGAAGGAAAGCAGAGGAAAACGAATCCCAGAAGGACATCCCATCCCAGCAGTAAAAAGAAGTGCTGGAAAAATGCATTTCTCAGGGCCTAGAGCAGGAGCAAGCAGAGACCGTGGCCTGCAGTGCACACAGCAGAGGTCTGGGCTTGAAGGCGCAGCAGGTTCCCCCAATGGCAAGAGCAGCTTCAATTCAGGAGTCTGTTGAGGGTGATTTTGCAATCTTCGTAGGGATAGGGGAGCAAATCAATTCCATCAAAAAAGCAGAGAAATCACTGTTGCCCCATAGAATTGAGGAAAACCTGCTAACAAACCACAGGACAGTGGAAGGCTTGTCATGGGACAGAACACACTCATGGGACACTGGACCAAGACACCTGGCTCCCATAGAGGAAATCCAAAATCAAAGGTTTCCATTACATAGGAAGGGAAAGAAACCACCTCATATAAGACCTGGAGTGGTGGGTTTGTGCTGTGTCACCCCAGCTGAACTGCAACTATGCTTCCCAGGATTTCCCTCCCTGCTTGGTTGCAGGTTGAGACTGTCCATGGAGACATCTGCGGGATGCCTGGCAGGTACAAGTGAAGCACAGTGCTGAGCTCTGAGCGCCGCGGGCAGAGGGCATCAGGGCTGCTGCAGTGTGTGCACGTACCCCCTGCTGCTGCTCCACCTTTTAGGCCACAGCTCTGACAGCTCCCACCACATCCCCTCTTTCCACTTCCCTAGGTCCTGGCCAGGAATAATCATGCAGAGTTCTGTGGCAAAGAGCAGCAGCTTTGTGTATCACTCATGTGGCAGATTTGCAGCTAGCGAGAGGCAAAAGAGGGGTGCCATTTGTCCCCATGAGTGGCAGCTGGCTCTGGCTTCCCCTGCTTCACATCCTGCTGTTCTTTCTGACTGCTGCCTGCTGGCCCGTGTCAACTGCAGGCCCATTACCAGACACAGCGGCAAAGCCTTTCACAGGCGTTTTCACCAGCTCTCACCGTGGCGTCAGGTCTAATCCTGATAACAAGTCCCCCTTTCCATGTCATCTACAGTGCTTCTGCCTCCCTGGTCAAACCATGATGCACCTGGAGACAGGCGCTGCCTCTGCTGCCAGTATCTAAATGTTGCAAGGTGGCAACAATTCCTGTGATTCCAGTTTCCCAAAGAAGAGACAACGGGAATCGAGGAATCTCCCTTCAAGTGGGAAATGCATCATGCCAGAATGAACCTTTGCCTGGACTTATTTCTCCCAATTCAGGTTAAGTCCACAGATGATGGACTCTCAAAGCCACACAACACCAGGCTGGCATCCCCCGACTAAATCCAAGGGGTCTCCATGCGCTCACTTCCCTCAGACACTGTGGGGAGCAGAATAATCATTCTCCAAAGGTGTCCACATTTGACTCCTCAGGACCTATGAATGGGCTCCTTTACATGGCAAAAGGGGCTTGCAGATGGGATGAAGGTAAAGAATCTAAAATGGGGAGACTAACATGGAGAGAATCCTGGATCAGCCCGGTGGGCGCAATCTAATCACACGGGGCTTTAAAAGTAGAGAATCATTTCTGGCAGTGATCAGAGGAAAATGTGACCATGGAGGACTCATCAGGGATGCAATGCTACTGGCTTTGAAGGCAGTGGAAAGGGGTCATGAGCCAAAGAATGTGGGCAGCTTTGGAAGCTGGAAAAGGCGAGGAAATGGACTGTCCCCTAGAGCGTCCTGAAAGCAACACAGCCCCGGTGACAGTTGGATTGTAGCCAGGTGAGTCTGTGTCAGGCCTGTAACCTCCAGAACTGTAAGAAAATCAATCTTCCTTGTGTTAAGCTGCTAAATGTGTGGTGAACTGTCAAAACAGCCACAGATGACCAATACAAACTCCACTGACACCCTAGGCAAACCTGGTGAGGGCTGGCTTCTGGGAACATGCCTGTGCCTGGGATACTTTCCCTTAGGGAGTCACAATGACTTGCTTGCTACATTTGATGGGCAGGGACCATTGTTCACACCTTTGAACAGTGAGAGGAGGGAGAACTGACAATGCAATCTTGCATCCTCTGAGGTCCTGAAAGTATGTGGCCAATTCCAGTGTGAGGCAGCCCCGAATTCAGGCTGCTAAAGGACCCAGGCCCCATAGAGGCACAAGAATCCCCCTGGCTGAGACTGTGCAGGATAAAAAATTGGGAGATGATTTTTACACATCAGCTAACTTAAGAATTGTGGATTTTGAACTTTAACACACAATGGCAAGAGGTATTGATTTTTTGACTTTAATTCCTTTGAACCTTAATGTATTTGGACTTCAACATGAAAGTGGATTTAAACTTTGATTTTTAATTTCTCCATGGGAATTTGATATTTGGTAGGGTTTATATTAAAATTTGAAGCATCTACATTGCTGGCATTTCATTACTGAAATGTCTGTATTCATTTTTATCTTTGGGATGTTGTTTAATCTTCTCACAGAACCTCTAATTTGCTATGTTGGACAACGTACCTGGACATTATTTGGAATAAGAAATAAAACTGGACTTAATTTTAAATCTTGGGAACATAGTAACCCTGAATTTGGTTTAAATAATTTGCTCCTCTGACCCCTTTTGGTGCCTCTTGGTGTAATATATGAATTGCCCACCAGGAATTCCAGGTGATCCCCAAAAAGTGCCATCAAGATAGAAGAAGAGCTTTCTTGACAAACTACTTAGCTCCTGCTCTGGGGAGAGGGGCTATGCCTCTGGGTGATCATAACAAAGAGGGTGAAGGAAAAATAGGCTGGGGATGTTAGTGGGATAAATGCATCCTCTCTGCTCCAGTGTCTCCTTTCATGCAGGGTGCTTCATTAATGCTATACCTGAACTTCTATTAAATTAGCAAGGTCACTTGGCTGACCGTAAAGAAGGCCTCCAGCCTGGCTTCTGTCAGCAACAGAGATAATATCTGTAAACATATTTACACTTTGTTTAATCTTCAAAACTGTTCAGAGTTCACTGTATGAGTTCTGAACTCATACAGGACAGATGTTATTTACCATGGACGTAATGGAATAGAGAAGAGAATGGAAGGAGTAATTCAGACAAGAAATTTCATCACATTTCTGTAAGATACAAAACAGCCAGAGGTGAGCTGACACATGGAGCTCAGGGAGAAGCCAGCATAGCCCAGGATACACACAGAGGGGACCCTATCCCAGGGAGGTGGCTAACTGTCCTGGTGGAACACTAGGAAAGATTTATACTCAAGAGATGGCAGGCACCTGGGGTGCAGAAATGGGAAGACAAGCTAGAAAGAGGTGATTGAAAGGAAGTAGTCACCTCTCATTCTCCACTTCCACCTAGGTTGAAAGAATACCCAGCAGACAGGAAAGTACTGTCCCCTTCCTCCAGGGCAACAAACAAAATAAACAACTCAGAAGAATCTCCAAAGAGATGGATTGTGATGGGGAGAACCAAAAAGGTACTGAGGATATCTGGGCCTTAGAGAAAAACCCTCCTCATTAAGACACTTAAAAGACTCCCCACTGCAACAGTTCCCTCCCACCCATTCGCCCTGAAGTGAAGCTTCACTGTGAACAAGCTTCACCGACATGCAGAGAGCTCAGAAAAACTCCATTCCACTATTTTAAAAATAAGCAGAAAACTTGAAGACCACCACAGATTTGAAGTAAGCCTGCAAAATCAGTGAAAAAGCCCACCATAAAAAAAGAAAAGCTGACAATGAAAAAAATTGAGATAATTCATGCCAAAGAGATAAAAACAAACTTCAGTTCTAACTAATATCCTTAGAGAAATTCAAAAATATCTTACATTCATAAAACAAAAATAGGAGCTATTAAAAAACACAAAAGAGAATTCTTAGAATTTTTCTTTTAAAGAGATGACATTCTCTTGGGCCCCTGGTAGTGGGAGCATGGAAGTCACAGAAAAATTGGGGGAAAATAAATGTTGGATATCAGCGAATTCTTTCAGAACATATGATAAAAAGGCAAAGGGCTCCAAATTACATAAGAAAATACAAGAGAAATAATCCAAGAGGCTCAAAATCTGACTAATTTCAGAAAGAGAGGACAGAGGAAATGGAGACAAAAGAATTATTTTAAAAGAGAAGAAGAAAATTTTCTGGCACTGAAGAAGGTCATGACTCTTTAAATTGAAAATGTTCAATGATTTTTTTTAAAGGCACACACCTAGATATATCACAAGAGAATTTAATGGTATTAAGGTTAAAATTAAATTATAGAAAATATTCCTGAGAAAAAGAATTTTCCATCTAGAATTGTGTATCTAGTAAACATCACTCATGTGTGAGGGTTAAAGACTTATTTTTTTAGAATTTAATCTCCTAAGCATCCCTTTTCAGGAACTTATGAGAGAGAAAAACAAGAGAGAAGAGGGCATAGGATCTTGGAAACAGAAGTTCTAATCCAGGATTGCTGTGCAGGTCTGGAGAGCAATATCCAAATCCGTCCTGAAGACAGAAGATTCTGGAAGGGACTTCTATGGAGAAAGGAGGGAATTAATGATGCCTGAAATGAAGGACAAGGTTGAGTCCTCAGCCTGACTCCTTAACTAAAAGGAAAGGCCATCTGGATATGCGAAGCATCAGATGGACGGACACTGTGCTCCTGGAGAAGCAGAGCTCTCAAGACACGTGCTTTCACCAAAATGAAACTTATTTACTAAGTTCTATAGTTTAATAAAAAACCGTTTTATTATGATTTGTAAAGCATTCTGAAATCTTTAGTTGGGCATACTCAAAATTTTGGTCCATTATTTCCATATTTAGAGAGAGAAAAATTATATTAGTCAGGCCCAAAGGACGTGCAGCATTTCTAATCAAAGTTTATTTGCTTCGGAGCTTTTCAAGCAATGGCTAGCATACAATAGCTTCGATTGGATTTAAATAAAATTATCATGATCATCTCATAGTAATTATTGCATAGGAAGAAAATTATTTATTGCAAGACATAGCAGGCAGCAAAATATATTCTGCTGTGAAGAGATATTGCCGTGCAAACAGGCAGCTGTTTTTTTCAGCATGCATGTTTATGTGTTGAATGTAAATGCATGTAAATATCTCAATTTTAACTCTTTATCATTGTTCAAATTGTTTGCCAAGCAATATTCAATACATAATTTAAAACTCTGCAAGATCATTTCTTTCTTATTTATAATTTGGCACTCTTGACATCATAGGTTCTTCTGGATATACAGCTAGGTCTAATCTAAAATCTGGTTTATAAACTGTGCTTTAGTTTTTAAAAAATCACTAAAATTGTTCTTTTGAATATTTGTTTATAATATATCCTAGTCTACAAATAAGTAAGAAATTCAAAGGGAGACCTCACCCTGCCTTCCCCTGTAATTTTTTGTTCAACATTTGCTCTCATCCATGAGATAATAGGTAGGAAAGTGACCAGAAAAAACTCCCCTGTACTGGAGGGGCTCCTGTAACATACTAAGTCATTTTTCTTTGCTGAGCTCTGTATTAGATCCACGGGAGAACTGCAAAGGAAGTAAGGGGTATAGTTCTTACACTTAGATCTTTGTTTTGTTTAATTCATGCATGGATACCTGACCTAATTCCTAAACAGATTTGTGGCGGCTCCTTGCGACAAACGACATGAAATCAGCCTTTCTTCTTGTACCCTACTCCACCTCTTGGAGTCATCCACTCCCTTGCTGCTCATCTAGCAAGTTCCCAAAATGTAGACATGTTTGTCAGGCCTATCGCTTTAAATACTTAGCAGCCAGTGCTGCACACTCCTGACCATTCAGAGCAGAGCCTCACCACTGTAGGGGGCACTGGTGTAGACATCTCCTTGGCTGCACTGTGTGGTCAACTGAGGGCATCCAAGGCTTGGTCAACAGAATCCATGCTTTCTCTGAGGTGAATTCCTTTTGCCTCATTTTAGTTTTGCTTTGTGCAGTGAGGCTGGCTTTGGCTTGCTTTACATCATTGAGGCAATGACTGTGCAGATGTCAGCTGAGTCCTGCAGGTTTCCAGGCCCCCTCAGGTTTCTGTCAGTAAGGAAACTCAGAAGGCTTTGTCTAGAGCCAATCACTAGACTGGCTTACAGTAGCAATTCCTTCCACACTAGAATGTTCTCCTAGATGCTCTCTTCCAATTTCCTTTACTAAAGTGGAAGGTTGGCCAAGTGGCTTGTGGATTTTCTAAAGAATCCATGATGGCAACTTCAGAAACCATGAAGTTCAGCTTGTCAACATGTTCTGATATGTTTTTCTTTGAGAAAGGTGAAACTGATGCCTGAAGTTCAGCCAAGCACAACATGAAAATGCTCTAGAAAGGCAGAAAACATCTATTGAAGTAACAACCACTGTCCATCTTAACGGATGTGGCTATCGCGGCAAAAGACAGCATTTCTTCTAGGAGGAGACAGACAGAGAGCCTCAAACCCCCAGCACATGCTGATGAAAACACAGTGGGTCAAGACATGACAGTGGGTGCAAACCTCCTTCTTCTTAAAAGAAGTGGAATAAGAGTGTAGCCTCTCCATACATCAAGCAAGCATCCTTCCTACAGCCTGCGTTTCACCAGGAAAAGAAATAAGAGGTTATGCCTTTGGTTTTCCAAATGGGGCTCACATAGGAATTTCTGATGTTGCCCAGGCACATGTGAACGGCTGACACCCAGAAGCTGTTGGAAGCAATGTCGAAGGCAATGGAGTAGACTGCGGTCAGTTCCTTTACAGCTGCTTCAAATGGCAGCACAGGATAAGACACATGCTGCAGAAGATGTCATGTGTCAGGGGTATGGCATTTCCATTCTGTTTTAAGCCATCATTCATCTCAACCTTTGGCATGTGGCTGAGTTTCTCTGGCAATCAGGGAAGCCACCACAGAGGGGTTCTTCTACACAATGAATTTTGTGTTGGAGCAAATTCAAATTCTAGTCAAATCCAATTCTTTTCAAATCATAAATGAATCCATACGGTGTACGCAGAAGGTGCTCTGCTGGTCTTCATTTCTCGTGGCTTCATGTATCTGTTGGTGGAGTCTTACTGCACGGAAGCCTCCTGTCCCCATCACATGCACTGAGCTCTTTCTTTTGCAGGCAGTTCCAACTTAAGCACAACCCACAAATATAAGGATGAACGGTGTTCCTAACCATAATGGTAGGAAATATTTTCAGTTACATAACTCACCCCTAAACTATCATAGATATCATACTGTGTAGATAAAAGTACTTTTACTTTCCCTGAGTCATGTCTCCCCACATTAGTTTGGTGTGAAACATTGCTTTAGTAGCACGGCAATTCTTAACAATTATTATTTTTTCCACAAAGATGATTTTCTAGTTATGGAAAGAAAAAACAAAAGAAAAAAACCAATTTACATCTAGTTCTAATACAACCAAGAGTGAGAAAGAAATGTGACAATAATCTCAAAGAGTGTACATTTAAGAAAATATACGAAAGTTGGGAGTCTTGACCCAGGACTGGACAAATATTTATGACTCTCTAGCTTGAATAATGTATTTTCTTTAAAAACACATTTTCATCTACTTCATCAGCATAGCTACAAGGAAATTTTAGAGTTAAGACAGAAGGTCGACAGAATCACAGATGATTAAAAGATCTTTTTAGACAGTCAACTATGCAATCCATTTGCTAAATACTTGCTGATGGGGTACTTTTTGATGAACTGAAAACCAAATATCACCTAGAACGGCAGTGAGCCTGATTAAGATGAGTAAGCAGCAGAGTTATTTGAAAGCTGTATTGAGGCCACCTGGGCCATTAGTACTCCAAGTAACACTGCACATTTTAAAAGGGAGGGATGACAGCTTATGGCTAACACTGACTGTGTTTACATGTATTCCATATATGTGCCAAATGTTTTACAGGGTCTCATTTATGAAAACCTCACGACTATGGTGTGGCTACTATAATTATCTCCATTTTACTAAGCCCAAAAGTTCTACAATCATGAAAAAGCTTTAATGTTCCCTTTTTGAAAATTCCTTAATATGTAATAATTGTGACTTTTAATAGACATGAATATTTCATTTAAAAAATTAACTGCTAAGTAGGATAAGCCGTCTGTTGTTAACCACACTAGAAACCAGTATACCTTATTAGCAAAAACTGACACACCTTGTCCTTTGATCAATGATTATTAATGCTATTCTAATAAAGAGCCCTGGGTATTGTACGATGCTCAACTACTTCTAAATCCACTGTCAAAAACTGTTTATGATCACAGAATTTTAGTGAGGATTACATTTACTGGATTATTGAATATGAATCCATGCATGTCACATCTGATACCATTTTCTTCAGTTGTTTACTCATTTGAAAACACATATTGAGACCGCCTATGTTATTAGAACACCACAATATTTATTTGATTAGTACATTTGCCTCTGTGTTGGATAATGGAAAGTTTATCTTGAGACATAATATAATAATTTAATAATGATTCTAACCTGTGACCAGCTCCCGGATCTCCAGGTCAGTCGTCTTGCGGAGTAACCTCACCAGTGCTGGGATGCCACCACAGTTTTTCAGGGCAATTTTGTTATCATCGTTGGCCTTCCCATACACCAGGTTTCTCAGAGCTCCACAGGCACTACGGTGGACTTCGGTCATCCGATGATCCAACAGGTCCACCAGGAGCTGGATGCCTCCTTGTCTCCTTATCTGAAAGAGCAAAGGACACCACTTTTGCTTTACAGTGTAAGGTTTCCCTACCTACACCAAAACATGTTTTTCATATAAAGTATCTGCTAATAATTAATCGCACCAAACTGAATTAAGGCATACAAAAGGAAACGGAAAAAAATAAGTGTTTGCTTTATATTTGATTGCCGGTATTTGCTTTAATATCCTACCAATAAAAATCCAAATGTATTTCTTTCGAACTATAGAATTTTGGAAAGGTGATTTTAACTTCATAATGAGTGCCTTAGACATTTCTCTCCATAAAATATGCCACAACCTCATGGATGAAGCACACGAAGAAATAAAAGGCATTAGAGTGATCCTCATTCCCTAGACTTATTAAATTTAACCACTGTCTTAAAGGGCTGCAGGAATGATGCACAAAATGTTAAAATTATGCTTAATAGGGATATGCTCTAAACATTTCAAAGGAATCAGAAGCGAAACGAGAGACTGGAAGAATTGACATAAGGAGTTTTATCTCAGAAGACCCGTGGAAATAAGAACGTCTCTTACATGAGAGACAGAACGTGTGAGGCCAAGGCACGTTATGCTTAATTTAGGTATTTGATTCAACAACAACAAAACCACTCTACATTTTACTCTTCTTTTTATCAAAAGAAAATTTTAATCTTTTATAAGTAAATGCAAAATATTTTTGCTGTGTATTTTGAGATGCATGTTCTCCTGGCTGCCCTTTGATTTGGGGAACAATTTTAAAATTTAAATTAGAAACCAAATAAAGTGGCTACTTAACACACAGGCTATATTAGCAAAGCTGCATCTGAAAACTTTTGCATGTATATGGACAAAGAGCATGATTCATGCAGGAATACCCTTCTTTTACACTTTATGCTTCAGCGTTCTTCAGGGATCGAAGGATTGGCATCTTCTCTACTTAATTTTTTGATTACAGAAAAACTCATTCATGTCACAGATGTGCCGGGACACCTGGCTACATCCCCAGCCTCTTTCTTTTCTCTTTCTTTCTTTCTTTTCTTTTTTCTTTTTTTTTTTTGAGACAGAGTCTCACTCTGTCGCCCAGGCTGGAGTGCAGTGGCACCATCTCGGCTCACTGCAAGCTCCGCCTCCCGGGTTCATGCCATTCTCCTGCCTCAGCCTCCCGAGTAGCTGGGACTACAGGCGTCCGCCACCACGCCCGGCTAATTTTTTTGTATTTTTAGTAGAGACGGGGTTTCACCGTATTAACCAGGATGGTCTCGATCTCCTGACTTCGTGGTCCGCCCGCCTCAACCTCCCAAAGTGCTGGGATTACAGGCGTGAGCCACCGCGCCAGGCCATCCCCAGGCTCTTTCAATAGTGCCCAACTGCTGCTCTCTCTGTGAGGTGACTCTAACCACACCGTTTAAAACTGCACTTGGAACCACACCCTCACCCCAAGCCAGCATTCTTGTTTATCTTCAAGTGCTATTGAATTCTTCATAGGATTTGTCATGTTCTAACTTATTTGTTATGTTTATCATTATTGTCCGTCTTCTCCTGTTAGGATGTGTGTTCTGGGAGGAAATGTCTCTGTTATATATCCCTATCCCTAAACCCAGTGCAATGCCAGGCACCTCATAAATGTTCAGGAAATATTTGTCAAATGAATGGAGAGGGTTAATTAACATATTACTTGCTACGTTGGTGTTGCTCAGCTTTGCTAAAATAGTGTTTTCAAAATGAAGAAATATCCCTCTTTAAAGACAACAAACAAACAAACAAACATCTCTTTTGTGAACAGCCAAGGATGTATCCAGAGGCCTCAACCCTGCAGCTCTTCCAACCCAGCTTACAAACAAAATAGAGCATGCTTCATTCATACAGGGTGGCCTCTGATGATTCCGAATATGCCTACGGGAATTATTTTCATTCATCAGCAAACGAAAGCAGAAAAAGTGGAAATCCTCAGAGCCCTCTTGGACTCTAAATCCCTAAATTGGAAACCATGAATGCAGCGTTTCACATATGGTGCCTCCATAGGAACATGACAGGGAAGGAAGAGGGAGGGATGTAGAGGGACAGTGTGGTTGAGGGGGTTATGGTTGCCCAGCCTGAGGGTGGTCACAGCACCTGGGTAAGGGAGACTCAAGGATCTTTTGGGTCAAATAAGGAAAGAGAAAAAGAAGTGGGAAACTTTACCCAACTTACAGTTCTACGCAGGGCTTCTTTGGCACCCACCCAAGAGAGATGATGTTTGTATTCCTATATAGGTGTCTTGTTCATGTACCCAGATTATAAGCACATCCACTTTATTATAGTGCTTGAGAAGGGATATTCCACGTGTACAAAAAAGGTTAAACTATGAGTGTCACTCTCTCTATGTGTGTATATTTGCCCATGTGTGATTTAGTTCAAAGTTCTCTGAATTTAGTTATTTAAATAATGATGAAACCATTGAAAAGAGATAATAAATCCATTCTTGCACTGAATCTATTGGTTATGTACTAAAAACAGATGGCATCATCAATCAATCTATGCATTTTATTCATATGTATATATTTTAGCTATATTGGATGTTATAATTAATATTCCTAATTTATTATAATAGATTTCCAATTCATATGATTTAATGAATTAAGTGATTAAAATATATTAAAAGGGAAAATGAATTCAAACTGAATGCAACATGAATTCTAAATGCTAAAATGAAAACACAATGTTTTCAGTATGGCCCTAATTAATGCCATATACCCAAATTTATAGTGAGATTTTCAGTTTGATTTTAATCTATTTAGATAAACATAAGTAAGTCAATTAACCTTTTTCTTTTGCTCTTATTTGGGGTCACCAGATCCTCTATATTAAAACTTGTTTTCTTGGGGTTTAATTTTATCTAAGAATGTGAGAATCCTACTTCTGTTTTCTGAAGCCAAACATTACTCAGAATTAAAATGTAAATGGCCACATGTGTGAAATGGGATGGCCAGGTCCTTGGTTCTCCCTCCTCCCCCTGCAGCCTCCCCTCTCCCATCAGGACCAGAAGGGAGGCCCTGACATGGACTCCAGTCCTCTTGCTTCTGGTGGCTGTGCGTGGCTCTGATGCTGTCCTTTTCACTTTCCCTCTATTTTGCTTTTCTCCAGGATCCTTCCTTTCTCCAATTTCTTTTTTTTCCTTTTCTTTTTCTTTTTTTCTGAGATGGAGTTTCGCTCTTGTTGCCCAGGCTGGAGTGCAATGGCACGATCTCAGCTCACTAAAACCTCCGCCTCCCGGGTTCAAGCAATTCTCCTTTCTCAGCCTCCCGAGTAGCTGGGATTACAGGCGCATGTCATCACGTCTGGCTAATTTTTGTATTTTCAGTAGAGACGGGATTTCATCATATTGGTCAGGCTGGTCTCGAACTCCTGACCTCAGGTGATCTGCCTGCCTCGGCCTCCCAAAGTGCTGGGATTACAGGCATGAGCCACCGCACCTGGCCCCTTCCTCCAATTTCTTGCACCCAATCCATCTACCAGTTTCTTCTGATACCTAACATGCAATCTTTCCAAGCTTCCAAACAAACCTATTTTAAACACTTAAAATGTACAACTTTCTGAAAACCTATCAGAAGAAACTTGTCTTCTTTGAAATGGCACCTTTATTTATTCTCCCCCAAAACGACAAGTTGTCTAGTTCCAATTTATCCCCCTAGTCGATCACTCCACATCCAGCAAGCTGAGCCCAGGTTTTTGTTAACATATGATCATTGCAGGTCAGTTTACCCTTGCCTCACATTATTTCTTTACTCATCTTCATGCAGAATTGTTTTTGTTTTGTTTTGTTTTGTTTTGTTTTTAGACAGAGTTGCGCTCTGTCACCCAGGCTGGAGTGCAGTGGCGCGATCTCAGCTCACTGCAACCTCCGCCTCCAGGGTTCAAGCGATTCGCTTAGAAGACATGAGGTTCCGCCATGTTGCCCAGGCTGGTCTTCAACTCCTAGGATCAAGCGATTTATCCGCCTCGGTCTCCCAAAGTGCTGGGATTACAGGCGTGAGCCACTGTGCCAGGCCTCATGCAGAATTCTTTAAAAGTCAAATCTTCAAAGATTTTAGGTTTCATAGCATTAAAATAAAGTCAATAAAATGCTAGTTAATGTATATCTTGTTATTTATATATAATTCAACAATAAAATAAAATGCATACAAATGATTTAAATGGAAACAATGAATGTTGAAATACATACGGGGAAATGACAGCTTCATTTGAATCTAGACTGAACAATTCTCATATCTGCTACTTTCCTGGACCTAATAGAATTGGACAGTGACCAGAAGGGACTTTTCATACTTGACCTGAATAGACAGTCTTAAACTCACTTATTGAGTTTAAGTGAGTAAAGTGGTTCTTTGACAGATGATTGACCTTAGTCAGTTGTTCCTGTGTCAATGGCTCACATTTATTTTTCTGCTTAGGTGTGCACTTCAGGAATCTAGATGGCGAGAGTAATCTACAAGGAGTAAGGGAGGTGGAGACTGGTAAACCCCATCCCCAGGGGAAACAAAAGATGAATTAACCAATCAAATAAAGCAAAACTATACCCTGCCTGTCTTTTGTTTTGTTTTTGGGTTGTTTACAGTGAGGGCATTCTTGAACCTGATGCAGATAATCTCTGGGGAATGAACACTAGAATGTATTCCCAGTTTGCACCAGGGGAGAATAAAAATGGTTTTCATACCCTTTGCCTTAAAATCCGCTGCTTTGAAGTATGTTTACAGTTTAAACTCTAGAACTGAGAGTATCTAAAAACCATGCAAAAGAAGGATGCAGTGGGTATCTTCCTTGTCTTTTCCTTAAAAGGTAGAATATATCTAAGCCTTTCAAATCAGAAAACAAATGGATAGGTAATTAAATTATACACAAGAGATATGCAAGTAATGCAATAGCACCTATTGCAAAAATAGGGCCTCATCACTAAAGGATTTGTTACTCTTAACATAATCTGCATATATTGACAATAGCATATATTTGCCAATGAATTAGCTATCATCATTAAACTGATACCAACATCAATGAGTAATTTATAGCATATTCAATTACAGCAGTGTTCAGATATTTATGACAGTCTTCATAAAAATGTAATGATAATGATGATGTATAGTGGATAAAAAATACTTTAAACAGCTTGCAATAGAATTCCTCTCGGGAGGTATCTGTCTTTATTTAAAAAAAAAATACTATGACAAGTTGCTTAGAGGATAGTGAGACCCCGAGGGCGTGGCCTCCCAGGCATTCAGGGCAACAGAAGATATTGCTCACCTGCTCTGCATTTGCAAAAGGGAGGGATTTGGAGCTGGGAAGAGAAGACAGAAAAGGTTGGAGTAGCTTTTGTCAACCTATTATTTGGTGATACAAGGACCTCAAAACAGGTAAGGACCTGGGTGTGTGCTGCTATTCCTCTCAGGAATCTTTCATTTTAATAAAATGGATATATCTTTGGGCTTCTGGGTTCATGTTGAAAGAAACTAGGCTGTGCCTGAGACTCAAAGTAAATTTTAATAATAGTGTGCAAGACTATCGCTACATACTATATATATATGCATAGCATATCATATATACACACATACACACATATATAGTATACACACACACACAAACTATGGATACTATGTACTATAGTAATTACTTTCTTCAGATACTTATGAAAACTCAAGTCCCAATGTCTGAGAACTGGTTTATAGAAAGAGCTGATTAAAAATAAGATAAGGGAATGCAGTGATTTTTTAACTAAATTTTCAATTAACTGTTACTTTTCAATGGTGCTGGCTTTGAAAAAGCTTTTTTAAATGATATAATTATTACACATTCTTTTTTAATATTACAAAATTCCAATAATTTTCTCTGCTTATAAGCTACTGGAAGATACAAATTTTGTAGATCCCAAACTAGATGATTAACCAGATGTATGTAGAAATTGCAAGGTTATCAGTTTGTAAAACACACATTTTACCTCACTGAATTTCAACCCTTACTCTTATTGAAAAGCCAGTTAAATAATCAGTTTCCATAAAATATGAACTGAGGTATGTCCACGTAGTTGCCTCTGAGTAATACAGAAGTATATTTCATAAAGGTCATAAGTTTTTAGTAGAAATTATTTTTGAGAATCTCTCTCCTTTCAATTGTATGAAATGGCCTGCGTTCTCCATTTGATAGGTGAACCAAGATGAGTTATGTTTCTTTCTCAATTGTGTTTTCGAGAGAAAGCACATTGCAGTGACTGGAGGTGCTATCTCAGACCTAGGTTCAAATCAAATCTTAAAACCGGTTTCCCCCAGGCAAGTTACTTAAATGCCTGTAAAGCATGAACAAAGTGTGAACCTACCTCATAGGTTGTTTTCAGGACTGAATGAGACTTCAAAAGTGAATTGTTTAACAAAGTACTCAGTAAACATTATGTGTCACAGAACCATCCACTGTATCAACTTTTTAAAGGATATTCTTAATTGCTTTCTTACCTGGCCAAAATACAAATTAATTTAATAAAATGTTGATATGTGATAGTGAAAGGAATACAATTTAGGGTTTAACTTTATAAATTGGATTTAGGATGTACGGTATATATCGAATAGATCTCTTGCTAACTGTGAGAGGAGCAGTGAAGTTTTCTGAGAATGAAGCAGGCTTGGAGGTCAAATGCACCTCAAAGCTGTTTTTTTCTGGCAACTGTTTTTCTGAGAGCAGACACCCTCCACAAACACATTTGTGAGTCCTCAGACTTGCTGAACACCGTAAATGAGTTTCAACTTTACTCATTAAGTGCACCCAAGAAAGGCCTCTCCATTTTTTTTAAACACAAAAAATTTCAAGCGATTCCTCGAGTTTCTTTTCTAAAGACACAACTCAGGAAATGTGATCTCGATAAGTCTAATGGTTTCTATCACTTCGTGTAAATTTTGAGCTGTCCTTGCAGATACTGAATGCAAAAATCACAAAGCATTGACAATTACAAAGAATGCCTCCAGTAAGTCTTACTGCATTCTGACTAAACTCAAATGTGTATTTTTATTTCCACATTTAGATATTTCATGATGCTAAAATCCCATGATTTTCTCTAAATTACAAAGTGTTGATGAACCCAGACTAGAAAGCACCAAAGAAATTCTAGGGCCTGGAATAACTTGAATAACTGCTTTCCTTGAATAACTTCATAACATCATCAGTCAGAGGCAAATATCGTGTTGTGAGTGCAGGGTGGATTTCTCCTCCCAAGACCATGTTCCCAGGTTTAAAGGCTACACTTACACTTACTCTCTCTCTCTCTGACTACTATCCTATCTTTGCAGATCTGTACATACAATCTGTTCAAGCAGATATATGCTCTACTTCACAGTAGGAGATTTAATCTATTGGATGTTTCATAAGAATACATGCTGCATATATACCATGGACTACTATGCAGCCATATAAAAGGATGAGTTCATGTCCTTTGCAGGGACATGGATGAAGCTGGAAACCATCATTCTCAGCAAACTAACACAGGAACAGAAAATCAAACACTGCATGTTCTCACTCATAAGTGGGAGTTGAACGATGAGAACACATCGACACAGGGAGGGGAACATCACACACTGGGGCCTGTTGAGGGGTGTGGGGCTTGCAGAGGGATAGCATTAGGAGAAATACCTAACGTACATGACGGGTTGATGGGTGCAGAAAACCAACATGGCATGTGTATATCTATGTAACAGACATGCAAGTTCTGCACACGTATCCCAGAACTTCAAGTATTTAAAAAAAAAAAGAATACATTCAAGACCTCATGTTATTTAACTTTATTATATCAATTACATATAGTTAGTACCATATCCTAAAACAAATATTCACTGTCTATAAAGATGGACATTGTTTAAAATATTTAAAGATGGATGGTGAGGGCTGACACATTCTTTCTCTCTCACTTCTCTGAATTCTGATCTTTCGGCTTTTTTTGTGTGTTGCTGGACAGCTCTCATCCTCCCCACCTGATTAAGCAGAGGTCTCTCCTTAGGGGCCTGGATTAGATTTCCTTGCCTGGACTCCAAACCCACCACTCGCCTTTGTTATTGGCTTTAGCTTTGTAAGTCCTTGCTTCACAGCTAACTGAGCAGACTATTTGAACTTGAACTTGACTCTGAGAAAACCTGCCACTACTATGGCATTTAAGCAATTTTTAATCCATAATAAAGTGAAGACACCGGTTACCAGCCTTATCATTTAACCTTGTTGTGGATGTGATGGTCAATAGAGTAAAACTAAAAAACTGAAATAAAGAGGTGAGTCATTTGGAAAAAAGACTCAGATTATCAAGATCGATGAAAAAACCTTTTGGAATTAATAGAAAATTCAGTAAAATACAAACTTAAAATTTTAAAAATGAAAGCTTCCTCATGGATATATATAAAAATTCATAATTTTCTTATATACTAAAAATAATTGGTCAGAATATTAACAGAAAATTATTCCATTCAGAAAAGCAACATGGTATAGAAAATACTTAGGAAATAAATCTATTATGAATTGGGAAATTTCTGTGTGAAGAAAACAACATGTATTTACTGAAATACATAAAAGCAGATGTGAATAAAGGTAAATGGACTACCACATTCCTTCAGTGTTATAAAGATTTCCACTGGTCTCCAGACTAATTTAAATATTAAAGCAGTTCAAATCCAAAGCCCAGTAAATTTTAAGTTGTTTTTGGACACAGTGACACTAAAGTTCATCTGGAAGAATGAACATAGGAAAAAAATCACAAGAAAAATAGAGAGTTATGGAAAGATGAACATATTCTAAAGCACCAATATACAGAACAATATGAAATGACCCCAGAATCAATAGATAACAATGGGAGAGAAGAAAAAAACTCCAGAAAAGATACACATGTTTACAAGACTTTAGGATTTCATCATGAAGCAGTATGGATTCGATACCTAGAATTAGTAATAACAGGCTCACCACATAAGGGATGACACAGCATTTGATTTCTTCACAATGACAAAAAGTAAATTCCAGATGGATTAGAAATGTAAACGTAAAACATAAAACAAAAAAGCACTAGGGGGATCTACAAATGGATATTTATATACTACTGGGAAGACCTAAGGTTGATACAAAAGCCAGGAGCCATAATGAAAAGGACTGATGCACACACATTATAAACAAACTTAAGTCAGGAGGAAAGAACTAAACAAAATATTGGCTATGAACATGATAGATAAGAGGTTTAGATACTTAGCATTGCTAAATTCTTCCTTGAATTTAACCCATCTATTGGCTGTAAAGTGATATCTCTTTTTAGTTTTAATTTGTGTTTTCCTAATTACCAGTGAGGTTGAGTCTTTGAATAAATTCTTTACCAAAGAGGTAAAGAATCAACATGAATAAAATTAAAGTACTTTACTGAACAATATAAATACAAACATTAATAAGTATAAAGAAATGCTCTGTTCATGAATGAAAAGAGTGGATATTGAAAAGGCTATAAATTCCCCAAAATTTATTTACACTTTTAACACAATTTCAATCAAAATTCAAGGAATTTTCTAGAACATGACAAAATGATTCTAACTTTCATCTGGAATATTAAGCAAGCAATAAAAAGTAAGACTATTTCAATAAGGAGGAACACAAGGGAGACATTATTTTATCTCATTTATAAATGCTACATAAAGCCTCAATAGTTAAAACGTTGTGATACTGATGTAGTAGTCAAGATGGCTTAGCGGAACAGAATGGATAACCAGGAAATAGAGCCCAGTGTACTTAGGAGCTAACGTGTGATAAAAAGAACTACAAGCCAATGTTAAAGGCCTGAATCACACCTAAAGGTCTTAGAGAAGTTGACTATAGATCATGTACATTCCAAGAATTTAAGAACTAAATGAACCAAATAAGGGCAAAAATAAGTTAAAGGAAATCTATGAGATTTCAAGAATGAATGAGGAGTCCTGAACACAAACAAGAACGGAATCAATTTAATTCCAAAAGTAATAACTGTATGCAGATATAAGATACTGCTTCAGCTTTAGTATCCTAGTGATACAGAGGCCGAGGCGGGCAGATCACGAGGTCAGGAGATTGAGACCATCCTGGCTAACATGGTGAAACCCCGTCTCTACTAAAAATACAAAAAATTAGCCGGGCATGGTGGCAGGTGCCTGTAGTCCCAGCTACTTGGGAGGCTGAGGCAGGAGAATGGCGTGAACCCAAAAGGCGGAGCTTGCAGTGAGCCGAGATTGCACCACTGCACTCCAGCCTGGAAGACAGCGAGACTCCGTCTCAAACAAACAACAACAAAAAAAGTGTAAATATAATTTTAATATATCCTTATAGGGAAGCATACTATCCATACTGAAGTTAGGATACATCTTTAGATGGTTCAGGTATTCACTTCCTTTTCTTTCTCCTCCTCCACTCCCTCAATACAATAAGGATAGAGTGTGACACTGGGTAGTTTTATAGAGATAATTTAAATAAAGATACAAGATTGGGCGTGGTGGCTCACATCAGTACTTTGGGAGGCCAAGATGTGCAGCTCACTTGAGGTCAGGAGTTTGAGACCAGCCTGGCCAACCTGGCAAAACCCTGTCTCTACTAAAAATACCAAAAATTAGCCAGGTGTGGTGGTGCACACCTGTAATCCCAGCTACTCAGGAGGCTGAGGAATGGGGATCATTTGAGCCCAGGGGGCAGAGGCTGCAGTGAGCCTAGATCTTGCCACTGTACTCCAGCCTGGATGACAGAGGAAGACTCTGTCTAAAAATAAATAAATAAAAATAAAATAAATAAGAAATAAAGATCTAAGACTGACTGATAACAAATACTCTTCAAATGCTGGTCTTACTTTTTAAAAGAAATAATCAGTCATCTCCCTTGAGCATAAATATCTACTTTTTAGGTGAATGGTTACTAATCTAATTATCTCTTCATTTGGAGAGGATAAGATCTAACATATTTATTTGTATGTGGCAAAGCTAAAGTCACAGATTGTTCAACATCTCAAAGAGAATTTTGGATGACCTCACATAAATTTTGAAAACACACACCCCAAAAGGTATATAGGTAACTTAATTATTTGAAAATCATTAAAACATCTAAGAATGTGAATATAAGAGGCCCACAAATACTGCCCGCAAAGCTTTCATTTTATAAAGACTGGACAGTTGCTTGTTTGGCAAATGTTTCCTGTGGGCCTTGTCTGCTCAAGGTGCTGGGGCTTAGAGGAGGTGAGATGGGCCATGGTCCCTGCTGGAAGGAGTCAAGGAACCTGTGGAGTCAGGAATTAAGTAAGGAAACCAACAAGGGAGCAAATATGACCTTTGCAATAATGAAAACTGGATGCGGCTTTACTGAAAGAGGATCTCGCAATTTTCTAGTCATTATTTTGTAATCTTCTGCTTAAAGAAGATCCACTAAACTGGACAAGTTTTAGATCCATCAACAACTGAGTTCTTCTGGGTGATAAGAACCAAAAAGAAGTCAGAGAAGGAAGAAAGGATAAATAGTGTGTGATGGTGTTGCCGGGGAGTGGGTCAGCGGACACTAGAGCAAAGACTCAGTGACATGAAGTGACAGAGGCCCCAAGGAGAGGGAGACCTGGAAGGCCTGTGTGCTAGTGATGAGCAAAAGAGAGGCAGTGGGGCTGGGGGAGGCGAGATGAGGTTGCAGGGCCCTGGGTTTACTCTGAGGAAGACAGGAATTTAAGTTGCCCTAACTCATTGTTTTAAAGACCATGTGCCATGTGAGGACAGACTGACCATCAGCTAGGGCCACTGCCCTTGTCCAGGTAAGAGAACCACAGCAGCTTTTGACTGATTGACAGGAGTACAAGCACTACAAAATGGCCAAATTCTAGGTCTGTTTTACAGGTAGGGTGGTAAATATCAAGTCTGACTGAAAGAAAGGAATCATGCGTGACTACGATTTGGGGCCTTGGGCTTTTAATAAATGAGTGTGTTGATAATCATCACAGCAGTAGTTTTTGGTTGACTGACAGATGGCAAAGCAGTTCAGAAAGACATAGCCCCTCATTTAAATTTCTATGTTACTGGCATGACAAAAGCACACATTTTAAAAACTGCTATTCTTTTGTTCATGCAAAATGGAAAATAACATCTTTCTAAAATATAGAGTTATGCTAAGTATACATGCAGAAATAATAGAGAAATTGTTTTGTGTCTTAGCCTATGGTTATAACAAATGAGGAGTATTAAATTAAAAGTAATATATTCCACCAAAAGAATTTATGATAGAAATGTCGAGAAAATTTTCTTTCATATTTATTTTAATTTTAAATTAAAAATATACTGACTTTAAAAAATTTAAATCATCTCAAGACTTTCATTAAACCGGTAAAAATTGTACAGAATATAATTTGCTTTATTATATGTATTACATGATGGAAAGTATTTTTTGTTATGCATGTATTTTTTTTTCTTTCTATTTTAGGTGACGGAGTCTCTCATATGTTTTGAAGATATATTTTTGTAGTAGTAAAAGCCAATGCTTAACCACACTAAACTGTGGTTGAGAAAATAATTCCAGTTTTGTTCAGTTCAGCTGATATTTATTAAGCATTGGTCCACATTCCCTGGGGTTGTCATGGTTTAGTGAAGGGGATACACACAGGAACAAATACAGTGTATGAAGCCCACAGGAAAGTCACAAAACCAGCCTCCTTAGGAAATGGGGTGGGGTAATTGTTTCTGGAAGAAATACCAGCTGAACTGACTTCTTGGGAGTTGAAAAACTGGTGACCTATACAATGTAGTACATGATTAAACTCTCAAATGCTTGGAGTGCAGTAGGTCCACGCTTTTTAAAGTCGAGGGCACATATGGTAGGGTTCAGGGAAAGGACAGGCATCAGTATGCCAGACAATGGTGCCTCTTCTTGGCCCTTAAATTCACCCAAAGATTGGGGGCATTATTTTTCATACTAATAAAGACTTGGAGACTTTACGAAGTAGAACACAAGATGTATGGGAATTTTAAAGCCAAAGTACAGAATGTAAGAGAGTGGCACGTTTCTAGAGAGCTGCTCTGGTCAACAGTCCCTGATTCCTGGAGCCCACATGGCTGAGGCCTGGCTCCACAGAGAGACCAGCAGTGGAAGGCTGGAGAGTGGGAGCTGGTCTCGGTAAGGGCCTGGGCCTGGGCCTGGGCCTGCACGGAGCCCCTCCCAGAGGTAAGAGACAGGGAGCGTGGGGGATGCTGGGAGGAGACCAGACTGGAGCTGGCACTGAAAACCACATAAATGAGGAAATAAACACATAAATGAGGTGATAGGACCCACACATGGTTTCCGGGCAGGAATGACAAGGGAGGTTGTGGCCAGGAAGACATGAGAACAAATTTGAGAGCTGGTTCAAAAGAAGGAATTATCCATCATGTAAAAGTGTATCTTAGCTATTCAATGGTTTGGCCATTTTCCTGACACCTAGAAATTTATAAGAAATTTATAGCATAACACACACAGGGGTTTCTACATCTCTCAACCATTTTTGTTTCAATCAACTTAAATGTTTTTACTCCAATAGCTCTGTGTTCTGAGCCCCAGCAAGGTAATTGGTAGAGCCATCTTATGTTTCTGTGTTTAGCTTGGCCTCCACAATCAGAGGGTGGAGGCCGCTGGGATCCCAGAGGCTGAGCAAAAAGGAAAAGCGTTAAGTTCCACCACTCAGAGCTCCCCGGGGCTCCCCGAGGAGTCCGCCGGATTTGACCACTATGACCCGCTCTTTCGAGACTCCACAAACTGAACCATGTCAACCTTATTTTTTCACATTTCTATTGAACACAAAGAAAGCTGTTACCAGGGAAATCTGTCTGCAACAAGGCAAATTGAAATATGATTTATTTAATGGTGCTACTCAGCTGATTAAATATTATTCACTCTTCATTTTGTCCTTCAGCCCAAGCAGAACATTGATATGACACTTGGATCTTGGTATAAGAAAATACACATTTGGTGCATCTGTGACCTTTGAAATTTACAAAATTATGTACCAAAAAATCCCATCAAGTGCAATGCAGTGCATCCCACACTGATGTGTCATCCTAATGGAGAAGGAGACCTTCTCCCAGGCATTCCATGGAAGGTCACTGCAGAAATTCTGAAGGCATCACAACTCTCCTAGCAGTTTGGGGGTTAGTACTGCTATGTTACACGCATGCCGATAATTTTATATGCACATATATATATATAGTATAATGTCATACATATACAACAATGTATAACATATATGTCTATAAGTAAATGTATACATTTAAAAGCAAAAATCGTTCAGAAAGGTCTTCTCCTCCTTCCCTCATCAAAATGGGATTCATTCAGTTCTTTATACTATTTTATTCCAATTTAAAGCTTGTAGCATTAATTTTCTTTTTTCTTGTAACCCACCACTTGTGGGTTCAGAGGGCCTGCCTGTAGGTACTCTCCCTTCCGATAATTCAAATAGCTACAGACGTTGAGAAGGCTGTTATTTCTTTAATAATTTCTGTTCAAAGATTTTCAGTTCTGGAGTGTACCAGATTCAATGGCTATAACCTCAATAATAAATAGTAAAATGCTCTGATTTTAATCTACTTTCAGAGGTTAGTTCTTATCAGTGAACTCTTTTAAAACCTTTCATGCATGAAATGTCAGGTTTATAAAAATCAAATTTCTTTGTTCTCTGTTTTCTTTACTGATTTTCTAATTTTGCATTTAAAAGAATACAGGCTATATAAATACCTTTGTTTGTATTTTTAATACTTTAAAAATTTTCAGATGAGTTATTTGTTTATTGCATACAATTTTTCTCCAGACTGGAAGGAAGGCAATGATTACACTCTCAGATTTTAATAGACTGGTAGATGCTGAGGACTAATAACGAAGCAGGGCCTTTAGGGAAGGGTTTTTTGTCTTTTATTTCTACATTCTGCACACACAGTAGTCAAAGTCATATTTTCAAAAAACATACATAACCAATAAGATCATGTTGATCACTGCTCAAAATCCTCTAATGATTCCTGCCACATTTAGAAGATCATTAACCTTGGCCTTCAGTCCTGCCTGACCTGCCTGTGTCTTCTCTCTGCTTCCATCTCTCATTATTGTTTCTTACTCACTTCGGCTTCCATTGCCTTGGGCTTCTGGAAATTCCTGAGCAGGTTGTTCTCCCAGAGTCTGCAGAGTGGCTTCTCTTCCATCATGCAGGTGCCCCCTAAACCTGATTAGCCATCAAGAATGATGGTATGACCACCCCTTCCCCTTTATCCTCAATCTTCCCTTTCTCTAGATTCCATCTTAGCTCCATTTACCACCTGACATATTTCACATACTTATTGGTTCATTTTCTGCTTCCACCCTCACCCAGAGAGATGTCAGTGCTGTGAGAGCAGAGATCTTGCCCGACTTGCTCAATGCTGTGTCCACAGGGCTGAGAGGAGTGCCTGGCAGCCAGCAGACATTCCATATATCCATGTCATCTTTAGACTGAGTGCAGTTTTGACTATTGACTTTGAACTTCTGCAATATGTCTGACTGGAACGTCTGTCTGTCAGGAGAAGTATCATATATCAAGCAGATTCACACTTGGGAACAAGGACTTCCAGTGCCTAAGAAGATATCTCAGAAACTCAGAATATTATACAATCATGAATATCATGACACTGGTCTGGCAAACATCATGCACCTCTAAAATGTTTTTCTTACAGCTTTATCTTTTTATTTCATGAAGTGAGAGTGATTTTCCCACAAGTACACGACAGCACTATGTATAAAATGCCTCTGCCCTATGTACACCTGCATCTTGTTTGTGGGAGCCAGTGCTGAATATATTAGCTAATTATAGATATGCAGATGCCTTGTTTTCTTTAATGCAAAAATATGTAAAAGCATGTGAAATAGTGTAGCACTCAGGTCCATGGTTGAATATCCAATTTCCATTAAATGAACTTGGGTTAAATAGTAAAGAGACAGATAAAGTTGGAACAATAAGGAAGATTACTCATAATTCAAAATCTTCACATTCTGCTGTCACTCTTTAGGCTTTAAGACACTAAAATGGGGAAAAAATCTAAATTGCAAAACAAATTATCATCCATTGATTCATTTCTTAGGATGTTCATCACAGAGAAATTAAACCCACAGCCTGGAAGACTACCAAAAGGGGGAAAATGTTACCTTTGGGAACTCTCAGAGATAATATGAAAAACTGTTAGGTATTTACTAATATAGATATGCTTACAGGGGTGAGGGAAATAGTGATTTTGAATGACAAATTAAAGAAATTGTGGTTTACGTTGAAACTTTCAAAAAGGGGATTTTCATAACAAGAGTTGGGAGTTATTCAACATATAATCGATACATTTGCTTTCAAGACCATGTGGTCATTAATATGGAATGGATTGATGTGACTAGCCAACCAACTAGTCAAAGGAATAATGCTCTGTTAAGTGGTAAAAAATCCTGAATCTTATCTGAAGGAAGATAGCTCCACAGAGCAGGATGTAATGTGGCATCCTGCAGGCAGACGTGCAGCTGCGCAGGGTTCCTCTAAGAGCTGAGAGAGCATTTTCCTCACTCTAATACAGGGTGGTAGGCAGAACAATGCCCCCCGCCACCCTATAAGATGTCAATGTCCCGATGCCTGAAACCTGTGAATATGTCATGTTACACGGAAAAGAGGAATTAAGGTTGAAGATGGAATGAAGGCTGCTAATTAGCTGATCTTAAAGAGTCTAACATTAACTATCTGGGTGAGCTCCATGCAACCAAAAAGTTCCTTCCAAAGTCGAAGAGAGTGGCAGGAGAGTCAGAACAGAAGAACAACAGTGTGAGACAGACTCAACCAGCCATTGCTGGCTTTGAAGAGTGAAGGGGCCATGGACCAAGGAATGCAAGAAGCCTCCAGAAGCTGGAAAATGAGAGAAAACAGACTTCACCCTAGAGCCTCCAGAAAGGAACACAAACCTGCCAACACTGGGATGTTAGCCCAGTGAGACCAATTTTGCATTCTGAGCCCCAGAGCTACCAGATAGTAAGTGTATGTCATATGAAGTCACTAAGGGTGTGGAAATTTGTTACAGCAGCAATACAGTGCTCATACATAGGTGGAAAATCTGCTGCAAAGTTATGTGCTCATGAGGAGCACTTCAGGCTCGCTGGATAAGAAGTGGCTGCTTTGATCAGCACACCTGCAAACAGCATAGGGTTGCTGTGCCCACTCATTCCCAAAGTCCAAGCTGCTCCCTCCAGGAGGTTGTAACCAATAGATCATCCTCCTGCTATAACCACCAGGGCTCGTTCTTTGGCTGCTGGAAGAGGTGCCTACTGAAGGAGGTGGATCTATACTGCCCGCCTAAATATAAGTCTGATAGGACCAAGGCAATCTCAATGTGTGCTGTGCACACATTGCACTTCTATGTACCAAGAAGTACCAAGTGTGAAGTACTCTTTGTCCATTTTCTTGACTCAATGGTCAACTCACTGGCCATTGTCCACAAACCACTGTTAAATGACTCTCTTTTCAGACAATTTCAATGACGGAAGACAGAAAAAGTCTTCCCAAGGTGGCAGATTGCACAATGGATGGCTAATCCTGTCTACACAAGTAAGAAATCGTTCATTATAACTAGCATCTTTTCAGATGAGTCATTCAAGAGAATACAGCCTGGTCAACTGGGAAGATGTGCTCTGGTATTTTGGTTTTGCTTTTTGTCCTGTTAACATTAACTTTCCCACAAACCAGGGAGGAAGGAGGTGGCTTTTCAAAAGTGTTCTCCATCATCTTGTGCTCTTGTCTGCAACTCCTGTTAATATTTATCACTGGCCTTGTTCTGATAAAGAGTCATAGGCAGTGCCTATGATTTCATTGTGGAAAAGAATGAAGCATCAGAAAGGATGCAGAGAGACCTGAATTCTGAGGCTTCCTGCTCATGCATTTAGTGGACATCTCTGGCATAACATAGGAATTTATTAAGGAAATCCTTACATTTAATTAGAGAGTTTTCGGGGCAGACCCTTTTTATGTCTGTATTTGAAATTTTCCAGGGTCTAACAGGAATTTCAGGCCGAAATGTCTCCTAGGGATGCAAGCATTCTCTACCAGTGCCTAAGAGCAAGCCACTAATCACTTTTCAAAAGGTAAGTATTTAATGGTGGACTCTGGTGGTCAGTATGTTCAAAAGCTTAAGGTTGTCTTTCTGTTGCCCCTACTAGCTTTTGCCATGAACTCCAATCTCTTTGGGTGTTTGTTGCTATTTGGGTAAAGCAGTTTGTGGATCTTAGGCATCCAAGGTTGCGGCTCATATTATTATCCACTGAAGACCTTGAGAGCTTCTTGTTGTTTGGGACCACCTTAAAAAATAAATCCCTCCCTCCCTCCCTTCATTTCTTCCCTCTTTCCTCCCTTCCTCCCTCCCTTCTTCCTCCTTCCTCCTTCCCTTCTTCCTCCTTCCTTCCTTTTCCTCTTCATCTTTTTTCTTTTTTCTCTTTTTTTTCTAATGGGACTTAACAATATCCCTGAATATAAGATAGGATTTCTCCAGGATCCAAGGAGTTGTACCAAGTGTTATATTTCTTACTCATTTCAGGGTAGCATCAGGGAAATATTTTTTCGTCAGTTGACAAATATCCCTGATTCTTCAAATTTTCCCTGTTGAGTCATCCTCATAATTCTCCAGAATTGACAAGCCAGCATCATCTTGTCATCGGAGTCATGCTGGTGCCAATTCTGACAGTCTTCTCATTTGTAAGCCCGATAATCATTATACCAGTAAAGTTGCATATCAGAGTATCTTTTATCATTAGTAAGTCTGGATCCCTACATAAAAGTTTTGGGCCATGGGTAAGGGAATGAGCATAGCTTTGTGTGAAAACTGTTAAAATAGATTGTGTGTGGTCTCTCAAATAAAGGCAAATTGAGATTGGCTTTTTCTCAGAAACTAGGATTGAAAAAAAGGCATTTTTCATATGGATGACAGTACTGTAAGCCCCTGGTGCCTACCAAGCTTCCTTTTTAGCTTGAACTACGTTGAATACTGTCAAAGCCACATGGAGCACCACTTTATTTAGACCTTAATAATCTATAAAGTCAACCCAGAAAAGCTGACTGCTTTGGTCCAATAAGCCATCTGTATAGAGAGGTGTTGCGAGCCAGGAGACCAGCCTCTGTGACATCCTTAGTTAATAAAGATGTCACCAGTCCCTTCCCAGGAAATCCATCTTGTTTTCGTTTGGGGATTGCTGGGTCTTTCTGGCAGAGAAGCACTCAGTCAATGTGCACAATTACAACAGGTATACCCACCATTTTCATCACACCTGTCCCCTCATGTGGAAGCTCACCCTGGCCTGCACATAGGGTGTGGCTGGATATGAGATGAGACCTTTCATTTTAAACAGCCACCATTCCTTTCTCTCTCTGAGCAGCCTCCAGTTCTTTAGTATGATGGCCAGGTATAATGACACTGATCAAGCTCAGTGTAAAATGTGGTTTCCCAACCAATGGCCATAAAAGTAGCCTCAGCATGTGGTCCCAGATCTCTCGCTAGAAGTGGTGGAAGAGTAGACCAGCCATCCCCATGCAGTGGGGGTCACCTGGCTGGTCCTCCTCACCCACTTCAACTATTAATCCTCCCACCATCACAAGAATCAAATGGAGTCAAAATCCTTCTTCAAGATCACCATGTTTCCTCCCTTCCTGAAACTCCATCAGGGAATTTTTCAAATCAGCTAACTTAAGCATAAATACTCTAAATTTCCTAGAATCTTACAGAGGAGAGAAGAACATCAGTTTTTATTTCTTTTTTCTTCCAAGGTATTTAGGTTTTACTTATCGGTGGACAAGTACTTCTATGATAGGCTGAGTAATTCTCCTCCCTGAAGATGTCCAGGTCTTAATCCCTGTGAATATATGACCTTACATAGCAAAAGGGACTTTGCTGCTGTGATTAAGAAACTTGAGATGGGACATTTGTTCTGGATTATCTGGATGGTCCCAGTGTCATCACAAGAGTCCTTATAAGAAGAAAGCAGAGAGAGGGGATGTGATGTTAGAGTCAGAGGTCAGAATGATGAAATCTGAAGATGAAGGAAGAGACCACAAGCTAAGGAATGCAGCCAGCCTTCAGAAGCTGAAAAAGTCAAAGGATCAGAATCTCCCCTCAGGACACCATGACTTTGGCCCAGGAAAAGAACTTTGGAAATTATTCAGCTCTGAAATTTTAGATCTCTGTTGATAGAGTTCTTTCTTCTGTGGTCTAATTTCAGTATCTCTTAGAATAGGGTAGAGTTGTTCTAGCCTGTGAATAGGGGGCCTACTTCTCACTCCACCTCCCCAACTCCACTCACCAGTCATTGCCAAACAGCTCCATCTTGAAAGGGGAGCTCTGTAAGACAACTGAAGGGAAGCGTTCTGCTCAACTGTCCATGTCACTATTTTATCATTTGTACACAATATTATTATTAGTGTCTTCACAACATGAGAGAAAAACAGAAGAGGGACATACAAGAGGGAAACATTTAACTCCTGGTATGCTTCTCCATCACCTGTGAAGATGGTAAAAATCCATAAAAAAAAATTGAGAGTGTGTTTGCATTACACAGAAAAGAATAAGGAACAGCTGGGAGGTTGTGTCTCATTCCCCAGTAAAGAGGAAAGAGGGAAACTGGCTTAAAAGCACCATAGATGGTGGCAACAGAAAGAATATTAGTTAGGTTAAGCAGAATTAAATGAAGGGAGTGCCAGGCAGTCGGTGAAGTCTGAGAAGTTCCTCTGGGATTTAAGGGAAATGCAGACAGGAGCTTCTACTCCTCACATCTCCTTCATTCAGTCCACACTTGGAGTCCCAAAGCTCACCCAGCCCTCCTAACAATGGCACTGTCATTGTCTCTGTGCTCCTTTTCATTTGTCTCCATTTTCCCTGGACCCCTGCCCAGACAACAGATTTGATCACCTGGGGTCAGTAGCAACGATAATGCCCACTTCCATTCCAAAGCTTGAAAGGAAACTGTGCAGCGAACATACCCTTCTATGCAAGGGTGTGCTGGGACGAGTCCTAGGCGTGCTACTGGAATGCTCTTTGACCGTCTCCATAAATACTTAGAGATTGGATATGCCAGTATTATTCACCCACTGCTAGAGTTCAGAGACTTTTTGGCTTAACAAAGCTTGTGTGGGCCTAATCTCCTAATATATCACACCGTTTCCAGGGGACATACATTTCAATTGCAAGATTCTTTCAAACAATCTTTGGAAGTTGAAGAGAGCCTGTATAGATCCACAGGAAACACAGAAATCATCCCATAAGTACAATTAAATGCAAATAACAAAAGAGTTAATGCCAACTCAGTGTTCTACTTGTCATGCAAGAGGCAAATTAATTAAGAAGGATTGTAAGTACAGAAGAGCAATGTGAATTTTGAAGAGCTCTTAGCAAAGCAAATTTTTTTTTCTTATGTTTGGAGCATGGTTAAAAAGTGCACTAGGGCTAACAAACTAGAGTAGTCATATAATGAGCACCTATAGCTTTTCTTGAAACATTTAACAAACATTTGTAATGCTGAAGTGCATCTAATAGGAAGACACAGCTCTTCCGATCAGCATCTGATATGAAATGACTGAAACATGGTCAAGCCAGAAATTTGCATACATTTAAAGTCAGCCAACTGGGGCACCTGTTCAAGTCAGGGAGGCTCTTCCCCTCCATTGTGTTAACTATTTCCAAGATGGCACATATAGGTGCCCACAGAGCAGGGTTATTATGCATTTGTAGTTCCACCAGGTTGAGGAGGTCTAAATCTTTAGATTTAGAATGAACTGGAACAATAACCTTGGAAGATAAGGTTGGAAGAGTGATCAGAGGCTCAAAAGCAGTAAGTCTAAGATCATTTGCATAGGGTGGATTAATGAAACAGAGATTGCAAAAACACAGGAAAGCTCATAACTGCAATGAAATCTTAGGAGATGACGGCGCCTTATAATCTATGCATGGACATCACATGATACGAAGCCTTCTTGTATTGTTTTTCTCAGTATTTTCACAAAATGTTCTCTCCAGTTCTGTGAGCCAGAAAAACCTGGAGAACGTCTGGAAGGGAAAAATCAAGAAAATGACAGATAAACAAGGTGCATCTTCCTTGGTTCAACGATTTAGAGATTTTTACTTGGAAACAAGGCCTGAGGGTGCTGAGTCGGTAGCAATAAGAAGCCAAGTGTCACCAGGAGGAGAAAGGCCAAGGTTTTGCTGCCACTTCCCCTACAGACTAAAGCAAAAGAAATGACCAGAATGCCAGATGAAGAAGTTTATGGTGGATATAAAGTTGAACTATGTCCCTGAAAAAGCAACTAGTTCTTCAGGTACAGGTCTTCTTCTCTAAACGATGACATATCAGAAATGCATCAAAACGGCAAAGCACAGTGAGAAATCCCTCAGTGAGTGCCGGCTCCTTCACCTGTGATGCAAATGCGAATGGACTGACATTCACACAGGTCATCTGTTTCTTCTGCTCACCATTGCAAAGACTACAAACCTTTTGTGGGTGGGTGGAGAGGCCGGGGGAAGATAAAAAGAAGACCCATTAAAATAGAAGGGAAGCATGGCCCAAAGAAGAAATGGAGTTAAAATAACCCAAAGTGATATTTAGCAAACCCAGAAAGGAAACTTCAAAGAGATCTGAAAAATACCTTTTGCATCATTGTTCGCAAGTCATGACCCAGTTTCAGAGACTGCTGTCTGACTCACGTCTGTTTTGCAAAGAGAACTTTGTGTACCTGGTGGTTTTAATCAGGAGTCTTGCCTCGCTGCAGGGTAGCTACATTTCATCACAATATTGGTCTGATTCCTTAACTTCATTCACTTTGGGCTATTAAAATGGTCTCCTTCTGGTTATAAAGAAAAAGCCTTGTGGGGTGTGTTGGCTCACGCCTGTATTCTCAGCACTTTGGGAGGCAAAGGCTGGAGGATCACTTGAGTCTGGGAGTTCAAGATCATCCTGGGCAACATAGGGAGACTCTGTCTCTACAAAAAATTAAAAAATTAGTATGGCATGGTGGCCATTGTCTGTAGTCCCAGCTACTTGGATGGCCAAAGCAGGAGGATTTCTTGAGTTCAGGAGGTCAAGGCTGCAGTGAACCCTGATCACACCACTGCACTCCAGCCTGGGAGATAGTGAGACCCTGTCTCAAAAAAATAAAAAGGAATAAGCCTGTCCATTTTACCACTTCCATCCTTTCCCCTTCCCCATCTCCAACATCCCACCTCCTGAAGCAGGCTGGACGTGAGCTCCAGCCCCCTGGTGTGCCCTTCCCACCCATCTCCTTCCACCCTGTTCTTTCTCCTTTCTCATTGGAGGTGGGAGGGAGAAGGAAGAGGTGTTTCCTTACATAAAGGCAGGCTAGAGGCCACCAGGCCACTGCCTATGTCTGTGGGCCATCTCTGCCAAAGTGACTCCTGGGCTTTAGCAGGGGCCAGTTAGGTGGCTGAAGCTCTCTGCCACCCCATATCTTTGCATCTTTGGCCCTACATCTTTGATGCCTACACCTTGCTTCACCCCTTCTGCCATGCTCCTGCAGGAACACATCTAAATCCCTCCATCACTAGTCTCTTCTCTCCCCTGTGACCCTGCCCTTGTCCATCTTCCTTGAAGAGACCTTTAAGCATAAAGGAATACAGTCCTTGCTCAAAGTCTGGCTGAATCCCTGTGTGATCTCCCCACTGTACTCCAGCAGCCCAAGGCAAGTCACCAGCTCAGAAGCTGAGTTGACAGCCAGTTGGGGAAGAAGATGCCAGTTTTCCTTTCTTGCTGCCTCCTACAAACTTTAAGGGCTATTCCCATCCTTAGGCCCCATCTTCCCCCAGTGTAGCTTCCTTTCCTCTCCTAGTTCTCCTGTTAAACTTCTAAATGGAAAAGATCATCAAACCAGTGAGGTCTCTACTGCCCCTAGAGAGATTAGCTCTTCTATCAAGAACTGGGCCCTTGAACTTGGTCCTGGGGGAGCCATATCTACTGAAGTCTCTACTCAGTGACCTCTAGAGCCAGGAGAGGTGCTCATTTGGCACCTCACACAGAACTGTCACGCTGACATCTGATCCGTCCCTGACATTTGGGAGGAGAAGCCTTTGTTGGAGGAGCCCTAAAATCTCTTTAGCCTGCAGGGAAAATCTCCAAGGCCAGGACAAGCCTCTTGATGGCTACAGGATGCTAGAATCAGCTTAGGTTTAGGAGGAAAAGGAGGAGAAAGGAGAGTTAAAAAGAGCAGGCAGTGGAGATAGGAGGGTAGAGAGGTATACAATGTGCAAAAAAGAGATGCATATGGCAGCTAGTAGCAGTGGCCCACCTGGCCTGGGATCCCCTGCGTCTCATCTGTCCCATCTATTGGTAAGTAAAAACACGACTGAATCGCCATGATTTGGTGTCTCTGGAGGCCTTCTTACTCGGCTTTTTCCCCTGTATTCTGAGTCCATGATTCTGCCTTACCCTCCAAGTTGATCTATACCTCCATGCAGCGGTATTTGTCCTCTTTAGTTGTAATTCTGTCCCAGGCTGTTAGCAATATTGCCTTCTTATTATCTCCTCCACTGAGGATGACTCATGGTCCTTTCCACTCAAAGCACTGGCCCAATAATTCCTGAGTGTGCCTCGTCCATCATCCTTCATGTGTGAAGGACCAAGCCTTCATGAAAATGGAAAAATATATTGGCCTCTGGCTGCAGTAGTGCTCACTGTGGATCACATATCACATCTCTCTTGTGTTCACAAAGGTTGTAGACCCTGAGAAGCTTTAACTTCTCCACAGAGCAAACCCCTCCACCGAGGCCTGGTACACTGACCCTCAGCACATTCCTTGCTCTCTTCTTCCTCCTTCCCTGGCTGTATTTAAACATGACAAGATTCCATATCTTTTTGAAATAGGAATTATAGCTCTGTTTGTTAAAGTCACTGCCTTCCTTCTTTTTCTTTGTGCTGACCTAACTTGTCACGTGTCACCCAGCTGTTTCCTGCAGGCTGTGTGCATGACCGCTAGTATCCTGGTGGCCAACCTCACAGGAGAGCTTCATCTTGCCTCGTGGCTCCTGGACTCTTCCACAGTGCTGTTCTGGAAGGTTCTTAGTCAAATGCCCCTCCAGTTTCTCCCACTTACTAACATTCTCTTATTTCTGAGTCTTTCTGGTTTACTTCCTAATTACGGATTACATGTCCTATCATAAATCATTCACATCTCCTTCAGATCCAATAAGTCACTTTGTTTTTATGACACTTTCTTTGTTTTTATCATACTTTCTCAGTCATTTTTGGATTATTACAAGAGGCTACTGTAGGTTACTGGGCAGCCCTTTTTGGCTTCTTTTACATCTTCCTGGGCAATCCTGCTGTGAAGTGTGATATATGAAATGGTGTCTCTGTGGTTCAGAGCTCTAAATTGGAGTCAGAAAGTCATTGTGAGAAAGACTGCCTGTGTGTCTTGCTAACTGGCAACAGCAACAACAAAAAAATGAGGAATTGTCTTGACCTTTGAAGTGGGTCAAACTGCAGTGACCACCACATTCTGGAAAACAGCTGAATTTCTCCAGCATTGCAACCCCTGAACAGCGACCACCAGTAAACTATGGACGCATGTTCTAAGTCAGCCACCTCTACCAATGATAATTCTCCAAAACAACTTGTGTAATCACTCTGAGCTTCCTTTTGGTTTTCTGTTAAAATCCTCTACTCCCCTCTGTCTCTTCAGAAGCCAAATTGTTTCCTGAATTATAATTCCTAACATTAAGACCCCTATAAACACCGCCTTGTCTTCTTGAACTGCAGTTTGGTCTTTCACCTGTTCTTGGTTGACACTACCCAGTGAATTTACCCATTTCCCATCTTCTTCAGAGATTCTCTTCCTCTTCTTTTATACCTCCTTTGACCATTTCATAGATTCCACAACCTGGTGAAGCACTGTTTCTTAAGATGTGTTTCTTTCCAAACCACCCTGCCAAAAAGCACACCCAGCTCCTTCTCCTCTGATATTAATAATAAGGCACTGGCCTACGTGGTTTATGTGATCCAACCCTGGGATATTACCTGTCTGATCTCACCTCCTACCCCTCGCCACCTCACTTGCTAGGTTCCTGCCACACTCTTTGTTACTCCTTGTTATAGGTTGAATATCGTCCCCCACAAAAGATATATTGAAACCCTAGTACCTGGGGCCTACAAACGTGACCTTGTTTGGAAATAGGGTCTACACAGATGTAATCAAGTTAAGATAGGCTAGGTCCTAATCCAGTACAACATAAGCCCTTATAAGAAGAGGAGAAGAGATACAGAAAGAAACACGCCTAGAGGAGATGGCCACGTGAAGACAGAGGCAGAGATTAGAGATAAAGCCAAAGAATGCTGAGTACTGGCGGCCACCAGCAGAAGCCAGGCAGAGGCAAGGAAGGATTCCACCCTGAGTTTCAGAGTGACCATGGCCCTGCCCCTTCTCAATCTTGGACTTGTAGCCTCCAGCATCATGAGAGAACAGATTTCCATTGTTCCACATCTCTCAGTTTGTGGCACTTGGTTCCCACAGCCCTTGGAAGCAAGCACAAATGAGCACATATCTTAGAGATCTAGCTCTGAGGTACTCTCTCTGACTGCCTTCAAGCTCTGCTCCGAGGCTACTTCTCAGAGATGGCTTTCCTGACCATTTTCTACAGAATGGCAGCTGCCTCTCTTCACCCACTCCTTATTGCTGTCCACCCGCTTTACTGTGTTGTATTTCCTCCATAGCCCACATCACCATCTCACCCATGATGAATGTATGCCTGTGTATTAGTCCTTTTTCACATGTCTGATAAAGACACACTCGACACTAGATAATTTATAAAGGAAAGAGGTTCAATTGACTCACAGTTCCACATGACTGGGGAGGCCTCACAATCATGGCGGAAGATGAAGAAAGAGTAAAGGGACATCTTACATGGCGTCCAACAAAGAGAGAATTTGTGCAGGGAAACTCCCCTTTATAAAACCATCAAATCTCATGAGACTTATTTACTATCACAAGAACAGCACAAGAAAGACCTATCCTCATGATTCAATTACCTCCCACTGGGTCCCTCCCATGACATGTGGGAATTATGGGAGCTACAATTCGAGATTTGTATGGGGACATGGCCAAACAATATCAGCCTGTATGTGTTTATTGTTGCTTCCCCCTACTCATGGGGGTCTATTTTGTTCACTGCTGGATTATTGAGGTCAAAAACAGAGCCTGCAACTTTATAGCTGCTCAGTGATTATCTGTTGAATATGAATTAGTTCCACTTTCACATATCAATATATCAAGTATTTGGGTCTATATGTTGCTTTATGTTGGTATGTGCAGATGGCTCTTTGATTCTAACTTCCTAAAGGGCAGTAGTTGAATCTAGTTGTGTAAACAGTGGCTTAGCACAGAGCCACACACTGTGTGTGTGTGTTCAACTTCCTTTGCTGACAATAGCAGATCTCAAAATGTGGATGATGAACAATACAAGTATTCTGTCTATAAAACTATGGAATTGGTTTTACATTTAACTGTTGGAAAGAGATTTCCTTATTTATTTTGCAGCACATGCTAAAAATAACTCATACTCCTTTGCCACCTGCTCTGTGCTGGCAGTCTACGTGTGTTCTCTCTGCCATGATATGGAGTCTCAATGCAGTTTCATAGTCTGGGAGACTGAGTCTCAGAGAGGTAAAGAAACTTGCTCAAGGTCATGGAGCTAGAAAGTAGTACAGCAGCCAGGGTTCAAATGCAGGCAGCCTGGCTCCAAAGCCGTTGCTATAAGCTCAGTGGTATCCTCTCTACTGATATTTAATCAAAGAAATACAGGCTCTTTTCCAAAAATGTGTAACAATTTATGATGAAAGAAAGAGAAGAAATGATTCAAAGGTAGTCGACTGAAAAGATGAATAGCACATTCGCTCGAACTATATGAGGTAGAAAGAACTAAGAATAAAATAGAAATTATGAAGCACTTTAAGTCTAGTAGACAGGAACAAGTCTCAATTTTTTTAACAGATGAAATGTTCTAAATTTGTTGGAATAAAAAGTTATGGGGGAGGGGAAAGGTATGCATATTTCATGCACAGAAATCAATTTCTATGTTCCATACTTAAAGGTAATCTGAATTTAGCCAAAATATTAGTATAAATGATATAAGTATATTGCAACTATCTAGTCTAGACACACAGACACACAAACAGACAACTGCAAATATGAGCTGTCTTCCATGAGTTCTAAGTGGGTATGCCTTAGGTTATATTTTTCTGGCAACTTCTAATTTAAGACTTAGCGTGGCCATCAGTGTAGGAAGCAGGCTGTTTTCCCTGACTCCACAAGCCTGGGATGTAAGCTGGACTCTCGCCAGCTGTGGCTTCATCTCTTCATCATGCCTAACACATGGTATTAGAATGCCCTGTTGGCTGGGCGTGATGGTTCATGCCTGTAATCCCAGCTCTTTGGGAGGGCAAGGCTGGTGGATCTCCTGAGGTCAGGGGTTCATGACCAGCCTGGCCAACATGGTGAAAACCCGTCTCTACTAAAAATACAAAAATTAGCCAGGCGTGGTGGTGAATGCCTGTAATTCTAGCAGCTTGGGAGGCTGAGGCAGGAGAATCACTTGTACCCAGGGGGCAGAGGTTGCAGCGAGCCAATATCGTGCCACTGCACTCCAGCCTAGGCAACAGAGGAGACTCTGTCTCTCTCTCTCAAAAAAAAAGAAAAAAAAAAAAAGAATTTGAATGCTCATTTTACTGCTGTGGCTTCACCTCTCCATCATGCCTAACACATGCTATTAGAATGTCCTGTTTACTTATTTTCTGTCCTGCAGGTATGGATTTTTTTTTTTTTTTTTGAGACAGAGTCTTACTCTGTCACCCAGGCTGGAGTGCAGTGGCATGATCTCCACTTACTGCAGCCTCGTCCTCCCAGGCTCAAGAGATCCTCCTGCCTCAGCCTGTCAAGTAGCAGGGACTACAGTGGGGCACCACCATGCCCAGCTAATTTTTGCATTTTTTGTAGAGACAGGGTCTGGCTATGTTGCTGATGCCAGTCTCCTGAGCTTAAGCAATCCTCCCACCTCAGCCTCCAAAAGTGCTAGGATTACAGGCATGAGCCACCACACCCAGCCAGATTCCTTAAAGACAGGATCTATATGCTATTGATATTTGGACCCTTCCACTAACACAAAGCAAGCTATCAGTACACTCTTTTGCTTTCCACTAGGACTGAAAATTTCATTTCTTTAAAAACAAAAATGTTTTATAGCAGTTAGGATGATAAGGTAATTGGAAAGATTGTTAGGAGTTAGAAAAATAAAATCAATATTGATTTCCTAGAGCAAGAGTTCTTATCTTGGGCCTGTGTAAGTTTATTATATAAGATCTGTAAACACTTCATATATAAGACAGCTGAAGCTACTTTTTGATATAACAAAAAGTAATCAGGACGAAACCTTAAATTACATCTTTATCAGTGCTGGTCACCAGACATTTCTATCAAAAAGAAAGGAGTACAAGTCAATCCTTCTCACATATAAAGTCACATAATAAAGTTTGAATTTTTGAAATAAGGCATGTTTAAAAATGAGGCATGTTAATAAGGATGGTCTATGTTTAAAAGAAAATACATTTTCCAATTATTTGAACATTTATAATTTTGGTTAGATTAACTTAAAGTTTTAAAAAGTTAATTGGTTTATTAACTTATAACAAAATAAAATATTTAGCTGGGCATGGTGGTGCACACCTATAATCCCAGCTACTTGAGAGGTTAAGGCTGAGGACCACTTGTGCCCAGTTCAAGGCTACAGCACGCTATGATTGCACACCACTGCACTCCAGCCTGGGTGACAGAAACAGTCCTTGTCTCTAAAAATAAATAAATCAATAGAAATATTTAAACATTTATAAATAATCCCTATTTGCCACTTGAAAATGTGCAAACACTTTTAAACCACTAAGATACATATTACCTTGAATGCAGCCATATTGTGTGTGTGTATATATATATATATATATACACACTCCTCTTTTTGTATAACTGTGTATATATACACATATACATACATATATATACTCCTCTTTTTGTATAACTGTCTGTATATGAAAGGGGGTGCCACCTGCATGCCAACTCTGGTGTGTGCAATGGAAGAAATGGGGGAAAGTACAGGCAGGAGGAACATAAATAAACTGCAATCCTCACTACCCATGAAATGCACTTAGTATCCCCAAATCAATGGGATAATCATAATATTCTTAGCTGAGGTGAGTTTCCAAAAGAATGAAGAAAGGATTCATTAAAAATCCGCAAAAGTTAGCAACATTTAGACACCTCCTAAAAGATGCTTATAGTCCATACACCTGAGGAAGTGTCCATGTTTAATAATTCCTCTGTCTAAAGGCTTAATTTATGGTGACCTTCCCAACAATCTAGGAGACAGTGTAGATGACAGACACAGTTCAAGGAGTACTGCCATCCATCCACACTAATCATGCCTGCACCCTTTAAAGTGGGAGGATCCACCTCCATCTCAGATATTCATTTGCCCATGAATATGGACCACACAAACTTACTGTGTTTGCAGCAATCACCTGAACCCTCACTTTATTCCTTCTCCTTCTCCCATCCTCTTTAATTTTTCCTTGACTGCTTTTCTTCTGATCTTATCTCAGTCTGGCTCTGACTACTGCCTATGTCACTACACCTCTATCTCAGTTTTTAAAAACTTGCTGATCTACAAAGTATTTAAAGCTAATGTCCTACCCTGGATCAGAGAACTCAGTGGAATTCAAACTCTGCCTTAGTCACTGGAGATTGCTGAGCTAGATCCCACCCAGCCCTCCCTCCTCAGTTCACCTCACTGCTGGGAGGGTGATATGGTTTGGTTCTGTGTCCCCACCCAAATCTCACTTTGAATTGTAAAAATCCCCATGTGTCAAGGGCAGGACCAGGTGAAGGTAATCAGACCATGGGGGTGGTTTCCTCCATGGTGTTCTCGTGATAATGAGTGAGTCTCACGAGATCTGAGCATCTGACATTTCCCCTGCTTGAATACATTCTTTCTCCTGCCCCCATGAAAAGGTGCCTTCTGCCATGATTGTAAGTTTTCTGAGGCCTCTCCAGTCCTGTGAGTCCATTAAACCTCTTTTTTTTTATAAATAACCCAGTGTTGAGTAGATTGGTACCAGGAGTGGGCTGTTGTTGTAAACAGACTTGAAAACATGGAAGCTTCTTTGAAACTAGGTAATGGGCAGAGGTTGGAACAGTTTGGAGGGCTCAGAAGAAGATACATAGAAGTACAAAAGTTTGGAAGTTCCTAGAGACTTGCTGAATGGCTTTGACCAAAATGCTGATAGTGATATGGACAAGGAAGTCCAGGCTGAGGTGGTCTCAGATAGATATGCAGAACTTCTTGGGAACTGGAGCAAAGATGACTCTTGCTATGCTTTAGAAAAGAGACTGGTAGCATTTTGCTCCTGCTCTAGAGATCTGTGGGGCTTTGAAACTGAGAGAGATGATTTAGGGTATGTGGCAGAAGAAATTTCTAGGCCACAAACCATTCAAGAGGAAGCAGAGCATAAAAGTTTGAAAAATTTGAGGCCCAATAATGTGATAGAAAAGGAAAACTCATTTTCTGGGGATAAATTCAAGCTTGCTGCAGAAATTTACATAAGTAACAAGAAGCCAAATGAACGTTAATCACCAAGACAATGGGGAAAATGTCTCCAGGGCATGTCAGAGACCTTCAGGGCATCCCCTCCCTTCACAGGCATGGAGGCCTGTGGGAGGGAAAAATGGTTTTGTGGGCTTGGCCCAGGGCCTCTCTGCTCTGTGCAGCCTCAGGACATGGTGCCCTGCGTCCCAGATGCTTTGGCTCCAGCCATGGCTAATAGGGGCCAAGGTACAGCTCAGGCCATTGCTTCAGAGGGTGTGAGCCCCAAGCCTTGGTGGCTTCCATGTTGTGCTGAGTCCGTGGGTGCACAAAAGTCAAGAATTGAGGTTTGAGAACCTCTGCCTAGATTTCACAGGATGTGTGGAAATGCCCTGAATGTCCAGGCAGAGGTTTGTTGCAGGGGTGGAGCCCTCATAGAGAACCTCTGCTAGTGCAGTGAGGAAGAGAAACAAGGGGTTGGAGCCCCCACACAGAGTCCCCACTGGGGCACTGCCTAGTGGAGCTGTGAGAAGAGGGTCACCATCCTCCAGGACCCAGAATGGTAGATCCACTGACAGCTTGCGCCATGTGCCTGGAAAAGCTGCAGACACTCAACATCAGACTGTGAAAGCAGCTGGGAGTGGGGCTGTACCCTGCAAAGCCATAGGGCAGAGCTGCTCAAGGCCATGGGAGCCCATCTCTTGCATCAGCGTGACCTGCGAGTCAGACATGAAGTCAAAGGAGGTCATTTTGGAACTTTAAGGTTTAATGATTGCCCTATTGGATTTCGAGCTTGCATGGGGCCTGTAGCCCCCTTGTTTTGGCCAATTTCTCCCACTTGGAAAAGATGTATTTACCCAATGCCTGTACCCCATTGTATCTTGGAAGGAACTAACTTGTGTTTGATTTTACAGGCTTATAGGTAGAAGAGACTTGCCTTGTCTCAGATGAGACTTTGGACTTGGACTTTTGGGTTAATGCTGAAATGAGTTAAGACTTTGGGGATTGTTGGGAAAACATGATTGTGTTTTAAAATGTCAGGACATGAGACTTGGGAGGGGCCAGGGGTGGAATGATATCGTTTGGCTCTGTGTCCCCACCCAAATCTCATTTTGAATTATAATAATCCCCAGATGTCAAGGGTAGGACCAGGTGGAGGTAACTGGATCATGTGGGCGGTTCCCCCTACTGCTGTTCTCATGATAGTGAGTGAGTTCTCACAAGATCTGATAGTTTTATAAGTGTCTGGCATTTCCCCTGCTTGTACTCAATCTCTCTTTTGTAGAAGGTACCTGAAGAGGTACCTTGTGCCATGATTATAAGTTTCCTGAGGCCTCCCCAGCCATGCAGAACCGTGAGTCCATTAAACCTCTCTTCTTTATAAACTGCCCAGTCTTGGGTATTTCTTCATAGCAGCATGAGAATGGACTAATACAGAGGGGAACTGAGGAGATGGTCTTAAATCCAAGTTCACTAGAGCAGCAGGAAAAGCCAGGGATGAGGATTTTATCTGCTGACTTACGGAAGCAAATTCTCAAAATTGCACATATAAGATCTGGCATCATTTTGAAAAAAAATTGATGTTCTTGGCTTTATTATATGAAAACCGTACAAATCACAGGAATAAGGAACAAGAAAGGCATGATTTATGACCCTCTGCATATGGAAGATGTAATTCTGCCCTTCGTTCAATGGCCTACCCATTGTGTGAGCAAAGTCAATATGAATGATGAAATGTAGACTGAAGGGCTAAATCAGTTCAATAAAATGCCGTAGAAAGACTAGAGGACTGAGTAAATTTGGAAAGGCTAGTGCCTGCAAAATTAGTATTTGGACAACAGGTAATTACAAAATGCAATGTCTGTGTATGAAAACACGACAGGCAGCCATCTGTCACAAAGGCAGAACCAATTACTAACAGTTTGATCTTTGAGTGAGGATGAGAGAACAAAATAGATCTGTGTAGAATCCTTATTAGAGTTTACGTGTCTGTGTGTGTGTGTGTGTATGTGTGTATGCACATATGCACGCCTCCCTATGTGACTGAATGGGAGAAAGAAAGGGAAACTCTGGAAGCTTCCTCTGTGTTTTATTTAAGCCTTTTGCACTTCCCATGTTCCTTTGGCTAATGCTTACTAACTTCAATCTCATTTTGTCAACTCGGGATCAGGATGCGCACTCAGTCATATACCACCCTTCCCTTCCTTCTCATCCCAGCCTCGCAGGTCCCCTGGGAACATTATCATGGGGCCTGGAAGTGTTTGCAGCCTTTAGAAGGTAGCATGGAGGGCTGCCATCAATAACATGAACTGCTGCTAGGAGTGCCAGCTGCTGGGGGCCACCCCAAACAGTGAGAAGTGATACAGGCAACCTTGATGGCACCCACAGCAAAATTAAAAAATAAACAGAAGCACACATATGTACACACACGCAGAGACAGACACACATATGCACACAGAGACACAGGCACACACACAGACACATGTACACACAGAGACACATATATATACACTGACACTTAGAAATATACATAAAATAAAACAATAACTTTAGTGTCTTAACTGTTCCTGGCCAAAAAGAAGGTGGATGAATGCACATTTCGCTACTAAGCAGTTTGTATATGTTAAGTCATTTAATTCTTGCAAAGATTCTACAGAGAAGGTATCAGTATCTTCATTTTAAAGATTAGAAAAGAGGCCCCAGGATAATCAGGTAGTTCAAGGTGACTGAGCTGGTAAGCAGGAAAGTCAGCCCGGGAAGCTCATCCATCTGCCATGACTCATGTGCTGGTTGCCCCTTCACTGGAAGGCCTGTGTTCACCACAGTGCACTGGGGGTCATTCTGATGTAGCTGGAAACAAGTCTACAGCTGCTGTCACTACAGCTCTTATCAGGTGGCATCACCACTGAGAGGCCCCAAGGCTGGCCCATGGATCACGTTTACAGAGCCAGTTAGACCATGACTTCAGACTTCCCTGGGCCATGAAGCCTGCATTGCCTGGCCGGGTGACTCCTTGTAATAGAGTCTGACTCTATCTCTTGATGTTTGACTGCTGACAGCTTTGAAGCCTCACCCTTCCTTCCACATCTGAGCAAGCTGATAAAACTCAAGAGCTTCCTTTTTTGGTATCTGCAGGAGTTTCAACCCGTACAAGGACCAGTCTGCATATGCGAACCGACTTCCTACAACCATAAAAACTCCACGACAGTTTCCTTTCCATAAGCTTTCTCAAGACAATTTTGGACATGCCTGGGAGCCACTGTGCTTGGCCCGGAAAGCCTCACTGTGTAAGTGACACCTTTTCAGGCCCTCTTGGTGTGTGAGTCATGCCAGCAACCTTGGCATCAGAACAACCAAATTTTGGGTGGGAGTCCATCCCACTTCGGCGGGGCACTACAACACTCTTGAATCAATTCATGCTAACGATGAAATGAAATGCTTTCATGACCTTCAGAGAAACCCTCAAAGTTATAGTCTTCAAAAAAGAAGACTGAAAGAAAAGTTACAGTCTTCAAAAAAGAGAAAAGTTATGGTCTTCAAAAAAAGACAACATATGATGATGGTATGTGATCCCCCAGTCAGAAATCTGTCCTTTATTTTGCATGGCCATTTTTTTTTCTATTAAAAATAGAGAATGACTAAGTTAACATATGTTTGGGACAGGAGTCACATAACTTTAATGCATTTTTAGGTCACTTTAACAGTTGGTATTTTTTCACATTTAAAATTTTTCTTAGATGGACAATATTTCTCTGTATCTAAACTTTGGCACTGCTGACATTTGGGGCTGGGTGATTCTCTTTGGGGGGCTGCCCTGCACTTTCTGGGATGTTTAGCAGCATCCCTGATCTCTACAAGGGATACCCACAGCCTCCTCCAGCTGTGACAACCAAAGATGTCTCCAGATATCAAATGTACTTTGGGACAAAATCACACCTGGTTGAGAACCATTGCTCTATATTCATTCCACAAAGAAACAGGACTTTCCTGATAAGAACAAACATGGACCATGTTCTTTGCAGTCCCAGGGGAAGACAGATGGAAAAAATAAAAAGCCATGAGGCTATGTATATCCCAATGCAAGCAAGCAAAATCTACAATAAATTGCAATTTTATCTTCAAATCTCTCTTTCCACTCTTAAACTAATTTAGACTCATCCCCAGAATTGCTTACATGCCATAAAGATGACTCATTATAGTTTATAAAATCTTTTTTAAAAAATTGACTACTCAGTTCCTTATAAGCAAATGCTTGTCCCTTGTCTAAAAAACTTAGATTTGGCTGCAGTGACCACTGTGATTTTCCAAAAATATCACACAGCATAATATATGCACTTCATGTATCCCAAAAACACAGAGCATGTTAACAGTTGTTTACATGACGGACATGGACAATAGTCTCCTTAATGGAACACATATCCACATTTAATCCATTATTCGTTTGTAAATAGCACCAAACACTTGGTTATAACACAAAGCCAATTTAGTGCCTAGAGTCCTTATCCTGTCAATGAGTTCTTCAGGAAGGACAGGTCATAGCTTATACTGACTATAACAATTTTATTGTAATTTGGAGATAACAATTGATGCTTAGTATGTCTTTAGGATTTAGGGGCAGAGAAAACTCCCAGAGTCGGAATTGGGAAGAGAAAGACAAATCACGTTCCAAGTATGGCATTTGACAATCCAGCCTCTATTAATAACTAGCATACACTATTGGTCCTCCGTTCCTCGGTATTCAAATACTAAAAAACGAAGAACGCATGAACAGGCATGCTAATCAATTAGATGAAACATGCTATGTTCTAGTCATAAATATAGATCTAAATTTTAAAAGCATAACTTCAGTTCTCCTAATTCTTTTCCCCATCAACATTAAGAAGATCCAAGTGCTTATGAATCTGACACCAATCATTTCAGAATCCAAGGAGCACTGACCTCTGCTTTAATTTTGTTGTCTCCAAAACAGAGGTGTTGCAAGTAGGCTGCCGCGTTAGACTGGACCGAGGGAAACTGGTGCTGCAACATCTGAATCACTTCCGGCAGTTCCGGGTCTCTCCATCCAAATTCTCTGAACAAAAGGAAAGAAGGGGGGAGAATATGAGAGAGAAATCCTACCACACTGTTAACACATGGTTAGCTCGTGTATGAAATGTACCTGACTCTAAAAGAAAATATTTCATAAATGACTGTTCTGGTTTTCTTACATGCAGACCCATTTAAGGGGATTTGGAAGAGATTCCCTTGAGTAAATAGTTTTCTTTCTTTTCTTTTTTTTTTTTTTTAGACAGAATCTCACTCTGTCGCCCAGGCTGGAGTGCAGTGGAGCGATCTCAGCTCACTGCAAGCTCCGCCTCCCGGGTTCACGCCATTCTCCTGCCACAGTCTCCCAAGTAGCTGGGACTACAGGCACCCACCACCACGCCTGGCCAATTTTTTGTATTTTTAGTAGAGATGCAGTTTCACTGTGTTAGCCAGGATGATCTCGATCTCCTGACCTCGTGATCCGCCCACCTCGGCCTCCCAAAGTGCTGGGATTACAGGCGTGAGCCAGCGCGCCCAGCCTAGTAAATAGTTTTCAAGTGCAAACGTGTATACTACATATATTGGTTTTATAGATTATATATACAGATCAATCTATCAACTGAAGTTACACGTTAATAAAGATTATGAAAAAATAACCTAAAATAGCATATGATTTTAATATACACATTTTCATTTAAGCTTGAGTGGATTATTCATTTATTTATTTTTAACTTTTTTAAGAGATGGGGTCTTACTGTGTCACCCAGGCTGGAGTGCAGTGGCATAATTATAGCTCACCGCAGCCTCAAACTCCTGGGCTCAAGCGATCCTCCTACCTCAGCCTCCCAAATAGCTGGGGTTACAGGCATGTGTCACCACGTCCGTCTTAAGTGGATCAGGTATAGAGGTCATATCTATTCTAGTATATTGTTTCAATAGTCTGATTCAGGCACAGGATTAAGCTAAATTATCAGACAAGAGAAAACAGAATTGGATGAGTCCAATCCAAAATGTTGTGATAGCAGCCAATGTTTATATCATTATTATTTTTATTACTGTTGTTATTTTCACAATCTCTTCTTTAAAAATAGACAGGGGCCTACATGATTCTCTGGGGATAAAAATGTAATAACATATTGACTTTATAAAAGGAAATTATTTATTTAAGAAGCTAGAATTATTTGCAGAATGTTAATACATTTTATGCATTGCACTTTTTTTTTCCTGTCTCCTCCTTTTTACATCTGAGCTACTCCAAGAAGCTGGTTGTCACCTTAAGCAATATGGTTTAAAATATTTAAGTCCATTCTAAAACATTATCTTGATTGTACTGTCATACAAAGAAATATTCTTTTATTAAATCTCTCCACTCAACCAGTTAGACCATGCTGCTAACAGGACCAACTGTATGAATTCTATCCCTGCAGCAGGGAACCAATTTTTAACAGAGAAATAAAATAGCAACCTCCAAGACCACAGGTAAAAACTTGACCCCACAAGCCACCAAAGGGCACTATTTATCCAAAGGACAGGCTGGAAGAGAAATGAGCCAGTTCTGCAACCACCTCTCTTCCTCATGAAACAACTCAAAAGCATACATCCTATCAATGCCAGGTCGACGCTGTCATCTGGGAAGAGAAGGCATGAAAAATGGGACAGAGAAGGAACAGACAAAGGTTAAAAGTGTCCTCAAAGATTTTAACCTCTTCTCTTTATCTTTCCTTTATCACAATTGGTAGAGGTTGTCAAGCAAACCTTGAAACATGTTGGTGCTTCCTTTACAGCAAGTGAATAAAATATGAAATAGAATACCTCTTGAAATCGCTTCGTTTTTATTGGAAAGATAAAGCATTCTATTTAATGTGCACTGAGCATTTTATAAATTTACATACAGTCAGACAGATTATATATACACACACAGATATACACATTATATATATACACACAGATATACATACACACTATATATATATACACACACACACATACTCAGAAAGACATACAGTATAATAATATACTTGTGAAGAAACCTACTCAAGTGATTGCTGATAATGAACAAACTATTGAATCCTTCTTGGCTATGTGATCACAGTAGAAAACAATCATAGAATTAAAAATGTAAAGCCTGTTTTTCTTTCAAATTTAATTTCTTTTGTTTTATAATTCTAAACCACGTCTGCAAGGCTCAGATAGCACAGTCCTTCTTATAAAAGTAGCCCTCTAGAATTATATTCTTTATGCAAATTAATTCAAAATCTACTAAATACCTGTAAATTAAAATTAGGAGTGTGGAGACACTGGATGGCTAAGATGAATTCAGGTAAACCTATGCTTTCGGAAAGTGATTAATAAAGGATTCATTTTAATCTGTTTTACTAACCAGTCAGGAATTGCTCTATTAGGTGATGGCTTATACGGCATATGCCAAGTGCACCTTTTGAACAAGAACCCTAGGGAACAGGTTTAGGGGCTCTTTGCACACATGCGTGCACCTGTGCACATGTGCTTGCACACACCCTCCTCAAACTCAAGACGGGAAGGATGAACATTCCAAAGACTCATGAGTGCAGAAGGGATCCACGTCCCTCACACTAGGTCAAAAGAAAGGCTGCTGCCAGCTCTGCCCTGTCCCCAAGCCCAAAACCTCTGGAATCCCAAGCATCCCTTCCCTCCCCACTTCTGTTCTCCCAGACCTCACCTTCACTCTGCTGACCTGCAAGTCTCCTCCCACCTCCCAATCACCACTCTTCCCACCTGAGGCATTTAAATACATTTAAATACGCAGATACGCACACGTGATTGTGCTACTTTCCTGCTCCACACCCTACTATGGCTCCCACCATCCTTGAGAGTCTAAGAGACTCCCATGACCTTGGAGGCCTTGCTGGGCTCGCCCACTCCTGCCTCACAGGCTTCTGCCTGGCCCTGGCCTGCCTCTGCTCCTGTCCTCCTGTCCCCTGGCCTGCCTGGCCCAGTGGCCTCTCACTCAAATGCGGGGCCTCAGGCTCTTTACAACTTCCTCGGGGAATCCTGTCCCAACTCCTATCCACGCAATGCCCAGTGGAGGATGACACCGTCATACTGTGGGCCATGAGGTGACCATCTCTCGCTTCACTCTGGTAGGCTCTGAGGCCAGGGCCCCAACTCTGTTGGTCATCTTTGTCAGCTGGCTCCTACAGTTCTCCCTGACACCAGATGGACTCCACATAAACGTGTTTTGAAAGAATGAAGGTGCTAACGAATGAAGAAAGGGCTTGGACATGGACAGTGTTTCCACAGTTCTACCAGTGACTCTTAGAAGAGCAAGAGTCATTCCTAGATTAGCCACACAACACACACACACACACCCCCAACACACACACCCAACACACATACACTCAACACACACACACATTCACACACACTCACACACCCAACACACACACTGACACACACTCACACACACCCAGCATACACACACCCAACACACACACACCCAACACACACACACTCATACACTCAAACACACACACCCAACACACACACACCCAACACACACACACCCAACACACACCCAACACACTCTCACACACACCCAACACACACACTGACACACACTCACACACACCCAACATACACACACCCAACACACACAAACCCAACACACACACACTCATACACTCAAACACACACACCCAACACACACACACCCAACACACACACTCAAAACACACACCCAACACACACATACACTCAGCACACACACACCCAACACACACACACCCCAACACAGATGTACATACACACCAAACACACACACCCAACGCCCAACACTCACCCAATACACACATCCAACATGCACACACAGACACCCAACACACACACCCAAAACACACATACACTCAGCACACACACACCCAACACACACACATCCAACAGACAAATACACTCAGCACACACACCCCCAACCCCCACACACCCAACACACACATACACTTAGCACACACACCCCCAATACACACCCAACACATACACTCAGCACACACACCCCAACCCACACACACCCAAAACACATACACTCAGCACACACATCCCCAACACACACCCAACACACACACTGAGCACACACACACCCCATATACACACAACACACACACACCCAATACATATACACCCACATCATGCATACACACCCAACACACACACCAAACACACACACCCAACACACACACCCACCCCAACACACATGCACACACACCACACACACCTAACACCCAACACACACACACCCAATACACACACCCAACATGTACACACACACACACATCCAACACGCTCAAACACACCCAACATACACTCACACACCCAACACACACAGACACACACAGAGGAGTCCTTCTCCATGCTGCTAACCTGAGCAGCCTTCTCTATGCCTCCATCGCATCTCACAACTCTGTGGCTTAAGACTCTCCAGTGGCTTCCCACTGCACTTAGACAACAATCTGTGAGGGTGACGTGAAGGTGCAACATTTATGGGGAGCAACTCTGGGGCACAGTGAAAGGGAGTGAAGGAGAAAAAGCCCAGATCATTAAGCCAGACAAGACTGGAAGGTGAACGTAAGTTAGCATTCAGATCCTCTGGCCTTAAACCAGCTTCCCAGAAATTGGGTTGGAGTTGATTGTGTCTCCAGGCAGTTGACTTCTGGTTTATTCTAATTGGCAGTCCCTCAGGACTCAGTCACTGCAGCAGTTACCCACTAAGAAAAGACTAATCTTTTCAAATGTTCTCCTCAATTTCACAAAATAGATGCTAAAAGAGCACCCTCCAGCAGAAAGTCTGGGGGAATGATTTATCTCCAAGGCTCTTTTTCTATAACAGTTTTGTTTCGCTTAGATGAGATTCCGTTTGGTTTTCTTTTTGCTGATCATGGAGATATACCCCAGAGAAATAGCAGCAGGCCTGCAGAAAATAGTCTGTCTGGATCATTTTGGCCAGAATTCAGTGTATAGTATGGTTTCTTCACATAAGGTCTTAATCCTTAAGGACAAAGAGGATCTTGTAAGACAAAAAAGTTCTGGAAAGAACAAATACCAGAGGAGGGAACAGCACCTGCCAAGGTGTGGAGTCACCGGGGGTGGGGGGTCGGTTATTTGGGAAAGGGGAGCCATTCAGCATGTCTGGGGCATGGCTCTGAAGGGGATGGGGGCCTCCAGAGAGGACGGCTGTCTGGGAACAGGGGGAGTTGGAGCAGGGGCTGGAAAGCAAGTTTGAGATGAGATCATGAAAGATCATTCATTCAAATACAAAAGAATCTGGACCTGGTCTGTGGATACTGTTGTGAAAAAGAAATCAAGTAAGATTTGTTTAGAATTACACAACAGGAAGATAATAATCTCCAGTCATAATGGGAGTGCATACTAAAAGTCAGTCGCCAAGATTCTCTGGTCACACACTTTAATGTTCTAAACCTTAACGAACATCGTGTGGTTTATTTTCATCTTACAGAAGAGGCAACTTAAGGTGTTATTGAACTTAGGTGATGAAGCTGGAATAAAATTCTAGTTGTCTCCTCTCGAATCCATAAATATAGCCATAAAACTATGTTGCCTGCTATAATCATTCTCTTGAAATAATGTCTAAAACAGTGATTTTTAAAAGACAATGTCTAAAGAATAAATAGCGTCTAAAACAGTGCCCCTCCGAGGACATTTAGCAAAGCCTGAAGACAGTTTTGGATGGCACCCGTGGAAGGCACTGCTGGCATCCAGTGGATAGAGGCCAGGGAAGCAGCCAACCTTATGCAGTGCACGGGACAGTCCCCATAACAAAGAATTATTGGTCCCCAAATGCCACCAGAGCCCGAGTTGAGAAGCTCTGGTCTCAACATGTACTGTATTTGATTAGTTTTGTTGAGCAAGGATGTTGTAAATCTTTCCCTCCTTGACTGTTGTACTAGAATGAGCACAGGATTTGGCAGCAGAATACCTGTCAAGAAGTTCAAAATTTGAACATCTGGCTCTGTCCCTTTTATCCCATAAATACAGGACAGTCCCTTAGATCTTGCTGGCCTTGGTTTCCATGGATCAATATATAAAGAATAATACCACCTATTTTACTGCATTTCTCTTAAAATGCCAAAATAAAATAATATATATGAAAGTGCTTGATCAACTACTAAGAGCTAGATATTTTCTAGTAATTTTTACTTTAAGACTGCCAAAAGGGATACATTTCTCTTAAAATCTATGTAATACTGCTGAAGGTTTTATAAACCTTATAACCTTTCACTGATATGTATTCATTTAGACATTATACTTATTTGAAGAACTCTTACTGTAAAGGGAGACACTGCTTTAGCTAGCAGTACAATTTGCCCTTTCAAAATAATTTCCTTTCTTCCTAACTCCCCTTGGGAGGCAGCGTGCTAGAGTGGGAAATGGTCTTTGGATGCAATCAGACTTGGTTTGAATCCTGCTCCGCCATTAACTGTCTCTGCAGCCTTGGGCTTGGGTCTGAGTCTTGCTGGCTGGCAGGGAGGTGCTCACTGTGTAGATGAATATCGAGTCCATCTGTCCCACTGAGGTAAAAATTCCTACCTGGGAGTATTATTGGGATGATTAGAAATAATATATGTGAACCCCTTAGAGCAGTGGCTGGCACCCAGCATGGGCTCTCTAGAAATGTCAGGTATTGTATACAACTAAGAAGAGGAGAAATGAGAACCCTCTACAATTTCCCACAGTAACCAAACTCGTAACTTTCATTTGTGACTGGGCTTCACTTTAGAAATGTTAATGGAAATGGGGATATGCAAATGTAACCTTTTCTCCATTAAAACTTGTCACACAGGCCCACAATATTGTGAGTAAATCCTCATTCTTACATGGGCTATCTGGGTTGTTAAAATCAAAACGCTCAGCACAGCTAAACAGCCAACAGTTCATGACTATGTTCAACAGTTCATGACTGTTCTGCTGGTACGGAAACCAAAAAGTTGATGCATTGTCACAATATCTTATCAAGCTTCCCCATTGAAAAGAGTCCCAGGACAACTAGAATCCTCACAATTTCACACTATTTTCAGCAAAGCTTTATGGTGGCAGACATGGCTCACTTTGATTGCAATCTAAACTATTTCCATTGAAGGCAGGGCTGTGTGGACATTATTAAAATATATGATAATTTTAATCCTTTAGAAACTCTAAACTCAAAATGTTTTAAAGACTGTACCGATTTTGACTTTCATATTTAGAGTCAAGAGGAAGTAGGTGATTTTGTTTTTCATTTGGGCTTGTTGATGTAGTTAGGAAGGGTGCAGGGGTGATGGTCATAAGAAAGTTAGATCGATTTTTTTAAAGAACAAAATGGAGATATTTACATTCTTGTTGACCAAAGAGAACTTATTCAACAATTAACATATAAAAGTATTAATATCTTAATCCTCATTCCTGGATAGTTTGTAACCAAAAACAAAAAGCTGTCCTATACAATTTTTTTTCTTTTTTTTGAGACAGTCTCACTCTATTGCCCAGGCTGGAGTGCAGTGGCGCAATCTCGGCTCACTGCAACCTCCGCCTCCCAAGTTCAAGTGATTCTCCTGCCTCAGCCTCCTGAGTAGCTTGGATTACAGGCACCCACCACCACACCTGGCTAACTTTTATATTTTTAGTAGAGACAAGGTTTTGCCATATTGGCCAGGCTGGTCTTGAACTCCTGACCTCAAGTGATCCACCCACCTTGGCCTCCCAAAGTGCTGCGATTACAGGCATGAACCACGGCACCCGGCCTGTCCTATAAAATTAATCACATTTTTTCAAAACACCAACATGGCTTTTATATAAACAATAGCACTAGAATTATGACTATCTGGAAAGTAAGCTCAACGGTTATACCATTTTTAAGGAAGAAATGGCCTTCTCCAAACATATGCTAAGAAAAATTAATTCCCCAAACTGTATCATAAACATTAATTCATTCAACCATGATTTCTGGTCCTGGCCTCATGATGGAGCAGCCACAGATCTCCCTGGAGACATGCTCAGCTCATGGAGGACTAGAAGGTGCTCCACCCAGGCAGCAGCTCCTCCTTCCAATCAGATATTCCCTTCTCATATGAAATTTGTATTATTAATTATACCCAAGTTTTCACAAAAGATTGAGGCAACTCAGACAAATTATATATGAGATAAGATGACAAAACGGAAATGAAAAATCAAGTACACAAAAGAGAGAGAATTCAAATGTTATAAAGACAGGGTCAGCATTCATGCCTGATTTGCATCAAATTTGATTATTTCCTTACAAGTAGCCCTGACAACAGGAGAGAAATGAACAAAGGTGAGAAGGGGCTATTCCTGTTCGTTCAGTGAAAGGACAGAATCCCCACTGGGAAATTAGGGGGCAGGGATCTGAGACCTTTTCTACCTGTCCCTATATTTGTGATAAAGACTCTGGTTACGACACTGGGAAAGACTGAAGAGTGGCCCCCAACGTGATCCAGGTCCTAGTCCCTAGAATCTGCTAATGCTGCCTTCTATGGCCAAATGGACTTTGCAGATGTGATTCAGTATCCTGAGATGGGAGATGATCCTCGGTTATCCAGTGGGCCCTAAATGCCATCATAAGTGTCCTAAGAAGAGGGAGGCAGAGGGAGACTGGACGCAGAAGAGGGCAATGTAACACTGATGCACGAGGCCATGCTGCTGTGCTGAGCATGGAGGAGGGGTCCACGAGCCAAGGGGTGCAAGGAATGCAGCTCTACAAGCTGGAAAAGGCCAGGACAGTTTCCCCTAGAACCTCTAAAGGGAGCCTGGCAGTACAGACACCTTGACTGCAACACAATGAATTTCTGTTGGATTTCTGGCCTCCAGAACTGTACGAGAATAAATGTGTGTTGTTTTAAGCCACCAGTTTTGTGTTAATCTGTATTAGCAGCAGCAGGAATCTAACACAGAAGCCCATCTGACCCCAGGACATGGCCCTTTTAAGCCTGGAAAGAGACCACCCCATTAGGGCAAGAAGGTGAGAGAGGCCAAGAAGCACCACCTCTGATTCCAATTTGGAGAGTCTTCGATGTGACTTTTGATTATGAGGCCGACTCTTCCATTGATTTACTCTGACTTTCTGACCACCTCTCGTTCATCTAAGAGTTGGAAATGCAATTTCCCTGAGCTTTGGCTTATTTCAGTAGCGCCCAGTAGCTTTCACCTCTTGCCATGTTCCTGCAGGCTGCCTGCCTGCTTTGTCTAAGGATTCAGTCAGGAACCCTCTCACTCCTCCAAACAATGTTTAATGGCCACTGCGTGTTTGTCCAATGGAATACAGTGTTGAATAGAGCAAAGGTTCCTATTCTTGGGGAGCTGACTTTCGACTGGTCACTGGTCATTAAAATTATTAAAAGAGCAGAATGTACTATTTGTCAGATAGTGATACATGTGTAGTGGGTTGAAGAGTGTCTCCCAGAATTCACGTCCTCCTGGAATCTTAGAACGTGACCTTATTTGGAAATAGGATCTTTGCAGATGTAATTGAGGTAAGGATGGAAATGAGATCAGACTGGATTGGGGTGGCCCCTGAGTCAAAAGAGAGTGCCCTCATAAGAGACAAAGGAAGACACAGACACAGAGAGAGGCAATGTGAAGAGGAAGGCAGGGGCTGGAGTGATGCAGCCACAAGCCCAGGGACACCGAGGATTCCGGGCACCACCAGAAGCGAGAAGAGGGGCAGGACTCTCCCTCAGCACCTCTGGAGAGATGCTACACTGCTCACACCATGATTTTGGTCTGGCAGAATCAATTTCTGTTGTTTTGGGCCACCCAGTTGGTGGTGCTTTGCTATGGCCACCACCAGGAAACTCATACAAGTTGGATGGGAAAGTAAAGCCAAGTAGAGACAGGGACACGACAGTCTGTGTGTCTGTAGGTGGTCGGGGGGGGTGGGGGGTGGTTATTATAAATACAGAGGCCAGGGAAGACTGCTCCGAGAAGGTGACACCGGAGCTGAGTGGAGGGAACATTCCAGAACAGGAAAACGGAAGTAACAAGCCTCTGAGGCAGGAGTGTGCCTGGCATGTCAGACAAGAGGTAAGAAGGTCACGGGGTGAAGAGAAGTGAGTCCCGGGCCCTACTGGGAGACCAACAGGGGGCCCTGATGTGTCCGACATCGCAGGCCTCTGGCTTCTGCTCCAAGACATAGGGAAGCCACTGGAACGCTGGGATCTGACTCACATTCTTAAAAGATCCCTTTGACGGTGGCTGCCTGGATGTGTGCATCTATTGACTCTCATAAACTGCAGGCCTAAAATCGTGCATTTCTTGGGTATCAATTATACCTGGATGATGCTGAGTTCTGGAAAAGGCCCCCGCTGGATGTTAGGTTAAGAACAGATTCTGAGGGGCGGGGCAGGAGCTGAGAGCAGTTGGGGGCAGATGGTGGCTCAGCCCCAGCAGGGACAGAGGGTGTTGAGAAGCACGGGCAGTCTGGATGCCCTTTGAAGGTAGAGCCTGCAGGAATTCCTGGAGGGGTGCATTTGAGTGTGAGAAAAGAAAGAGGCCCTCTGTGAGACCCTATGCAAAGCCTACTCCACGCCTCCCACCCATATCACTGGGGGCCTGGGCCCACTACGCAGGTTAGTCAGGGAAGGCCACCTTGTGGGGACTGTGGGGACTGGGATCTCTTGTTTCACAATTAGAAGGAACAATTTCAACTAGCAAGTTTCCTCCTGGCTGGTAAAGTGAAGAGAGAAAACAGTAAAATGATGAGAAAATTGGCTATTTCTGAACTATTATGGATACTAAGTGCCTTACATTAATCTTAGTCAAGCAATGGGCTTCTTCTCTGAATTCAATTTATTAGAAGTTAAGGGTGAGGAATGATGTAAAATGATTAGCCCCAATTTATGCTAATAGTTATCAAATTTAATTACATGTAGCTTAAATATTAACAAATTTCTGCTTCTATATAGAATATTTAGGTCCTTTAGAAGACATAAATATTCTCAAAGACCATTAGATTACAATGGATATCATCAATTATGTCATAATACCTATGCAATATCCAATTAACTTTAAAACAGCATTTATTCATTCATTAATGCAACTAGACTTTTTCAATAAAAATATGCTACAAAATGGAAAAAATAACCTCAAACATGTAAGAATTTAGTTGCCCTGGAAATTCTAACAGGTTCTGTCTGGTGGTAACAGCCCAAGGGAAAAAATACAAATTAGTGTCCATAAACTTTACCTTGTAAAGCATGATGACTTTATAGAAAATGTTTACGTTCACCACTATGTATCTATTTTAAAATTAACAGCCCGTGATGTTTCTTAGAAAATCACCTGGAGCTGTGAACCTGGAGCGTAAATAAGAGGGAAGGGATTTGATGCCCAAAATACTCGGATCAGGAGATTTAAGAACATTTGAGCAGTGGTTTTTACTTTGTTGATATCAGGGTAAGATCAGAATTTTGCCTCAGGATTAGATTAAGAATTTGAGAAAACCACAAAGGCCTTGGTCACCCTCAAAATGTTTTATTATACATACATATATATATATGTGCATGTGGGCACATGTGTATGTATATGTGCAGATCTGTGTGTATAATATATAGTGTGTAGATATTATATATGTATAATACATATAGTATGTGTGTGTTTGTACTTATGCACACATATAATGCATATATACACATATAATATACATATTACAGGAAACTTGATACATAGACTTAAAATACGTTGTGTATAAACCATAGACTAGAGCACACTTTCTTATAAATTAGGTAACCATACCACTTGACAATTGTCCCTGAGAAAAATATAAATGGTGCACTTGATGAATCTCTTTATGAAAACTTAACTTCTGATAGAAGCCACAATGATACAGGTAGATGCATTCTAATAACAAGAACACCATCTCTTGAGAATCCACACTAAGCTCTGTGTTTCTGGAAGTGAGAACCTGTCCCGAAGTACCTGTCACAGTGTCTTTACAATGTGAACCATGAACACATACTTTGGGGCTGACGGTTTACCGGAGTCTAGTCTTGGCTAGAACATGATTTAACAATATCCATTTTTGGTTTTCATCATCATCACCTTATCTTAGTTCTTCGAAGAATGCCAACTTAATTTATCTCAGATAATATTGAGCAGAGATACTTCCTCTAAAGAAAATCTTAATAGAATCTAACAAAATGTGGTCTAATTTGGTCTAACATTTGGTCGCTGTGCTCTCCAAAGCTGTCAGCCTCTAGTACCAAACACTGGTTCCTGCCCTCAGATTGTAGTGGGTAACACAGTGGGAGCAGAATTATCTACCAGAAAAAACCTGTTATCTAAGAAGGAAGAGGGTACTCCTTGTTCTTGTTTTATGGGTTCATTTCCTGATAGGCCATGTGGCGTGGCATTCAGGAATAGTGTACTTCAGAAACAAGCTGCTAGCAATGTCACTGCCATCCAACCGAGGGCATCAGGATCACACCTGTTTGAACCAAGTTGGGCTTATTGCTCGTAATAAGAAAGGACTCACACCATGGGAAACCATGGGACATATCAGTAAGAGGGGGTTGAATAGACTGACAAAATTTGACTTGTTTTGGGTGTCTTGGGAAGATTCAAAGGAGCAAGGCTTTGTTCTGGATTGGGTGCTACGAGGATGTAGGGGAAATTTCATGGTCGGGGGGCTTGAAGAATCTTATCTAGAAGGAGAAAAAACAGAGTAATGTTCAACCTGTGATTGGCCAAGAATGAGCAGTCATTCATATCAGCCAGGCTACTGTGAGTTGTGTGGTCATTTTTGTGGTTTAGGGACCATCATATTTTCTATTCATATTTACCATTCGTATTCATATTTGACACTTCAGTATAATTTTTGAGGAATGACTTCATGGATTACATTAGATTGTTTTAACCTGAAATACATTAGGAATGGGAGGAAAGCTTTTGAGTGTGGTCGTTTAGCCGCTAGAATAGTACAAAAACAACAAAAAAAACACAAAAATCTAAAGCCATTTAATTAGATCTACAGTCATTAGTGTCCATGTCAAAAAACAACCAAAACACACTCATCTATGTGTATTGCTTCACTTTGTCCTTAAAGAAATCCTAAAGAACATATGAATATTTGGGCATATTCTTAATATGAGGATATAAAGGGCTGCAGTGTCCAAGTGTCCATTCATAATTATTTCTCATTACTAGACATTAAAAGCAAAGCAATTCCATAGGGATTTTCTTTGATCATATTTCAGAGTACTTTGCTATAAAACTTTTAACTTACCTCCATTTCCAGAGTCTGCATTTCTTTAAATATAAAATGTGGAGAATATTTTCACCCTTCAGTTTGAATAAAATAACCAACAATGGACCATGGGTGAAAAGGCTGTTGAAAGGCCCAACTATCGGTCATTGTCTTGGATTATTCTATATCTGTACAACTGAATACATAAGCAAGTTTTGTTTTCAAGTGCAACAATAATAAAAAATAACGTTGATTTCAATATAATGGTACCCAATTACCTTTCATTTCTACCCATTGATAAAGTCTTAGACTAGCCTTTTTCTTACTTCTGTGTCTGCTCAACTCTAAGTAGAATGTGTGTAATTAATTTGAAAATTAATTGAAAGTTTGCAGTGAATTTAAAGGGTGTTATCTTTCATTGCTGCCACAGATCTCTCTCTCTCTCTATATATATATATATTTTTTTTTTCTTTTTTTTTTTTTTTTTTTAGAGACAGGGTCTTGCTCTGTTGCCTAGGTTGGGGTGTGGTGGTGGATCGTAGCTCACTGTCGCCTTGAATTCCTGAGCTCAAGTGATCCTCCTGTCTCAGCCTCCAAAGTAGCTAGTACTACAGGCACGCACCAACACACTCAGCTAGTTTTTAAATTTTTTCTACAGACAGGGTCTCACTAGGTTGCTCAGGCTGGTCTCCAACTCCGAGGCTCAAGTGATCCTTCTGCCTTAGCCTCCCAAAGTGCTGGGATTACAAGCGTGAGCTACCGCACCCAGCCCATAGACCTTTATAATTTAAAATGAGGTAGAGGGGTACACAGGGCAGATGGAAGACGTTTGACTACACCATAAAGACTAAGTGGCAGAGACACATAGTTTTGTTCGTGCAAATAATAAATGCATCTATGATCTTTTTCACTAATTAAGAACGATGGTTTCTTTATTAAGCATTTTAAAAGGTCTATTTCCATAGCAGCAAACTGAAGCCACTAGGAAAAAAAAAGAACTTGGGTCTTTAAGAATGTTGGTTTATTATTTAAGTGTTGTACAGATTTACTTTTTATAAATCAAATATTTTTTATTTGTGAGAAGTGACTGAACACAATTATTGGCTGGAGTGTTTCGGCTGCTTGACTTTATAGAACTTGAGTTTCCTGAACTTTATGGGTTCACAAACCTCTTCATGTTTCACAGGGTGCCCCCCAGGCCAAAATAAATGCCTGACAGTTCCATTTAGTAAGTTCTTAGGTCTGAACAGCTTGAATCATCTACATCCTAACATGTCCGTGCTTTGGGGCACTGCACAACTTCTCAAAACTTGGAAGCAGACAATGCCATCTTCACATCCTCTCCTATGCTGATTGTCACTAGCACTTGCTTCATATCACAGAAACCTCTGAAAATCCTGGTATGAAAAGTGATGACATCATTGAAAGGAATGTGGCACAGCTGGATTTTGAAACTAAACTAATGGGAGCTCATGTTTCAACCTGGTTTCAAGATACCGTATTTATCTTGAAAATTTAAAATATCCCTCGGAATCCCTCGAATTTCCTGTGTTGCCCTGGGGCACCTTGGCATATAGTTTGGAAACAGAGCAAACGAATCGTCCTCACGACAGCTGTGACCTAACCATTAATGAAAAACTTCAGCAAAATGAACAATTATTGGGAGAAGGGCAAATTATGTGTATATGAATAGGAAGTTCGTCTTGTAAAAGTTTATACTCAGAATTTCAGAATTTCAATTAAGTGACACAGTAGCTAAGTAAAATAAATAAAAACTTGTAGTTTGGGAAAATAGACTTACACTCAATTTCTAAAAATTTGCTTATGTAAATGTTTTGAAATGTATCGTTTTATGACTTTGAAAGTCCTAAATCACAGCTTTCCTTAACAATTACTTATATATTTAAAAATACTATAAATTTTGGGGAAAACATCAGCATTTAGAATCACTTTATCTTTTTTTACATTAGCAAGAGTACAGTAGAATGAGGTCTTGCAATGTTCATGACAAAAACACCATTTTAGTGGCAGTAGCATTACTGAAAATGCTTTATTATATTCAGCTTGTTCTTCACTGCATCAAATTGCTCTTAATGTCTTCAAACTTGTACGTGAACTTAAGGGACCTCCTTCACACCCATTTGTTGCCCTTTCCCCAGATCCTTTGTTGGGCTGATATGGACTTAGACTGCAGAATGAGAAATTAATGAGAGACTTGAGAGCCAGAGAAAGCAAACAAACTCAGTGATGTGAAAACTGCTGTCAGGTCAGTGTAACAAGCAGCTCTTTCTAGATTTCACTGCACTGCAGTGATCAGAAACTGGGGTGGGGGGGAGATTATACCTTAGTTCTATGTCTATAGACAACTACAGATTCAATAATCAGAGAGATTATCTCCTGTACATAACAATATTCTACAATAAGCACTGGCATAAGTTCATTTCTTACAAGTAGAAGTCAACATAATGCAAGCTCAGATTTAAGGAGCATGTTCTGTGTTGCTAAGAACTGCTCTTATGCCTTCCTCACTTAATGTTCATCACATTCCCATCAGGGTGGTGCCATAAATATTCCATTTTATAGATGTAACATCTGCAGTATAGAGAGCTTCAGCCACTTACTAGGAGTCTCAGAGAAGATCAGGTGATGGAGGCAGAATTAACCACAGGCTCTCTTCAGAGCCCACAGTCTTACCCAGGTGGCTCACTGTCTCATCAAACACTTTTTGTTACTATTTTTATAAGCCGCTGCAAGTTGGGCACCAAAATGAATGTGTACCCCTCAGTAATTTCATTAGGATAAAGTAAAATTCATCTACTGTAGGACTAACACCATGTTTCTTATGGCTCTTTCAATTATAATTGCCTTCTCCCCTCTAAATCAAGAGTTGTGTAATCTAAAAATAGCAGTATCTCACACAAAGATATTTTATGTTGCTGACTTTTATAGAGCAATGAACTGTTTGCAAATAAATATCTCTGCTATGCTTTCTCCATTTATAATCTCAGGCAACCTCAGTCTGAGGTTATTCCAGGGCCCAGGGTCACGAGATGGAACAGAGAATAAAAGGTCATACCTGAAGAAAAAAATCATCAGTGCTCTCAACCAGTTCTTACACCTCTCCTTTTCTTTTCTTTCATGATCTGTCTCTAAATTTTACTTGGCTTCTCACTGGGCCCCATTTGTTCAAATTCCTCCCAGATTTGTCATGTCCTGCCTTTCTCTGGCTTTTGTGAGTTACCTGTGATTTATTCAATTAAGGACTATTGATATGGTTTGGCTGTGTCCTCACTCAAATCTTATCTTGAATTGTAGCTCCCATAATTCCCGAGTTTGTGGGATGGATCTGGTGGAAGATAATTGAATCACGGGGCTGTTTCCCCCATACTATTTTCATGCTAGTGAATAAGTCTCACAAGATCTGATGATTTTATAGCAGTTTTCCCCTTTTGCTTGGCTCTCATTCTCTCTTGCCTGCCGCCATGTAAGACATGCCTTTCACCTTCCACCATGATTGTGAGGCCTCCCCAGCCACATGGAACTGTGAGTCCATTAAACCTCTTTTTCTTTATAAATTACCCAGTCTTGGGTATGTCTTTATCAGCAGCGTGAAAACAGAATAACATAACAATGATGTACAAATACAATAGACCATCTAGATATCTATGTCCATAAAGAGTTATGCTATTTGTTGGTGCAATAAATAAAACCTTCTGGATAAAATATTTTTCCTAATCTGTATTATTCTGCTCACCTTAGTGTTCTCCCGGCTTAAATCTCCCAAAAGGGAGTTGCTAAGCCAATCAAAATCTACTGGTTTGATTTGAAACAGATATTTTCTTTAAATAAGGTCTGATACAAAACACCTATCTTTCTGTACACTCAGTATATTTATTTTTTTATGTTTACTTACTTGGTATAATCTATTGCCTTGACCCAAAACTATTTGTTATTTTTTATTACAATCCATTATGACTTAAAAAATGCTTTACATCAAACGGGTATTTAGAAAATGATGACTTTCTAGTCATCAAATTTAGTTAGTTGAAACATTGACTGGATTTTTAAAATTTACATAAATTACTGCAATTTTAACACACTCAGTTTAGCAGAGTGATGGGATTTACTAGTTGCTCAATAAACATTAGTAGTCAATCCACTTTTCTTCCCAGAGTCTGATTTTCAGACATCTTAAATGACTTGTGCAAAGTTGGTAAAAGAAGCTCCCATCACTTCAAGTTTCCCTGAATACATACCCTCTGCTCAATGCATAAAGCAATGCCCACCCTATCCTGGCTGTGGTTCTCAGGAAACACATATCCAGGTAAAGGAAGCTGGATATGATACCTGAATGTGTCTGGGCACAAAAGAATAATTTAATCATAGGTAGAGCAAAGAACATGGTTCCTACCTTGCACAATAGAACTGGGAACTCTCACATTTTCTGGTGCTCTTTAGGGAATGTTTTTGACTCCATTTGAATAGGTATCAGAGGTGCAGGCTGTGGTCAGAGGCAAGATCTCCAAGAAGGCTTTCTTCTACTAGGTCAGAGGAAATGCCCATTTCCTAGGTTCTGAGTACATTCAGACTCACTGTACAACAGTGCATGTCAAAATTACAAAGTGGAAGACGGTCTAGAAATGTTTTTTACACTTCAAGAAGTATGAAATGTATAAAATACTTTTCTGAGCTAGGAGAAGCAGGTGTCACCCTTACTTTTAGACTTGCAAATTATAATGCAGGGCAGCCTCCCTTCCCAACTAAGAATTATCTGGCCCAAAATCTCAGTAGTGCTGAGGCTGAGAAACCCTGGTGTATACTATATTATGCACATTTTGATAGCCCAGAACATAAACTGTAAGAGGCATTACATTAGGTCAAAACACTGTCAATTCAGCCCAACATCTTTCTCTGAATAGGACCAAGGATTTGGGTTGCTGTTGTAATTTGAAATTTGTCTTTGGAGTCATGCCAGAGCTACAGGTTTAGGGATGCATTTCAAAACATTTTCCCTCCATCTCCTATTATGTTTGTGTCATCTATGAGTTTTTTTCCTAAATATCCCTTGACTTGTGTATGTTTCAAGTCTTTACAACACACAAGACTTTAAATTTACTGCCTATTGTATGATTTAATACTTCCTTGTGGTAAATAGAAGAAGGGAACAAGGTCTGAATTAACAATTCCTGGGGAAAAAAAACTCACTTCATGAAAAATGTCCATGCATCTCAGTTGCAGTGAGGACTTGTCACATCGGCCCATTTCTGCAACAGTTGGGCCTCCAGCTGTCTCTACACATCATTTCTGGAGAGCGGACTTTGCGCTGGTTTTGCACAGAGGCCGACTAGAACTTTCGACAGGCAAGTGTGTGACACAGAAGCATCTTGAAATCCTAGCATTTTTTTCCTGTTCATTTAACAGCTAGGGAGGTTTCAAACATCTTTCAAAAAATACTTTCTTAGAACTAAAATCACCATAATATTGTGACATAAAGAAAAATTCAATCTTGTCTCATGCTCTCATTTTCTTTGAAACACAAAATCCATACTTGGCTGCAACCACAAAGGTTACGCATTCTATCTAGTAGGATGCAGATGAAGGAAGGCACAGGCACGGTTATCATGGAGGAACACAAATCTTTATCAGGTCTGTTTCTTCAGTAACTGTTGGGGAAAAATATAGTGGGAATAAAAGTTTGGTTTCTAAGCTCCTCCCAGCATCAATCAGTCATGAGAACTGGAAACTCACTTTCCATAATACTCCCATTGCTGGAGCCATGGCCCAGGGCCTCATTACCTCTTGCTTTGGAAACTGTGATGGTTTCCTAATGGGCTCTGTTGCTCCAGGCTGTAGCCTCTCCATTTTATCCTGCACAACTCTGTCCCTGTGAGGCTTCTAAAGGCAAACCCCAGCATTTTACTGACCTTCCAGCAACCCTCCATTGCGCTCCATCACGGGACTTTGCTCCAGAACAGCCCTGCGTTCTGGCCACTGCCTCCTCCCTGGCTATACTCCTTGTGCTTGTGCGCTCTTTGGTGCATGCCCTGTGCTCAGGCCGAACCGTCTGTAGTTCCCTACTCATGCCAAACTGCGTCACTTCCTCCTCGGCTAACTTGGCCCCATCTCCTATCTGGCAATGCTGGTTCTGCTCCAGCATTAGCACCTGTAAAACTCCTTTCCTAATGACAAAAAAGTTGATAATATTCCTAGGTCATATTTGTGTGTTGATATAGATACATAAAACCCATTTGTGGGTCACACCAGTCTGAAAAAAATGTTGTCTGGTTTTTGACCCCATGAAAATTTCCCCAGCCTCTCTGTGGCAACCAAGGAGAATGTGTAGCGCTTGTCACGTTGAAACTTGACACTTATTTGTGTAATTTTGTAACGATAATTTCCTCTACTCAACAGTAAACTCCAGAGAGCAGGGTTCATGCTAAGTTTAACACATCATTATCTTCACAGTACCTGGCATACTTCTTTGCGTATAGTAGATATTCAATGAACAAATGAAACTATTCCAAGATGAAGTCATCTCAAAGATAAAAATAAGAATGATGACAGAAAGAGTATATATGCAATATTACACAGGTACTAACTTATCAGTCGCTTGCTCTCTGGCTTATCATAGCTCCTCCTTAACCCCATTCATTAATTCAGCAACATTTACGGGATACCAATGAGGCATAGTGAATAATATCCACTGGCCCCCAGAGGCTATGGATGAGGAGGTCAAGGTGGGATAAAAGAGTGGGCAACATCAGTGTACGCCAGGGTTTCTCAACCTCAGCACTACTAAGATTTGGGGCCAGATAATTCTTGGTTGGGAAGGGAGGCTGCCCTGCCTTATAAGATATTTATGCAACATGCCTGGCCTCTACCAATTAAATGCCAATAGCACCCTTTACCCCAATTTGTGACAACTAAAAAAAGTCCAGACATTGCCAAACATCCCCTGGGGAGCGAAATTATCTCTGGTTGAGAATTACTGGTGTAAGGTAATATTTCTGATACAGCAAGAGAAAGGTCACAGGAAATTAATCTCTGTATGACCTCTAGTCATATTACATAGACCTCTGTTGGCTTATTTCTTGCTAATAATATTGCCAAATGGTGTAGCAGTAGGTTTTCTCCACTGAGTCTCAGTGATTTTTGGTCCAGAATTGTGTTGTGAAGGAAAGAAAAAGTGGGAAAGGGTATGCAGTAATTACCTCTTGTTTCCTTGGTTCAAGCACCTAAGTGAATGATTAGCCATTGGCACATGTGATAAGGCTGCAGGAGTCATGGGAATATTCTCAGAGTTCATCACCATGCACCAATTTACTGTATTAGTCCATTCTCATGCTGCTATGAAGAAATAACCTAGACTGGGTAATTTACAAAGAAAAGAGGTTTAACAGCCAATTCTGCATGGCTGGGGAGCCCTCGAGAAACGTACAGTCATGGCAGAAGGCACCCCTTCATTGGGCAGCAGGAGAGAGAATAAGTGCCAGCAGGAGAAATGCCAGATGCTTATAAAACCATCAGATCTTCTGAGAACTCACTCATTATCAATGAGAACAGCATGGGAGAAACCACCCTTATGATTCAATTACCTCCCACCAGGTTTCTCCCAAGACACATGAGGAATATGGGGTTACAATTCAAGATGAGATTCGGGTGGGGACACACAGCCAAACTGTTATCACCTACCCTAACAGGAGCCTGATGGTTGATGGGCTTTCTACAGCATGTCCTGCCTCTCAGTGTCCCATGAACCTTGCCAGGCAAACGAATGACTATTTTCTGCTGGCTCCTCACTTATAGCTCTGCAGTACTGCACTTATTTAGATGGAAAGGCACCTGACAGTCTCCGTGCTAAGTAACTCTCCTCATGCATTTCAACATCACCATCATTCTCCTATTACTCCTCCAAGCCCTCTTCCATCGGGGAATAGAGCTGGTGCAGCGCTTTCAGTTCATTGTACTCCTGGGGGAGAATAATGCTCTTCAACTGATCTGGTGTCTCAGTCAAACTTAGATCTCTCTGAAAGTCAGATCCTTTCAGCGCAGCATCCCTGAGCGCTGTGTTGGCAGGAAGCGAGACTCGTACCTTAGGCTGAATGGATTTCTTCTAACCAATCCCAGATATCAGAGTAGTGCAAAGTCCTGCCCATTAGGTAACCGACATATGCTGCATCTTCACAATGTCCACAGGCCAGGGAGGCGGCAGACACATGGCCCAAAGAGGGAATGGAGAGCCGACCAGGCCCAAAGCATTTGGAGGGGCTGGCTGGGCCCCTGCTCTCCTTTCTTTTCTCTCCCTGGCAGCATCATGGCTTCCATCTGGTCATCCAAAAATCTTTTAAAACACTCACTCATCAACATTGCTATTACTGTTCACAACCTTATGCTCAGGCACCAATCCGTTCAGTGAATTTTTCAGGGTCACACAGAAACACCTTACAAAAGCTGGAAAAGACTTCCATGCCCCTCCAAGGCAAGCGAACCTGGTCACCACTTCATCCTTATTAGATTAAAATGATCTAATCTTGGTAAGTTTCGCTTTGTCTACTCTTTTCATTTTTGCACAGAAAAGGATTATGTGTGTATTTTTTTCAATGTGGCAGGTTATAAAAACACTCATGAGTAGTTTCTTCACCTCTAAAGTGGAAGAAAGTGAGTTTTTCTGAGATTGCAGAATTTAAAAAATAATCAAAACCTAAGGATTTTAGGTCATTATTAACAGAACTCCTATGTTTAGACTTCATAAAGTCTTGTCAGAGGTGCATTTCAACAGAAAAATTCTGTACATTCCCCATATCTTTTTTCTTTCTTACTTCTCATTTCCCTCTGCACAGAAAAGATCAGCTAATTAGGAGATTCTTGTGTCTCCTTCCTATTCTTCATCTATCCCTAATATATGAATCAGTGTATCCTTTTTGTAGGTCATGCTCTGTTTGGCTAGGCTACAGTTCCCAGTGATTTAATCAAACACAAATCCACGAGTTGCCCTGAAGGTATTTTGTAGCTAGGATTATCATCTACAATCAGTTGACTTCAAGTCTAGGAGGTTACCCTTAATAATATGGGTGAGCCTTGTACCATCAGTTGAAAAACGAAAACTCAAGACTTCAGTAGTAACTCCTGCCTGAGTTTCCAGCCTGATGGTCTGCCCTGCAGATTTCAGACTTGCTAACTCCCACAACTGCATGAGCCAATTCCTTAAAATCAATCTCTCTCTTTCTCCCTCTCTGTGTGTATATGTGGGTCTGTTGAGATGTTTATTCTTGGGATATACCCTTTTAGATCCCAGCCACCATGCCAAAAAAAAAGATGGCACCATGTAGAGAAGATGCTAGGTCAATTGCCCCTGCTGAGCTCCCAGTTGACAGCAGTTTCACCTGCCTGCACCAGATTGTGCCATCCTGGACATCCAGCCCTGTGGGACCATTACATGATGCAGCCCACTGACATCTCACTGCATGCTCATGAGACTGCCCAAGTCATAACTGTCCAGCTAAGCCCAGTCTACACAGAGAATCATGAGAGGTGAAAATTCACTGTTCTTTTAGACACTACGGCGGGTTGGGGTGGTTGGTTATGCAGCAAATGGCAATGACATATAGGAAGAGCTTTTGCTATGTTGTTCTCGAGTCATGTTTGTATTTGAAAAAGAGCTTCTTCAAATAAGTCAAGAAGATAATGCAATGTGTCCAAATAGCACCTGGATTTTGCTGAATTCTTTCTCATCAGACAGGAATAAAAGATCTGAAAAGAACCGCTTTGTTGAGGCCATCAGTTTGTTGTTAACAACGCTCAAAGTCAGCCTGGAATGGATTTAGCTCACTGTATCAAGACTGTGGACCCAGAGAGCTGTTCATCTGCTGTATTTTTTCACTAATATTTTTTAAAGGGATAAACACATTTTAAGCCACTCAAAAATTGTCCTAAAATGGAGATATTGCAAATACTACCTAATTTTTCCAACTCATTTATGACTTTCCTATGCAGCTTTGCATATGGTGAGTGAAATAATATATCAGTCTGTTTCGTTACATGCCGAGATGGCCCTTCCTTGAATGATGTGTTCATATCTAATATTTGCTGCTGTGAAGTGATGGAGATCGGAAGGAGGAGTAGAACAGACCATAGGAATGAGAAGAAACATAGCAGGCAGGCAAATATATTTTAAATAGACAAAGACTCATACTGAGAGGATAAATGGACAAAATGTTGTTTCCTGGTGTTTAGACCTCTTTGGAAGACCCTGTCTATATGACGCTATTAAATTACAAATTGCCACTGTAATGTATAAAATAACAACATATTTTAAATTTGTTGCTTCTTCCGAAGAGCTTTATTTACACACTAAGAAAAACGGCTTAAAAGCACAAGGTCTCACACGAAAACCCAATGAAAAAAAACCAGTAAAATTATCTTTTACAATATCAAAATATTTAAAAATTTCATGTAATATATGTAAAAAGAGGACAATCAATGTCCTAATCTGTTTTATATGGCTATAACAGAAAATGCATCTGTGAGGGCCTTCTTGCTACATCATCCCACAGTCAAAGGGGAAAAGGCAAGAGAGCACACACAAGTGAGAACCCACTCTCACTATAATATACCCGCTCCTGACATAATGACATTAATCTATAAGCCAGTCACCACTCAAAGGTCCCACCTCTCAACAAGATAGCACTGGGGATTAAGTTTCCAACACAGGAATTTTGAGGGACACATTCAAACCTTAGCAATCAATAATTTGAAAAAAATTCAAGGTGACAGGGACAACCATCTTATTGGCAATCATTAAGGGGGTAACATAAAATTTACTATTATAGGGAAGTATAATAGATGAGTTGGTGAGTAAAGACTGAATCCATACAAAGGTTATTAAATTAATTCTGACATATCCGTAATTACGACGGGCCTGAGAGCAGGACTCTCAAGGTTTTAGCTGTCATTGGCTCACACATCTTGGAGGGATGGGTCTGGCTCTGTGCATGCAGGTTGATGCCAGGCAGGGGGCTAACATTTTCAAGATGACACCCAGCCACAGTCACATGAATGCTTGCGTGAATTTATACTTCACCTTGGCCCAGAAAGAACTTGGTGGGGGTTTCCTCTACTCTAATAAAAATTAAAAAATTAAAATTATGGCTCTTCACACAGAGGCAAAAGACACAGGTAGCATTAGTGACAGTGATATTGGGCTGGCCGTTTGTCCCAGCCTCTCATCGGTCTAGGCCAGATCTCTTGGTCTTGCCCCAAGACAAGGGGCATGGGCTTGAGCCTCTTTATATTCTGGGAGTTCCTTCCTCCAGAACTCGCTGAGAGAATACTTTATTTGTTATTTGTTGCACGCTGACACTGTGCTTAGGATCTGGCAAGCTACCCAGTGTCCTCCCGGGTGTTTTGCAATCGAGACTGACAAATACCCAATTATAAAATCCACCAGCTGAAAAGGCAGTTAACTCTCCAAAGTACAGAGTCACTTAGCATTTTTATTTGGCCTCCATCTCAGACACTAAAGCAGCCTCTCAGTATCCTGCTGAACAAACCAAGGGTCATGTGTTTCTCTAGCTCTGGATGGTGGGATGCCCCGAGGGCAAAACATCCTTGGGTCTCACCAACCCCAAGGTGGATACAGGGGATCTTCCACCACTGCAAACCTTGGTCTTTCTAACCTAAGTTAGAATACTATAGTATAACCAACTAGTATTGGTAAATAGGAAAGAAAGGGAGAGCATGAGAAATAATGGATTTTGCAGCTTTTATTTGTGAGTGAATGGGCCCACAATTTTCCCTTCCTGAAGGTCAACTTGAAGGTGAAATAATGGGGTGATACACCGTGAAACAACTCAATGACTACTCAGCCCAGTAGTGTTAGATAAATATTTAAAGTTAAATATCTCATGTAGAAAGTCTAAGTTAATCATAAAATCTAGGTGAGTCAAAACATATCCATGCCTTAGTTATTTATTTCATAATTTATCTATCATAGAGATCAAGAGTTTCATAGGCACCTGTTAAAAAAGATAGCAGGCCCCAGGTGGAGTCACTCATGCTAAAGTTCCACGTTACCAATCGAGACGTAAGTTGTTTACGTGTAAGATCTGACCTTCCCAGAAGCCAGGAGAGAAATGATGTCCACATTTCCAAACAAACCTTTTAAAACAAAAACCAGGAGATCTCACAGCAACCGACCCACCAAAAGGGCCCAGTCAACCTGAGCAACATAATAGGGAAGTCTCCTCTGCTTAAACACACACCATACTGAAGGTAACCAATGTGTTTTTGCACTCTGCTGTCTCCTCATTCCTACTAAAGCTGCCTTACTGAAGACAATTGTTCTGAGATGCCTGGTGGAGCTCTGTACTATTTTCTAGACTGGATGTTGCCCAGTTCATGAATCATTAATAAAAGCCAATTTGATCTTTGAAACTAAATTTGTTGGCCGGGCACAGTGGCTCACGCCCGTAATTCCACCACTTTGGGAGGCCGAGGCGGGTGGATCACGAGGTCAGGAGATCAAGAATATCCTGGCTAACATGGTGAAACCCCGTCTCTACTAAAAATACAAAAAATTAGCTGGGCGTGGTGGCGGGCACCTGTAGTCCCAGCTACTCGGGAGGCTGAAGCAGGAGAATGGCGTGAACCCAGGAGGCGGAGGTTGCAGTGAGTCAAGACTGCACCACTGCACTCCAGCCTGGGTGACAGAGTGAGACTGTCAAAAAAAAAAAAAAAAAAAAAAAAAAGAAAGAAACTAGATTTGTTGAAATTGTGTTCTTTGCCACACATTTTCCATTCACAGGCTGAACTTCTGATTTCCCTGATCCCCCTAACTCCTTTCAACAACATAGGCTTTTAGAAACTTCAAAAAAGACTTTTCCTGCCAAGAATCGTTTAATTTATTCACACACAGCCTGACATGCTCTAGAAGGAATTTCCGATGGCTCTCACAAAAGCATAACATTTCAGAGGTGAAAGAAAACTTGATGCCCACATAAGTGCAACTTTCACCTGAAATGTGACCTTGGATTGTAGAGCCATCATCTGTGTGTATGACAAGAGAACACCTCTTCTAGCTGGCCCACCTCCATTCAAAGATGACTTGATTCTAAATTTTCTTTTTCCATTGACCCAACATCGATATCTCAACCTGCTTGGCTTTATTGCTGACTTCTGAAACCTTTAAAGATAACTAAAAATCTCTTTTGTATAATGGCCCATTTCGTATTTCAAATATGAAATGCATTTCAGTATTTAATTTAAATGTATTTTAAATAGAGCAACCAAGGAAATGATTAAAGAATACTATAACTCTAGAGTAGAATATTTAAAGCAAGTAAAAATGATGTGTTGAAAGTATACTTAATAACATGCAAAAATGCTCATGAAACGATAGTCAATAAAAAAGATATAAATCCATATTGGAACTATGATTACAAATGTGTGTGTGTGCATGTGTGTGTGTGTGTGTGTGTGTGTGTGTGTGTGTGTGGTGGAGAAAGAGTGAAGACAGAGGAAAAGAATGAATAAGAAAATTAAGAGAATTTAAAAAGCCTGGGAGAGAATAAATGTGAATAATGTTATCAGTGGTGGCACCATGAACCACTTGTAAAATACATCTTTGTATTTTCCAGTATGAGCCTTGAATTCATGCCTTTCCAGTTACTGTGTGTATCTCTGCACTCACACCCACCCTAAACTCTTTACAGTTAATTTCATCAAATACCCAGTATCCCTCAGCTGATGATTTTGAGTCTTTTGTCCTCTACTCTAAACACACTCCAGTTTGTGCATGTGTCTGTTTCTGGAACTGCCAATAACTAGACACAGCGTCCCAGGTGTGGTGTGAATAGCTCAGATGCAGTGGATTAGGGTCTCCTTTGCCCTGGACAAGGTCTTTCTTTCCATGCACTTGAAATCGTCTTCCTTCTGGTGGCACGTCATCTGTAATCTCACGTTCACCTTCGAATCAACTAACATAGATGTTCTTTTAAAACATGTTTTGCTAAGAGCATTCTGATAAGTCTTTATTCTTAGTTCTGGCCATCAGAACGACCAATTAACTGAAATATTTATTTCAATTATTTGGTCTGATCTAATATATAGTTTAAAATACAAGGAGAATTGTCAATTTTCCAAAGGATAGTCATTTGATATTATGGGTTGAATTGTGTCCTTCAAAAAGCTATACTGAACTGGCGAATCCAGAACCTGTGAATGTGACTTTATTTGGAAACAGGGTCTTTGCAGATGTAAGCAAGTTATGAGGTCATATTGGATTAGGGTAGGCTGTGGCAGTGGGCATGGCTATGTTCCAATAAAACTTTATTTTCAGAAACAAACAGTGGGCCAAATTTGGCCCATGGGATACAGTTTGCTGATGACTGCTGAAACTGTTTGAGGAAGATAATGGTTTTACTGGGTTCACAGGTGAGGGAAGTGAGGCTGAAAGTTTTCAATCTTGTAGAAAAATCACACAGTGAATACAGGGTAGCCCTGGAGTTTCAACTGACACCACATCTCCAGAAGCCGCCGTTGTAATCACTCGGCTACACTATCTTAGAGGCAAGAACAATTCTGCACTTTTGTTAAAAGTGTATTCATTGACTGGGTGTGGTGGCTCATGCCTATAATACCAGCACTTTGGGAGGGCGAGGCAGGTGGCTGGCCTGAGCTCAGGAGTTCAAGACCAGCCCGGGCAACATGGGGAAACCCTGTCTCTACTAAAAATACAAAAAATTAGCCAGGCATGATGGAGTGTGCCTGTGGTCCCAATTACACAGGAGGCTGAAATGGGAGGATCACTTGAGCCTGGGAGGCGGAGGTTGCAGTGAACCAAGATTGTGCCACTGCACTCCAGCCTGGGTGACAGAGTAAGACCCCATCTCATTAAAAAATAAATAAATAAATAGCAAGCTTTTCCAATACCGATATTATCTTGGCAAAAGAACTAGATCAACAAGTTCAAAGCAAAACAAAGACAGGCTAAATTTTATTAAATCAAAAAACTGCCATAAATTATATATTTTAGAACTATATTATCTTGGCAAAAGAAAGATATCAACAAGTTCGAAGCAAAACAAACACAGGCTAAATTGTATTAAATCAAAAAAACTGCCATAAATGTTCTAAAGAAGTTACATATGTTAGAAGATTCAGGAAATTAAAATTCAGAGTTATTGAACATTAGTGTCTCAAACAATCTGTGTATAGGACTGGAAAAAATAATGTACATGAGAGAACAGAGGAAACAAAAATCTTAGGGAATCAGTGAAAGCTTGATGTACATCTCAAAGTTTCTGGTGGTTTTCCTAGCTGAAAAACCAATTAAAGGGATTTCTTTCAAGTTTCTGGGGCACACAGGAGAAACCATGAGGGTGATGTCCCACAACACAAGCCCTTCTTTTGCAGGATGGTCCCACTCTCTGCAAAGCTCCTCTCCACACTGCAGACGGGCCTTTTACTTGCCCCCAAACCATACTCCTATATTACTCAGTAGCGTTTTGCTGAATCTTTTATTCCCTTAATACAAAAGTACTCCAAACTTTCTAGGAGCGTTTGACTGAGTGTTAAACTGTTCTGCTCAGAAGACATATACCATTAAGTTGTCCAAAATTAGTTGCAAATCACTCAGCATCACTGTATGTATTCTCTATTTTTTTTTTTTTTTTGAGATGGAGTCTCGCTCTGTAGCCCAGGCTGGAATGCAGTGGTGCGATCTTGGCTCACTGCAACCTCCGCCTCCCGGGTCCCAGTTCAAGCAATACTCCTGCCTCAGCCTCCCGAGTAGATGGGATTACAGGATCGCACCACCATGCTCAGGTAATTTTTTAATTTTTAGTAGAGACTGGGTTTCACCATGTTAGCCAGGCTGGTCTGGAACTCCTGACGTTGTGATCTGCCCACCTCGGCCTCCCAAAGTGCTGGGATTACAGGTGTGAGCCACCATGCCTGGTCATCTCTCTCTATTTTTTAAAGTACCTTTCATTTACTGGTTCAGGTAGTTTTGATCCATAAAGACAAAAATCCACATTACTAACAGAATTTAGAGATCTTTAGTTGACAAAATAAAATAACTTTTTCATCACCTAACTACAGCATGATGTTGATGCCTCTCAGATCCTTCAAATTAATAACTCAGACTCAAAAGGTATTGCTACCACTTGGGCTTTGTTTGAATTCTAAGTAAAAATAATTTATTTCCCAGAATACAGCTTTAGTTGAGCATGGCAAAATCACACTGGGCCAATGGATTCTCGCCTCATTTCCATAATTATCATAAATACACACAAAAGCATAAATAAAGAATAAAGAATTAACTTCACAAATATACTTGGAACAAGACATAAAGCTGCAGAGTGTCACCACATTTAACTCTCTGCTGTAATAAGTGCCACAGACAAATAGAGTTAAATGGGTTAATTAGTCACCAGTGGCTATTTTAATTGCAGTATTGAAAATCAGGCACAAATGCTAGAAGAATTCTCATTACAGGGTTACCTGGGCTTTCATGGGAGGGTTCGCTTGGGAGAGCGGCATCTCTAAAACATTGTGGAACTGATTACATCTCTTCCTCCCCTTTACCTTTCATAATTAGCTGTACACTATTAAGTTAATGCACATTTATCTACAACAATTCAATTCAGACTGCAAGAGAGAATCTTTCTAGTCTATAATTACACTCCAACTTAATTAGCATAATTTCCACTGCACATATTTTAATAAAGAAGCTGCCATTATGGGTTGGCTTCAGAAGTGGAAACTCTTCCAGGGAGATACAAATGCTTCCTACTCTCGAACTGCCACAAATGCAAAGAGACGACCTAAAGCTGACCTTCTTTTTTGAGACGGAGTCCAACTCTGTTGCCCAGGCTGGAGTGCAATGGCGCGATCTCAGCTCACTGCAACCTCCATCTCCAGGGTTCAAGCAATTCTCCTGCCTCAGCCTCCTGAGTACCTGGGACTACAGGCGCCCGCCACCACGCCCGGCTAATTTTTGTATTTTTAGTAGAGATGGGTTTTCACCATGTTGGCCAGTCTGGCCTCGAACTTCTGACCTCAGGTAATCCACCCACCTCGGCCTCCCAAAGTGCTGGAATTACAGGCGTGAGCCACCGTGCCCGACCTGAAGCTGACTTTCCATGAGACAGGACTGTTGGGAAGGGCATGCTTCTGCAGGAGGGGACCTGATGGATTCTCCCCACGTGGAGCTAACGGCTAATCCTCAGTGATGGCTGATGGCTGGTGATGGGTGATTTGGCAATAGGGCTACGTGGTGATGGGGTTTGACCTCATCAGTCTGTAAATGTCTCATCTGAGAGGCTTGAAAAACATTTCTACAGTTTATTTTGGATCTGGCTCTCCAGGGGAAAGCCATTTGAGTGCCTGCAATCCAGCCACCACTAGATGTCACCAGTCATTAACTGGGACACAGATAAATGAGCCCTTTAAGATATTTTTATTAACTTGAAAGACCTAAGCAACTGGTTGTCTTTTCTGCAACTCCCTTGTATGGGGGCCTGTTAACAACGAGGGAACCAATCTATTTGTCCAGCCCTGAAATGGCAAATGCCCACCGTGTGATTTAAAAGGACTGCACAAACTTTGCAAATGTTAGAAATCTGTCCTGATAATAACCAGAATTGTCTGATATAAAGGAAAATCTTCAGTTCTAGTAGCTCATTATATTTTGCACAAACATCTGGCTATTCAAATAAAGTTCACAAAAAGATTTTGCCAATGGCATTAATGTTCTTACTAGATCCCTTAGAGAGAAGAATGAGAGGCATTTTGCCTCCTCTGAATTTCCTGATGTTGAATGGGAAGTCATAGTATGATGCACAAGAAGATGAGCTTTGAAAAAGAGTAGGAAATCATCGCTGTCATCCAGAAAACTTTAATGAGAAAACTAGAAAGGAGGCAGATGGAACAAACCAACGATTGTTGCAAACTCCCAAAAAACTGTTTCAAATCCAAAAGTGGCAATGGTAGAAGGTGTGATTCTACCAATGGTTGAAGAGACCTTGAAAGAAGCAGGGGATTTTAGAGATGCTAGACACCAGCATCATTTCTGGAAAATCCAGGTAGGTGCCATGAGGCACGGCACATGTGTCAAACATTTCCTTTTCCACAAGGATATTTAAAAATGTAAACATTTTTAAAAACCTATTTTGAGTGAGTTTAAATAGTAATTTCAGTAAGGTATCTTCTCAGTCACCAAAGATTCAATTTAAAAATAATGCAACAGCCCAGGCACGGTAGCTCATGCCTGCAATCCCAGTACTTCGGGAGGCTGAGGTGGGCAGATCACTTGAGGCCAAGAGTTCAAGATCAGCCTAGACAACATGGTGAAACCTCATCTCTACTAAAAAGTACAAAAAATTAGCTGGGCGTGGTGGCATGCACCTGCAGTCTCAGCTACTCAGTGTTGGGGGTTGAGGCACGAGAATTGCTTGAACTTGACCTGAGAGGTGGAGGTTGCAGTGAGCCAAGATCATGCCACTGCACTCCAGCCTGGGTAGCCTGGGTGACGGAGTAAGACTCTGATACACACAAAATAAAAAAACATAAAAATAACATAGCAAATATATATATAAAGCACTATCACACTATAATGGTGCAATGGATTAAAAAATGATGTAATGAAGACTCATTTATGCCATCACAATCTGCATTTTTTTTACCACAACACTAACCATTTAGAGCTCATGTGCCTGCAGACAGTTACTTAAATTTGTACTTATGTCTTCAAAATTACAGGTAATTTTTTTTTCTTTTAAAACAAGATGTTCATTGCAGGGAGCAATGTGCACACTGACCCTTTTAAACTCTGCCACTGTTGCAAAGGTTTTCAGTAGGATTCTCATAGCGGTCTGAAGAGATAGGGAATGTTAGTTAACAAAACAGAACTGTCCTCATTTCAACCATGCATAAATGCTCACTCTGTTCCTTTTACCGAAACTTTTCCTTTAGAAATACAACGACACAGCTAAGAGCATGGCCTCTGGAGGCTACCTGCCTTGGGTTGAGTCCAGCTTCTCTGCTTACTGACTGTGAGACTGTGGGCAAGCTACATTAGCTCCCCGGGATTTAGTTTGCTCAGCTGTAAAATGGAAAAATAACAGCAGCCAGCTTATAGAAGTGAAGAGGAATGAATGGGGGAAAGCGAGGCAGTGCGCTTTGAGCAGCGCTTACCCCAAGCTAGTGATACTGAATCACTCATCTTTATTTGCTCCTTAGCCTTCAAAAATGTAAGAAAACAGCTTTATAACACTTTGGGGCCCTTGATCTGCAAAACTTCTCTTTGAAATCTATTCTCGTTTATTATAATAGAAATGCTAGAAAATAGTTTCCTCTGATTTATTGATCTTACCAAAATAGATACAGTCTTTAAATAAACAGCACACTGTCTCTTCACTTCAGAAGGATCTAGATTTCAGGCTACATTTGCATTGCATTCATACCTAATATTCAACTGGACCACAGCACGTATTTAACTCATTGTACTGTAATGGGGTTGAATGAACTGACATAGATTCCCATGTTTAATATAAAGAAATCAGTGCTTCTGGCTCCACAAAGACCACATGAATAGGAAGTTCACAATAGATGGTTGGCATAAATGTCAATATTCACAAAAAAGGTGCCTCTCTTTGAAACTGCTGCCAGAGTTCCTCTCCAGACTTGTACTTCGGACCCCTGCAGAATGATTTTTACAGGAGTAAAATCCCTCCCCCCTCAGAATATGCAGGACATCATCTGTATTTACTTCAATATAACATAAACCAAAAGGCAGACCTGGTCAGAAAGTTAGATGTTTCTCTAGAAAAATTATGCTAGTGATTGAAAACGAAAAAAACACGGAGCCTTGAATCGCAGGATTATGTCAACCCTGGAAATATTAATCACATGACAATTATTTTTCAAAAATTTACACATGTATAAAACAACATTCACAAACATTGTATTTCACCAATTCTTAACTTCAAATGGGAAACAAAACTTTGTGGCAAACTTCAGTTAAATTTGTGTCTAAATCCTCAATGTTGAGTCCACTTCCCATGAATACTGAAATTTACTAGAATTAGTTCCTTCTAGAAGAACTTCCCCAAAGTGGGGCTGTTTTTATTTTTATTTCACTCACAAAATGTGTGAGCATGTTAGGATTTTTCCCTTTACATTATTTCTTAAGTTCTAACACGTAACACACACACACATATATAATATATGTATAGTTATATAGTTATATAGTTTATATAACCAGAGACAGACACATTAAGCAATGCATTTATATGTAATTAATATACATTGGCTAATAAGTATTGGTGAAATACCACACATAACAACTATGTAACTTGTCAGGAACATGATTGTGTTTCTATAAGCCTATTATGATACATTCAAAGGAAAACAATGTGGTAAAAAAAAAAAAATCCATTCACTGTAATATTTAGCCTGTGGGAATTTTCATGCTTTTGCAGTGTCAGATTTCTGTCTGAATTAATTTTTATTCAACAGGGAGACAATAGATTATGAAATGCTCATAAAAAATACAGGATCCCTGCTTCAACACATGGTACCATGAGAAGCAGCATTAGAAAGGATCAAGCTCTTTTCTCCCTAAATCAGTGTTCAGCATTATACTTCTAGGCTATGTCTCTGAATACTTCCTTTGGTTGGCATTATTGGATTACTGCAACCCAATCTTTAGCCTTATTATTGCAAGAAAGCTTAAAATAGCAGATAAAAAACCTTCAATAACCAGCAGATAGAAAAAGCTAACCAAATAATAGTTAGTTCACGTGAATGCCACGTGGAACCAAACATGAAAGTATTTATTGAAATTAGATTGTACGAAGAAACATACTAATTAGCATCCTTTAGCATTTGGCAATAAAATACAAACTAGGAAAATAAAAGGAACATGTTAATCATTAATGTCACTATGACTTTAGCTCTATTTTAAAAAATGTTTAAATAATGAGCCACAATATAAAATAATTACATGTCAAGTCAATTCACATACACCCAACACACACCTATGTATATGCATAATTAAGTGAAGAACAAGTTATCCTTGCAAAGGTAGATGCATTTGAATAGGTCCTATTCTTTTCTAGTCTGTTCTGTTCTATTCCATTACATCATTATTCTACAAACACTGTTCATGACCAATAAAAGTATTTTGCCACCCACTAATGGATCACAACCTGTAGTTAAAAAATGACTATACAAACATATGTACATGTATAAATTAATGTATGAGAACTAGATAATCATGCATACTCATATCACATAAAGTATTGCATATACAATATTAACAGTTTGGCAATTTGGGTAACACTTAGCTTTAAAAGCTAAAAGTAAACCAAGGGAAAATAGAGCTTTCTTTCATGATTTTAATTTTATTTAAATTCCTGTTTTATTGGGTATTTCCTTTCTTCCCTTCCTCCAAATATATGGTCCGCTTTTCAAAGATGTGTGCATGTGATGAGAATGATAGCAATGTTGAGAATATCGCCCCCTGCCACCTGGACACTAATCTCAATTGTCAGAATGGGTCCCACTGCCATTATGACATACTTCATATTCAGATAAAGAGGGAATGATGGGCTTAGATGATACGCTGCAAAGGATTATGTTGTACCTTTAAATATCTCATATCATCTGCAAATTTGGCTCCAATTACCAAGTGGGTCCTCACCAAGGACTGGCTGAATGAGAAATGAGTGGGAGGTTGAAATGGGGGTGTCTGGGAGCGGGTGTGGGGGAAGGTTTCATTCTAAGCTATGCTTCATCTCACTTAACATAAGGAGAAAACAACTTTTACTGGGTAGGATACAAATTGTGCATCTTAAGCTACAATTCCCAAACTGTTTTGGGAATTGTACAAATGAAAATATAAATGAAGTATAATATAAATATAAATAAGCTGTTTTGGGAATAACACAAATAAAAATATAAAAATATTTTACAAAATGTTATAAAAATATTTCCTTTTACAAGTATAATTTCCATTTTTCTAAAAAAATACAGTCCATTATTTCTTAAAATACCAATTCCTGACAAATAAACAGAGAGTTTAGATAATTTTTACACCAAAATTTGTGGATTAATTCAGAAAACAATTATAGCAACGTGAGATTATTTTTGTGATAGAATTCTGTCCTTTCTTCATCTGATCGCTCACCATCTACTGTGAAACACACCACTCTATAGCCACTCAGATTATTTTATATCCATCAATTATGATATATTCATTAGTCTTAAACAGCTAGAGGCATTTGACAACATTCTTCCTCTGTCAGAGTCTAGGAAATTTTTTTTTAATATATTATTTTAGGAAAGATAAATGTTTCTAAATCAGTGTTTGACATGTATTTTGAATCAAGACCCACAATAAAAACCTTAGATCCACCCATGCCACACTCACAAGTCTGACTCTTTCCTAAAATGCCAAACAAAACCCAATTTTTCCTTACTATGGTTATTATAATCTATTCCATCCTATTCAATCCCCTAAATACTGGTGAAAACGCTCTGAACTGATTTTACAACTCCATCGTAGGTGGTCCCCAGGTGGAAAACAAAATTGTGCTAATCCAATCAGGTCATGGACTCCTGAACTGCAGTACAACTATGCCATAAAAATATCATAATCAAATTCTCATTTGCACTACTTAGACTCAAGGGGCAAAGGGCGACTTTACTAAAATATATTAGGGCAAAGTATCTACTTTTATAATTCAGAGAAAGACATTAGAATTTTATCCACGAGTATATAAAATTAATGATATATTAGAGTAGGGGTCAAAATCTGGCCCATGGGACAAATCTGGAACACCTCCTTTTATTGTACAACCTGTAAGCTAAAAGGTTTCTACAGTTGCACATTTATAATCCGTCTGATGACAGGGAACACTAACTTTGAAGACCAGCTAGGCATTCTCACAAAAAATAATCCCATTCTTACTGGCAGACCTGTATTACAAAACATTATTAATATTGATATTATGAATTGTTTTTGAATTTCATTAATAATAATTTTGTGAAAATGTGTTTTCTCTCCTGTTATATAATTATCTACATATAATATTTTCAATTTTGCCTCTTGGCCCATGAAGCCTAGAATATTTGCCATCTGGCCCTTCACAGAACATTTGCTGACCCAAGTATTTGAGCTGCATGAAAAATAATTGTTATAATTATTATTATATATACCTGTCAAATCAGAGAGTGATCTGGTTCTCAACCTCAACACACCCTGAGTCTCAAGTGGACACATGCAGAATACGCACATCAGGTGTGTAACTGGCTAAGTGTATGAATCACGCTGCCTTCAGAGAGCCAGATGCAAAACCGTCCCCTTGGTTATAGGGAGAAGCGTCTCGCTGAAGAGCAGTCCCTCTCTTCAGCCAAGGAAACTCAGATGCCTTCATTAAAAATAACTTTGCATTTATTTTATTAAGTGCCATAAGCTTGAAGGAAAATTGGGCTTTTCGGTCACTGAAATTTCTTTTTACTTAATTCCTTCCATATCATGGGACCGTGTGCAGCTCTGCAGCGGGAGACATTCTACTTAATAAGCATTGCAGTGAGATGAGCTGTTCCCGTCTCCTTGCAACAGCAACTGCATTTTGCATAACTGACACTTATCACCCAGATAAATGGTATTATTGGGCAACCTCATGTTTATTGCACTTGAAATTCACATTTGTTTCTAGGTTGACATGAAGCAGCGTAGGTTAGCTCCCTCTGTGTATATTTTCCACTAGAAGAAAAAAGTTGTGCGCCATTCTGATACACAGTAAGTTTTCCTAAAAAGAAGTTTTGCTCTTTGGGATATTAAGATTTTAAAGTTTAGCACTGGAAAAACACAATTTGAATGAATATATAGATTTCCTGGGGCGGCCGGGGAGGGGACGGGTATATTTATGCCTTCGCTTTTCATTTTTCCCATGTTTTATTTCGACTGCTCCTGCTTCATGCTCTCCTTGTCTCCTGCTCTCATAAAGACTTCTCTTCAGAACACGCTGAACTGAAAACCTTAAAAAACAGTCCACGCCGCCAACATTCATCACTTGTTCTCATTCTAACTAGGGGCTGAGCCAAGGTACTTTCTATTGGCGTAATCCCTGACAGTTGTACTCATCCTAGAAGTAATATTTTACAACTTTATGAAAATCTTACTTTTCATGACATGTATTCATCAAAGCCTCATTTCTTAAAGACTTTGGGCTTAAGAATGCATAGAGGTTTCTATGACTGCTTTGGGTGCTGATTAAATAATTTTGGCCATATGCCTATTTTAGCAATAACTAATAACTTTTTCATATGAAAGGACCATCTTATTAAATCCTCATTTCACGTGAACACAGAATGGTAAACAACCTGTCTCAGCAAAAATGTGAGACAAGCCCGAGATAGAAAAAAAATGTTCAATATCACATTGAAAACACATTTGGGAGAGTAATTAGAAAATAAAATAAAACAATTTTCACAGAAAGTTGATTTTGTTTTTGTTTTTTTTTTAAAAAAAGGCAACACCAAAACACAAAACACTTAAAAATTTTCCTGGAGCAAGATTTAATCTATTGGAAATAGATTATAAAACAATCAAGTCTAACAATTAATTATCTTCTCCGTGCATAAAATATTATAGTTTATTTTTGCTTGCTAACCGCTAATGAAAACAATGTTTTTCATCTAAGCAAAGGTTTGTTGTTGTTATTGTTGTTGTTGGAACAAAGAACTGTTTTCCAAGGAAAAAGAGTGAGGCAGGTCTAGAACTACCGATCTACAAGAAAGTTCTAAAAATATATTAACTATTTCTTTGTCATTAATGAACATTCTAAAAATCTTTCTGTTGCAAGAAAAACAGTAAATCTGGGACTTAACTGGTACTTGGTCTTCCTAGGGTGTTTCACCAATGTTACTAACATAATTATGGGTATAGAGTTGGTAGGAAGCTGGAGGAGATGATTCAAATTCTCTCCATACATAAACTTATGCAGGTTAATGCGTGGGTGGGAACAAGTGTCCTCAACAGGCCTTGCAAAGTGCCAGGCACCATTACAAGCGATTTATGTATAAATCACTTCATTTAATTCTCACACAATGCTATGGGGTAGCGGCTACTAATGCCAGCACTTTACAGATGGGGAAACTGAGTCACAAAGACACAAGTAAGTGGTCCAAGATCACATAGCTAATAAGCAGCAGAGGCAGGATTCAAACCCAGAGCATCTGGTGCCTCCTAATCCCTGCTCAGAATCAACAACTGGTAAGCGGTGATGTCATGACTGGAAGCCAGCTCTCCCAGCTTTTGCTCCAACTGTCCTGATAGTAGCCAGTGAGGTGAGCACTGAGAGAGAAGGATGGAACAGAGGACATCTGGGTTCAAATTCTGCCCCGTGGATTCCCAGCTGGCCCACTGATGTACACATCTGCTTCTTAATCTCTTCCACAATAAGAGGGGTAAGATCCTATCCACCACTATGAGTTGCTCTGTTAATGAATGAGGTCCCCATTGCAAGAGCAATTTTAATTAAGGAGATGCTTAGTAAACATCATTTCTCTCTCTTACACTACACACATTCTCTCCCTTAAACCTTTCTCGGTTCCCTGCTTATTTATAAACTCCTACAGCTTTATATTCAAGGGAAACAAGACCTTGAAACAGCTAGAATTAAAGTTTGACATGACTTCAAATTAATCAGGATTCTATTTTGTGCCAATCCATGGGGGAAGGTATTGAGTAGAATGTGTTTCTTCAAAAGACATTTTACTAATTGTGTTTTCTAGAGGATTTAATGCCAGCCAGAGAAACATACAATTTGTAGATTGCTGAATACCTGATTTTAATTCCCAAGTCATTCAATACTTGCACATGATCTAAAAAATACAATTAAAACATGGTCTTAGTTGTTTCTTAGAAATTCAAAACAACCTTATTTCTTTATATAATTAAGTGATATGACTTTTCCAGAACACAAATAATGATGTATTGATTTAAAACAAATAAATCATACATCTCAAATTACAAAACTATAGTTTTTGTAGACCTCAGTGAGGACGTGACATTTGAGAAAATGTCTCCCTGGCTTCTGACATGAGAGGAGACAGGAGCAGGGGATGTGGCTTGAAGATGGTGGCCACTTAGTAAGCTCAGGATATACATATGTGTGCATCATTGCAATACAGATGATAATCAAAGCCTTGAGTCTGGATCAAGGAGGGAAATAGATGAAGATGGGCAGAGAACAGATGTGAGCACTGTGTCTGGGGCATCCCAAAATCAGCCACTCCTCCTTGAAGCACTCTCTTCTGAAGACCCAACTCTCCTGGTTTCCTCCTATTTCCCAGGCCCCTTCTTGATCTCTTTCCACAATTCTCCCTCGTTGCTTGATTTCTAAGTGATGGCAGCCCTGGGGCTCATCCTGGTCCTCTTCTCTTCTTTACCTTCACTCACTCCCATGGTATTCCCATCCAGTCTCACGACTTTAATTAGACTAGGGTATAGTGCATAGTGGGTTGCAAAGTGGCCCCCAAAAAGATACATCCAAGTGCTAATACCCAGTATCTGTTAATGTGACCTTATTTGAAAACAGTGCGTTTGCAAACGTAATTGAGTTTAAGGATCTCAAGAGGAAATCATCCTGGATTCAGGGTGGGCACAAAATCCAATGACTGGTGTCCTTATAAGAGAAAGGAGAAAGAGATTTGTGACATGAGCACACACAGAGAGGAAGGCCATGTGAAGATGGAGGTGGAGACTGGAGTGATGAGGCCACAAACCAAGGAAAGCCAGGGGCCACTGGAAACTAAAAGAACCCAGAAAGGATTATCCCCTAGAGCTTTCCAAGGGCGTGGGCCTGCTGATTTCTCGATTTTAGACCTCTGGCCTCCAGAACTGTGAAAGAATACATTTCTGTTGTTTTAAACCACATATTTAGTAGTAATTGGTCACAGCAAAGCCCAAGGAAACTAATCCACTATATTTTTGAAGAGAAAAAGAAACGCATCTAATGAAAATTCTCCCTTACTATGTAGAACAGCTTGAAAATCATTCCCCCTTGCCTTTTTTTTTCTTTCCTAGAGCAGTGAGAGAAAACATTTTTAAAATAATCTTCACAGAATAGAGGATACAACTCAATAGAAGTTTTGGTTCTTAAATATTATCTAAGAAAATGTAAGGGTTTGAAACTCTCCCTTTTATTGAGAACAACAGAAATTACAGATTTTTCAAATTTTATAATTCACATCATCAATGAAGAGGAAATAATTCTTTAGAAAAAACATTTTGAACTCACTTGTTTTTTTATTTTATTTTATTTTATTTTATTTTATTTTATTTTATTATACTTTAAGTTTTAGGGTACATGTGCACATTGTGCAGGTTAGTTACATATGTATATATGTGCCATGCTGGTGCACTGCACCCACTAACTCGTCATCTAGCATTAGGTATATCTCCCAGTGCTATCCCTCCCCCCTCCCTCCACCCCACCACAGTCCCCAGAGTGTGATATTCCCCTTCCTGGGTCCATGTGATCTCATTGTTAATTAAAAAAATAAAATAACTGCAGAACAGCTTAAGTTCCAGAAAGAAACTTCAACGGCCAGTCTTTAAGAGCTGCTTTTGAATAGTATGGGCTGCTCTGGTGCTTTAGGCTTTTTAAAAATATTTATTTATTTATTTATTTATTTTTGAGATGGAGTCTCTCTCTTACCCCGGCTGGAGTGCAGTGGTACGATCTGAACTCAATGCAGCCTCAACCTCTGAGGTTCAAGAGATCCTCCCACCTCAGCCTCCCGAGCAGCTGGTATTACAGATGTGTGCCACCACACTTGGCTAATGTTTGTATTTTTAGTCGAGTCAGGGTTTCACCATGTTGGCCAGGCTGGTCTCAAACTGCCGACCTCAAGTCATCTGCCCGCCTCAGCCTCCCAAAGTCCTGGGATTACAGGTGTGAGCCACCACATCCAGCCTGCTTTAGGCTTTTATGCTGTCTGACTTGGGAAACAACAGTACCCAAGTGCACTTCCCTTTCCAGACACCCAACCACCCCATAGCTCCTCTCTCTCTCTCAGAAAGCCAGCATATCTACAACGTTGCTGCAAAGCCTCTTGTCTCCACTTTTCTGTACCCCACAGTAGTTACTTCTTTTCTTAGGGACTTTATCTTGGCTCCAACACCTCTGTCCTGCTCCAACACATTCTCTAAAAATCCCAATATCCCTCCAACTAGGATGTTCTTCTTAATTTCTTATAAACTCAGTTCTCCTCGTGCCTCCCCACCAGCTATCTCCATCAAGGGTCTCAAGGGACGCGCCAATCCAATGCTTCTCTACATTCGCCATTCTACTCAACCTCTACCCACTACAGATAAGCTTTCCCTCTTGCATGTCTGGCCTTGCCCTTGAACTATGTTTATCTCTCTCCTGCCTCTGCTTCCTCACTGGGCTTCCTTTACAGGTCCTATTTCCTTGTCTTTCATTTATTTATTCAACAAATATTCATGGAGCACCTCTTATGTGCCAGACACTGGAAAGCATGAAGAACAATTTTGTCCTCCACAGTGCTTGCATGCCACGGAGGAGGAAAACAGGAGGGAAGACATCAAAGCATGTTGGGCAGCTCCAGGTGCTAGAGGGGACAAGCACAAAAATGACATAGGAAAAGGGGGAGTGGGAAAAGCTAGTGGCCAGGAAAGACCTCAGTGAGGATGTGACATTTGAGAAAATGTCTCCCTGGCTTCTGACATGAGAGGAGACAGGAGCATGGGATGTGGCTTGAAGATGGTGGCCACTTAGTAAGCTCAGGATATACATATGTGTGCATCATTGCAATACAGATGATAATCAAAGCCTTGAGTCTGGATGAAGGAGGGAAATAGATGAAGATGGGCAGAGAACAGATGTGAGCACTGTGTCTGGGGCATCCCAAAATCAGCCACTCCTCCTTGAAGCACTCTCTTCTGGGGACCCACCTCTCCTGGTTTCCTCCTACTTCCCAGGCCCCTTCTTTGTCTCTTTCCACAATTCTCCCTCATTGCTTGACTTCTAAGTGATGGCAGCCCTGCGGCTCATCCTGGTCATCTTCTCTTCTTTACCTTCACTCACTCCCCCATGGTGTTCCCATCCAGTCTCATGACTTTAAGTAGACTAGCGTATAGACTGGGGTAATAATATAATTTGCTGTCAAAATCTGATGCTTCTGGGACTGAAATGGGGTGATGTAAATATTTACACTGAGGAAAAAGGCATCCATGGGACTGTCTTGGGCAGATGAGAATACGTGATTGCTCGGTTCTATAGACAAATACCTGTTGATTTTATAACACCAATCCAGAACCGTCCCTGTCTTCCAGACTGTGATGTCCATTCAAATACTTAAGAGACATTTGAAACCAAATATGACCAAAATTATGACACCCCCTCCAAAACTGTCCCTCTCACCATTTCCAGCAGCTCAATTAATGGCAACCCATCCCTGCCTAAAGCCTATATTCAACCCATCAACACTTTCTGTCATCTTTACCTTGAAAATATGCCTGTAATCTGACCACTTCTCATTCTCATCCCTGCACCCCTCTGGTGCCCCATCATCTCTGTTCCAGATTACTTCAACAGCCTCCGAATTGGTCTTCCTGCTTCTGATCTTACCCCCTGGAGTATACTTTCAAGAGAGCAGGAATAGCCAATCCACTTCAAAGCTAAGGAAATTCATGTTACCCCTCTTAAGAGGCTGAATCCCTCTGGTGCCTTGCATTAGATTAGATGATTCATCCATTGCTATAAAGAAATACCTGAGACTGGGTAATTTATAAGAAAAGAGGTTTAACTGGCTCGTGGTTCTGCAGGCTGTACAGGAAGCATGGTGGCATCTGCTTCTGGGGAAGCTTCCAATCATGGTGGAAGATGAAGTGGGAGCAGACACATCACATGGTGAAAGCAGGAGCAAGAGAGAGAGAGCATGGTATGGGGGTGGGATGCCACATAGTTTTAAATGTCCAGATCTTGCAAGAACTCACTCACTATTGCGAGGCCAGCACCAAGAGGATGGTGCTAAATCATTCATAAGAAATTTACCCCCATGATCCAGTCACCTCCCACCAGGCCCCATCTCCAATAAAGGGGATTACAAATTCAAACTGAAATTTGGTTGAGGGCAGATACACAAACTATATCATGCCTGTTCATCTTACTTGCAATAAGAGTCAAAGCCCATACCCCAGCAACACTGAATTTTAAAAGTCTAAGGTCTTAAATTATGTAATTTGTTTTTGCTTTCCCCAACCCATCTCTATAAGCAGCATTTATTGTAAAGCTCAGAACATTTAAAATCCAGCAACATTTTAACTCAAATGAACAGAGACACAGGACAGAAAGTGTTAATACCAACCTACTAAAAGAAGATCAAATATTAATGTGGTGGAATAATAAAGGAATAATAATAATAGTGTTTTAGACTGCTCTGCTGCCACACAAAATACCACAGACTGGGTGGCTTTAACAACAGAAATGCATTTTCTCATAGTTCTGGAGGCTGGTAAGTCCACAGTCAAGGTTCCAGCAGGTTTTGATTTCTGATGAGGGCTCTCTTCCTGGGTTGCAGGTGGCAACCTTCCTGCTGTGCCCTCACATGATGGAGAGAGATCAAACTCTATTTCCTCCTCTTTTGAAGGACATTAGTTCTGCGATATCAGAGCTCCACCTTTGTGACTTCATTTAATCTTAATCGCCTCTTCAAAGGACCTACCTCCAATACACTGATATGGAGGGGAGTTAGGGCTTCGACATATACATTTTTTGGAAGGGAAACACAATTCAGTCCACAGAAACAGAGGGAAGCATTTACAGGCATGTTTCTCTCTTACACACACACTTGGTAATCCCCGAGCACTTTCAGTTTTGTCCCGTGGGCCTCTTCCTTCCTCTAGTTTTTTCCTGAAGGTTGCATGCTACTCCAGCCCTGAAGACTATTATCCAGCCCCGTCTCTTCTTCCCACAGACCCCTCCTCAGCTGTGTGTCCTTCAACTGCCTGGATCAAGGAGCAAACTGAGGGTAAGGAGTGTGGGTGGTGTACGAAATGATGGCCCTGGGTTGGGAGAAAGCCTCATTTCAGATCAAGGTGGGGAAGAAAAAAGCAAAAGAAAAAAAGATCAGACTTCACCTTCTTTGAATCAGCATGTAACATGTTCACCACACATGAAATCCTCCAGACAAATTAACGACCATGTAGCTAGTGTATTGCAAAAAATATTATATCAAACATTTTATGTTTTTGGCCTTTTAATGGCAGATGTTTGCTCCTTGGGTAAATGGTTTCTTCACCTTTAGGAAATAATTGCAGAAGCCCAGTAAATCCCAGAGAGGATAAGGTCACTGAGGGAAAGGAAAGGCTAAGCATGTTTACATTATTGACTAAAATGGCTTGGGGGAGCTACGTTTCTGGAAATGTTCATGAACTCCATCAGTTTTTCTAAAATGTTCCTTTTGGTGACTAAAGCTGTTACCTCACGAGAGGTGTTAGTGCTACTGAAAGCAAACAGTTATAGGAAATAGAATTTCATGAAGCAACAGCAAATAGCCACAGAATTCCACGAAGCAATGGCCAATGGCAAAAACTTGAAAGAGTATGCAAAATAAAGTCAACATTTGTGGACTGAATCCATTTTCCTATCATGTATATTAGTTTGCTAGGGCTACCATAACAAAATATCACAGACTAGGTGGCATAAACAACATAGATTTGTTTCCTCACATTTCTGGAAGCTTGAGATCACAGTGTCAACAGGCTTGGTTTATCTGAGGCCTCTCCCCTTGGCTTGCAGCTGACTGCCTCCTCCCCACCCACTCACATGGTCGTTCTTCTGTGTATGCGCACCCTTGACATCTCTTTCATGTCTAAATTTCCTCTTCTTATAAGGACACCAGGCAGATTGGGTGACGGCCAATTTTCACTGCCTCATTTTAACTTAATCACCTCTTTAAATGGCCCATCTCTAATTACAGTCATATTCTGAGGTACTGGGGGTTAAGGCTTTAACATATGAATTTTAGCATAACACAGGTCAGCCCATAACATAGTGCTGAACAAACTATCCCAAAACTTAGTAGCTTAAAACAACAGTCATTTATTTTGCTCAGAAATCTAATTTGGGCAGGGCTCAGCAGGGACGGCTTATCTCTGTTCCAGGCAGTATAACATGAAGAGACTGAACTGGCATTGGAGAATCCGCTCTCATGGTGGTTCGCTACCATGGCTGGCAAGTCAGTGCTGGTTGGTTGTCAACGGGGCATTCAGGGACAGGGCCATGGGCTGAAAACCTCAGAATATCAGCACGATCAGTCAATGCTGTTGGGTATTGGAAAAAAAGCAATTCATGCTTCTCGTCTGACATTTCTAAGCTTCCTACCACAGCACTCAGGAGAGTGACTGGCATGAAGTAGGTGCTAAATAATTACGAGTTTTTAAGTGCCCAGAGAAGACGTACTCAACAGGGAGAGTTAAGAGGTTCCGGACTTGATACACTCTCTCTCCTAGCATGCAGCATCAGCAACTGATTTCAAACATGATGTCGGGAAGATAATCGCGTGTTGTTTTGAAAATCACTCCAAGGTGGTTCTGATAAGCTCCAAGCCCCCATAAAGATGAACGCTACAGCCTCGATTTACAAAAGGCCAGCAGCTCCTGCTAGAAATCCAGGAGATCCTCCTCTGATGCATACACTGTTAGGGAACGACTGTTTTGTCTTTCTGTAGATGCTAGGCAACCAACATTACTTAGATTATCCTAGGAGGGTATGATTTACATATCTTTTTTGAATCAATTAATTCTGATAAAAAGTGGGCTTTCATATGTAAACTTAAATCTTGCATTGAATATTTATAGAACAATAAGCCATGAGTAAGTGCAATGCTTTTAAATTATTCCTTTTATCTTCAATTGTTTATACAGGTTTAACGGCAACAGTCTTAACTAACAACAAGTAATGCCCTGGCTATTTATTGTACCATCGCATACTGATATATCTTTGCCAGATAATGTTTACTCAAAACTCAGGAAACTCATGTTAAAACTTGCCTCGTTCTAGCACTCCCTCTTCCTCAGATCTTTTTAAGACAAAAGATTTACAAATTAAGACCCTTCAGCTGACTCAAGCTCAGCCTGATTTAATCCTCAATAGCCAGTCTTACAAAATTCTCCTAAAATGCTTTGACACCCTTACCAATGTTATTTGCTTGCTTTTACCCCAGCCCCTATGCTTTACCATGTTTACTGAAGAAATTCAGAGTAGTTTTTAACCAGACTGCTTAATCCATGAGTTAACTCTCAGGAAAATCCTGTGGTTTTAGTCAGACAAAATTAAAATTTTTTTCCCATCCTGTATGGGAATTGAAATCACTTGCCCATGCCCAGTGTACAAGTAAAGACCACTGTTTTTGGTATTTTCTATGGTATAAGGAGTGTCATGATACCAAAGAGATATGTCAACTTCCTCGCTACTGTTAACATGGGAGGAAAAAAAGAGGCGGGAATCAGCTGGGCGCAGTGGCTCACACCTGTAATCTCAGCACTTTGGGAGGCCAAGGCGGGCAGATCATGAAGTCAGGAGTTTGAGACCAGCCTGGCCAACATAGTGAAACCCCGTCTCTACTAAAAATACAAAAATTAGCGGGGTGTGGCGGCACCTGCCTGTAGTCCCAGCTACACGGGAGGCTGAGGTGGGAGAATCACTTGAACCTGGGAGGCGGAGGTTGCAGTAAGCCAAGACTATGCCATTGCACTCCAGCCTGGGTGAAAGAGTGAGACTCCGTCTCAAAAAAAAAAAAAAAAAAAAAAAAGAGAGAGAGACATGGGAATCTGTATATTTGGAATTCAAAATGAAGAAGCTAATTTAAACAAATACATGTTAGATTATTCATACATTTTTAGAAAATAAGTAAATCACACATTAAATTTTTCAGAATTGAGGAAATTCATGTAAACCTTAGAAAAAGTAATTCCTTAAGTTAAACAGTAGCAGCCATGCAATGCGGACCTTGTGGTTCTGTTCACGTCGTCTGACGTGTATTGTGTTTTTCCCTTGTCCAGTGTGTCTCTAATACAGTCTTCAACATGTGGGCTATTAGCAACCACCACCATAAAACTGTTTCTCAATACTGAGATGGTCCCTTTACTGAGGAAAGCCCAGCACATTCCCACTGCTGCCTGGTGTGGGCTTCACGCTCTTCTCTGTTAGGAGAATGTGGTTCTGAGCCGCATCAGGTGTTCCGGTCATGTGAATTCTTCAGCCACATGGAGAGCATGAGGCACTGTCTGACAGCACTCCAGGGTTGTGCAGGGCTGTGAGTACCAGGCTCCTGTTGTGGGGAGGTGAAGGTTATGCAGGGCCTATCTCATTATTTTTTTATTTTATTTTTTTAAGTTCCAGGGTACAGATGCAGGTTTGTTACATAGGTAAATGTGTGCCATGGTGGTTTGCTTCACATATCAACCTATCACCTAGGTATTAGGCTCAACATGCATTAGCTCTTTATCCTAATATGCTCTCCCAGTCTGCCCCCTGGACAGGACCCAGTGTGTGTTGTTCCCCTCCCTGTGTCCATGTGTTCTCATTGTTCAGTTCCCACTTAGAGGAGAGAACATGAGGTGTTTGGTTTTCTGTTCCTGTGTTAATTTGCTGAGGATAATGACTTCCAGCTTCACTCAAGTCCCTGCAAAGGACATGATCTTGTTCCTTTTTATGGCTGTGTAGTATTCTATGGTGTATATGTACCACATTTTCTTTATCCAGTTTATCATTGATGGGCATTTGGGTTGATTCCATGTCTTTGCTACTGTGAATAGCGCTGCAATGAACATACATGTACATGTGTCTTTATAACAGAATGATTTATATTCTTTTGGGTATGTACCCAATAATAGGATTGCAGGGTCAAATCGATCTCACCATTAACTTTGACTTCTAAGCATGTATGTGTTCCAGGCTGGAACTTTGCCTCTCTCACTGTCTGGACTGAGAATGGAGGCTGAGTGATAGCAGAAACCAGAAATCTGCTTCTTTTGTGTCACAGGGGTCTGGTGGCCTGACAGAGCCCCCCTCCTTGACAAAGCTTTAGTCAGGTTCCTATAAGCCTTCTTCTCAATGAGAGCTCAATCTTGACTCTGTGCTTGCTAAGACCAGTTTTGGCAAGAATCCTGATAATTTAGTTTAGAGAGAACTCCCACCTTTGATATCTGATTCCCCTTAATGTCTGATCAAGTTCCTCATCCTTCACAATACTCCAGGTTATATCTGGTCCCCCAGCAAGAATCCTGTTAGATTAGCAAAGAACCATCTCCCCTTGAGGCCCCCTCTTGGTAATTTTTCATCCACTGACCCCACCCACCACTGCCTTCCTCCTTAGCTTTAAGTCCCCACTTTTCCTTGTTGTATTCAGAATGAAGCCCAGTTCTATAGTGAAATCTCTCTTCCCCTATTGCAATAGTTTCTGAATAAAATCTGGTTTTGCTGCTTTAACTACTGTCCAGCTCTGGTTCTTTCACAAGCCCCAGTCTAAAAGTGTTCCTGAAAAAGAGCAGATCAAAGACAAGGGAGAAGAGTTCTGGAAAAGACTAGAGGATAAACACAAGAGTATATGAATACTAGTGACAGGTGCTGATCAATATCTACTACCCCTTAAATTTGGAGACCCAAAAGCCAGAATGAGGGGGATTTTTCCCACTTCCCTCCAGAAAATAGACAGCTGGCCCCTCTGCAACAACCTCTTATGACTGTAGTAGAATGAAACAAAAGAATGGCAGGTTTGGGTACAGGGAGCCTGAGATACCACTCCTTCCTTTTGCTCCAATTCTTACCTCCGCTTCCCTCTCAACCAGAATCCTCTTTAGCTCCTATAAGCCCAGGAGGCCTTTCCTGCTACCCATAGGAACTAAGGAGGTGGTTGAGAGTTAAAAGCCAGGGGGTTTATTTCCAGGAACTGAGGGAGAGTGCACACATATATGTTAAATCCAAAGTGATTTTTAAATACATTAACAATACACAGTGTAATATAAGTGTTAATAAGAGAGCATAGGTGGATGCAGATCAATAATGATGCCACAGCATAAATGTAGGAGTAATATTACAAATTAGAGGACAAAGATACTGGAAAAATAAGTGCTTTTCCAGCAATTGATATCCACATGAAAAAAAAAAAACAGATCCCTACCTCACACTACACACAAGAAGTTGAAGACATATTTGGGAACAAATGTGAAAGGTTAAACTTAAATATTTAAATAAGAAAATAAAGGAGCATGATACTATGAACTTCATATAAGGAAGACTTTTAGACATATAAAGAACAAAATTTAAATACTTTAAAATTTATAAGTAAAAAAAAGAGACATGCCACCAGTTGGAAGAATTTATAAGAATCTAGATACCATCAATAATTTATAAATGCCTCCTATATAGTTAATAATGGTTTTCACTTATGAACAAATCCCACTGAAATACTTCACGTCTTAAGTTATTAAAAACTCAGAAAAGCTCAACAAGGTAGGTGCTTGTATTAGACTCTTTCTTAAGCATAAAAAGACTACAGATATTAAAGATAAAAATTTCCCAAGATCACATGAATAGCCGATATGGGACCTGCACCCAAGTGCCTTAGTTCTAGCACTCTCACTCGAAGCCAACAGTAAAATGGGGATAGGCCTGAGGAAAAAGCAAGTCACAGACCACTAACAATGCTGAACACATGCTAAACTTCAGGGATAACTGGGGTAATGCAGAGTGAAACAACCAACCCATCAAACTGGCAAAGATTTAAAAGGCTAACAGGAGTTGGCACATACAGGGTGAAATAGAAACTGTCATAAACTGACAGTGGGAGTATAAAATGGGCCCAAGCATTTTAGACAACAAATGGAGAGTAATTCTTAAATTTGAAGATATACGTTCCTCTGGTTTAGCAATGTTCATGCTCTGAAAATATTCTTCCACATTTGCCCAGGACACATGCACAAGAACAGTCCTTGCTTGCTGTCTACCAATAAGAGCATGGAAACCATGTAAGTATCCATCAATCAGAGAACAGATGAATGCACTGTAGTCTATCCATGCAATGGAACACTACCAAGCAGGAAAAGAGGAATGAAATCTACATATACACACCCACATGGATAAATCTCAATAACACCGTTGAGACAAAAAAGCATATTTCCGGTATCTCTGTATCTCTGCAAATGTAGTATGACGCTGTGACAAATAATTTTATGTGTCAATTTGACTAGGCCACAGTATACAGATACAGTATTTGGTCAAACATTATTACAGATGTTTTTGTGAAGGTATTCTCTTAGATGAGATTAACATTTAAATCAGTCAACTTTAAGTAAGGCAGATAACCCAAAATGTGCATGGGCCTCATCCAATCAGTTGAAGCCCTTAAGAGAAAAAGACTGCCCACCTTAGAAGTAAAGGGGATTCTGGCTGCAGACTTGAACTCTCCCTTGAGTCTCCAGCCCTGCAGACCTACCCTGCAGATTTTGGACTTGCCAAGCCTCCACTATTGCAGAGGCCAATTCCTTAAAATAAATCTCTCTCTTTTTATATAGACATATTTTTGTTGGTTGTGTTTCTTTGGAGAACACTGAGTAATACAGATGCCAAAGGTGCCAATGTTTAAAACACATAAAGCAGTTCATGGGCAAACACATATATGAATGGCATCCTTAGAAGTGTTCAAGGTAGTGTCCTGCTTAATTCTCAATATGCAGGAATAACAGTCCATATACGACCTTTACAGTACTATAAAGGGATGATTTGAAAAGTTTTATTAACATGCAAGAAGTGCAGGGGACAGGCTTAGACAATTCTGAGAGCTGCATTTAGAGTACATTTCATTTTTCTAGAAAGTGAATATGCCTCCTTTTCTAGCATAAGAAGATAAATTGATTTCCCTCAATTATAATTTGAATCACTGGACCAGTTCCAAAAAACTACACAAAAATGCTACACCAAAATAAAAACTCCGCATCAGTCAGTTGATACAATAAATGCGAATTACCAATTTTCCTCAGTTTTTTTATTTTTATTTTGTAACAGCAAATAATTTATTTTCTTCTGTGTATTATAATTTACAATGTGTTTTTCTATTATGAATTAGGGGAAAATTTCTGGACCATGTCAGACATCATTCAGGTATGACACTTATATAATTCAATGCATTCTAAGTTATTAAACTACTGTAGGCAGATGCATTGTGGCAGGTTATTTGTTTTTGCATAAAACATGCCAATATTTTAAGGTGAGGTGGCATGGGAGACGCCTGCTATATATTTAAAGTCCTATGAGATTAGGATTCCAAAAGTAACACAAACATTAAATGACACTGATGTACTGACAATCATCTACATTCATGTTCTTCTTTTTGTGCAGAAACTGCTTCTAAAATGTTTTCTAGTGTGCCTTCAAGTATTTTTTTTTTTTTAAATATGACTTGGGAAAAACAACTGCTAATTAATTTTAACACCATGTCAATTATGCTAACAAAATTCTAATTGAATTACTTGTGATGTAAATCAGTCTTTCTTTGTGTTGTGTGAGTGCTTGCATGGGTGTAATTATTATACAGGCTGTCAGGTATCAGACACTTACTAACTGTATCATAAACCTGTACCGTGGGCTTGGTTGTCCACAGATCTTTTGACATATCTAGCTCTGTCTTCCATAGCTTTGGATAAACTAATGGGGGACGCACAATTTTCAAGGTACCACAGAGGTAAACCAATGGATTCTCATTATGGAAATGCAGCAGTCTAGAAAGAAGGAAGAGACTGAGTGTTCAGAATTGACTTTTTTAAAGAAATAAGAGACCAGTGGATGGGATTTATGTCACAAGGAATTCAATTAGTTATCTTATTTCAGGCTGATTATACGAGATCCTATGATGAGAAAAAAAAAAAAAAAAGAAAACCAAAAAAGAAAAAAAAGAAAACCAAAAAAGAAAAAAAAAAAAAGATTCTGTACTGCAAGATATAAGAGGAGGTACCTTTAGGGGTGCCAAGGATGTTGTAACTTCAAATGCTGTCAAATGTGGAAACCCTGGCAGAGCACATGTGGACATTTCAGCCCCTCAGCATACAGAATCCCCATGTGGCCTTTACCACTGACATGATCAGTCTCAGCTCTGATGTGGCCATCTCCCTGTAAGCCTTTTGCAGCCTGCCATCCCCACCGCCTATGCTCCCAGGCCACTATCTGCACACCTTAGCACAGGTCTCATCAGATCCTCGTGCTGTCCTCTGTGTGCATGCCTCTGAGTGCCTCAAGAAGTGCCTGTTTTCTCTTCCCAGTGTCCAGAGCATCTAACACAGTACGTGACACAATGCAGGTAACCATGGAAACAAAATAATTCTGTCTCGTAAACTTTCACTCAGATGCTCTTAAGCACTCCTAGTCTGACCTCAGGCTCAGATTCCATATCCCAGTGGAGGAACAGCTACTGAGTAGCACAGGGGAAAACATTCTATGCTTTCTAACTAGACTGCGTATGGCATCTTCTCTTATCAAATTGGATTTGGCCAAAAGAACAACAGCTGAGCACTGGGAAAGTTATTCTTAGTATGCTCACAAAAGAGCAACTCCTCGCCTTCAAAATAGTCCTCTGCATCATGAGTACAGATGCACTCTCCTGCAGAGCCAACTGCTCAGACATCCCTATGGTACCAGTCAGACGCCTTTGGATCCAAGTGACAACAACCCAAAAGATTAAACCATCAAACAGACAACAACAGCAACTGCTCTCTGGGCCCAGGGGACCTTAATCATTGGGCTTCTGTAACCTCTAAAAGAGAGGCTCAGAATGAGTCTCAGAGATCCTCTTTCCATGGTTCCCATAGAAGCTTCTCTTTTAATGTCACCTCTCATCTCTTCTAAGGCCACCTGTGGCTCCAGTTCCTCACTATTAACCACCAGAGATAAATGCAGATCATTCTTTTTGGTTCCAAGCCCAAAAGTTCCAGGGAAGGGCTCCCATGAGCTCAGCTGGGGCAAGGTGCTGAATTCTGGAGCAGTTACTGTCACCAGAAGGTGGGGCACTATGGTTGGCGACCTCTGGAAAAAATCACCAGGATCACGCAGCATCAGAAAATGGTTCCCTTTGCAACTACAAGGATCGAGTATAGAGCAACACATTTTCTGGAAGACAAGGAGGTAGCATTCTGGACACATAAACTAAGGAATGTTTACTTCATACTCCTAAAGAGTGGAGAATAGCAGCATTTTTACATGGTTTTACAATAATGATGTGTAGCAATTTCCACTCCCCTCCCTCACCATTAGCAAAGACCCACTCTCTTACTACATAAGTCTCTAAGTAATTTAAAAGCCTTTGCATTCTCTCTTGAACTAGGTTATAAACCATGTGAGAACAAAACAGGTTTTTAATTACACTCATAACTACCTATGAGGTACCTGACGGGATGCTCATCGCATAAGAAGAGCTAAACCTAGCACACATATGATTGTGTGTTTCTATTTGTAGCTCACACAATGATAGTGCATTTTGTACCCACTTTCAGTTCCAACAATAAAAGCAATTGCTTGCCTTTCACCATTTCTACCTCTACCATAACTTTTCCTCCCTTAAATACCACTTTTATATTGAGAATTACATTTCATCCATAAATGAGTGACTTCATATGAATAAACACCCATCATTTCATGGAATCTGCTGAACAAATGATCCTGAATGCAACTATAATTTACCTTCAGAGAGAGCTTTTTAAAAAGCTATAAAAGAATTATATGAAAAGGTATGTTACATAGAGAACATCTGTTTTACCCATGATCGGTCCTTTTAAATGATCTCTGAAGTCAACTCGGTGCTTTGGTCTAAGTCTTGTTCTCAGATCCCTCTATCACATTAAAAGAGATGAAGCAAAATCTGAGTCTTTTTAAAAAACCCTGATGGTTTTAACGTAAAGTAACCTTCGTTGTTTATTTAACTTCATATAGTCAAGCAGGACACACTGAGCCCCTAAGAAGGGACACGTGCTGGCAGCTGGCTTTGTGAAGTTTAATTAAACCGTTGATTTTAGCAGAGTCCTAGGGAGTTAACATGTCACCTATATTGGAGTCTTCATAGAGGAAATCATGCTACTGGGGAGAGAGGGAAATCGGATACATGAAGAGAAGTGAAGAGAAGTGATCATGGATTAACCATCTTCAAGGAATTGCGTGTCTCCTGGTTACTGCTTGCTGCTGTCCTGCCACTCCCACACTCCTGACTGGGGTCCATATCTACCCTGGGGATTCGTCCACCCATTGATGCTGCCAACTAAAGGCAACAGCCTAACCTGGGAGCCACTTCTTCCCACAAATCCATTTTCCTTCGAATGTCTCTTTTCTTTTCTTTTTTTTCAATAATATTAAATATATTTTCCCATCATTCTAGGCTAGAAAACTTGAAGTAAATCTGAATTTCCCTCTCACTGTTTAGGTTGAGTCTCCAAATGCCATTGGATTTTTCTCTGCAGTTTTTCTCCTATTCATTGGTCCCAAGTTTGATCCTGTTCCTTCAGTTCACATGAAGTAAATCATTTTCCCAGTTCACTGTGTCAATGTCTGCCACTTCCAATTCCTTACACAATTATTCTCAGATGAGTCTCCCTCATACACACACTTGCACATGACACTCTCCTGCTCAAAGCTCTCAGTGGTTTCCTGTTGCTTTTTGGGGGCAGGGAACTAAACTTAAAGAAAAGAAACTCTGGTCCTTTCTCTCTGGTACTGCCCTATCTCCCCAGATTCTCCTGCCACACTTGCCAAACTAGCCTATTCAGTTTTCTCCAAACGTATGTCTAGCTTTATGACTTAGCTCCCCAAATCTCCCCAGTACCTGATAACATGGAACAGAAAATGCCTGAAACCTGGTGCAAAATAGGCAGGCAATAAATGTCTGTGGAATTAATGAAAACATACACACAAAACATTTATTTCCTGATGTCTTGCAAAACTGTGTCATAGCCACATTTCTCTTCAGATTTGCATTTACCATAAATTTTTGCTTGCTATACAAACCAGCTATACAAAGTTTCCCTAAATTAAAAAAAAAAATTCCACATCCTGACCTATCCACCCCATAGACCCTGCTCCTCCTTTTGAGTTTCTAGCTCAACTCATGGTAGCACTATGTTCGAATCTGCCTGTGAAAACTAGAGACCTCAGAATAATCCTCAGTTCCAAGTTCTCCTGCTTATGATTGAAGAGTTATCTGCATTGCCATGTAATAACGACAATAAAACAATAACAAACCTTACATTTATTGAGGATCTACTAAATTATGAGTTGTGTTGTATCTTTGCCCAACTAAAATTCATAAATTGAAGTTCTAGTGCCCAATACCTTAGAATGTGGCCCTTTTTGGACACGGGGCCATAGTAGATGTATTTAGTTAAGATGAGGTCATACTGGAGTAGGGTGGGCCCCCAATCCAATATTACTGGCTGGAGTCCTTCTAAAAGGAGGGAATTTGGGCCCAGATATTGATATGGTTTGGCTTTGTGTCCCCACCAAAATCTTGTCTCGAATTGTAATCCCCATAATCCCCATGTGTGGAGGGCGGGATGTGGTGGGAGGTAATTGGATCACGGGGGTGGTTTCTCCCATGCTGTTCTCATGACAGTGAGTGAATTCTCACAAGATTTGATGGTTTTATAAGTGTTTGACAGTTCCTCCTTCACACACTCTCTCTTGCCTGCCGCCATGTAAGACGTACTGGCTTCCCTTTCTGCCATGATTGTAAGTTTCCTGAAGCCTCCCCAGCCATGCAGAACTGTGAGTCCATTAAACCTCTTTTCTTTATAAATTACCCAGTTTGGGGCAGTTCTTTATAGCAGTGTGAGAACAGACTAATACACACATACTCAGGGAGAATACCATGTGAAGGCTGGGTGATATTGCCACAGCCCAGGAACTGCCATAAGCCAGCAGAGGCCTGGAAGAGACCCTTTCCTAGAGCCTTCAGAGGGAATCTGGCCCTGCCAACACCTTGATCTCAGACTTCCAGCATCCAGAGCTGTGAGACAATCAATTTCTATCGTTTAAATCCTTTGGAAGCCCTTAGAAACTCATACACCACGCATCAGCCAATGTGCTAAAATCCTTCGCAAACTTAGAGTTATTTAATGCTCACAATGACTCTGAAGTCATCTAGAGTTAGAGATTCATATAATTATTATGCCATTATACAGCTGTGCAAACAAAGGCTTAAAAGTTAAGTACCTAGTTCAAGGTCACTCAGATAAGCTCAGCTATTTATCAATAGCAGAGCAAACCAAAACATCTGTGATTAGAAAGCCCAAGTTCATACACACTAAACTCCAGGCCTCTCCTGATACATTTCCAAGCCGGGACAATGTTATACAGGTGACCCTCATACAATTCCAGGGCATAATACTGTAGAATTTCCACTTAAGATATTCCCTTAAGGTGCTCTTTGGAAATAGAAACTTGAACATAATTCATTTCATTTTAGGTGAGATTGTGTTCACAAAAAGATCTCCAAGAGGAACTTATTTTTATCTAATTTATCAGATGTGACATTTAAAATAACTCATAAACAAAGCTAACATGCTCCACTGCACATTTTTACTGTTTCTTTTATAATGCAAACATGGTATTACCCTTGTTAAAAGAAATTAAAATTGTAGCATCACACAGTGCACAAATAACAAAAATTACATTCTAAAAACACTTCGTTCACAGTTTATATTTATTCTTAATATGTGTAGAGCAACTGAATGAAAAAAGCATTCAACAGCCCTGACATTCCTTTGCTATTTCAAACAGTGGACTTATGTAAACTAATAAACACAGAATACAACCACCTTTTGTTTAAGCATTAACCACAGGCAAAAAAGACTCCAAGAAATGTGGGCACATTTCTTGGAGTCTTTTTTGCCTGTGGTTAATGCTTAAATATATATGTATATATATTTCCTAAGGCAAAGTTGTGAGTTGTGAGTTTTACTAAATTATGCCTGTGTATTGGAAACAATAATAGAACCAGCCCAGACCAGAGCTGGTCTAGAGCAACAGTTCTCAGAGTCTCAAAGTTTGGTTCAGGAACCCCAGGACTGCCTTCCAGGAACCCACAAGATGAGGACATTTTGCATAATTATAGTAAGCCATGATCTGCCCTTTCAATTTTCTTGACATTTGCACTGAAGCTGCAGGAGCACTGGTGGGTAAAACTGGTGCTTGAGCATGAATCCAGCCGGTGACATCAACTCGTATATATAGTTTCACTGTCACAATCTCAAAAAAAAAAAAAAACAAAGCCAGTTCCAATTAAGAATGTCTTTGATGTCGCAGTAAAAATGATTAATTTTATGAAATCTTGATCCTCAAATGCATGCCTTTTTAGTATTTGGGTGATAAAATGGAATACACATAAAGCCCATCTGTTTCCAATGGTTCTCTCCCAGAAAAACACTAATGTGCTGAGTTGTGAAATGAACTAGCCACTTTTTCATGGGACATGGTTATCCAGTCTTGGGTATTTGCAAGTGTTTTTCTTGAAAAGGGAAAAAGCAAGCTCCTCGCTTTATGGAAATCAACTAACCATATTTGTTACCAATAACAAATTGATAAAGTTCAAGCTTTCATGCAAATATAGAATGTTGGAAAACTTACACCCAACACTTTAAGCTTGAAAGTTTCAATAAAATACTGGCAAACTGAATCCAGCAGCACATCAAAAAGCTTATCCACCATGATCAAGCTGGCTTCATCCCTGGGATGCAAGGCTGGTTCAACATACGCAAATCAATAAACGTAATCCAGCATATAAACAGAACCAGTGACAAAAACCACATGATTATCTCAATAGATGCAGAAAACGCCTCTGACAAAATTCAACAACCCTTCATGCTAAAAACTCTCAATAAATTAGGTACTGATGGGACGTATCTCAAAATAATAAGAGCTATCTATGACAAACCCGCAGCCAATATCATACTGAATGGGCAAAAACTGGAAGCATTCCCTTTGAAAACTGGCACAAGACAAGGATGCCCTCTCTCACCACTCCTATTCAACATAGTGTTGGAAGTTCTGGCCAGGGCAATCAGGCAGGAGAAAGAAATAAAGGGTATTCAATTAGGAAAAGAGGAAGTCAAATTGTCCCTGTTTGCAGATGACATGACTATATATCTAGAAAACCCCACTGTCTCAGCCCAAAATCTCCTTAAGCTGATAGGCAACTTCAGCAAAGTCTCAGGATACAAAATCAATGTGCAAAAATCACAAGCATTCTTATACACCAATAAAAGACAAACAAAGAGCCAAATCATGAGTGAACTCCCATTCACAATTGCTTCAAAGAGAATAAAATACCTAGGAATCCAACTTACAAGGGACGTGAAGGACCTCTTCAAGGAGAACTACAAACCACTGCTCAATGAAATAAAAGAGGATACAAACAAATGGAAGAACATTCCATGTTCATGGGTAGGAAGAATCAATATCGTGAAAATGGCCATACTGCCCAAGGTAATTTATAGATTCAATGCCATCCCCATCAAGCTACCAATGACTTTCTTCACAGAATTGGAAAAAACTACTTTAAAGTTTGTATGGAACCAAAAAAGAGCCCGCATTGCCAAGTCAATCCTAAGCTAAAAGAACAAAGCTGGAGGCATCATGCTACCTGACTTCAAACTATACTACAAGGCTACAGTAACCAAAACAGCATGGTACTGGTACCAAAACAGAGATATAGACCAATGGAACAGAACAGAGCCCTCAGAAATACTGCCGCATATCTACAACTATCTGATCTTTGACAAACCTGACAAAAACAAGAAATGGGGAAAGGATTCCCTATTTAATAAATGGTGCTGGGAAAACTGCCTAGCCATATGTAGAAAGCTGAAACTGGATCCCTTCCTTACACCTTATACAAAAATTAATTCAAGATGCATTAAAGACTTACGTGTTAGACCTAAAACCATAAAAACCCTAGAAGAAAACCTAGGCAATAACATTCAGGACATAGGCATGGGCAAGGACTTCATGTCTGAAACACCAAAAGCAATGGCAACAAAAGCCAAAATTGACAAATGGGAACTAATTAAACTAAAGAGCTTCTGCATGGCAAAAGAAACTACCATCAGAGTGAACAGGCAACCTACAGAATGGGAGAAAATTTTTGCAATCTACTCATCTGACAAAGTACTAATATCCAGAATTTACAATGAACTCAAACAAATTTACAAGAAAAAAACAAGCAACCCCATCAACAAGTGGGTGACGGATATGAACAGACACTTCTCAAAAGAAGACATTTATGCAGCCAAAAAACACATGAAAAAATGCTCATCATCACTGGCCATCAGAGAAATGCAAATCAAAACCACAATGAGATACCACCTCACACCAGTTAGAATGGTGATCATTAAAAAGTCAGGAAACAACAGGTGCTGGAGAGGATGTGGAGAAATAGGAACACTTTTACACTGTTGGTGGGACTGTAAACTAGTTCAACCATTGTGGAAGTCAGTGCGGCAATTCCTCAGTGATCTAGAACTAGAAATACCATTTGACCCAGCCATCCCATTACTGGGTATATACCCAAAAGATTATAAAACATGCTGCTATAAAGACACATGCACACGTATGTTTACTGCGGCACTATTCACGATAGCAAAGACTTGGAACCAACCCAAATGTCCAACAATGATAGACTGGATTAAGAAAATGTGGCACATATACACCATGGAATACTATGCAGCCATAAAAAATGATGAGTTCATGTCCTTTGTAGGGACATGGATGATGAGGCTGGAAACCATCATTCTCAGCAAACTATCACAAGGACAAAAAAGCAAACTCTGCATGTTCTCACTCATAGGTGGGAATTGAACAATGAGAACACATGGACACAGGAAAGGGAACATCACACACCGGGGCCTGTTGTGGCATGGGGGGAGTGGGGAGGGATAGCATTAGGAGATATACCTAATGTTAAATGACGAGTTAATGGGTGCAGCACACCAACATGGCACATGTATACATATGTAACAAACCTGCACGTTGTGCACATGTACCCTAAAACTTAAAGTATAATAAAAAAAAGTTTCTCAGTACTTAAAGACTTTCTGATGTGATCATTAATAATATTAAGAAATATGACTTTAAAATACATTGTATAATGAACTGTGTCAACATTTAGAAGATCTGCAAGAAAGTCATCCCAGTATGTGCCAACATCACAGATGTTCATAAAGACAAATTTACAACATTCAAGGTCCATTCAAGGATTTGAAGTTACACAGTACAAAAAAGTTCATTGCTATATTTTTAAATTCCATATTTCAACTAACCTTTAAGGAACTAAAACTTGTAGAGTTTTGGTATAGTATCAAATAATAACCACAATTGTCTAAAAAGCTTTGAAAATATTTCTCCCTTTTCCAACTTTGCATCTGTGTGTAGCCAGATCTTCTTGATATACTTCTAACAAAATGTATTACCACAGACAGAATACAGAGACAGATATGAGAATGCAGCTGTCTTCCACAGAGCTGGTCATTAAAGACATTTGCAAAATTATAAAATAATGTTACTCTTCTTATATTGGAAAAACATAGTCATTTTAAATAAAATATTTACATCAATACATAAATGGTTTATGATCATAACTCTAAATGAATACTTAAAGGAGATATTAAATTAAGCATTTAAACATTTTTAAATTTTAATATTAAATACAGTAAATATTAAGAGATGTAACTCATAGTAAAAAGCTCTTTGAGGCCTTCCATAATTTTTAAGAGTGTAAGGGAGGTCAGGAGGCAAAAAAGGTCAAGAACCTCTATCTTAGAGAGTTTGGATAGGAGGAGTGGGGATGACTAAGCTATGAACCAACATATTCACGAGTTTGGATTTTATCCTAGGATGCAAAAATCTATTCCACCCACCATTGTCTAACAAATTTCCATATCTTTAGTTATTTTCACCTCAAAAAAGTGACAAGACAAAATGAAAATACCATCATCCTAATGTTAAAGTAAAAATTAGCACCTTCAATATTGGGCTAATAGAGTACAACACGGGTGAGCACAGCCCTGAAATGTCCTATGTCCTGTTTCTCTGCTTTCTCTTAATGACATCACATTTCAAAGTTAGTAAATTGTACATAAGGAACCATGCCACCGTAACTGCACCTAGACATTAAAACTTTACGCCCTACGAAAACGATGACAATTTTTAAGTGACAACAAAATCCTCAGGAAATAAATGGCTGTCTTTTATTTAGTTGTTTCTTTTTTCTTTTGAGACAGGGTCTTGCTCTGTCACCCAGGCTGGAGGCACAATCATAGCTCACTGCAACCTCAGACTCCAGGGCTCAAGTGTTCCTCCCACCTCAGCCCCTGAGTAACTGGGACTACAGGTATGCACCACCATGCTGGGCCATTTTATGTATTTTTTGTAGAGATGGGGACTTGCTATGTTGCTCAGGCTTGTCTTGAACTCCTGGCCTCAAGTGATCCTCCCACCTTGGCCTCCCAAAGTTCTGGAATTACAGGTGTGAGCCACTGCTCCCAGCCATCTTTTGTTTTATAACAATGCTAAAGCTTAGGAGTGAATGTACTAATCTGAACAGTAAAATTCCTTTTCTCCCAAACCCTTTCTATTTTGCTTTTAAAATGCCTAAATCATTGGATTCTCTCTCATTTAGTTATGTCTCTCATTGAGCTAGTTCTATTACTTCTATGATCTTGGTTTCTGACGACTGCATCTACAAACATGTTTCCTAAGAATTTAAATGGTTCATGCACTGCCTGTATAGAAATGCACAGTCAGTATAGAAATGTGGCGTGTAGCATGGGCTATAGCTACAATCCCAGACTCCACCATTCACAGTCTTGGGATGCTGAGCAGGTTACATATGTCGGTTTGCCCCAGTTTCCTTAGATACAAAATGGGAGTAGTGATAGTACCTCAGAGGGTTTTTGTAAGAATTAAAATGATTTATACTTGGTAAACACTTTAGAACAATGCCTAATGATTGGTGGTGAATTATTACTATTATAATATAGCTGGTAAATATATTTACTTGGGTCACCTTTTTATTCCACTGTATAGAAACCCTTGTGGTACAAACACATAAATGCTCACTCTGGATATGAGTTACACAGAAGCTATCTGGAGAACTATTTTATTAGATAATAAAATGCTAGTGACGCATATCAGTCACCTCTTTAGGCTGCCTTCCCACTCACCTCTCTTCTTAACTTTAGTGAGGATCTGTTTTGTTTTCCTAGCTGTTCTTTGGTTTTGGACTGGCTTTTCTTCACTGTTTGGTCTAAATTTACCACTTCGATGTCCCACTTGTGGAGGTTTAGCTACCATTTGCGTATTTGTCATAGGCAAGCATATGTCAAACTCTTTGGTATATACTCTCTCAACAAGCTGAGACCTCGTTACTGCCATCGCCTTTTACCAGAAGAAACAAACTCTTAGAAGAGTCTCACCCAAGGTCACAAAGCTCAAAGTAGCAGAGTCAAGAGAGGAGTGGAGCTCTTGATCCCAATTTCACATGCATCAAGGAGGCAGGCTTGCATGAGGTACACCCAAGGAGCAGCAGCCTCTCCCGTTCCCACCTCTCACAGGCCCTCTGAGGGTGTTTCTATTCTATCGCTCATCGCCTTGACAGAAACCTCTGGAGAAGCTATGGTCATCTACTAGCAGGATCTGTGGGTCGTCTAAGGTAGAAACATGTAGAATGGCCATGTTATTCCTCCCCTCCGTGAAACTTTCCTGCTAAGGTGTGTCTGATTTTTGCTGAGTGTGTTCCCAGGCTAAGGATGCTGAGAACAAGTGCAAAACCATAACAGGATGCTGGGAGCCTGGGCCAGCCACAAAGAAGGCCTTGACATTTGCAGATGTGAAGTCTTGGACCTTCAGACTGCTCGGATCCTTAAATAACCAGGGGCTGGTAAGGGAGATCTGGCAAAGGCAGGTGCTTCAGTGCTCTGATATGCCATGTAGAAACGTGGCCACTTATGTGTGCTAATTGATGGGCATGAAACATACATGTGAATACATTACACATGATCCTCTCAAAAGAAATGGGCAGCTTTCCGGGCTGTTGTATTCATTTATATACATTGAAGTTTGAAGATCATAAGAGCCTCTGGGGGTGCAGGGACTCCATTTCAGGAGAGACATCTAAGTTGCCCACATCCATGACACCATCAATCCTGTGGTTAACCCTCAGATCCCTTCCATGGGGAATGGATAGGATTTCCTGCTCTTAGGAAAAGAGACCAGGTTTGGTCTCCAGCAGAAACAGCTAGGAGAGTGGCCTGGAGAAGGGAATGAGGATAAGAACCAACCCCTCCTCCACTGAAAAGCAGGGTAGGCAGAGGACACCCAAGGGAACTTCACAGCCTGGAAGGTCTAAGCAAAGGAAGCTATTCTGGTGGCCCTCTGGTCACCCCAGAAATGCCTATCATTCAGGCCTTTGCAATCCCTCAAGTCGGGTCCAGCTTCCTTGTCGGGGCTCCTTGTCCCCCAGATGTTCTGCCACCTCCACCTCCTAGTGCGAATAACAGGCCTGGGGCCCCAATGACTACAGATCCGAAGTCCTTCCCACCCTCCCCACACACAGTTCCCAGATTTAGCAAGTAATACAGGACACCCAGTTAAATTTGCATTTTAGACAAACAACTTTTTTTTTAAGTGAAAGTATGTTCTAGGCAATATTTGGAACTTATATACTTCTACTAAAAATTTACCCGTTGTTTATCTGAAGTTCAAATGTGGCTGGACATCTTGTATTTTATCTGGCAGCCTTAGACCCTCTCCATGACGAGCTAAGCCTCTACTCTTTTGAGGACCCCCAGCCCCCACTCCCATCCCCTCAAGGGTGCCGCCTTTTGGAAACAGGAAGTAGAAAGGGAAGATGTCTTCAGAACACGGGCCTGCAGCACAACCTTCTCCTGGGATCAGAGGGCACAATCTGACACTGATGGGGAAGATACTGATGGGGAAGAAAACAAAACAGAATGAAACAAGAACTGGTATTTCAGTGTGTGGTCTCCCCTTCTGCTTTCTTTTTTGAGACGGAGTCTGGGCTGTTGCCTGGGCTGAGCTGGAGTGCAGTGGCCCTATCTCGGCTCATTGCAACCTCCACCTCTGGGGTTCAAGCAATTCTCCTATGTCAGCCTCCCAAGTAGCTGGGACTACAGGCACCTGCCACCATGCCCAGCTAATTTTTTGTATTTTTAGTAGAGATAGGGTTTCACTATGTTGGCCAGGCTGGTCTCGAACTCCTGACCTCATGAGTTGCCCGCCTCTGCCTCCCAAAGTGCTGGGATTACAGTCATGAGCCACCGCGCCCGGCCCCCATCTGCTTTCTTACTCTAGGGTCCAGCAAACAGGAAACATCTGGGATGCCCTCAGCTGGAGTCGCTGAAATGAACTAGGGAAAAAACAAAGGCGATTCCAAAATGTGTGTGTGATTCCAACACTATGTGGCAGGGTGTGCCACGAATGAACTGTATCATGTTTTAGACTTAAGACGAACAACCATACATAGTGCATTTTTGGAGAACTTCATCAAGCTTTACAATCTTTCTTGTTGTTTCTCTCCAATGACCCCCAAAATATCAAACATTATTTTCTTCTCGTGAAGTTTCATTGTTGAGAGAGAAGAAATTACATTTTAAAATTCGTATTCTTCACTCAGCATTGCAATATAAGGACAGTTTGCAAGCAGACAGGGAATGGGTGAAAACATATTTTGTGTTTTAATCTTAAGACATACATTTTTATACTAAAGTCACATACTACATTTCGATCACAAGCACAGAAATTCTGCTCTTTTTTGCCCCCTCCTACCCTGGGGGAAAAATAGATTCAAATTTTTGGAGACTTAACTGCCCTAAACTTTCATCTTTATGATGGAAATGACATTTTTCCTGGAAGATGGAACTTGGCCCTTCACTACTCCATGACTTTCTCGGACTGAGTTGTGTCCTTGAGGAAGAGGGAGTGGGTAAACCAGAGGAGGGGTGGGGGTCCTGAGAAGGAATGTGGGCAACTGGGAGTTGGATCCTTGGCACACCACGAGCTGGAGCTGAGAGGTAACTGTCAAATCAGAAACCTGTACCAAATTTGCTTTCCTTGACTTGTGCTTCTGGCTTTTTCTTCGTAATTAATTGATATCTGCCCTCTTTGCTTTTGAATACAATTCTTCCCCTAAGGTTGGCTCATCCCATCAGTCCTGAGAGGAAGGAAAGAAGGGAAGCGGGCTTGTGTTTTTCAGAGTAAGTGGTGCTCTCTCGGCAGCTGAGAATGACAGCCACTCCCAATCAGGAAGACCGCGGGGACAGGGAGAGATCCAGGGAATCAGAGGGGATGTTCCTCCAGAGCCTTGCACACCTGGAGACAGCTCTTACCGGGGAGTCCTCTTAGCTGAAGTCTTGGAGGGATGTGTCATCTTTCAACATAGGAAGTTATTCTCTTATATCCCCCAGTCTGTTCCTTTTGCTACTTCCTTACAAAGGGCCATAGAAGAGAGAAAAGGGGCGATGCCAAAGGAATGCAACAAACCCGGTAAATACTGCATGTGGGATTAAGAATTGAGCACCTCAGTTTAGGTGTGGTTTAGAGAAAGGCAGTGAAGAGAAAAAGATGCCTTCCCCAGGTCTCCAGTGATGCTTCCCCTGCTCTCCACTGTCAGGTAATGGAGAAGAAACCATGCTGAGGAGTCACAGGACAATTTCAAGATGTGACCATGGCTTCCCAGCTCTGAGAAGCTGCCTCTGACTGATGATAGCAGCTGGCAGGAAAATGATCTCCTGGGCAAATAGAGGATGTAAATAAATGTTCAGCATATGCCACTTTGGTTATGAGGCAACGCCTGGTAGGTTTCACAATGTAGAGGGAAGTTAGGAGGAGGAGGACCATTTCAGATACCCTTTCTCCTCCAAGAAACCTCGCGTCCCTCCTCCTTTTTGCCTACTGCCCCAGAGTTATCCCCGAGTGTTCAGACTCACAGGCATAGCCAGACTTTGAGCCCTGGGTTAACTTGCTGTCTTAATCAGTCACTCCTCAGCACATGGTGCCTCCTATATGTAATGTAATGTTCCATGTATGTCTTTTCTCCTTAAGACTGTGAACATAATCAAGCCACGGGTTGCCTCAGAAACTTCCTTTCTCTTCCACTCAATACTTAGTCCAGTAACTGGCATTTGGCAGCTTCTCGAAAATACAGCTAAACTGAATTCTAGCTTGGTGTTTGAGATATAAATTCAGTCTCTGATGAGAAAAAGACAATGCTCTTGACCTTAGGAAAAAGTTAATTCCTAATTATTCATTTCTGTCAGTACAGGTTGCTCATGGAACTCACAAGGGGCAGCCTAACACGGTAGTTATGCTATGGTTTCTGCACGCAGATGGCCTTGCTGAATTCAGACCTCCTCCCACTTTCTCTATGGCCCTGGGTAAGTCACCCATTGGCTTTGGCCTCAGTTTCCTCCTTCTATAAAACATAGATGATACTATCACTCCTTTCACTGGGTTGCTGAGGACTTAGTGATGTAATGGATGCAGACTGCTGAAGCGGATGCCTGGCACAGACTTCACCTTCAATGAATGTCGGCCATCAGTATTTATCTGCTGACCATAATGACCTGATCACTATTCCTTCTTCATTCAGGAAGAGCTCCAAGACATAGATTTCTCCTGGTGCTTTTTGATTCCATGAGGAGGAAGTATGTGGTAATGGGAAACCAACCCAGCTGTTTCCACTTTGTTCAGTAGCCTTGATTAGTTACTGAGGGTATCTTGAATCTCAGTCTTCATTCTAAAATGAAGATAATGTTGATATGGTTTGGCTGTGTCCCCACCCAAATCTCATCTTGAATTGTAGCTCCCATAATTCCCACATGTTGTGGGAGGGACCTGGTGGGAGATAATTGAATCATGGGGGCAGTTTCCCCCATACTGTTCTCATGATAGTGAATAAGTCTCAGGAGATCTGATGGCTTTATAAGGAAAAACCCCTTTCGCTTGGTTCTCATTCTCTCTCTTGCCTGCCGCCATGTAAGAGGTGGCTTTCACCTTCCACCGTGATTGTGAGGCCTCCCCAGCCACGTGGAACTGTGAGTCGATTAAATCTCTTTTTCTTTATAAATTACCCAGTCTTGAGTATGTCTTCATCAGCAGCATGAAGGGTATGTCTTTATCAGCAGCATGAAAACAGACTAATACAAATGCTATCTGACTTATTGGTTGTTGAGGATTAATACTGCATTAAAATACTTTGTGAAATGTTGCACAAACCGTTTCATTATTTTTTATTTGGCCTTTTGTATACATAAATGCATTACACACAGGCACACCACACACACACACACACACACACTCTCTCTCTCTCTCTCTTTTTGTATACATTAATGCATTACACACAGGCACACCACACACACTTACACACACACACAAACTCTCTCTCCCCCATGCATAACACTACTTCCTCCCTCAATGGTGCTCAGCAATGCATTTCATTCCTAGATGTATCCAGGTTTTTGCAGACCTGAAACTTGTATAATAATTTTTGGTCCCTCTAAAAAATATAAAACTACAAATATAAAATCAGGTTTTGTTTTTTATTAAACCGAGATCAGGGACAAGGAACAGTGGTGGGAGAGATTTTGTTCCTTGCAAGAGAGGGGCCAGGGGTTTCCGCTCTCAGTCTAGCCACGTGGCAGCCCACTTGGTTATACCACCCTTTTCTTCCAACCACCTTGTCCTGACACAACTGTGCTCTCGGCAGAGAGTCTGTTTCTTCCTGGCCACTGTGCTCAGAGTTCAGTCAGCTTCTTTTCCTCCTTTTCCAACATGTTTTGTGCATCCACCTGTTCTCTCCATCTGCTGGGAATCTCCATGTGTTTCCCACTAGTCTAAGCTCAATGCGGAAAAGAACCGAGTTTAAGAAGCACATTATCCCAAGTTCCTTGCAGCATGGTGGGTTTATGTGCTTCCTTGCTTGCTTGCTTGCTGAATGAATGCATCTCGGCATTGCATCCACTGAGCCACCAGGCAGCAGTCTGAGAAATGCCTGTGGTCACTGCGCTTGCATCTCCCAGTCACCACTCTCACTGCCTTGCTCCCTTCAGAGGTGGTGTCTTACCAGGTGCTAATGTAGCTCTTACTACACACAAAACATTGTTCTGAGCGCCTTTCAAATACAAACTCCTTTCATCTTAAGCACCACCCGACAGGGCAGGTACTATTACCATCTCCGTTTGACAGATGAGGAACCTGGCACAGGAAGCATTTGCGTGGATTCCCCAGGATCGCCCCACTGTCAGGAGCAGAGTCAGAATGGGCCTCAGCATCAGGCTCCCAATCCTGGCTTCTAACCGCTGCGCTCTGCCCTTCTCTCTCCCCACCTCCCCACTCCAGTGCCTTTGGTCATGCCACTGCAGCTTTCAGGCCAATACTGTATTAGCCTCTTAGTGTTCTTGTCCCTGCAGCCATTTCCCCAGGCAGCAATTCCATGTGCCCTCACTGATGTAGGTGGCTCTTGTGTCATTTGTCACATCCTATTGAATTGTTTATGCATCTTGTTCACACTCACAGCACCCTCCCTCTCACACGTCCTCCTTCTAAAAATGTCCCTCAGTGTCTGCTATGAGCCAGGTGCAGACTTAAGTGACAGGGCTGCTACGGGAAATAAAAAATTAACAAGGAGCACCTGCATCTTAATGCACAGTAACAAACTATGTTAAGTGTCAGGAAGGAAAGGTTAAGGATGCCAGGAAGGCTTTTAATAAATAACGTGACTTAGATGGGCAGGTGGTGCTGAGGATTAAGAACGTGTTCTTCTCGAGCGCATCTGAGAGATGAGTAGGGTTGGCCAAGTGAGAAACATGGGGGAATGTCCTAGGCAGAGGGATGGCCCCCGAGGAAGGCCTTGCAGTGGAAACAAGTTTGGCCCATTAAAGGTATTGCACGGAGGTCTATACAAATGGCTTACCATATGCAAGAGAAACAGTGATGAGACATGAGGGTAGGCGCTAGGCCCATCCCAGGTCTTAACAGAGTTTTTGAAGACTTTATACTTGTTCTTAAATGTAACAGGAAGACAGTGAAGAATGTGAGCAGGGGAGTGGCACTCTGATTTCCATAAATGAAGGATTTCTATTCTCTTTGCTGTGAGAAGAATTGATTACAAGAGAGCAAGACTGAAAGTGCGGAGAAGCCAGTTTGGAGGCTCTGACAATAGAAGAGGCAAGAGATGATGCTGGCTTAGGATGTGTGTGTGGAGGTGCAGGCTGAAGATAAACAGATTCATGATATATTTTGGGGGGATGTTTGAAAATACAGTTGTTCTTAAGTATTTGTCATGTGAATTAAAGATTGGTCTATTTGCTTTACTTATCCCTTCTTTCTTTGCAACAAATTAAAAGTTGCAAGCTGCTTCCATCAACGCTATTAGAACATCTTTTGGGACAACTTAGGAAAACAGGCTCCAGGAGCTATCATGGGGTGGATCCGAGGATGTCTGCTTTTCCATAGCCATTTTCAGTTGAAAAGATACTGAAATCATCTTATCATCCATTCAACTAAGAGTCAAGTTATTTGTCATTCTGTTGCCTTGGAAACAAAAAGACTTTTGCTTTCTTGATCTGCTATTTTTTCAAAACTTACAGGTTGACCTTGGGGACTGTTATGCAAGGCCCAACTATCTTTAAACTTTATGGATGTGCTTTTATCCACACATATGCATAGGAATGTCTGATGCTTTGATCTTTCACCATGTTGTTGAGTCAAGATGGCAAAATGCCTCAAAGGTTTGGCTTGCACTGTGCCCAAATGAAAAGGCAGAGAGAATGAAGTGTGATCTTAAATTCATACAATTCAGTGTGCTGTCCTTAGTGACAACTCCCTCATTCTGCCTCAAAACAGAGGACTGACACCTCTGTTCGCACTGTGCTTCCCTTTTGTGTGTCCCTGCGGGAGCATGCTCATGGTCTCAGTGCAGGGTTCCTCTCCACAACCTGGGGTTGTTACCAACATCCTAGGGGTGCAGGTTGAAGGGACCTCTGTCTTTCAGAGTGGCCCCCTGAGGTGGCCATGGGCTTAGTTAAATGAGGCTACTTTGCTCAAAGTGTGATCCCAAAGCCTTTTTTTTTTCTTCTGAATTACCTTCAGAGTCATTTGTCAGTCTCTAAGAACAAGTTAGTTTTACTGCTATAGTAATTCTTTCCACATCCCATACCCAGAAATGTTTTCATCCCTTCTTTCTCTGCTCCTGAATCAGTGATGAAGTGAGGGTAGATCAGGCTATGCCTGTGAGATAATACCCAAACCACAAAGGTAGAGTAGTGCGCACGCGTGTGTGTGTGTGTGTGTGTGTATACACAAGGGAATCATCACACGGCGCAATACACAGGGGCACTGGGGGAAGCAACCTAGTAGGAGGAAGCCTTCTATTCTCAGCAGGAGACAGCAAGGCAAGGCCTGCTTTGGAGACTTGTAAAAATACGACAGGGGCCAAGGGGCTGAAGAAAGTTTCGCTTGCTGAACAATGCCTATATTTTAAAATAACCTCTCACTAGTAATAATTTGTATCATATTATCTCAGTATCTAAAGGGATCATCTTATGCTCATTTTAACTGGGGCTCATGAAACAATTTTCTATAAGAAAAACTTGGTTTCATACGAAAATATTAGTCTAATGATGAAAAAAGTATCAATTATAGAAGATTTTCAAGTTCAGCAAAACTTATTACTTTTAAGGGCAAACATGCATTATATTAGACTCATAGTGCTGCCTGTTAAAAGTCCTGCTTTAGTTACTGCCTAATTATTGATTGTTATGGGCTGAATGTTGGTGTCCCTGCTCAAATTCATTGTTGAAATCCTAACTCCTAAGGGGATGGTGTGAGAAGATGAGGACTTTGGGAGGTGATTAGGTTATGAGAGTAGACCACTCATGAAGGTAGACAGTGCCCTTGTAAAACAGATCCGAGAGAGTTAGCCATTCTCTTTCCACCATGTGAGGACACAGCAAAGACTGCTGTCCCTGAGCCAGTACACTGGCCCTCACCACACAATGAACTTGCTGCTGTCTTGCTCTCAGACTTCCCAGCCTCCAGAACTGTGAAAAATAAATTTATCTTGTTTGTAAGACACCCAGTTTGTGGCATTTTGTTATAGCAGCCCAACTGGGCTGGGACAGTGTTTTAAATTGTATGCCTAAGTATGGTCAGCCTCTGCTTAGATTATAATTACTTTTTTTTTTTTTTTTAAAGCAAGCTATCTATTCCATTTGCAAACAGGCTCTTAATGTATCACATAGTGATTTAGAAACAAGGCCAGCAAACTTTTTCTGTAAATCACCGGATAGTAAATATTTTAGGCTTTGGAAACAGTCTCTCACAACTAGCCAGCTCTGCTGTTACAGTGCTGCAAAAGCAGCCATAGAATAACAAATAGCATGGCAATAAAACTTTATTTACAAAACAACAACAACAACAACAACAACAAAAACAGGTTGTGGGCCAGATTTGTCCAGCAGTCTGTAGCTTGCCAATGCTGACTCAGGGAAAGTAGTGGGTTCACTTCCCCTAAGGTTCCACTAATCACAAACTCAAAATTAGTGATGAACTACACAAAACTTGAAGTCTACTAATTGTTTAAATGTGTTTTGGTTTAATTTTTATTGTTAAACATAAACTTAGCTTCATTCAGGGCATAAGTAATCAGAAGCAATGAATACTGATGCAAATCCAGACAACATTTTTAATGGTTTGGACCTTTCCATTCAGATGTACCACAGTCTCTCTGTATTAGTCCTTTCTCACACTGCTATAAAGAACTACCTGAGACTGGGTAATTTATAAAAAAGAGGTATACTCAGCTCACAGTTCCACAGAGTATACAGGAAGCATGGCTGGGGAGGCCGTGGCAGAAGGCAAAGGGGAAGCAGGCACGTCTTACATGGTAGGAGCACAAGGAAGAGGGCAAAGGGGAACGTGGCACACACTTTTAAACAACCAGGTCTTGTGAAAACTCACTCACTGTCATGAGAACAGCAAGGGGGAAATCAAACTTCGTGATCCAATCACCTCTCACCAGGCCTGTCTTCCAACATTGGGGATTAGAATTTGACATGAGATTTGGGCAGGGACACAAATTGAAACCATATCATCAGCCCCCACACAGAGTTCTCAATGGGGCACTGCCTAGTGGAGCTGTGAAAAGAGGGCCACTGTCCTCCAGACCCCAGAATGGTAGATCCACTGATAGCTTGCACTGTGCACCTGGAAAAGTCACAGGCACTCAACGCCAGCCCATGAAAGCAGCTGAGGCGGCTGTACCCTGCAGAGCCACAGGGGCAGAGCTCCCCAAGGCTTTGGGAGCCCACCCCTTGTATCAGTGTGGCCTGGATGTGAGACATGGAGTCAAAGGAGATTATTTTGGAGTTTTAAGATTTAATGCCTCCCCTGCTGGGTTGTAAACTTGAATGGAGCCTGTAGCCCTTTTGTTTAGGCTGATTTCTCCCTTTTGAAACAGGTGTATTTACCCAACAGCTGTACCTGCACTGGATCTTGGAAGTAACTACCTTGGTTCTGATTTTGCAGGCTCATCTGTGGAAAGGACTTGCATTGTCTCAGATGAGACTCTGGACTGTGGACTTTCGAGTAAATACTGAAATGAGTTAAGACTTGGGGGACTGTTGAGAAGGGATGATTGTATTTTGCCATGTGAGAAGGACATGAGATTTGGGAGGGGTCGGGGCAGAATGATATGGTTTGGATTTGTGTCCTTGCTCAAAATCTTGTGTCAAATTGTAATTCACAGTGTCGGAGGAGGGGCTTGCTGGGAGGTGATTGGATCATGGGGGCAGATTTCCCCCCTGCTTCTCTAGTGATAATCATTGAGTTCTCATGTGTGGCACCTTCCCCTTTGCCCTCTTCCTTCTATTCCTGCCATGTAAGATGTGCCTGCTTCCCCTCTGTCTTCTGCCGTTATTGTAAGTTTCCCGGGGCCTCCCTAGCCCTGCTTCCTATACAGCCTGCAGAACTGTGAGCCAATTAAACCTCTTTGCTTTATAAGTTACTCTATCTCAGGTAGTTTTTTGTTGTTGTTGTTGTTGTTTTTTAGCAATGACAGAATGGACTAATATACTATCTACACATGTCTTTATTATTTAACAAGTATTTGGTCCCTTCCAATGGGCTAGGTCCTGGGCTAGGCAGTGGCTAGGGAGAAATAAATAAAAACAGCCTCTCACAGAGTTCCTGCTCATGGGGTCTGACAGCTTTTAGTGTGTTGTTCATCACATCCTCAGTGCTGCACACAGGCCTGGCACCTAGTAGGTGTTCCAAAAAATCCTTGTTGACTGAGAGAACTGCCATATCCTATTTGACACAATTAAAGTGAGCCCTTATCTTCCCCTCAAACTTAGTTTCTCCCTCTGCCTTCATCACTTCTATTTATAACTCTGTTCTCTAAGGTTTAAAACCCCAAAGTCATCTTTTGTGACAGCTCACAGATCTATCCCTTCACTCCATCCTACACGTTAAAATCACTGTAATCTTCCTGCAACTCAGCTCTGATTCTGTCAATCCTCATTCATAACACCTGGGGAGTTGTCCTTTACCTTCAAAAACAAACGCCATGCTGTTTCTCAACATGGAAACACCCCGAGGACCCGGATTTACCGACCTCTCCTCTTTCTCTGCTTTTCCCCAGCGGCCTCTCAGTAGATGCCTCTCTCATGTTCCTCCTCCCTGTGAGACATTCACCCTCACACACTCCCCAAGCACTCTCACCTCACACACACATACACTCTCACATACACACTCCCCATACACCCTCACCCCACATGCACTCACACTCCCTATGCACCCTCAACCCACACATACATACACTCTCACACTGTCTCCATGCACCCTCACCCCACACACACATACACTCACACACACACTCACCCCACAGGCACTCACACTCCCCATGCACCCTCAACCCACACATACACTCTCACACACTCACTCCCCATGCACCCTCACCCCACATGCACTCACACTCCCGATGTACCCTCAACCCATGTACATATGCTCTCACACACTCACTCTCCATGCACCCTCACCATACACACACTCCCCATGCACCCTCACCTCACATGCACATATGCTCACACACTCGATCTCCAAGGAACTTTACCTCACACACACACACACTCCCCATACACCCTCAGCCCACACTCACACATATTCCCCATACATCCTCACCCCACACACACACTCCTTCCCACTCACACACTCCCCACACACCCACACACACACACTCCCCATACATCCTCACCCCCCCAACACACACTCCCTATGTACACCTCCCACACACTCACACACTCCCCATATATACACCCCCACACACACTCACCATACACCACCCCACACACTCACACACACTCGCCATACACCCTTACCCCACACATTCACACTCCCCGTACACACACCCCACACGCACACGCACAGAAACTCCCCATACATCCTCTCCCCCACCACACACACACTCCCCATACACCCTCATCCCCCACACTCCCCATACTCACTCACCCCACATGCACACTCACACATTCCCCATTCAGCCTCACCCCACACTCACACACACTCCCCATACATCCTCTCCCCCCACCCCCCAACACACATACTCTCTGTATTAGTCTGTTTTCATGGTGCTGATAAAAGACATACCCAAGACTGGGAAGAAAAAGGGGTTTAATTGGACTTACAGTTCCACATGGCTGGGGAGGCCTCAGAATCATGGTGGGAGGTGAAAGGCACTTCTTACATGGCAGCAACAAGAGAAAATGAGGAAGAAGCAAAAGCAGAAACCCCTGATAAGCCCATTAGATCTCGTGAGACTTATTCACTATCACGAGAATAGCATGGGAAAGACGGGCCCCATGATTCAATTACCTTCCCCTGGGTCCCTCTCACAACATGTGGGAATTCTGGGAGATATAATTCAAGTTGAGATTTGGGTGGGGACACAGCCAAACCATATCACTCCCCATACACCACCATCCCACACGCACACTCACACACACTCCCCATATACCCTCACCCTCACCTCCCACAGTCTTAAACATTCACACCCACCCCGTGCTCTCACAGAAACATGCTCTTACACAGTCTTTCACACACACTCAAAGCCAGCCATACATCCTTGGACAACTTGTCCTTTTCACATATCTGTATATTTTCTAAATGAGATTTTGCTTTGGCATTTTACCCTTCCAGAATACTTTTATCTCCATTTCAAAACACCATTAAAATCAATTCAAACTGCACTTCCTCCGTGGAGAATTAGGGGCCTGGAGAATGCCTGTGGTTTGCAGCTCCTTTGGCCCTGAGCACATCCATTGGAGTAGGTCAGAATCTGAACATTACTCCTCTTTGGTGCAGAAAGGTGACTTTGTTTTTCTCTCTAAACTCCTGTTTGTTCCAGAGCTTCTGTGTGTTTGGACTGACACTTTCCTTCATCCCCTTCAGAACCCAGTGACATTCCAGTTAGAGTTGACTTGTACATATAGGTCTGCTTTTCAACTCCGTCACAAGAAGAGTTGTTGTTCAGATTTCTTCCTGTCCCTCCTCCTCCTCCCTGAGCAGGATTTGGGGCAGCAGCAGGAAACAGGGATAGAATCTTACAGGCCTGTGCAGGCTCCCCAGCCTCAGTACGGCTGCTCAGGGTGCTCAGGGACAAGGTTTTTCCAAGCCTCAGTGACAAGCTTTGCACTTTCTCTGACTTCCAGTCCCGAGATCTTCTTCCAAGTCCCCGACACTCTGGGCCCTTCTTCAGAGACCTGTGGGAACAACTGGAATTCCTGCCTGTGAGGTGCAGTGGAAGGGAAGTGGAGGCATTCCTGAGCCCCATTTCACCTGCTGCCTTTCTCCTCAACCGTGTTGGTGACCTGGCAGGATGGGTCTTCCCGGAATCCTGGGCAGAGAGCAGCCATGTATTAGTCTGTTCTCACACTGCACTTCCTCCGTGGAGAATTAGGGGCCTGGAGAATCCTGTGGTTTGCAGCTGGAATAGCTGCAACTGAGTAATTGCAAACTGGGTAATTTGCAACTGGTAATTGCAAAGAAATAGCTGAAACTGGGTAATTTATAAAGAAAGGAGGTTTAATTGGCTTATGGTTCCACAGGCTGTACAAGAAGCATGGCTAGGAGGCCTCAGGAAACTTACACTCATGGCAGAACGTTAAGCGGAAGCAGGAACGTCTTACATGGCAGGAGCAAGAGGAAGAGCGAGCAAATGGGGAAGTGCCACACACGTTTAAACAACCAGATCTCGTGAGAACTCACTCACTATCACTAGAACAGCAAGGGGGAAATCCACACCCAAGATCCAATCATCTCCCACCAAGCCCCTCCTCCAACATTGGGAATTATAATTTGACATGAGATTTAGGTGGGGACACAGAGTCAAACCACATCAAGCCACCAGCCCCTTTCTGGGACCTCTGATAGCTTGGTACCTATCCAACCTGGCTCAATCTTAGGAGGTAGGGTCTGCAGATACCTTCCTAGGGTCTCACACAGCAGCTCAACTGTGGACTAGTCCCCTATGAATTTCCTGACTTTCTGATTCCTGCTTGATCATTCCTCGTTCTTTCCTAAAGTCTGGAAATGTGCTCTGTGTTATATCTGGATTCCTGTCTGCTCCCAAGTCAGACTCAAAGCTATGTTTTGGGGACCCTAAAAGTCTTCTTCCCCTAGAGACAGGGTCTCACTCTGTCACCCAGGCTGGAGTGCAGTGGCATGATCACAGCTCACTGCAGCCTTTACTTCCAGGGATCAGGCAATCCTATCCCCCTGCCTCAGTCTCCTAAGTAGCTGGGACCACAAGCATGCACACCACGATGCCTAGCTAATTTATTATTATTACTACTATTTGTAGAGATGGGGGTCTCTCTTTATTGCCCAGGCTGGTCTTGAACTCCTAGGCTCAAGGGATCCTCCTGCCTCAGCCTCCAAGATTGCTGGGATTACTGGCATAGGCCACTGTGCCTGGCTCAGACTGGCTTTTTAAAATCAAAGAATCTTGCATTCCTACCAAAATTTGGCTAACCATTTAAAAATTTCTGTTTGAACCTCAAAGCTGAGCAATGAGCTCCGACTCCTGGCTCCCACTACCCCTGAAGAAATGAATGTCTTAGCTGCAATGGGGACATGATTGGGGGAGGTATGTGGTAGCCAGGGGTGGCTGGTAGGGTGGCCAGGGAAAATAGAGAGTGCCCAGTTATTGTTGAATTTCAGCTAAACAATGCATAAAGTTTTTTAGAATAAGTATGTTCCAAATATTGCAAGAAACATACTATACTAAAAACTTTTAATTGTTTATTTAAAATTCAATTATAACTGGGTATCAAGTCTTTTAATTTGCTATCAGAAATAATCATTAATTATAATTTCCCAGTTTTTTTAAATTAGGCTATGCTAGCAATGAGAACTTTAAAGAAAAACAGGAAACCCTAGTAGCAGAGGGTTCACCAGGAATGAAATCCATCAGTTTAGAGTTTTCAAAACTATGATCCTCTCCATACTACCTTGTACTAGAAAGAGTGGAGCAGTTAAAGGGGTAATTTAATACGGCAACTGATGTAATGCAGAGCACAGTTTTTGCCATCATTTTATTAGTTTAAAGGTGATACAGTCTTAGAGAGAGTGAAGATCTCAAATTCTTTTATACTCCACATCTGAACAATATTGAAATAATGTATAAACAATTCTGTACTGTTGATTCCATTGTTTTGTCCCATTTCTCTAACTTTTGCCAGTAAAAACTGACTTCACAGCACTTTTTATTTTAGAGTTTTATTTGTTCACACAACCTAGTACAATAACTGGGAAACTGTAAATGATGTCATTTTATTTAAGGTAAATTAACATATAAATATATGTGGATAGATGTTTACGTTAAACACAAAACTGAGGGATCAATTTGGTTTTTGTAGCTGGGTTATGAAAATATACAACTTTTCAACTTTTCCTGTTAATAATTCTGAGAGCTAATTAACTTTGTAGAACATGTTAGAGTTTTGTTATGAAAAACTCCATTTTTCAGTGTTTCATTTCAGTGCCATAGTCATGGGTCTGCAGGCTTTATCCTACCTATGGAAGTAGATGGCTACAATTCTTTGTCTTCTTTGGTTGGTCCTACATAGTAAGCTTGATAAAGAGTTTGACTTTTATGAAAATATAAATAACATTGTTTTGGAATACTCTGATGTCTTATCACCAGTAGATAGAAATTAATTTCATATAATACCCTGAGCAGTGACTAAAAAGGACAACTTTTGGCCATTACCAACCTGGATTAAAATGCCTGTTGAGACCAAGAGGAAAAGAGCATTTATCCTGTTAATTATGATTTCTTTCACAATACATTTTATTAACAAGGTTTCTAAATGTTAATCTGATTCCAGACCTAATTAAAAGGCTACAGCTAAGAAAAAAAAAACACAAAAAATCTAAACTATCACTGGAGCATATAATTAGGGTAAATCAGGACTAACACTCACCATTTATTGAACAATTACTAGCCGCCAGGTATATTCTAAACACTTTATTATTTACTTGTTTGTTTTTTGAGACAGAGTCTTGCTCTGTTCCCCAGGCTGGAGTGTAGTGGTGTGATCTTGGCTCACTGCAACCTCTGCCTCCCAGGTTCAAACAATTCTCGTGCCTCAGCCTCCCGAGTAGCTGGGACTATAGGCGCCTGCCACCACACCTGGCTAATCTAAGCACTTTAGATGCATCATCTCTTTTAATCTTTTGGGGGCTCCGTGAGGTAGGTACTCTTATCCACTATTTTTTAAATTATTATTATTATACTTTAAGTTTTAGGGTACATGTGCACAACGTGCAGGTTTGTTACATATGTATACATGTGCCATGTTGGTGTGCTGCACCCATTAACTCGTCATTTAGCATTAGGTATATCTCCTAATGCTATCCCTCCCCCTTCCCCCCACCCCACAACAGTCCCTGGAGTGTGATGTTCCCCTTCCTGTGTCCATGTGTTCTCATTGTTCAATTCCCGCCTATGAGTGAGAACATGCGGTGTTTGGTTTTTTGTCCTTGCGATAGTTTACTGAGAATGATGATTTCCAGTTTCATCCATGTCCCTACAAAGGACATGAACTCATCATTTTTTATGGCTGCATAGTATTCCATGGTGTATATGTGCCACATTTTCTTAATCCAGTCTATCGTTGTTGGACATTTGGGTTGGTTCCAAGTCTTTGCTATTGTGAATAGTGCCGGAACCTACAATGAACTCAAACAAATTTACAAGAAAAAAACAAACAACCCCATCGAAAAGTGGGCCAAGGATATGAACAGACACTTCTCAAAAGAAGACATTTATGCAGCCAAAAAACACATGAAAAAATGGTCATCATCACTGGCCATCAGAGAAATGCAAATCAAAACCACAATGAGGTACCATCTCACACCAGTTAGAATGGTGATCATTAATATCCACTATCATTTTATCCGCATCTTACAGGTTAAGAAACTGAGGCTCAATGAGATTTGTTACTGAGCCCAGGGTCACACAGCTAGTTAGTGGAAAACTAGGATTTGAACTCAGTCTTACCCTAGATACCATCATTTTAACTGCCATACACCATATACTATGTCCTCTCTTCACTGATAACAGCATTTTGGTGGCTATGGCAGCATAGTTAGCTGAACAAATAATACTTTAATGCCCAGAAAACACACTGAGGTCAGTGCATTCTTGCATGATTTCTAAATATCACTTCTTCCCATTTTGCTTTTTCTCTATAATAAACTCCCAATTATCCACTGTTTTGAATGCTGAATACCTTATAAACCTTTATGTGTCCCTCTATGGTACTTTGTCCACTGAAAGTATATTTCTTGTGTTAATTATAAGTACTTTTTAATGATTTTTATATTTTGATTGGTTCCTTTGAGTAAAGAGAGTATCTTTCAGAGAAAGTATTTTCCAGTTATAAACATGATTATTTCTTTAATTCAAATACTATTATTTTTTATAATTGATATATGTAATGCAGACTTTGAAAGCCTTGATCCTTAACCTGAGGTTCGCAGTTCCACAGACAGGATTCTCTCATGCTCAAGTAACCCTAAAATTAAATGCAGAATTCTACAAGTATGGATCTATGCAAAGATGGAAATGTGAAGATGCCCAGAGCTTCCATCAGATGTTTGAAAGGGTGCAGGGCTTCAAATGTAGCACCACATGGATCATGGTACTAAAATAGTATCTGGATTTTTATGCTTCTTTGTAGTGGAGCCCCTGCCATGCTGAGCAGAGTTCGAGTTAGGTGTTGAACCATGTCCTTGCCCTCCTGCCAATGAGCATGTGTGGCATGCTCAGAGGTGCTCAGGGAACCCTCGGTCCCTCTGGTGAAGTACAGGACTGAACTGCATTCTACTGACTTTGGTAGACTCAAGGAATCTGAATTCTTTCTTTATGAACCCAAGAGAAACTCCAGTACACGGACCCACCACCTTCCCTCTGTCCATCACTCCCTCATTCTCTGGCTCTCCCCACCAGGCTAGACCCAAAGTCCCCTGCTATCATCCCTTCTTCCTGTCCCTCCATGGTGTTCACCAGGCAACCTCAGAGGAGGCCTGACTCACTGCCTCCTTTGTCCCAGGTCCTGAACGTGACCAAAGACAAACATCAAGCCATGCTGAAGGTTGTCCTCTGAATTTACAACCACTCCCTTCAAGTGGGCACTCAGCCCTGTGTGGCAGGCAGTTCCACCTCCCTCTCCAGTCCATGCCCCCTCCCACGTACAGGATGGGCACCCCAATCCTAACCCTCAATCCTTAGCTCTTAGGCCCCTCCTCATGCTCAAGCAAGAACCTGATTTCTTGTCTCAGTGAGAAAACAAAAAGTCACCCTCTCCTCACCAGATCCTTCAACCCAACTGGATTTGTTCTCATCTACTGTGCCTTTGCTTTTGTGAAAATGTAGACAAATCGTCCCCTTTCCCTTTAACACCACTAAATCCATTCCTTTTCCCATAGGTAAGATCCTTCCTTACAACGATGCCCTCTTTCTTCCGCCCCACCAAGTTTTATCCTTCTTCGGTGGCATTCCCACCTGCATAAAAACATGCTGTAAAAGCTCTTATCTGAAATAAAACAAACAGTCACAACACATGCAACCACTCTAGGTGCTGCCCCATTTTTCTCTCTCTACCCACCCCTAGAAAAAACATATAGAAATATCTATAATAATATCAATAATAATAATATATATTAATAATGAGAGAACATACTTATATAATGTCAGGCACTGTTTTAAGCATGTTGTACATTTAACTCAAATTACTCTACACAGCAATTGTTAACAAAGGGCTGTTATTATCCTCATTTTACTCTTGAGCAAACTGAGTTACAAACTCACTTCTATGGCTTTCCCTGACCACCTCATGTAAAGTGGCACACCTTTCATTCCCAATCTCCTTACCTTGCCTCATTTTCTGTAGAACCTTCTATCTACTTAAGATTGTGTTTATTTGTTGCATGTCTCTTTCTTCTGACTACTAGATAAGCTTCAACAGAACAGAAACTGTGCCTGTTTTCCAATACCTGGAACAGAGCCAAGCCCATGGTTTATACTCAATAAGTATTTGTTGAATAAAGAATGTTAAAGACCTACACAATAATTTTGTGTAAAATTAGAGAGTTTTAAGAATATGTAAAATAAATATTTATAAATTGTCTATTCAATGGATATCCTATTTAAAATCATCCTGTGAAGTCATTTGCAAAGTTTTTGTGTGTGACAAACCACAGAAGTCTATAGTGTCTTTATTTATTTATTCATTTATTTTTATTTATTTATTTTTGAGACAGAGTCTCACTCTGTCGCCCAGGCTAGAGTGCAATGGCGCAATCTCAGATCACCACAACTTCTGCCTCTCCTGTTCAAGCGATCCTCCTGCCTTAGCCTCCCAAGCAGCTGGGATTACAGGCTCCTGCCACCACACCTGGCTAATTTTTAAATTTTTAGTAGAGACAGGGTTTCACCATGTTGGCCACGCTGGTCTCGAACTCCTGACCTTAGGTGATCCACCAGCCTCGGCCTCCCAAAGTGCTGGGATTACAGGCGTGAGCCACTGTGCACGGCCTGAAGAAGTCTACAGTTATCTGTATTTTTTCATGTATTTTTTTTTTGGATTTTCTTTAGCTGATGATCAGAATATTTTAGCCTGTCATATTTTAGTGTGAAATGCATAACATGTTTCCTGTTTCCATGAAGTTGTCAGGCCCGCTTTGGCAGGCTCACAAATGGATGCTGCATATACACAGGCACTGAGCTGAACTCTGAGAACACTAATCACATTTGAAATGGAGACGACACCCAGCGATTCTGACCATTCTGCACAGAGTTTACATTCCAGTTCATTAGTCATAGGCACTGCTCAATTGCATTCAACTGGCATAGTTCACTTACAACACAGGTAAATATCAAAAGGAAGTTAAATCGATGCTCAAATACAATATTTTGTGTAACTCTCTTTTTTCTTTAGTTTCTGTAAATTTGGTTGGCAGGTTTTGACAGGAAAAAAGTTGTTCTTCATAAACATTAATATATTTCACTTTCACTCACATAAGTAAAGTTGCTTCAGTTTTTTTTCTCCACTAGGTTTCTTGTTTATCTAAACACTGGTGTCCTCAGACAAACCAGCTACTATGTCATGGTTTTAAAAATCCTCTGTGGGTGAGAAAATAGTACAGCATACCAAACACTCAATCAGCTGAAGAACTGAAAAGGAAAAAGTATTGTATTAGTCCATTTTCATGCTGCTGATAAAGACATACCCGAGACTAGGAAATTTACAAGAGAAAGAGATTAATTGGACTTACAGTTCCACATGGCTGGGTGGGGGCCTCACAACCATGGTGGAAGGCAAAGAAGAGCAAGTCACATCTTACGTGGATGGCAAGAGGCAAAGAGGGAGCTTGTGCGTAGAAACTCCCATTTTAAAAACCATCAGATCCCATTCACTATCATGAGAACAGCATGGGAAAGACCCGCCCCCATGATTCAATCATCTCCCACCGGATCCCTCCCACAACACGTGGGAGGTATGTGAGCTATAAGATGAGATTTAGGTGGGGACACAAAGCCAAACATATCAAGTATCTTAAAGCAAAATTCTAAAATAGGCCCCGGTTAATCTTAGAAAATTAGGAAAGTGACACCATTTCCTACGATTAAAGAAACAGAATTTAACATAGCTTTACACAATCTATTTTTTGAATTTGATAAAACATCAAGATGTTTTTAAAATGTTATGCAATAAATAATATTTTCTAAGTTGAAAATGTATGCATATGACCTCTTTTTTTCTCAAATAAATGCAGAGCTAAATAACACATTCTAAAGACCAGTTTTATCATCTTTCTACTGTACGTAACATAAAACTGAAATGGTAATGGATCTACCACCAAGCAAAAGACAAAACAGTTTAAGTGATTGGGAAAATTGACATAAAAATGGATAATGTATTATTGTACAACAGTGAGTTTCTACATATGTGTGTTGTAACATTAAAAAGGAATTTGATTTTCCATTTTTGTCACTTGCAGATATTGTGTTGATAATAAGATTATTATGTCAAATCAACATTACACTGTGTTCTCCACCATGGATGCTGGGCCCTGCTCTGGGATCACCTCCATGATTTGCTTGGTTGATGGTGGTAACTGGACAAGGTTGGAAGGTTTAAACAGTAGCCACCAAGCCAGGGACAAATAGCTGTGATTTACTGCCAACCTTACAACCTTCTCCATCATGCCTGCACATATTGCTATTTAAGAAAGCCCTGTAATAGCTGCAAAAGTCATCCTTATCAACCCAAGGCATCTTGAGAATGATGTACTAAAAATGTGAAGTAGGGATTGTGAGAAGTTCATAAAAGATGGAAAGTAATACAGCTGCAAGAGAAAGATGGGAAACTTGTGAGGGACAGTCCCTGTTTCAGAGACTGGAGAAATAAATAACCCCCCAATGCACATATGCACCACACACACACATGCATGCACACACATCACACACACACAAACACACAAATGTAATGAACATGGTTCTTGGTGATTCTTTCCTAGAGATTTTCAGCATGAAGCTTGGCTTATAGTACTGTCCTCCCGTGTCTGATTCTAAAGCAGAGGTGAGCTTCCTAAAGCTTAACCCTATCTCCCCACTCCTTATGGCCATGATTCCAAGCACAATGAATGCATCTGGTTATGTTACCTCCTGGCTCCAAGCCCCCAGAAAAATGGAAAGCCCTGGGGAGCTGTGTTGGAAACTGGGCCTGCCACACAGTGCCTCTGGTGATGTCCCGTTCTATCCCTCCCTCCACAAGTCTGCAACTCCCATGATCAGTAACTTTTGCTTCTCCATACGCATCATACTCTTTCTTTTGCAGAAACCCATCATGAACCTCACTTAAGTAGCCTCTTCTTCAATCGCCTCATGCAGCTTGCTGTAGAAAGCCTCTCTCTTCCTGCCCATGCTAACTGCTCCTGCTCAGCCTCCCATGATATCAGTACCCAGCATTTTCACTTCATGTGTTGCAGTACTGAAACTGCAGGTCTGTCATTTTCCCACAGACGTCCCAAAGTTTCTTGAAGATGCAGACGTATCTTACTCATCTTGGTAATTTTAATGTTACCACAGTGCTTGCCACAGAGAATCTCTGTTGACATAATGAAAGCATAGTTGCATAATAATATTATGCAATAAGCATTTATGAATTGCCTCCAAAAAAGACTGGTAATATAAATGCACTATCCCACACAAGAGTTCCACTGAAGTGTCATTTCACTCTGTATATAAAAGCAGCAAAGCTACACTGAGTTGATTCATTTTTCAATATTTTATGAAATTGTTCTATAATACATATTTTGAGTGGCTTCTTGGATACATTTGTTATGTAAGCTTTTTTTCATTTTGACAGCTATAGGATAAAAAGTGCCCTATTACAAGTGAGATACTATAAAATGTGCACAGTATAGAACAAAATATATTTGTCAAAGTCAAAATAAATTTTTACAAAAGTATGGGCATTCTCCTTCGGCAGGTAACAAAGCACATGCATGTATTTTTTTAAATAAATACATTTAAAGAGATTGTATGTATACTTGCTCTGTGTATGGAGATACCTGCTCTAAAGGGGAGGCTACAGGGCAATTTGTTGAAAGAAACAGATGTAAATTTAGAGATCAGAGGCAAAAAGTAACATGGTCTTTAGTTCTCTGGGCAGATGTGGTTATCTGACAAATTATGTCTGTGACATGGCTTATTTCATGAATATGTGAGGCACAAGTTCACCACACATTTGTTTGTTTGTTTGTTTATCTGAGTCAGGATCTTGCTGTCTTGCCCAGGCTTGAGTACTATGGCACAGTCACATCTCACTGCAGCCTTGAACTCCTGGGGTTAAGTGATTCTCCTATCTCAGCTTCCCGAGCAGCCAGGACTACAGTGTGCACCACCACTGCCCAGCAAATTAAAAAACAAAAACATTTAGAGATTGGGAGGGGAGGGGGGTCTCACTATATTGCCCAGGCTGGTCTTGAACTCCCAGCCTCAAATGATCTTCCTGCCTTAGCCTCCTGAGTAGCTGAGAATACAGGCATGAAACACTGCATCCAGGGTATTTCTGACTTTTTTTCCACATACTCTGGCTCTTAAATTCAAAGCATCCCAAAAGTCAATGAGTCACATGATCTATGATGATGAACTAAGTTGGGACACAGTGAGGAGCAGGCAACTGAGCAAGTCATTGGGGTCTTATCCTTCCCTCCAAGCATCACCATTCTGAAAGGGAGGACTTGAAGATGATGCTAGTGTTTTTAGCTTAGGAAACAGACAGCCATGACAGGGTACAGGATCCTGGGAGCAGAACAGATTCAGGGGTCTCTGGTGATGGGATATGAGTTCTCTTTTAGACATGTTGGGTTTGAGATGTCTGAAACAATTGTTAAGTTGGGGCAATTGTAATTATGGTTTTTGCCATTGAAAGTAATGGCAAGACTGCAATTACATTTGCACCAACCTAATATCTACTAGGTGTAAATATGACACTCTGGAGAGAGGCCTGGCATTGGGGACATAAAGCTGAGCAGGTGAGCAATAGGTAATTAAGCAGATGCCATCAGAAAATTCTGAGTAGCAAAGAGTGAGGTCCTAGCCAGGAACAGGATTCCCCAGCGAGGAATGGGGAATCACCCTTGCTTTAAGGAAGCTGAGGTGCTTGGTGTCAAGGTGGGGCCCAGGCCCATGGAAGCATGTCACCATCTGGTCATTAGCAGGAGGGAACTCGACGGACACTCAATCCAGAAAAGGCAGAAGCCCAGGTCCTAGGTGACAGGTGGAACAGTGTGAGGTTGATGTTCGGTCTTTGGATCACTAAGCTACTCTCTTAGGTATTTTCTGACTATGGTCTGGCTTGACTCCAAACATGCAGAGGTTGAATCTCATGGTGAGGGCAGCAGGGACCCTGAGTAGGCCCTGGTTACCTTTTTCTCATGTTTATATGCCAAGCAGCAAAATGAACCAAAACAATTAGAAATAATAATGCCCACACCATTTTACAGGTAATCTTCCCCATCAGATTGAAGGCTGCTGAAATGTTCACTCCCTGTACACAGAACATTTTCTAAGTCACAGCTTTGCATATCATTCTCTAAATGTTACCACTTGAAACAGCAGAGAAAACCTTAAAGGGTGCATTTTAGTAAGTCATCATATACTCATTTTTTTGTTGAAAGTTACCAAAGAAACTTTCCCTATCAATTCCAACGACCATCTAAAGAAAGCATGCCTTCACTTGTATTCACAATCTGGGAAGTATTTGAGACTATTTCCCTTGGCTTCTCTTTGTCTAATAATAACGATGAAACTGAATGGTGTCTATCCTAACAAGGTCGGGGGCACATCAGGTTATTGGCAGAGCAGAATTCTGGCTTTCTGGAAAAGATGAAATGCCTGTCTTCTCAGCCGAGGGCAGCCTGCCACCTCCACCACAGTGTGCCATTGAACGTGGAGAGGGTAACAGGATGGGAAAGTGTATAGTTGGCCCATTGTTTAAAAGCGACTCCAGACATCCTTATTTGCTGTGTATTAATTGAAAGAAACCATTTGTTTGGTGGCTAAGTTTGCTTCTGAAATTTACTAAGAACTGAGTGCTGATTTCTCAGAAAACTGAAGGCCAAGTTGAATTTTTCCAGCTTTCAACTTAATGCATTATCCTTTTTTTTTTTTTTTTGTCTAAAGAGTGAAAGCCTTAAATGGAAATCAAAGTCTGTAGTACAAGAATGAACCCTCTTTGCCTGAACTGGTGTTTAAGGAGAGCTGAAACTCTTCATTTCCTTTCTTGTTTCTGAGAAACTGGTTCAAAGGTCAAGCCTAATGGAATGTTTCAGAAGTTTTATTTTCCTTTGCAGGCTTACGAAAGGCTTGGAGCTGACCCAGTAAAATTTAGATTAGGAAGCATTCAGTTGTTAAAGGAATTTCCATGGTTTTTCCCTTTAAAATAAATCCTATATTGATCAAAAGACAGTGCCTTGATATTTCATTAAACCAACACACATATATATATAACATATATATTGCTTTATTCCTCTGACCATAAAGCTGTAACTGTTAATTTTTCTTTTGGATTGAGTTATCATCATGTGGGCATCATTAGTACACAACTGATCAAGACATATATAATTATAATATACAATTATTAAAGCATACAAATTGTGATATGCAATTATGAATCTTAAACATTATTTTATTGAAAAATACATCTCTTAATGAGTGGAGACAGGGTTTTAAAAATTAATTTATGTATCCATGAATGAATGCTATTTATTGCTAGAATAAGACAGGTCCATATCAATCTCTAAACCTAAGATAAAATTCTAAGCCCTCCAACCGACTGAACTGACCTCCTCTTGGTCAAGGGGACCCTAGAGGAGCCTTGAAAATTGAATTCCTGGCCTCATTATACCCCCTCCCTAGCTAACCACCATTAGGCTTTCTTTCCCAAGGGCTAAATAGAAACCAGCACTTTGCAAAGACTCACTCCACCACTCTATCAACCAACCACCCGATGCTGCCCTTCCCTTTTGTGCTTTTGACAAAGCAACTGGCCAGCATTCCTTCAACATAGGAGACCACTGGCCATGGAGTGGTTCTCGCCAGTCTATGAGGACTGCACCCAAATGGCTTTTGTGTCCTGTTTCACATTCTGATGTCCAGAGCCTAACTGTAGTACATTTAAATGTTGAGTCTCCACCACAAAGTGAACATGGGATGTATGCTGCATATATGTTAGCCTATTACACATACATGCGCCACCTCTTCGTGAATTTTCCTAGCTTCAACTGAAACCTGCTGAATATGTACACCAAGCCACCCTCCCGGCATCAATTCCTGTTCCTTTTACCCCTCCCTTGAAGTGCTTGCTTTTTGGTTTCAACAGGATGCTCTGCTTCTGGCCTGCAGGTTGTGGCACCCTCTTTCAGAAATAAAGCCTTCCTTATGAAGTGTATAGATGTCTGACTTCTTTGGTCAACAAATCTATTTCTTTCTTTTTTTTTTTTTTATTATACTTTAAGTTTTAGGGTACATGTGCACATTGTGCAGGTTAGTTACTGTCCTTTGTAGGGACATGGATGAAATTGGAAACAAATCTGTTTCTATCTTTAGTTTTTACAGATGCAAGAGTTGAGAAGGTTTGTCCATAGTAATATGTAGTGAGGTTCCTGGGGAGTCAGAGGCTGGCCTTTATTTGAGAAGAGGGTGGGATTACTGTGAGAGGGACATGGAAAAGAGACTCAGGGAAGGGCCAGTAGACATTGGCCAAGTGAGTGTCTTGAAACTGATTGGCAGGACCCCTCACCCCTGGGACACACCATCTCAGCCTGAAAGCCACTGATCTACAATGTAAAGGGTACAATTCCTATCTCTAACCCTGTGAAACCATCCTGAACAGAGTTGGCAGTACTGCTGCCTTCTAGGTGTACCTTTCTCTCTTCTCCCTCAATGAGCTGTGTGCCTCCACACCCTCATCCCTTTGCTCCCTGACAGCTCAACCCCAGGTAAGGGTGCCAAACTCCATGACAATGTGTAACAAATGGGAAGGCCTTTTTCAATGAGGCAGAAGGAAAAGAGCTGGGCAACACCGACCTTCAGATCAGGGCATCTTTAACATTGATGTAAATGAATCACAACTGGGGGGTCTTGCTAATGCAGATTCAGATCAGTAGGTGGGTGGGGGCACAGCTGGGATTCTGCATTTCAAACAGTGAACTCTAAGTTTCAAGGTGATGCAGAGGCATCTCCTGGGACACATGCTCGCTGTAGAGAATGGTCTTACATCTGTCTGTGCATTGGTGACTTCTGATGATTGTCCTCCTAATTGGTAAGGAGCACACATAGGCACCATCCGATTCCTTGATGACAACCACACAGCATGAAGTGCCTATGTCCAGGGTCCACGTTGAGGCATCTCAAGCTAGAGGGTATGCTACAGGCTGAAGTTAACCAGAGAAGACAGCCTGGATGTGGCTACTGCATTGGGACAGGTGGAGGTCAAGGGCTGGTGGGAAAGGACAAAGAAGGGTGAGTCAAGCAAGGGAAAGAATAAAGCTTTCAGCAAGTATAAGTGATTCTGGGATGAACAGTCCAGATCCCCAAAGGCAAAGTGGGACAAAGGCTCAGTGGGAGAAAAAAGAGACCTTAGGGGGATTTGGCATGGGCTGGAAAAGGGGGAAGCATTGTTTGAAACCTTTGAAAGGCAAGTTGAAACTTTTGACTTTTTAAAGGGAATAGTTCCTGTGAGAAAAATCTAAAAGGTAAATTGTCTTCACAAACTCTATTACAACCTTCTAAAAAGTGAGTGTAAATTTTGTTGATCACATTGTCAACTATATTAAACACCTGGATTCTCAAATCCAGACTTCTGATCAAATAAAGGAAAACTCTAAGACTGTTAAGGTCAAGTGATCCTGGGGCCTTATTATGCCACTGATGTTATAATTACAAGCAGATTTACAAGGTCAAACAGGAGTAACATCGTAACGTCATAGCTTGGTTTCTAACTTCTGCAATAAACTAAATGTCATTGTTAAGAGATGTTTCTGATGATAAAATTGGTGATTCAGACATCGCGTGCAGAAATCACCCAGGGATCTTGCTAAAATGCAGATTCTGATGCAGTAAATGTGAGGCAGGGCCTGGGATTCTGCATTTCTAACCAGCACCCAGGTCTCAGAGCCTTATTTCAGACAGCAAGGATCCAGAAAAGGTGTTAACAAGTTTAAGTTTTGGTCAGTCTAGTGTTTGTAATTTTTTAAGTACAATAATATATTTTATGGAAAAATTCAAGATGTGGTAGGCTTGATTTCATTTCTGTGATTTTAAAACCAAAGGAATAAAATGGAAATGACAGTGATTCTTATTTTGTAGAAACCATTTCATTCCCATAAGTGAGTACGTTCACTTTAGCAAAGCACTAGTGATTTATTACATTAGGTTGATTTACACATATGTTTAATGATTTATATGGAAAACTAGAAAAATGACTCTTTTTTCCAAATCTCATTTTCTACATCCTACACAAACCTTTTCAAATTTAGAGCAGATAAATGTATATGTGTTGAACTGCATGTTAAATTTTAAACACTACACAAAATTCTTTTTTTTTTTTTTCCCTCAAGACAGTGTCTCATTCTGTTGCCCAAGCTGGAGTGCAGTGGTGCCATCATGGCTCACTGCAGCCTTGACCTCCCCAGGTTCAGGTGATCCTCCTACCTCGGCCTCTGGAGTAGCTGGGACTACAGGTGCTTGCCACCAGACCTATTTTTTCTTTTTTTTTTGTATTTTTTGTAGAGATGGGGTTTGTCATGTTGCCCAGGCTGGTCTCAAAATTCCTGGGCTCAAGAAATCTGCCCTTCTTGGCCTCCCAAAGTGCTAGGATTTTACAGGCATGAGCCATTGCGTCCAATCCAAAATTCATCTTCAGAAAAGATACATCTATATGAGCAGAATGAATGGCCACTTAATCTGCCTCCTTCTGGGCTTTCTCTCAGGGGCTACCATACTCCCAACAGACCCCCTTTGAAGATCTACACGTGCAGATTATTGCAAAGTCCCACTTCAGCTGAATGCTATGGGAATTCCCACTGACCCACAGACAGCTCTGCCAAGAGCAGGTGAGCTGTGTCCAGCGTGTTTCATACTGGACACCTACTCATGGCTCCAGACTGAGCCTCTTGTAGTAGTTTACTGGGCCTGCCCTGCAAAATATCCCAGATTGGGTGCTTAAACAGGAATTTATTTTCTCCCAGTTCTGGAGGCTGGAAGTCCAAGATCCAAGTGCTGGCAGCTTACATGTTTCCTGAGGCCTCTTTCCTTGGCTTGTAGATGAACAAATTCCCACTGTCCTCATGAGGTCTTTCTGTATAACCACATCTCTGACACCTCTTCCTCTTCTTATAAGGACACCAGTCCTATTGAATTGGAGCTCACCCTAATGGCCTCATTTTAAGTTAATCATCCTTCTTTAAAATTTTTTGAGACAGAGTCTTGCTCTGTCACCCAGGCTGGAGTATAGTGGTGCAATCTTGGCTCACTGCAACCTCTACCTCCTGGGTTCAAGCGATTCTCCTGCCTCAGCCTCTGAGTAGCTGGGACCACAGGCATGCGCCACCACACGCGGCTAATATTTATATTTTTAGTAGAGATGGCGTTTCATCATGGTGGCCAGGCTGGTCTCAAACTCCTGACCTCAAGTGATCCCCATCCCTCGGCCTCCCAAAGTGCTGGGATTATAGGTGGAAGCCACCATGCCTGGCCAAAGTTAATCATCTCTTTAAAGCCTTATCTCCAAATACAGTCACATTCTGAGGTACTGGGGGGTTGGGATTTCAACATATACATTTGGGGACAGAATTCAGCCCATAACACCTCTCTTAAGCAAGTCTGAATTCAGAGTGCTACAGTTACCCACACTGGAGAGATGCAGATCTCTGCAGAAGTCCTGTGCGATAGCAGCCCAGGAAGTCAGAGACTGGAGACCAGGAGAGAAGAAGGTGGTCAGAGGGAAGTGTCAGGGTGGCAGGGTCATGAGTACAGAGGCAGAGACCCACACTGCCAGGCTCTGCAAAGGGGCTCAGCAAATGCCCGATTCTCAGCGCCATCCCCAAGGCTCCTGCCATGGTCCCAAAGCAGCTTTGGTATCCAGCACCGTGATCTGTTTTTCAATGAGACTCGTCTGGCTAAGGTTGCTGAAACAGCTTCCTGTCTCTTTCATACCCCTCTGGAAACTTACAACAAGCTCCTATTGACTGAGATAACCAGAGCTTATTTCATTCCTTGTAGTCTGTAAGTGATTACTGCAGTGAATGAGCTAATGTAGCATGTTACATACAGGAACTTCAGCAGACAGTATGGGCCCGAATGATACACACATCACATGTGGATGTACATAAAGGTCCTGTTGTACATTGCCTGTGTTGCCTTGATTTTTATTAAAGCAATAGTGTAGGATAATCAGACAGAAACTTGTTTCCTTTTTAAACATGAAAATTTGGCTGGGCACGGTGGCTCACACCTGTAATCCCAGCACTTTGGGAGGCTGAGGCGGGCGGATCACGAGGTCAGGAGATCGAGACCTTCCTGGCTAACACGGTGAAACCCCGTCTCTCCTAAAAATACAAAAAAAAAAAAAAAAAAAAATTAGCCAGGCATGGTGGCGGGCACCTGTAGTCTCAGCTACTCAGGAGGCTGAAGCAGGAGAATGGCATGAACCTCCTGGGAGGCGGAGCTTGCAGTGAGCCGAGATCACGCCACTGCACTCCAGCCTGGGTGACAGAGAGAGACTCTGTCTCAAAAAAAAAAAAAAAAAAAAAGAAAGGAAAACTTATGGTTACAAAGAGTTCAGGCTGGGTGTGGTGGCTCATGCCTGTAACCCCAGGATTGCAGAAGGGCGAGGTGGGTGGATCACTTGAGGTCAGGAGTTCCAGTCCAGCCTGACCAACATGATGAACCCCCGCCCCCTGTCTCTACTAAAAATGCAAAATTTAGCTGGGCATGCTCACTTGAACTGAGGAGGCAGAGGTTGCAGTAGGCCAAGATAGTGCCACTGAACTCCCACCTGGGCAACAGAGCAAAACTCTGTATCAAATAAAATAAAATAAAATAAAATAAAATAAAATAAAATAAAATAGAAAGAGTTCAGCTAACTTATACAGAGCAAGTCCAGCCTGTGTGTGTGTCTGTGTGTGAGCATAAGTGTATGGACACTGTTTAGCAAACACACGCAGTGTTTGAGTTCCTAGAGGCCCATTTTACAATATTAGCAATATTGTCTGTTACTTTCAAGCTGATTTATAGTAAATTTAAGTCTGTTAATACTTCAGTCATCTTCAAAACAAAGAACAGCAAATACATAGCAAGGCATCCTGCAGAAACGTTTCCGTTTATCTAAAAAATCCCATGCTTTGTAGTTTCTTCTTTAATGTCGAAAACACTTTAACTGCAGTATAGATGTTAATTGCCACTTATCTTAATGAGTTCTTTTCTAATATAACAGAGCCTGGCTTGAAATACAGCAGACTTCTTTGTCAAGAAGAGATACGGACAAGAGTACTGTTGGTTCCTGGAAGAAAGGGGATGCTTATTTTTTGTCTGCTTTCTTTGTGTTGGTTGAAAGCCTTCTGATTTAGCATTTTTGAGGTATGAGTTACTGCTTTCATCCTCAGTGTGAGGGGAAATTAACCCCTGTAGAAGTCAGGAAATAGAACTTTGGTTCTAAAGGCAAAAGGCACAGTAGGAACTCCTGAGGTTGTTAAAATATTAATAGAATTATGTGGTAGCTCATATAATCAGTTACTAAGGGTAATTTTTAATAAAATTATGGCAGGTCGCTTTCATTTAAATGTGATCTATTTTTAAGTTTATGTAATTTTAAACATGATTATTTTTTACTTATTTCCTAGTTAACATTCCTACCTCATCTTCCCTATGGAAAAGTTTTCAGGGTCCAGAACATACCTGACTATTTGTACTTAGAACATATTTCTTGAGTGAATGAACGAATGAAAATATCTAAAACCCCAAGGCGAGATTTCCCAAATAGCATACACGACTATTTTTATTTTGTAGAATAATATTATGTCATTTAATTTAAAAGCTACTTTAGTGGGGAGGAGGGATAGGCAGAGATTGGTCAATGAGTACAAAATTACAGATAAGACGAATAGGTTCTAGTGTTCTATTGCACACTGGGGTGGCTACAGTTAACAATATTATATGGTATATTTCAAAATAACTAGAAGATTTTGAATATTTTCACTACAAAGAAATCATAAATGCTTGAGGTGATAGGTAAGCTAAGTACCCTGATTTAAGAATAATGTAGGCTGGGCATGGTGGCTCATGCCTGTAATCCCAGCACTTTGGGAGGCTGAGGTGGGTGGATCACCTGAGGTCGGGAGTTCGAGACCAGCCTGACCAACTTGGAGAAACCCCGTCCCTACTAAAAATACAAAATTAGCTGGGCGTGGTGGCGGGTACCTGTAATCCCAGCTACTTGGGAGGCTGAGGCAGGAGAATCGCTTGAACCTGGGAGGCGGAGGTTTCGGTGAGTGGAGATCGCACCATTGCACTCCACCCTGGGCAACAAGAGCTAAACTCCGTCTCAAAAAAAAAAAAAAAGGTGGGCTTTCGAGCTTCCTACATGGTAGTGGGAGGCACTGTTTTGAAAGGATCAGGATCCATGAGGTCTGGGTGCTGCCTCCCTGGGGATTCATCTCCTGCTCGTCCATGCAGCCTTGGTTTCTGTCTATAGGAGGCAGTGCCTGGCCAGCCTGTAGTTGTCTCCTTCCTTCTATTTATGATGGTAAAATATACATAACATAAAATTTACAATTTTAACTATTTTTAAGTGTACAGTTCCATGGCATTAAGTACATTCATACTGTTGTACAGCCATCATCACTAACCATCTCCAAAACTTCTTCATCATCCAAATTGAAATTCTATACCCGTTACACACTTCTCATTTCCCCTTCCCAAATCCCCAGGAAACCACTATTCTACTTTTGGTCTCTTAGATTTGACTATTCTAGGTACTTCATGTAATTGGAGCATACAGTGATATAATTAAACTGTGTCCCCACACAAATCTCATCTTGAATTGTAGCTCCCATAATTCCCACGTGTCATGGGAGGGACCTGGTGGGAGATAACTGAATTCCCTATACTGTTCTTGTGGTAGTGAATGAGTCTCATGAGATCTGATGGTTTTATAAGGGGAAACCCCTTTCGTTCATTCTGTCTTGCCTGCCGCCACGTAGGACATGCCTTTCACCTTCTGTCACGATTGTGAGGCCTCCCCAGCCACGTGGAACTGAGTCCATTAAACTTGTTTTTCTTTATAAATCACCCAGTCCTGGGTATGCCTTTATCAGCAGTGTGAAAATGGACTAATACATATTCATCCTTTTCTATCTACTTTATTTTACTTAGCATGATGTCTTCATGATTCATCCCTGTTGTAGTACGTATCAGAATTTCCTCCCTTCTTACAGCTGAATAAAACTCCATCATATGTATACTGTATACTACATTTTGCAATGGACATTTAGATTGTTTCAACCTTTTGACTTTTTTCTTTTCTTTTCTTTTCTTTTGTTTTTTTTGAGGCAGGGTCTCACTGTGTTGCCCAGGCTGGAGTGCAGTGGTGCAATCACAACTCATTGCTGCCTCGACTTCCTGGGCTCAAATGATCCTCCTGCCTTAGTCTTCAGAGTAGATAGGACCACAGGCATGTGCCACCACACCCAGCTAATTTTTGTATTATTTTGTAGAGACAGGGTTTTGCCATATTGCCCAGGTTGCTCTTTTTTATTTCAATAAGCAAAGGTAAAGGGAATTCCCCAGATGATATTAGAGGGAAAGATGGATAGTTTTGTGAGATGATCAGTCAGATCAGACATAACAAATCATCATCCCACAAACTTAAAGGCTGGAAACAACAATCTTCATTTATGACACCTCACAGGTTCATAGGAACACCAGATAGGGAAGAGTAGGGATGACCTTCTCTGCTTCACCATGTCTGGGAGCTGACCTGGAAGATCCAAAGGCTCTACTGACCCTGGCGGATTTGCTTGAAAGGGTTTGCTCACTTGGCGGGCAGGTTGACTCCTCACCATGGGCTGTTCGGACGTCCTTAGGATGTCAGCCTGGCTCCCTTACCTTCAGAAGCCACACACTGCCACCCCTATGGCATCCTACTGGTCACACAGGCCAGCTATGCTTCATTGTGGGCGGGAAGACAGAAAGGTGTGAACCCCAGGAGACCGGGGTCATTGTGGCCATCCTACCACACACTTTATTACTTTAATTATATGCTGGATGCTGGTATTGGGAGATTTTTCAGAAATTATTAAGATTTAAATATTATTGCTACCTTGAAAAACTTGAAAATATTGAGGAGATATTATAATTCTAGCCACTCATTCATTTAGCAAACACATTCAAAATGGTAAACATAAGTAAGGTAAAGAAGATAAATGGCCAGGATTTCTTTTTCACACTCACTGGGACACAAATTTTGAATGTTTTCACTGCAAAGAAATCATACACGTTTGAGGTGATGGATAAGCTAAGTATCCTAATTTAATAATGATGTACTATATATGTATAGAAACATCACACTGTAACCCATAAATATATACAACTATTCTATGGCACGTGAGTATCTTAAGGTAATTTTACATTACTCGTTCAGAAAAATAAAGGCTCCATCATTGTGGGTTTCTAAGTCAGTGGTTCCAACCATCTGTCTGTAAACCAACTTTCATTTTTTTCATAAGGCCTCTTTTATTCAGTTGAAAAGACTACATCCCAGGCTGATTTCATATCTGTCTTTCCAGTATATTAGGAAGTGCTGGAGGAAATCCTTTGTCAAGTGAAAGACTGGACACCCTCTGCCGGCATCTCACCTATCCCTTCATATGTAACTAACTCGTGTCTGAATTCCGAAAATGTTGGGAACCACTGGGCTGCATTTCAAAGCTGGGGCAGCCACCCTAGGGTCTCACTGTAGCATCCTTCAAGAGCAGATAGACAGGGTAGATGGAGGCCCTCACTTTGGGGGCTTCTTGCAAATGTCTCAGTTAACAAACACATTCCGAACTCCTTCATGTGGAGCTTCATCTGTAAAGAGGCCCCCAAACTAGGGACCCTCCGGTATGGAATTTTAAACAATAAACACATTCAAAGAACAAAGCATATATTGAAGTGTCCCTAGAATACTGAGAAGGTACAATAATGAAAAAGTGAGGATACTTCTGTCATCTTACTCTTCAATGCACTTTAGTACATAAAGCACTGTGTGTGTCAGAGTATAGCCTGCTGAATTTCCCACTGGTATCTTCTTCTCTTTCTTACCTTTCCTCCTTTCCTCCTCCTTCTTGTCTTCTTAATAGAATTAAGTGCCTGCTAAAGCACACTTGGTTCAGCAATCCAGTTACAGTCGCTGAACATGTTCTTCAGTAGATTCAATAATTTAAGTTATTAGGATTGTCAAACTTGAAATGCACCATGAGCAATGGGATTTCTGTTTAAAATATATTTTTTACTATAAAATGCTAATCTCCTTATCAAGGTCAGTACCTCCAAATTAATGAGCACTATTAGCTGCAAAACATCTCAAGAAGCAATGGAAATTAATTTCCATTAGTTAAACGCTGACAGTCAACTACAACCTGCTTTGTAAGACAATAAATATTTTGAATGCTCCATTTTTGTCCTCAAATGTTCAAAGTCAGATGGTGAAGGAAAATGACTTAGGACATCAAGCCAAATATCAAAACTGGTTTGCACATGAAATAACCAAAGGAGATTTCAGAATTCCACTTGTGGTAGAATAAATAAGGACTTTGAGGATGGATTAATTGAGATATGCTAAAAATAAAACCCGTTTCCCATAGTAGTACACATTGAAGAATAAGGGAAGGAAGCTCTTTTAGGAACTGAGGTAGGAGAATAGGGTCTGGCGGTGGGGAACCTAAGGCCAATTCACACTGACTTCCTAGGACTAAATCAAAAGAAAAACCTCAACTTTCCACACCTAAGTAACAAAAGGACCAGAGCCTACTCCCTTTGCAAATTCCCACTCCCTTTTCTGTGTGCCAGATGGAAAATTGAAAATACCTCTGATTGGTTGCTTTCCACAACCAATCAGACTGATTGTGGGCCAAGTCTTTGTTTGCACAGAGGTGTAATTTTGTAAATTCACTTTAGCCTCTGATTGGTTGCTTTCTACAACCAATCAGACATTTGCATAGGATGTAACCTTTGTAACTTCAGCCTCTGATTGGTTGCTTTCCACAAACAATCAGAGGCTGAAGTGGAATGACAAAGGTTACAATCAGATTTTTGGCCACTATTTCATTTGCATTGGGTGTACACCAAATGGCTGATGGGAAACCTCTAGAGGATATTTAACCCCAGAAAATTCTGGAACTGGGCTCTTGAGCCCCTATGCTCAGCCCTGCTCTCACCCTGTAGAGTTATACTTTCATTTTCAAAAATCTCTGCTTTTGTTGCTTCATTCTTTCCTTGCTTTGTGAGTTTTGTCCAATTCTTTGTTCAACATGCCAATAACGTGGACGCCCTCCACTGGTAACAGAATTGGCCAAGGTCTCTGAAAGGCATCGTGTACTTTGAACAGAACATGAGTTTGAAAGGTTGAACATGGGTATGTGGATGCCTATTAAATACATAAATACACAACCAGAATGGGCTTTTCAAAAATTTTATAGCTACTATGACTTATCCATACTTCTATGAGGAAAACAAGTCTTGTGTCTAAGTCTGTGAATTTATACTTTTAGTTTTCAACACCCTATCGACACTGATAAATAGAGAAGACAGAAAATCAACACTTTGTTACTGTGTGCCCTTTGTAGCATTAACAACCATATGCTTATGCAAGGTTTGTATATCTTATCTCTGGATAAATGCATGCAGAGCCAATAAACAGATGGATTACATGTATATATAAATACACGTGTTTATACACATGTGTACACATACTACATAGATACAAATACACACATTATCATCTGTATGCCACATAGACAAATTATGTGTGTATATGTATGTATACAAATAGTATATCTACATATAATTTATGTGTACATACATATGCTCATATCATACAAATACACTCGTAATCTATATGGCACACACACACACACACATACACACACAACTTTCTTTAATAAAAGTCTAAGGCTGTCAAGATTATCCCTAGAGGAAGACAGTCCCTGAGGAATGATTGACCCAGTGAGCCAATTTTGTCACCTGAATTTTTTTGGTTTCCCTCTTTCTGGTGAGGGTTCCCCAACGTGGGAACCAACTTTGGGTAGCAGGGGTGCTGTCCTCCATTTTCACAATCTTGTTCAAGACTAGACCCACAAAATCTTCCTTTGATACCTTTTGAAGCACAGAACCTTCTTTGCATTCCTTCGAAACCGCTTCCCAGAACTCTAAAAGATATCAAGCAGGAAATAAATGGGAAGCACACGGATTTTAAATACAATCTGTGCATCCAACTGGAGTGTTTAGATTTCACAACTTCCTCTCTGGAATTACAAGCCACTCTAATTCTCCATGAGATTCCAGGGAAAGAGGCTCCCTTGTTTTTGGTTCTCAGCTGACTTCCAAGAGGTGCCATTTTTAATATTCACTCTCCTTTTGTGCTCTTAAACATTCTGACCATTTTTTTTCAAATGCAGATGAAGAGAGAGATTTACTTCCCCCACCTACCAAGGACCTTTCTTCTCATTTGCAGTCTTTGATATCTGTTTCATCACAAAATGGTACAAGGAACAATTCCACCTGCAAGACCCCATTCTCCTTCCTGTATGAGAATATATAAATCCCATAGATGACACATGCATATCACACATACATCATATACAATATCATCAGTAAAATGACAGAGATTAACCACGAAAGAGGAAGTAATATGAATTACTGATAAAGTTATAAACTTAAAGCATAATGACAACATTGCAGATAATTATTTGAGAATTCAGTACATTATTCCTTTAAAGCACTACCTGCTTTTTTTATGTGTTATTACTGTACTTAGCATTATTGGGGACCTTAAAATTCATTAAGTTCTGACTTCTACTGATCCAAGATACCCTTGATACTGGACATTATCATCAGATTTAGTGTCTCCAATGAGCTTATTTTGTAAAAACTTCATGCTACTTTAATTATTGCATGGCACTTCTCAGTTGCTTTAAATTGGAGGAAAGATGATATATCTGTTCCTGGAACAGGGGATACAGTGGACTTCAGGTAGAAAGGTTAAAAAAGAAAGTTCTGGAAAGATGGAATAAGCAATATGATGGATCCACTTGTAATTCATCAGAGACACAAGTTAAGTGACCCAGGACATCTTAGTTCCTGGCTTTTTAATGGAGACCAAATATAAGAAACACAACCACAGGTAGGGAGTGAATAAGGTGTGTAGCAGGGGTGTTAGGGAGGGTGAACTACACTGAGAAGGAGGCGAACATGTGAAAGTCGCTTTGGCTGCTATATGTTGGCTCTAGCTAGCTTGGATTTGGCTTTTTGCCCCCAAGTGATGTAGGGAAGCCCAGAATGCCTGGAGCCCACTTTAGAGAACTGGAAAATGGGTCTCACAGACCTCTCTGCACTCCTCGAGGCCCTGGCTAGGAGTGGGGGCCCCATGGGTTGTCAGCTCTTGGGCCAAGTATGAGCTCCACACTCACCTTCTGAACTTGGGGTACAGTCTGTTTTACTGATAGCACATGGACTGGGAAGAGAAGAGGCTCGTTCCCTAGAGGAAGGTCTGTAATACCAGAGCACAAAACAGATTTCCACCATCGCAATGGATGGCGTATTTGCTAACAAGGAATTAAGTAACTAGTACTTTGGGTACGAATATGCATCAGGCATGATTGCCTGTCTCTCATTACTCTTGACCACATGATATCATGGAGGCCCCTATGCCAGAACCTGCCTTAGTATAAATTAGGTGGGTATATTTAGGTAGCATTAGAAATGAGTTGTTTTTTGGAATGCAATTGTTTATTATAAGTACACAAAAAATCAATATTACCACAGACAAATACTGTGTGTGAACATTACTTTCTTTTAAACTGATAAAAGAACTCCTGAAAAGGAAGTTTTATAAAACAAAAAGGTCTTTTTGCTTTGGAGTCTTCTCTCCCTTCTTCCTATCTTCCCTCTTGGCTATGAGGGCTGAGTACACAGTTCCTTCCTCCCTGTGGTCCCCTTGTCCTGCTCAGGCCTCAGTGGACCCCTCCTACTCCCACTCTCCACTTCCCACTAGGGAAGGCCTCGGGGGCTGCTCCTGGGCTTCTTTCAGTCTTTCCAACAAGGCAGCTCGTGGCCTCTACGACTTCACTCATTTCTTCCACGTTTCTGGCTCCCAAGGCCACTCTCAGTCCACACCTCTGTTCTAAGCTGCTCCGAGGGCAGGAGTGGTGGCTGCAACAGTGGTGGGGATGACTGAAGCTGCAGGTAAATACAGACCCCCCAACCAAGGCGGTATTCCAAGGACCTTAAGGTTTGAATATATTCCATCTTCACAACAACTTAATGAGGAAGGTGCTTTTCTTATTTTCATTTTACATCCATGGCCACCGGGCAGGGAGCAGTGCAGATGAGATCACGCCCAGAATCACAATTTGCTAAGAATCCCTTTCCCCTTGTATTTGATGCCCTTCACAAGACAGACCACCTCCTCTATTCCCGTGTGTGAGGGATGGCATGCATCTCAGGGCTAAGCAGCATCAGCTACCATTTAGGGAGAAAGGTTAAAAAAAAAAGTTCGGGAAAGATGGAATAAGCACATTTGATAAATCTAGTAATACTTGTAAGTCATCAGAGACACAAGTTAAGTGACCAACGACATCTTAGTTCCTGGATTCATAATGGAGACTATGAAAGACTATGGGTGGGAGGAGAGAACTCTTGAATTTCAAATTTATTTAGCTAAAGAAAATAAAGCAATGAAGTGCTGCGGCATTTACTCTCTGGGACAACCCCAGCTGCAGTGGAGGGCATGAATTGGTGGAAGCCACACAGGGAAGGTTGCCAGAGACGCCCTTGCTTGTGCCATATATCCAGAGAGCACCCTGTTGCTGCTGGGGTGTGATGGTGCATGTGGGGTTTGGGATTATATTATCTCCTTTTATGCTACCACAATGGCCAAGAGAGCACTTTAAGTGCAAGCTCATTCAAGAGCTCATGCCTGCAATCCCAGCACTTTGGGAGGCCGAGGCAGGTGGATTACCTAAGGTCAGGAGTTTGAGATCAGCCTGGCCAACATGGTGAAACCCCATCTCTACTAAAAATACAAAAAAATTAGCTGGGTGTGGTGGCATGCACCTGTAACCCCAACTACTTGGGAGGCTGAGGCAGGGGAATTGCTTGAACCCGGGAAGTGGAGGTTGTGGTGAGCCAAGGTCGCACAATTGCACTCCAGCTTGGGCAACAAGAGTGAAACTCCGTCTCAAAAAAAATAAAAAAATGAAAAAATAATTTAAAGAAGAGCCAAGAAAACAGCCACCTTTATCCATTTTATCCATCTTCCTATACTTGTAGTCAGGTATGCCAGCCACATCAATCAGTAAAAAAAGCAGTGATAATGTACACAGACCAAGCATGTTTAACCACAGTGTTCTTTCTAAAGAAAGGTTTTTATGATTAAAATGTAAAATAAGATCAAAACTTTGAAATATGGCTTATATTGAATGTATCCTGTTTAGGAACATCTGTTCTATAGTGTACCTGGTATATTCATACCCTAAAACATGTGTAGTCAGTTGAATAGTGTTCCTCCCAAAATCAGCATCTACCTCAGTACTTCGGAATGTGACCCTATTAGGAAATAGGGTCTCTGAAGATGTAGTTAAAATGAGGTTATATTGGATTAGGGTGGATCCTAAATCCAATGACTGGTGTCATAAGAAGACAGGAGGAGACAAGGAGACAGAAAGACAAAAATGAAGGCCAAGTGAAGAGAGAGGCAGAGACGGGAGTGATGCAGCCACAAGCCAAAGAATGTCTGGGGCCACCAGAAGCTGCGACAGGCAAGGCTGGATTTTCCCTTAGAGACTTTGAAGGGAAATGGTCCTGCTGACACCTTGATTTCAGACTTCCAGCCTCCAGAACTGTGAGATGATAAGTTTCTCCTGGTTTATGCCACCCACTTTGTGGTAATCTATTATGGCAGCCACTATGGTCTGAATGTTTGTGACCCCCTAGATTCATAGGCTGAAACCTAATCACAAATGTGATGCATTAGGAGGTGAAGATGTTGGGAGGTGATTAGGTTATGGGGGTATAGCTCTCATTGATGGGATTAGTGCCCTTTTAAAAGAGACCCCACCTTGTCAGGACACAGAGAGAAGGCACCATCTCTGCAGAAAGAGCCCTCACTAGACACACAGTCTGTTGGCACCTTGATCTTGGACTTCCCAGACTCTGGAAGTGTAAGAAATAAATTCTTTTCATATCAAGCTACCCAAAGATATTTTTCTTATGGTAGCCCTAATGGGCTAAGACAGCAGCCCTAAGAAATTAATACACTATGGTTATAATTTATAACTTAAACAAATCCACATATTGGAAGTGCAAGCTTTCGAGTTACCATTTTGTCCTGATTTGGGTGGGTGGACAGGGCATTCAGAGACAGCTGCCCTCTGTAGCCCAATATCCCAACTGAGCCAGGCCTGAGTGTTCCAACTGGCCACCCCCCTCCATTTCCAGACCTCTTTTCTTTTTAACTGTCCTCTTTACCTGGAAAGCTTTATCACAGTTTTTCCTGTGGCAATGCCATCTGTTCCTCACCGTGTACCAGCCCTCACTTCCTCCTGCGGTACTGCTTTTGTCACATCTGCCTTATTTCCCCATAGCATGACGGTCATTTGTAGATGTCCCTTTCCCTCTCACACAACTTTGAAAGCTCATTAAAAAATGAGGCTGTTTTCAGGCTCTTAGATCTGCAGCACCCACTCTGGAATCTTCCATGGAAAAGCCATCTAGAAGATAGTAATGCCTTCAGATGGATTCAGGGGGAGAGGTCCTGAGGAGTGAGGGCTGCAGGCTCCATCCTGGGGCCAGCTCTGGTTGTACCTGGATACAACCTCACTGAGGATACATATGTCTGATTTTCCCATTTCAAAGGATGTGGAGCAGTGTTTATAATTATACTGGATAACAAATTGGGACCCAAAAAAGATTTCTATAGTATCAAATAATGGAATCACTCTACAAGAAGTGAATGTAAAGTTCTTCATTTATGTTAAAAAGAAAATTAAAAATTCCAGATAAGATCAGTGATTCATAGTTTTGCAGAAGTTGCCTGTGAAAAGACTTGGCATTTTGTTTGACTCTACAGCTCAAATAGGTATGAATGTCCATTACAATTAGAAACACAAGACTGAAAGTCAGATTTGCGTTCTGTTTCCAGCTCTCTGAGCCTCAGTTTCCCCACATGTAAAATAGGTATTATAAAAAGTCATGTGATAGAGATTTTTGGATGATTAAATTAGATAATGAATATAAAATATTCAACACTGAGCATGGAACTTAATAATTAACTTTCATCATCATTCTTATCATCAACACTGTTATAAATATTGTTGTCATCTTACTGTCAAGAAACCCTAAAGTGAACCCAGGTTTGCCCAAAGTAACACTTATTCTCTTTCTATACTTGCTGGTGATGTGTGAAGCATAATTTGGAGGGACATCAGCCACTGTTGGGCCCAGAAGTGACAGCTCATGGAACAATGGCAGCTAGCACAGGGGCAGGAGCCTTGGGCCTGGGAGTGAGGTGCAGGAACTGTCTCCCAAGGCCACTCTTTGAAGAAGGGATAGGTGTATTCTCAAATGATTTCAAAGGTCAGAAACAAGATCAATGAAGGAACTTACAAAAGATGCAGATTTCTGTATCAATATAAACTAAAGCATAAGGCTTGGATTACTCAGAGAAAAATAAAATGGTTCAAGAGATGGTGAGGGGCCTGTTGCTCAAGGCATCCAAGCAGGGGCTGAATGGCAAGGTTTTGGGATTGCTATTAGCTTAACTGATAAACGACCTCCAGCACTCTTCAAACTCCAAAAGTCTTTAAGTTGTGAATCCAGTATTTCTCCCCTTGGATATTTCCTCAGTTAAATAAATAATTATTGAGCATTTGAAGTTAAAAGCAAACTACCCAGAGATTCATCATCCGAGAGAACTGGACCCTGAAAAATATGATATGTGGTTTACTGCAAACATTTCAGCCATGTTATTTGAGTTACATGGTAACAAGTTACATAATACTGTTTAAACTTTAATATTTAAAAAATATTCTTCAAGTCTTCATCTTTTTAAAAGCATTTTTATGCCAGGCACTGTAACTCATGCTTGCAACTCCAACCCTATGGGAGGCCAAGGCAGGAGGATCACCTGACCCAGGGAGTTCAAGACCAGCCTGGGCAGCATAGCAAGACCCCTTCTCTAAAAAAAATAATGAAAACAATTTAACCAGGCTTGTGGCCAGCCTGTAGTCCCATCTACTTGGGAGGCTGAGGTGGGAGGATCATTTGAGCCTGGAAGTTTGAGCCTGCAATGAGCTAGGATCACACCACTGCACTCCAGCCTGGGTGACAGAGCAAAACCTTGTCTCAAAAAATAAAAGCATTTTTATAGTATATTTTGTTTCCTGAGCTTTCAATTCACTATATATGCGTGCGCATGGGTGTGTGTGTGTGTATGCCCACATGTGCACATGCGTCGTGAACAGTTATAAAAAGAAAAAGCAGCATTTGGAAAACATTCTTTACCAAGGTTTACCTAGTAATAAAATATTTATAAGTAATATTCATTAATGAGATTTAATAATAAAATGTCCAACAATAAGATAAATTTTGTTACTATTTCGAAACAGCACATAAAATATAGTGGAAATGTATAAATAATTCCTTAAAAGTACATATTGTCATACTCTTAGTCAAATTTTGCGGTTTGAAATGGAACAAATCCATGGAGTGAGTTTGATAGAGCCGACTGAAAGTGCAGCTGCTATAATTTGGGCCCAGCATCAGCATTAAAAATGTGCCATTGTATGTATTCCTGTTATGATGAATAACAAAATAGAAGATAGTGTTCTATTGCAAATCACATTCACAAAAAGTGAGATTCTTTTAGCATGTTTGAAAAATTGCTTTCGAGATAGTGTACACCAAGGATTACAACATCTCAAAAAGGGATTAATCAAACATGATTAAAAGTTGCTATTATTGCTACAATTTACACATTATGTCAGTAATATATCTTAACCATGACTTTTATTATTTGATAGATAAGACAGTTATAATACCCTTAGTATATCTGGGTATATCAGTCTTGCTGTGTTTTTTTTCATTTGTTTCATCATCAAATTTTCAAAATGAGAATGCTTTTATGACTTATCACTACCAACATGACTGACACTTCTTTCATATAATTTAAGAGTTATATTTGACTTTCATGTTTAAAAACAACAGTATATAGAACTCAATAGCTGGTGTAGTACCTACAAATATATTAGCTATGATAACAATCCTTAAGAGATTCACATTTTATGGAAAATAACATACAATTACAAAATAAAATCTTCTTAGCAAATGGGGCTGTAAAGGGAATTTTACAGGTTTAAAAATGATCTCAATGACTGCTAGCTTTACAAAGAAAATTGGATAAGACATTTCTGTGGGTTTTCTGTTGGCATATAGGATGACTAGTCAAAAGAGAAAAGACCAAAACTTTGCCACAATCCAAACGACTGAGCCAACCATCAACAAGAAAATCCCAACCCCTCAGAACCAATCCTTTTGTATCCTATGACTTAGAGTCACAGAAAGTCAATATGGCTTCTCTGGTTTCAAGTCAAATGATGAAGTGGAACTGCCATGACTTCAAATTATTATTTCAAAATGCAGTATTTGCTTAAACACTTCTCACTGAATAATACTAAAACTCTCTAACAGAGAAGAGATACTGGTCTACAATAAGAAAAATAAGGTAGACGCCGGAAATGAAAAATATAACAAAGACCACACATCCAATAAGCAATCGATCAGGGATGCCAGAACTACTTAGACAATTTCCTTCATTCTTCCCAACTCCTACACAGATACTGGTACTGCCATTCATCCTCTGAAAAAAAACCATAAATATACTCTTTCTTTTTCCTTTTTCTTTTTGTAAAGAAATAAAAATGTTCGTGCCAACATGTGCTGCAGTATGGATTCAATATGTGCTAACAATGTAGATGTAGGTCCGCACACTCACCTGGCACCAATGCATTTTCAAGAAGTCATTTAACATTCTGATTCTGCATTTATTTAAGGCATTAAATATGGGATATCATTTTCTGCTCACAAAGGAGGATTACATCAAAGATGTAAGTAAGCCTACTTTGAAGATTGTAATGTGCTATAAACATATGTTTATAATGATAAAGAGGCTTACATAGCCTGGTGTTTGGTAGTAAATAAAATGTTAACAAATTCTCTTAAATATATGTAAATATATTTTGAAAGCTTGAAAACATTGAAAAGATTTAAATAATAAGCCATAACGCCAAAATAAATAAGTGTGAGCCCTAGAAGTTAAACATATTAGTTCTGGTAATATTCACGTATGAGGAATCAAATTATAATATTTAAGGGAAAATGCAAAAATCTTGTCTTAAAAGAATTACTATATTTTGGACTTGAAGTTTAAATTTGGCATGTCTCTCCATTAAATAAAAACATGTTGAGACATTCCTTAATTTTAAGAAAACCCGACAAGAAAGGTATTATATTACTACACTTTATGCTCCATACATTTTGCATGATGCCAGATAATGAATCCCTTTTATAATAAACCACAATAGTCCAGTTCTGGTTCTAGATTTGTTTTTTCTTTTCTTTTTTTTTTGGGGGGGGTCTGTGGGTCTGAGCTCAGGATTAACTTATAATTCATATAGCACTAATCTGCATACAAATTTGACGCATACAAAAGCTTAGTGGTCAACATTCTCTTACTCATTCTAACCCTTCTTATTGGTGTTTTTCTTTTTTGGTTTATAGCAGGCACTCAATAAATATAAGTGACATAATCCATAACTTGAAAAGGTAAGAGCTGTGTCAATATATTGAGAGAAGAAAAAAGGCTGTAAAAATGACAGTAACATAAAATGGAAAGGATACGCCATTTAATAAAATAAAACGCATTTAATACACAGTATTAAATACAGAAGCTATGCTACAGCTAGAGAAATATAATTTGGTTTCTTATTAAGCTAAATTCCTAATATGAAAATTTAAAGTATTTCCATTGGAGATAAAATGTTTATTGTCAATTTAAACCTCCGATGTTAAATATAAACAATGTCAAATCACATATTTTTGTCTTTTAGCATTTCTTAAGGGTTCACTATTACGCTATTTCTACACATTTTCAGTAGCATATCAAGAAAGATTATTTTAAAATAGGGAATATGTTGAGGTATTTTCTGATGAATACGCTTGCCATACATGCCAAGAATACTTAAGGATCTGGGGCAGGTTTCAGGACCAAGACTATAAAGAGTGCTGTTGAGACTGAAAATCTAGATAACCAGTACACTGAACATAGTAAACAAAAGAATGCTTCCGATTTCTGGTAGATAACAGTAAGCACTTATTACAATTCACTTTTTCAATGGTGTTATACCAAATACAATATTTAACATGGACCTTCCAAGCAGGTTTGAATTGTGCTAAAGTAGCTATCTCAACGTAAAGCATAAAATGATCCCATTCTGCCTTTTATATTTGCAGAAGTGATTTCTTTTTGCAAAAAAATCTATTCCAACCCCTCAATACAGTACACAGGAACTTGCATGCTCCATCAGTGAAAATTCCTTGAGATGAATTTTAAGTACAACACCAGAGTCAAGCCACCTGCCCTGCCATAAAGAAATATCAGCAATCTGACTTATCAACAGTATTCACAGATGCAGATATATATATTTATGGGACTCTATCAGCATAAATCCAATGGCTATGAATAAAACATCCTTTAACTCTACAGGGACTCAAATCCAACTTTACAAGCAGAGCACTGCTAAACCCCTTGCCACTGATGGAAAAAAGAAAGAAAGAAAAAAAAAACAGCAACAACAACCACAAAAACAACACCTCCATAACAACAATTTCTCTAATATATTATGCTCACGTTTTTATCAGTCTTTAAACAACTTCATCCTAATGTTTATTTTCAGACTTAGAGAAATGAAGGCCATGTAAAATTTCTAAATTTTCAATTTTACTATAGCTTGGAAGGTGTACCCCTTTGCAATCTGATAAATAGAAATATGCATGATGACAAAGCATACTTCCACTGAGACAATAAAATATGTAGGCCATGATATCTGAAGTCAAATGACATAGCCTCCAGTCCCCAGTTTCCCCTGTATTAAAGACAGCTGTTTACATCTCATCAAGTAGCTAAACATCAAGCACATATAGATACTCTGATCAAAAGATCATCTTTGTTTTTGGTGATGAACCACCAAAGATACTAGGGATCCATTGCAAACACACACATTCCAAGTCAAACACAAGAAAACCCAAGAAAAGCCAACCCTTTAATAGTCAGTGACATAAATGCAACATGACGTGAAATAAATTACAGTACCCGGTTACAAAACCTCTTTAGACATCATAGGGAAAGAAAAAGGTTTTTACCCACCTGGGATCTTTCTGAATGCTATCAATGGACGGGGACCTGGCCAAGGTGCCTTCGGGCGGGAGAGCAGGGCCGGATTTGCTGTATGGAGACTCAACAGAGGGACAATACTGCAGCTGTCGGTAGGGGTCCGCGTAATTGGAGGCTGGGCCGGCGGCATAGCTGGCCCTCTGGAAGGTGGCCGCGGCAGCATTCTGTGGGCCGTGCTGGCTGCCTGTGCGCTGCAAGGGGACGGAGTCGACACCAGGGGAAGATGGGGCTACGACAGGAAAGTAGGGACAAAGTAAAAAATTGAGGACCTGCTCACAGAAACGGTTAACCAGGTCTAGGCAGGGGCAGGGGAAGTTACACACATAAAAAATAGGGGGTTCAAAAGAATAAAAAAAATTAATCCACCATATTTGAACCAATACATTCAATGTTATCCAGTCAAATGATAATTAGCATGCCTAAGAGACAAACCTTTCAGGTATGGGGGGAATGCATCTGTTGTGTGTATATCGCTTACCTACATCCAACAGAAGGTGTGTTCAGCTGCAATATAAACTTTGTGCATAAGAAGAAATATAGAGAATACTTTCTAAGGAGGCATGGGAAGTTAATTCTTTATTGTTCAAGTTGAGAAAATTCAGAATGTGTTCCGGTAATGTTATATTAACTTTATTAAAGATGTAAAATGAATTCAGTAATGTAATTAGTAATGTAGTTAATTTTCTTGAATCAAAGAAAATAAGAAGAAATGAGAGGGAGTGTATGCATGGGGGTGGAGGTGAGAAGAGGTGGGGTTCACATCTCCATAATTAGCACCAGAACATTCAATGCAGGACTGCTCTAGTTTTTGTAAAGTAACTCCCGAAAGATTTTTATATGCCTCGTTTTCAAGTGAAGCTGTCACAGAAACAAACACATTTGGTGACGGGAGAATAAGGCCAAAACCAACCCAACTGCAAGGCAGACAAAATAAGGAGCTGACTTAGCTTTTCTGAAAGTATTTGCATCTTCTCAATGTGTCTAAATTGTTTTGAGAAGATTTTACACTAGTTACTAAAATCAGTTTGACTATTTTCAAACTGAATTTCAATTTTTTGTTTCCCTCTTGGATTCTTTTTAGATCCTTTCATGTCATTATTTTTATCCGGTTCTCAAAATATATTTGACATCTAAGGTTTGGTTGATAGATACAATGAAAATAGCATCTTTCATTTCAGTAGAATATGACCAGTTATTAACTGCTTTAGACTGCTAGTCATGATCAACAGCAGACAGCCCACTTGCTTTCTGGTGCTGTAGAGCAGATTTCATATCCAAAATACAGCCAGTGGCTAGATAGGACCATTTATGACATGGGTGCTCTACGGGAATTAGGTTCTAATTATCAATTATACATCTCTGACTTCCTAACCATTTCTTAGTGAACAATGATAGAGCTTATTTTATCCTCTTTTACATTAGGGAACATATGCCAAATCAGACACAAAGGACATTATGTCATGCTGAGAAAATAATTATTAAAAGAGGTAAGGAAATTGTGTTGAAATGATGAAAAGCTGCAAAGTCAATCCTCTAATACCGAGGATTGACTTAAGAGTTCAGGGCTCTTCTTTCCCAGTGAACTTTCAAGACTTCATCTTAGAATTACAAAAATTTAGGAAAGTAGGTTCCGTGACATGACAAAAATGACAAAAATATTTAAGAGAAACTTTATAAACAAAAAGTGCATATATTCCCAGAGGGACAATATTTTGAAATAACGAAGGTTGTCCTGATGTGTTAAGTCTCAAAATAATCAGATTAGGCTAATAAACATTAACTGCACAATCAGAAAATCTGCTTTATGTCCTTATGCAAGTCCTTGAGGATTTATCGTTTCTCCAAAGTATTACCAGTATGTGTAATTAAAATCCACATTTTAAAATTTATGCATAATGTGCCTTATATTATGGTGAAAGGGGTTTAAAACAGGCAAGTCATAAACTTGCTCTTGGATTAACAAATGTACAGAGGTAAACAAAATTTCATTTTCTACAAGTTGTGATAAGCTAGCCAGAGAATCAAGGGCAAAAAAAAAAGAAAACTAAGTACATCTGGCATTTTTCATAGATGTGCATTTTTTTCCATTCAGGAAACTAAGTATTAACATTTAATCTTGCTGAAAATGGTTTTCAGGAAAGAAATAGTTTTCTATGCAAAATCATTTCCTATTAATGTATTCAATACAATGATTAAAGTGTCAGAGATCAGGAAATAATATTGAAATCTAAAGAAGTCTTTTTGTTAAGAAAACAACAGAGTAGGTAAGGAGAACAATTTGACTACCCACACAAAAAACTCTCAAAGGACCTTGAATTAAAAGAAAATATAACAAGAAAGAGTTTAAGAAAAACTCTGCCAAGCAGCAGACAATAAATTATAAATCATGTAAGAGGGACTGGTTCAAAATGTGAAAATAGGGTGGGAAATTCAATTAATTAAGCAGAAACAGGAAGGCAACATCTTGGTATGTACGCAGGAAGAAAAGGTAGAAAAAAGTTTATGAATGTTATTGGGTTCCTATTTATATTTCACTTTAGACCCTTTCAGGGAAATGTCCTGGAGCTCTTTTAGAGCTTGGTTTCTAAAGGTGGAGAACTGGTTCCTGTCCTGGCCTTTTGGTCAGTTCTTGGCACTGGACAGATTTACCGAGCTCTCCAAGCTCCAGTTTCAGTGTTATTGAAGAGAAAAAATGGCTTCATGGGATCATTGTTTGACTTCAACCCAAGAAAAGTGTTAAATAACTAATATGGAGAAAATATTAAACAAATAAATTATTAACATTATTACCATTAACGATGTTGAAATCAACCAACAGTAGAAAAGGGGATTGTACACTTGGCATTGGGGAGAAAGGCCCTTTCACTGGGTGTCAGACTATATAGCTCCTTTTGAGTGCTGGGCTCTGTTGTAAGTGCTTTATTTGTATAAATTCATGTTTTCTCCAACAGTCCTATAAGAGAGTATACACATCATTTTCACCTTACAGACAGGAAACTGAGGCTCAGAGAGATTAAGAAACTAGCCAGAAGTCAGCTGATATTAATAAAAAAAATTGAAGTCCTCAGAGTTGGTTTCTAGAGTTTATGCTCATAGACACCATGGCTACCAGGGCAGGTTTAAAACCTCAAAGCTGTAGATTATTGAATTACCTAATACGGTCAGAAAACTTAGAAAAATGGTGAGGCCTAAAACGAAAGGAAATGTCTACTAAAGGTACAGAGAAGAGATGGGTTCATTAAGGAATTAACAACCTGAATATTATATTGAAAAATATTACAAACTGGTATGCTAACTAATTTACACTATTTCTCATTAAATTTACACTATTTCTCTACTAAAGGTAACAGATAAAAGATGGGTTCATTAAGGAATTAACAACCTGAACATTATGTTGAAAAATATATTACAAATTGTTATGTTAACTAATTTACACTATTTCTCATTAAATTTACGCTGTTTCACTTTGGGAGGCTGAGGTAGCAGATCATGAGGTCAGGAGTTCCAGACTAGCCTGGTCAACATGGTGAAACCCCATCTCTACTAAAGACACAAAACATTAGTTGGGCGTGGTGGCACGTGCCTGTAATCCCAGCTACTAGTGAGGCTGAGACAGGAGAACTGCTTGAACCCGGGAGGCGGAGGTTGCAGTGAGCTGAGATCGCGCCATTGCACTCCAGCTTGGGTGGCAGAGCAAGACTCCATCTCAAAAGAAAAAAAAAATTTACACTATGTTTCTACTAAAGATACAGAGAAGAGGTGGGTTCCCCCTTTAAAGAATTAATAACCTGAACATTATACTGAAAAACATATTACGAGTTGGTATGTTAACTAATTTACACAATTTCTCAATTAAATTGAATTTATTGAGATATGCAAAAAAGTACAAAAATTATGCCAAATAAACCTAACATTGTTCATTCCTTGGAAAATAAAAAATATATATATAATTATCTTAATTTTATTTTAAACTGTTTTACATCTTAGTTTAACCAGTGATATCACTACTATGAAAAGAGGCTGGGATATGAAATCTAAGATGAGAAACAACTTTCAAAAAGATTATATATTTAAAAAAATCACAATCATGTGTAGTTTCAGCCTTGTCAAATGGTCTTTTAGAACTGTCATTCCCAAATCCATGCTTTAAACTTCTTTTAGGTCATAATAAATAAAACAGCTGATGAGAATTTCAAAATATAAAACCTCAATCCAAATTGGTGCTGTTATAGTAAAATAAGTTAGAGGCTAATCAATGCAATGAAAAAATGTAAAATACCAGTACAAATGGACAGAAAAACACACTGTATTAAAGGACAGGTTATATAATCATACAGAAGAAAATGCATGAGAATCTAATGGATCTCAAACCAACCATTAGTAATGTAACAATGTAATACCTTACTTTGTAAAAGTATATATGTGAAAACAATTACTTTAAATGAATGAAAATCATTAAAGATCTAATATGTAGAGAATATTAAATAAATGAGCTATTATTATTACCATTAAGAATTTTGAAATCAATCAATATTAGAAAATGGAAAAGTGCGTATGGCATTGAGTAAAATGACATAAAGATTCAGGGTCCAAGTCTCCCATCTGGCCCCAACTATTTAGACATTGATGTGGCTTATGCATTCCTTGGCTCTCCATTAGTATGGATAAATTAATATCGGTCACACTGTTAAAAGACTTTCCTTTAATACATTTTTTTCCCTTAATTTCTGGACTGTTGAACACTTTTCCTTATTTGCGTTTTAAAGCTCAGTTGACCAAACCATTCTCCTTGTAGGATTACTCTATCCAATTGAACCCACTCAGGGCAAACACTGGAGAGGGAAGGTGCTTCATCAACTCTGTAAACACACTCCTCTCTCGTCTCACCTGCTCTACAAACAGCCCCTTTTCCCCTCAATAAGCTCTTAGAATTCAATGAACTGTATCACTGGTCTCGTCGGGAGATTTAACAAGTAGCCACTTCAGCAGCTGACTTGATACTTCAATAGATACCTATGCTTTCATGAAATTATCTGTTTGTTTTCTGCAGAGCTGCACAAATAAAGGCCTAGTTTATACAGGAAAAATAAAGAGATGTTTTACGTTTATGTGCTGTATTTGTTTGAAAAAGGGGAAGAGGCATCCTTTTTAATAAAGTGAAATATTCTGCTTTATGATAGATAATTGCAAGCATTATTTACTGACAATGGAAAAAAGGAGAACAGAATAAAATACAAGAATCTGGGCACACAGTTACAGAAACTTGGTGGGGGGAAATACAAGGTAATGTTCAATAAAGAGGCAGAAAAAAAGCACTACTTTTTGGATTATTTGTCTTTAAGTATATCTGCATATACAGATAAATATGAAAACATTAAGCACATTTACATGCTATGTAAATACAAAATAAGCATATAATAAAGTAATTAAAGAATGTTCCCCTGAAAGTTCAGAAAACAAAAATAGATGAGGTGACAATGGGTCCAAGAAAATGACCTACATACTCTTAAAAGGAATTCAACTCAGTTTCTTTAGGGATAGGGAAACTTTAGCACCCAATCTGGCATATATCCAAGAGTGTCATCATTAAGAACTGAACTATAAACATTTTGCAATTTTCTGTACTCAGCACAAGTTGATCCATCTAAATTCAATGGAAGAATATTCAAGGGTAAATTTGAACATACAAAATTTAAAATAATTTCATATATTACTATCTTTGTGGGGAGAGGCATTTAATGCATGATTCTTAGTAGTAATAGAATAATTGTCATTGGTGTTGATCTTGTTTTCCCTGCTTTTATTGGAAAAGAAGACATTGAAAACACCAGAACAGGCCAAACATGCCTATCACATTGGTTCTCAAACTGAATGTGGGATCATGTGTATGAATATATCATAGATATATTTGAAAGCGAATATAATGTAAAACCCTATCCTTAAATAGCTCTCATAGTTTCCTTCTTGTTATATCCTTGAAAGAATTTAAAAATGCAAGCTCTTCATCTGGATAAATGGCTAATACATGCGGGGTTTAATACCTAGGTGATGGGTTGATGGGTGCAGCAAACCACCATGGCACACATTTATCTACGTAACAAACCTGCATGTCCTGAACATGTATCCTGAAACTTAAACAACAACAAAAAAAATTCAAGATGAGATATGAGGTACTACGATCATGTTGAAACTTTGAATAACATTTTTGTGGTGGTGGTGACTATACTTATCTTAACCAATAGCATCGTAATGAGCAGATAGATTTCTATGTAAGTACAATTTTAAAAAATGCAAGCTCCTCATTAGGTCTTCACGATATAAATTAGCAGGAAAAAAACAACAAATGATTAACACAAAGGATCCTGCTCATTCATTGGCAATAGCTACTACTATTTCTAAGAATGGTATTGCGATACACAGCATAATGGACTTCAGCAGGTTTCTAGAACTTGGTATAAAAATTAAAAATGTAAATAAGCAAATTAATAAAAAAGGAAAGAAAAATAATCCCATGTTTAATCCTACATATGTATGTATTTATATCTATTTAAATGTACATTTAGCACTGTGCATTTTAGTTGTCCTCTAATTTATAGTGTGCGTAACTGGAGTCACGATGAATGATGAAGAGGATGATACACAGTCTTCTTTTTTCTTTTTTTTTTTAACCATTCCAAGCACGTTTTCAGCCATCAATGGGAAAGGATAACAATAAATGCTACATGTATTTGGAGCTTCCCATTGTGCCAACTACCATATTAGGGGTTTCTACACATGATCTCATTTAATGCTCACAACAGCCTACATGGCAGGTACTATTATCATTAACATCACCCTCATTAGGTCACAGAAGAGCAGTGACAGGACGGTAGGCAGGACTGGGACTGAAATGTAGCAGTGGACTCCAGGGTCTGCGTGTTTTACCCCCTCTCCTCCACTGTTTAGCACTAGAGGTGAGGGCAGGCCTGGTTAATAAAACCTACACATTTTGAAGTGCAATATGTTTGGCAGAAATGCCAAAAAAAAGACTAAAATTTAATGTGATATAGAGTGTCACCGCTTAAATCCCTATTACCTAGATAATTGGCTCCATCATAATATTCCTAGGGCTGGGTGCAGTGGCTCACGCCTGTAATTCCAGCACTTTGGGAGGCCGAGGTGGGCGGATCACGAAGTCAGGAATTCGAGACCAGCCTGGGCAACATGGAGAAACCCCGTCTCTACTAAAAATACAAAAATTAGTTGGGTATGGTGGCAGGCACCTGTAATCCCAGCTACTTGGGAAGCTGAGGTAGGAGAACCGTTTGAACCCAGGAGGCGGAGGTTGCAGTGATCCGAGATCGTGCCGTCGCATTCTGGCCTGGGCGACAAGAGCAAGACTCCATTTCAAAAAAAAAAAAAAAAAAAAAAATTGTATTATCATTTTCTTTGGCTTCTTCTTCAGAAAGAAATGCAGAAGAATCTCCTTCAATTGAAGACAGAAAGGGCTTAGGGGAAGGTCAATGAATAGAATTTTCCATAAAAATGGAAATAGGACGGTTGGGTGGAGATTGCTAATGTATCCACAGTGGACTTATTTCTTTACCTTGAGTAAGATGAGAGGACCCAGCAAACTCATCACAGGACAAGAGAGAGGCAGGCCAGAAGGAGAGGCTGCATGGGGCAACCTAAGCAGGTTTCCTACCCGCCAATCTCTAGAGAGCCAGACGAGAAGAGATGCATTATTCATGTGGTTTTACAGGAGGCTCAACAACGTGGCGATAGAGCTGGTTTTGCTCCCAAACATGAGCTAGTTTGCTGAGAACAGAATTAGCTGTGGAAAAAATCTTCTCTGCCATCTTAAGCACTAAATGATTTTACATCAAGTACTTGGCAATATGTGGTTATGGCATAAAAGGTATATTATATTCTTTATGCATCCAAATGTCCACTGCTGAATAAGAGGCTCAAAAAGAAACTCCAAGGAAGCTTAAGTGTTCAAACAAAACACCTTAGCTGGCTAAGGGCTTTAAATCAGGGATATAGCTTGGAACCTGGTGGGTTTATAACCACAGGTGCTGTGACCCTTTTTATTTTGTAAAAATAAGCATTTCCATGCCAAGCGTATTCCATGCTGATCTTGATCTATTCATTTGTCTATACACTTGCAACGTTTCTGAGAACATTTCCACGAACAGTCATATAAATAAATTTTAGAATAAAGAAAATTATTATTAGACCTAAAGGAAGAGATAGACTATAGAACAGTAGGGAACTTCAACCCCTCTTTAAGTGTGGACAAATTATCCAGACAGAAATCAATAAGGAAACATCAGACTTAAACTACACTCCAGACCAAAGGGACCTAACAGACATTTATAGAACATTCCATCCAACAGCTTCAGAATACACATTCTTCTAAACTGCACATGGAACATTCTCCAGGATAGATCATATGTGGCCACAAACAAGTCTTAACAAATTTAAGAAGACAGAGTCAACATCAAGTATCTTTTCTGACAAAAATGCTATTCAATTAGAAATCAACAAGAAAAACTTTGGAAACTTTACAAATACATGGAAATTAACATGCTCCTGAACCAATCAATCAACAATTTAACGAAATTAAAGGGCAAATTAAAAATTTCCTTGTGACAAATGAGGATGGAAACACATCCTACCAAAACCTATGGAACACAACAAAAGCAGTTATAAGAAGGAGTTTATAGCAATAAACACCTATATCCAAAAAGAAGATTTCTAATAAACAACCTAAAGGTGTACTTCAAGGAACTAGAAAAACAAAAACAACCTAAACTCAAAATTGGTAGAAAGAAGAAAACAAAAAAGGTGTGTTTATTTTTTCAAAATTCTCAACAAGATACTAGAAATGCAACAGCACATTAAAAAGATCGTTCACTATGATCAAATAGGATTCATCCCAGGGATGCAAGAATTATTTAATACATGTAAATAAATAAATGTGATATATCACATTAACAGAACCAAGGATAAAAACCATATAATCATTTCAATAGATTCTGCAAATAATTTGATAAAATTCAACATCCCTGCATGATAAAACAAAAAAAAAAACTCTCAACAAAATTAGATATAGAAAGTGTGTACCACAACACAATAAATTTGAGCCATACATGACAAACCCATAGCTCCACAGCTAATATCATACTGAACAAGGGAAAGCTAATAGCTTTTACTCTAAGGTTGGGAACAAGACAAGGATGCCCACTTTCACCACTTCTATTCAACATAGTGCTGGAAGTCCTAGTCAGAGTGATTAGGCAAGAAACAAAAACAAAAGGCATTGAAATTGGAAAGGAGAAAGTCAAATTGTCTCTGTTTGCAGATGGCATGATCATATAAATGGGCAGCCCTAAAGACTCCACACACAAAACAAAGCCTGTTAGAATTAATAAATGAATTCAATAATATTGCAGGACACCAAATCAACACACAAAAATCTGTAGCATTTCTATACACTATCTGTACAGAAATATACTAGCTGAAAAATCAGGAAAATAATTCTATTTATAATTTAATAGCTACAAAAATTAGATATGTAGAAATAAACTTAACCGAGGAGATAAAAGGTCTTTACACTGAAAACTATAAAACTTCAATTAAAGAAATAGAAGAGGACACAAATAAATGAAAATACATCTCATGCTCATGGGTTATAATAATTAGTACTGTTAAAATGGCCACACTACCCAAAGTGATCTAAAGATTTACTACAATCCCTACCAAAATACCAATGATATTCTTCACAGAAATAGAAAACCTATACTAAAATTGGTATGAAAACAAACAAAAAAACGCCCTTAAGAGCCAAAGCAATCTTGAGCAAACAGAACAAAACTGAAGGCATCACACTATGTGACTTCAAAATATATGACAAAGCTACAGTAACCAAAACAGCACAGCACTAGCAGAAAAACAGACACTAGACTAATGGAAGAGAATAGAGAGTCCAGAAATAAATTCACGCACCTACAGCCAACTTATTTTCAACAAAGGTACCAAGAACTTACACTGGGGAAAAGATGGTCTTTTCAACAAATAATGCTGAGAAAACTGATATCCACATGCAGAGGAATGGGACTAGACTCCTAATTCTCAGCATATACAAAAATCGACTCAAAATGGGTTAAAGACTTAAATGTAAAACCAGAAACTTTGAAACAACTAGAAGAAAACATATGTAAAATGCTTCACAATATTGGGCTCGGCAAGAATTTTTAAAATAAGACCTCAAATGCACAGGTAGCAAAACCAAAAATAAATGAATTAATACTAATATTAATAGGCAAACTATTAATAGACTAAGGAGACAATCTATAGAATGGGAGAAGATATTTAAAAATGATACATCTGACAAGTTGTTAACATCCAGAATATATAAGAAACTCCAACAACTCAACAGCAAAAAAAAAAAACAAAAAAACAAACAAAAAAAAACCCTTCCGATTTTAAAATGTGCTGAAGACCTTACTTGACATTTCTCAATAAAAGACATACAAATGACCAACAGGTATATATAAAAAAATGCTAAACATAACTAATCATCAGGGAAATGTGAATCAAAACCACAGTGAGATACTACCTCACTCCAGTTAGAATGGCTATTGTCAAAAAGAAAAAGTGTTGGCAAGGATGTGGAGAAAAGGGTGCACTTATATACTGCTCATGGTATTATAAACTAGTTCAGCCATTATGGAAAACAATATGTTGGTTCCTCAAAAAATTAAAAATAGAGTTACCATGTGATCCAGCAATCTCACTCCTAGGTATATACCCAAAGAAAATTAAATCAGCATGTTAAAGAGATACCTGTACACTCACATGTTTATTGTAGCACTATTTACAATAACCAAGATAGGGAATCGACCTATGTGTCCAACAATGGGTGAATGGATAGAGAAAATGTAACACATATACAAAACAGAATACTATTCAGCCATTTAAGAAAAATGAAATCCTGCCATTTGTGATAACATGGATGAGCCTGGAGGTATCATGCTAAGTAAACTAATCCAGGCACAGAAAGACAAATACCACAGGATCTCACTCAAACATGGAATCTAAAAAAGAAGCTGATATCATAGAAGCAGAGAGTAGAATAGTGGTTACCAGAGACTAGGGAGGGGAGGAGGATGAACAGGGGAGAGAATGGCCAATGGGTACAAAGTTACAATGAGATACGAAAAGTGAATTCTGGTGTTCTATTGCATAGTAGGGTGACTATAGTTAACCGTAAAATATTGTATATTACAAAATAGCTAGAAGAGAGGCTTTTGAATGTTCTCACCACAAAGACATGACGAATGCAGGCGGTGATGGATACGCACACTGCCCTGACTAGATCATTAGTATACAGCATACACATGTATCAAAACATCCAATTGTATCCCATGAACATGTACATGTGTCATTACAATGTGTCAATTAAAAAATTAAATAAGTAATTTTTTAAAATTTGAGAGCTTTTTCTATTATAATTTTAACTGATAGAGCACGTCTGGTGTTGAGGGCAGAATCTGCTAATGTGTAATTATGGTTCCATAGTGCTGTATCTTCTGGTAATGTCTTAATTATTCTTAAGTTCCAACTTTTGGTATTATATGAAGCCCCATTCAATGTGCAGTTGAAATCTCATACTCGGCTTCTATTCTTTTCAACATTGCTACGCTTAATGATGTAATTCCACGTATGAGGTGACACATCTTCCAGTAATTGGAGTGCATCATCCAGATCAAGGCCAGCTGTGTAATTTTCAGTATGTGTATCCCTAGTTGACATGACATGAATAAACATGGTTTCATGATCTATTTGTATAAAAGTATGACAGTTATGATATTTTTGAATTTTACCAATAAACTGTTCTCCCATCAAACACTCTGTCTTCCTTCAACTAAACAATTAGACTTCTTATTTATACCTTTTTAAGTGAATCCACACAGGTAAGCATCTGAAAGTTCTCTTTGGTTCTAAGATGACATTTATCATTGGGTTGATTTAAAATTTCTAACTGGGTAACAACAGGCATTTAATTTTTTAGCCTAAGAAAAGTGAACATTTTAACTAATAGGTTATGGAGAATCTTATTTGACTTGCTCCAATAGGAAGCACTTGATTTAAAAATTTTAAGTAACAGCACTTAATAAGTAATAAACTGCTGATAATTCACATCTTTGTGAACTCAAATAATTTTAATTAAAATATTTTTGATACTGGACTATTATTTATATCACAATGAATAACAGTAATAAGATTTTATGAATATGCAGGTCCTATGTAATCCCTCTATCACTTCATTAAACACTGGCTATTCTTGCAGAGGATTACGTTTTTTTTAGAGACTATTTTCTCTACATGTGTAACTATTTTCACCACGTTCTTTTTTCTTTTTATGTTGCAGTACTTGTCATCTTCATGAAGATATTTAGCAAGTTTGCTCCTTGCAACATATCTACGATAATTCTTTCTTTATTACAAGCTGACACATACATCACAGAAAGCTTGTTTTCAACACTCACTTTGAATAGCATTTATCCAAAAGAAAATCCATCTGACTAACATCACAGCAGACGTTGGCCATTTTTACTGGTTTATAAAAATGTGTTTAAGGGGTTGTCAGAGTCAAGTGTTGATGTTGATCAAATAACTCCTAAATTGACAGTCATTCATACGTTTGAGTTTGAAATAAAAATTCATGTTATTTATTTCTGCTTAATAGACTTTACCACAAGCAAATTCATGAGGCCCACACATTCCTTGTTTCACTGTACTCCTTATTTTATAAGCTCTGGTTTTGACAAGCCTCATCTCACATGAAATGTATATTTTATCTAAATAGACACCTTAGTTAAAATTGTGCCTCTTTACATTTTCATCATGCAAGAGGTATAAATGCCCAAATATTAGGGGGACGGTCATGTAAAAGTAAGTCTGTCATTTCTGCTGCAGTTCACACAATTCTGCCTCCTCATCTAGGGAAAGGACACTGGTGGCCTTCCTCTCTGTTATACTATCCCCCTCCCCCTGTTAATGGTCCTGCAAGAAAGATGTGGCTGTCATGTCTGGTGACGGGTACTCTCCGGGAGCTCTGTTGACCAGGGACCACTCTGTGGCACAAAGTGACCCTTTCACCTTTTCCTAGGCTGCCAGATCTCTGGAGCCACCATGCTGGCTCTGTCTCCCTCTTGGAGTCCTCGGGCAGGTGGGCACTGCTGTACTTTCTATCTGCCTCCCTGTTCAAAGCACTTTCTATCTGCCTCCCTATTCAAAGCCTGGGGCCAGGGATGCAGGCATTGCTGTCCCCAGAGCCCACACCCTTCTGCTGGGCCTAGTAGGGGACAAAGGTCTTTGGCTCTTATCTTGCAATGGCTGGCAGAGGTAGGTCTGGGGCAGGAGGATGGAGAACCCCTTTAGACCATGTTCTCTAACACAGCCTTGGGTGATGGCATGCCTGTTCAGCTTCATGAAATCCTATTGTCAACAGTGAAATTTGTTTCTGTCACCATCCACAAGCCTGGAGTAGAGGAGAGCTGAGGAGTAGGACTTGGGTACCCTGCTCCTTGGACAATACATAGATGTTCCTATATGCATGCTCAGGAGGTCTCTAACATTATGGCTAGGTAGCTTTTTGGGTTAGGAAAGCCTGGAGGACCTGTTTGCTTACAAAAAGGTAGACAGTAGTCCGCATCTGAGTTGGTACCCAAGATTTAAATTAGTCTTCATAATAAAGTAACAGGCATGGATGGATTACTTATGACAGCTAAGAAGAAAAGAGAGATGAAGAAGGAAGGTCTAGAGGAGAGATGGGAAAAGATGGTGGTAGGTGGAGTCTAAGGGGAAAAGCTAATTGAGAAATCCTCTTTGGTGGGAAAGTTAAGGGATCTAACATATCTTATCTTCAATGTCTGAAGTTTTTTTTCTGGTCTTCTCTGTGCAGTTATCTCCCTGACTATCTCTCAGCCCTAGAATGGTCTCTTACTCATGTTAGCGTTAGTGGTGTCTTGAGTAAGGAAAGCCCAGGGGTGAGGTCAGCATGGGGCAGAGCAGGGCAGAAAGAGTAGAGTGGCCACTAGAGCCAGAGTCATGCCCATGAACCCGAGCTGGTAGAGCGTATAGCTGTAGCACTGAATGAGGAGTGATCACACTCATACCTTCCCTTGGTGTGATTCCATCCATATCCACACCTTTCCATGCCCCAACTTGCTACCCACAAAAGAGAGGAAGGCCACTTTAGTAGGGACATGAGCAGGAGAGTGAGGGGCAACTCAATCCCTCATTTCAATGTCTTCAGGTTTTTTTTGGAATATGCATGTAGCCTATATGATATTACCTTCCAATACCGGTTAATTTTTCAGATGTTTATGTCTTTCTCTGAAACAAAATTGAACATGCTTAAGGACAAGGAGTAGATTTTAAGCCTCTTTGAATCTGCCAGTACATCTAGCACACAGAGTATCTTCAACAGATATTATTTAACAGGATATAGAAGACCATTAAGCTCCACAGATGAAAATAAATGTCTATCTATTTTGTTTTTAAATGATGATTTTTACAAATGCAGTCAACGAAGCCCAGGATCTAGGGTAAGACTGCCTATGTATGAAAGTTTGTTTATTTATTTATTTATTTAGATGGAGTTTCACTCTTGTTGCCCAGGCTGGAGTGCAGTGGTGCGATCCTGGCTCAGCGCAACCTCCATCTCCTGGCTTCAAGCGATTCTCCTGCCTCAGCATCCCAAGTAGCTGGGATTACTGGCGCCCGCCACCATGCCCGGCTAATTTTTGAATTTTTAGTAGAGACGGGGTTTCGCCATGTTGGCCAAGCTGGTCTCAAACTCCTGACCTCAAGTGATCTACCCGCCTCGGACTCCCAAAGTGCTGGGATTACAGATGGGAGCTACTGCTCCAGGCCTATTTATTTATTTTTAATAGAGATAGGGTCTGACTATGTTGCCCAGTCTGGTCTTGAATTCCTGGGCTCAAGCGATTCTCTCATCTAGGCCTCCCAAAGTGTTGAAATGATAGGTGTGAGCCACCATGGCCAGCCTGTATGAAGTTTTAAAGGCTGGTTCCACACAACCCGTGTGACCTTCGCATATTACTCAACATCTCTGTGCCTCGGTTTTCTGATCCAAAAAGCAAGCACTGAGCCTCATAACAGCATCTCCTTCCAAGGATTGTTCTGGTGGTTGGTAAAATACCCAAAGCATTTGGCACACTCCCTGGAAGCAGTTACAAGCTAGATGCTTCCCCACCGAAGGGGATTTCTCAGTTAGCTTCTCCTTTTAGGCTCTACCTACCACCATCTTTTTCTATCTTTCCTCCAGCCCTTTATTCTTCATCTTACCTTTGTTTGTCCAGCCTCACATGCTTGTTTCAATGACACCGTCTAATAATTCCCTAACTGTTGAGGCATGTCTACTTTTCTTCATTCCCAAGTGTTGACCCCTTGAAGGGAAGCAACTGGCCTTCGATCTTTCTGCCCCACTTCTCTTGCAGTATCATCTGGAAATGCCTTATGAATTGTACTGAAAGACCTCCACCTGGTGGTCTATTCTTAAGGGCAGAAAGATAAGACCAGTTGCTCGGGTCCCCTCAGCCACTCATCTGAGCTAAGAGCCAGAGACATTTTCAGGCTGGTAGGCCTCATAAGAACCTGTCCTCTTCTTTCAAGGAGTTAGGGTGTCTGCTTTAGGCCTGCGAACCTCTTAGAGTTCTGTATCAGTGGTCTCCAGGGTAGGGGTATGTACAACACAGATGACCCCCGCAAAGATATTGGGAAGCAAACTTAGAATTTTTTTTACGGCTACTGGATAACTATATTTAATCCTTACTTCTTTGTAATCTCCATTTTTATGGGTGTTATTCTAGACAGAATTTAATAATATTATATATGATGTCTTTAATATATAAATAAAAAGACATATACACATATTAAAGGCATTTTCTCATACACGCAGGTTGTGATACAGTTTCTGTGGCTGTGAAAATGTGAAGACATGAAATTATATGAATTAGGTAACCTTGGTGGATGCAGGGAAGACAGAGTTTGTGGCTTTACGCTTAGGAGCTGGAGAGAGGTAGTTTCTCCTCCTCCACTTGTGGTCCTAAGAGGTCATCCAAGCACTTCTGGAAATTTCCATAGTATTATGTCAATCAGCATGTTTTCTCAAAATTGCCTTAAGTTCAAAGGTGCAGGCTGGGTTGGGGTCTTGGACATCTGAATGTCACAATCACAGCACATCTCTGCCACAGTTATTACCAGGAAAAGCCCCCAGCAAACGGGTTTCACCTTTGAAGCAGTTAGAAGGTACTATTGCCTCCCTCATAGGGCAGTAGGAAAAAAACACTTGTTCATTCTGGATAGCTCTCCATTGACCGCTTGGAGCAGGAGACAGCAAATTTTTCCTGTCAAGGGCCAGATAGTAAATATTCTTGGTTTTGCCAAGAATCTCTGTCACGGGCACTCCACTCTGCCCCTGCAGGGCCCAAGCCACCATGGATGATACATAAATGAATGGGTATGGCTGCATCTCAGTAACGTTATTTATGGATACTGAAGTTTGAATTTCATATAATTTTCACATATTACAGAACATTAATCATCTTTTGATTTTTCCCCCCAATCATTTAAAAATGCAGTCATCATTCTTAGCTCATGGGCACTACTAAAACAGATTGGTGAGCTACAAATGGCCCATGGGCCATTGTTTGCTGATGCAGACTCAGAAAAAACACTATCACACTAGAGTTTTCTTTTTTTAAGTATGGATATCTTCCCTGTGTTTAATGTGATATAGATGAATTAAAGTTTTTTTTTCTTATGTAGCTAATTTTTCATTAAATTCCTGGAAGTTTATTAATAAAGGATAATTCTAAGAACATGTGAATATGGAACAGAGAATCAACATAATCTCTTTTGTCAGTTTTTATTCAAATTAGATATTGAATGTCACTGTGGTTATCTTCTTCTTTTATAAGATGTGCATAAAAATAAAATTACCTTACTTAAAAACATGCAAACATTAAATGCTAAAGTAGCCCAACTCCAAGCAGGAGTGGATCTAACGGGCTGAAGGTGAAAAAAATTCTGACAGAAGAATAAATGGGCATTCTTTTTCATCAAAACCAAGATATGTATTATTAATACTGGGTGGCATTTATGATGTCAAAAATAAAATAAAGAGTATTTTGTGCCTTTCTCCCTATGAATCAGTGAAATACTGAAATGTAAATATCAATAATCAACTATAAAAGCAGCTTGGCTTGCCTTGATTTCAAAGCATGTAATTTAGCATCATAAGGCAGTTTAAGAAAATTGCTATGCTCTACTTAGTGGTCACTAGAAATTCCAGTAGTCTGAGGATGTAGAGATCTGCGTGCCAGGTTCTGAAGCAGAGAGCCAGCTCTTCCAGCCTCAGTCCCTGCCGGCGCTCATATATATCATTAGGAAAGAAGGAGAGAGCTGTACTGTCTGCAGACCAGCAACACAGTCATTCCAGTTTACTTAGCAATGTGCAGCTTGATAATAAATGCAATTCTCAACCTGTTTTTAATTATATCGATTTTAGAGTTAAGATAAGTGTTCTCTAGCAATCTAATTATGACATTTGACAGATTATGTTGCAAATGGCTCCAGATACTGGAAAACACTTGCGTTTTGTCATGTGATCTGTGGTTGTATTCAATTGAAAATATATATTTAATCCAGGAGAGCTATATAACTGATTGAACCATTTGCAATTGCCAACATCCAATCTTCACACAATAATTTTGTGATTCAATCTATTAGTGTGTATGAAATAAATTGTCTGCCTTTCAAAATATGCTACATGTTTAGTAAATATGTTTTTGTTCCAAGCTTGCCAAATAGGTAGACAATATCATGAAAAAAACACTTACCATCATCAACCATATGTCTTTCACGTCCTACAAATGACTACATCCTTGGGGTACTTATATTCATTACGTAAGTGAATAATGGTGGGCTAAACATTAGTATTGCTTCTTTCAATTTTTCTCTTTGACAAAATGAGCTTACAATCGCCATTTGCTTCCTTTCATTCAGATTATACCAAGGTAGCCTGAATTAAAGTCATATTCTGTTTCTACCATTATCATTACAGACATTGATAGAAGCAGGTCACAGTGCTTGTGGGGATAGTGGACACAGACACACACCTTTCATTTGGGAGTGTTATTGAAGCTCCCATGCAGAGCCCACCCCCTGTGGACATGCCACTCAGTGGGGTCCTGATTACACACCTGTGCTCGTGCGGTAGGTGCCGGTGTGTGCTGGCGGCAGAGGGTCCCCCTGGCTCTGGCTGAGACTCCTCATAGGGGGCTTCTGATAGACGCGGTCTTCATAGATGGGATCTATGTGGTGTTCTGGGGACTGCAGGGCCCGCAGCTCTGGGCCCAGGTGCCCATGCTGGCTGCTGTATGAGGCTCGCGACCCAGCTGAAATAAATCAACAGAGGGACATCAAGGCTCAGGCGACCTCCAAACAGAACTTGTTTAATCAAAGGCATATTCAAATTTTTTTGGACAAAATTGTTGAAATTCCCAGGAAACCAAATGAATAGCATGAAATGGCAGCAATATGTCAACCTAATCAGCTTGTCGGCATCACCCAGCTGCCTGGCATTGCGACCAAACATGGTCTCACTCTAAAAATGACAATGTTTCTGAGATAAACCCACATGGAACAAGACCAGTGAAATGTTATTTTTCTCAAAACCTAATGAATGTAGCTAGGTTCTTCACTAAAGGAATCAGGTAGATAGTCAATCCTAAAAATCTGTTATTAGCCCATAGCCCTCGCACCTTAAACTGTACAATAGAAATCATTTTAAATGGCGAGCCACAATGGCAAAGCCATCTTGATGTTGTTCCTAAAAAGTGAACTAGAAATTGTTCCCATCAACAGTTTTTCCCTGGGAAAAGGATAAAGCAAAATGTTTGAACTTACAACAGCCTAAATCCCCGAGAGAAGCAGATATTAAAGAAAAAGGTTTCAAGTTATATTTTCCTTTACTCTGACCCTCTAAATTGAAGCATTTACATTTAGCCTGCCTCTCTCTGAAAAAGTTAGGAATGATTGCCACTAACTGGTTTAATGTATAAATTGTGGCTACACATCACTTTGCTTTGTAGTATTTACAAATCCTTATTTGTGTCACTTCATTGCATGATATGGGAAGAGGTGTTGATGTGAGGCAATGCTATGGACCAGAGAATCACGAGAAAGTCTCTGAAGAAAGGAAGCCTCTGTACATCAGGAAATAAGACTTTAGTGAGGGTGAAGAGGCCGGCCTGACAGACAGGAAAGAGGACGTTGATTGAGAGCCAATATTTTATCTGAGGTACAGTCAGAACCACTGGAGCAGAAACGTCACGAAAATCATTTGCATTGGGGCAATGAGATGGCCTTGGGGCATCAAGGAGAGGTGGCATCTTCCATGTTGAATACAGAATACGGACAAGAACCAAAGGAGACAATGGCTGATTTTGGGAATGAGCCTCGGCTACCTCCTACAACTAATCCCCACATGGCGTAATGGGATTTAACTGGCAACTGTCTTTCAGCAGCCCTAGTTCAGCCTCTCTATTCCGGACTAACATATCAGGGTGCTGGGATTCCTTGACCTTGGCCGTGTCTGGACAGCTCTCCTTCCATTTTGCCTTCCTCAAGGACCACTTCAAAGCCAAAGTCTTCAAATGCTGGATGTTAGGTCTGTTTTGTCAGGAACATATAAACTCAAAATTGTAATATTCTTGTCTAGAATATTTGAGAAAAAAAGCCATTGTAAAGTTTTAAAATTGCCAATAGAAAAATGTTTTACTGGTATATTTAACGTGGGCTACTTTAAATTTAAGTACACAGAGAACAGTATTCCTGAATAATTCGAGAAGTGGTGAGAACTCTATGAATTCAGTGTTAATAAAAACCACTGAGTATTTTGAGGAGGAGACAGGGACAGGGCAGGCAAGTTCCTTACCATTCTCTTTGCTGGTAATTACATTCTGATTTAGATAGCGCTCCAATGAATGACAGATTCAAAACAACTGTTTTGCATAATTAGGTTCATCGCATCTGATTTGTCAAATGCCAACATCACTCTGAATATTACCTCAAGCTTATATTTTCCAGGAATATATTTAAGTACAATATGCTTTGAGTTCCTGTTGTCAATTCTTATTCCTGAAGGTTCTGAAAATATTGCTAAGGATTTAAAAATGTAAAAATAAAAAAAAAACAGTCATCACATTCAAATGCAGAGATAAATAAAAGTTATCCATCACTGGTACATTTAGAATTGTTACTTTATCACTATTCCTTTATTCTAAGCCTCAAAAAAACATCCAATGATGACCAATGAGAGGATCTGCTGAACTTTTAAGTGGTAACATGGTCTTAGGGTATATGTAAAAATCCTCTTACTACATGCATTTATTTGGCATTCAGAAATTTTCATTAGTGGCATTAATCAAATTGATGACCAAGGGTGCTAGGCAAGGAAGAAGAATCTTAAGGTAAAGTCTACCTATGTGGATATCAGTCTTTTGATGTGCTGATATTATTACGAATATAATAATCAAATTAACTATCTGAATAGGATACTATACTTTTTTTTACATATTAGAGGGCTCTGAGTAAAACTATAAGCTCATAGTGTTTCCCTGTGTAAATGCTTGTGCAAAATACAGTTACATATGTAAGCATTATGCATAGTTCTGAATCAGATAAGGCATTTTAAAAAGAACATTATTTACACTTCTTTTTATCCACTGTGATCAAGTTTTGATTGCTCAAGGGTGGGCACAGTTATTGGCAAGAGAGACACAGAGAACAATGGGAAAGAAAAGGGCCAAGGAAACAAAGGTTAAAGATGTCACTGCTGGAATTCATGTGTTCTACCACCCGTGTTCAAGAAAGAACATTTTAGATCCATACGAACAAGGCCTATTTTATTTGGGGCAATTTCAAGAAAAAAATTCTCACACAATCTTTTCTGGGAATCCGCTACAAAATGTCATTAGATGGTGTATATATTTGCTGATTCAAATAAAATGTCCTTTTGTTTAGTAGTAATTTTTTTCATGGTTATGGTCTATTTGAAAGTGAATCTCAAGCATCACACTGGACTCAAAACGTCATTCATGAGAATTTGCATCTTTGCCAGGGACTGGAACTCTGTTATTATAATAAGAAAAAATGCTGGAGAAAATTCAACTTTGTCTAAAATGTTATAGATGTCAAGGCCAAATGTTCTTGCCAATTATGCTAGTGGAGAACAATCCTAGGAACCTGGCCTTGACCAAGACCCTGCAGGATGGCAAAGTGCAACCAAAACATGGATGAGCCAAAGAGAAAAGGGGAAGTAGATCCACAGACCAGACCAACTTTCCTGATGGTTTCCCCTGCTGTGACAGACATAATGTCATGCAATCATAATCCCTGTGTCTATAAAGCATTTCATGACCAATTACTGCAACAATTCCTACATCATCCAGCATTAATGTCTCAATTTTATAATAGGGTTTTGCTCTTCCTATTTCTTCTCTTCACAGGACAAAACTGGGGCCTAGAGAGCTCAGGCACTGGCAATTTTTCATATACAACGTGTTTCTGAAAATGAGCTTGAAGACTCACAGCTGAAACATGGGTACTTGGCTTACAGGCTAAGGAAGATTTCATGATGCAGGAGGACTAAAGGGTATTGGAATTTCCCTAGATATGTTCTGTGCTGGGTGCTGCTCCTACAGGTTCAGAGAGCCCCCCAAAACTGGGAAGGGCTTTCAAGCTGATCTAGGACTAAGCCTGAGGCATTTGCTGTATAAGAACTACCAGATATCCTGTCATGGAACCTCAGAGCCATCTCTTCTTCACCACAGCTACAGGTGACCTGAACGGATGCTTAAACAGCTCAGAACCTACCTGACTACTGACCACTTGGCTGGGGGGTTGGTGTCGGGGGAGCAAGGAAAGGGTTCAGTCCTGTGGCAGGGAGGGAGGTATGGATTCTAGGGACCCAGAGAGGTGCGCAGAAGGGACCACTGGAGAATGAAGGGACACAAGACCTCAGACATCCCCTGCTTCTATGTTGACACGTTTAATCCTTGGCTCTCATTTCCATGTACACCTACTATGAAGAATCATGACAACATGGCTCAGCCTCAAATTCTACACATGAAAGGTGGCCTCAGGGTGTTGATGTTCAATAGTTTGAGGTAAACAGAAATTGTATCTAAAGTAGTAATTTTACTGCTGTTTCTTGTGTCACTTTTGCCCACAGAACTTGAAATAAGAATATGTGAATTCTGTCCCAGATCTGTTTCTAACCAGTTGGATAAACCCAGGAAACACACCAAACTCTTTGATCCCCAGTTTCCTCAAGTGTAGAGACAGAGATAATAATATACATGGTATTGTTGGAGGGTCAGATGAGAGAGACTATGTGTGAAAGTGCTCTGCAGCTGATAAAGCCACATCAAAATAGGTGTCCTCATGCCAATGAATCTTTGAATCAATAAATTATGTCACCTCATGCAAATATATCTTTTGATTTGACAAAATAGTTGAATACCTCTTACCATAAACTATCCACATTTCAAAAACAAGTTGAAGATTTCAATTTGAAAAAATCTAAATAACAACCATTTTTCTGATAATTCTGTGAAGTATTATTGCAAAATGTGAATGTTATAGTTTTATCTTTTCTTAAAAATGTGTGCTTTCTAATGGATTATTGGAAAAAATGTAGGAATGAATGACGTTCATAAGGAAAGAAAACACTGAAATGACCACAAAAAGGTGACATCCTTTTTAGAAAGGAATAGGGCACAAATTGAATCTCCAAATTGAAAATAACAAATACCTGCTAATTCAGTAGGAAGCCAGTGACAGATCTCAGGGGGTTCTTGACACAGAAAATAATTACAAGGCTGAAAAGGGCTACATATGGCTCACCGCCTTGTGTCTTGCCTGTTCCTGTTCCACACCATGTTTTCCTTAAGTCAAGAAGGCTCTGTTTTCATTTGGCCAACAAAACAATGTATTTGTTATTTTTGGAACTATTTGTAACTAAATTTCTATGTACTAGATTTTACATCTATCATTTGTAGGTACTAGTTAATCCCTATGGATCTATATATTCATTCAACACATTCAACAAGTGCCTAGGAACCTCCAGGAGTTGAGGATGTCCTAGTGCTCAAAACAGACAAGGTCCCTCGCTTTGAAAATAAGTTATTACATGCAGGAGGATGGAGGTAAAGGTGTTGAAGAAAAATGAGGCAGGGCAGTGAGAAAAGAGATAAAGTGTCAGGAGGTTGTGGTGTTGGGATAGGGGGATCAAGAAAGTTCTTTCTGAGCATCTGACATTTTAGCAGAGAGCTGCAGACAGTAAGAGAATAAGCCTCACTGGAGAAAGAGTTGTATAGTTCTCAGGCGGAGGGAACCAGCAGCAGACACGAAGGGTCCCTCCGGGATTTCAGAATATACACAGAAGTGATTTTATGTGTACTGAAACCACATTGTCTTTAAAAGAAATACCAGTAAGTATATGAAATCTTTACGAGTTCATACTACAATTGATTGTATGAATGAAAGGATTTTTTTAACTCAAAATTTCAAAATCACGGAAACACATTTTTATTAGAAGGATTTGCAGCATTCAGTGGGAGATCACATAACCTTGGGAGAACTGCATAGCTGAAAATTCAGCTCCAACTACTTGGGTTTTTCTTTTTTTTTTTTTGACATTTCAATTTTCATTCCTTAGAATAGGATTAATTCTCAAATCTTAGTTTATTCCTCAAAGAATCATCTAGAAAACTTGCTGAAAATGCTGACTTCTGAATACAACCCCCAAGAGATTCTGATTAGGTCAGCCAAGTGGGATGCATCAATGTACATTTTAATGGGCACCCCCAAGCCTCCTGGTTCTAATGCAGGGATCACACTGTGAGCCATCCTGTCCCAAATAAAGGAGAAAAAGAGGAGATGGGCATACTTATTTTCAAAAAATAAGCATCTAATGTGTTACACCTTCCATTTATCATTTGTTGCTTTATTCAAACAATTCCACTTAATACAGGTTATGCCAATTATTTTACTACATTAATAAAACAGGTCCATGCTGGAGTTTCTAAATTGGAATCCATTCATATTATTTTATTTATATACTCTATAATCTATGACTCTCTAATTTAATGCAAATTCACCTGCCTTTACAAAGAAGTATATTTTTCCATGTTTTCATTTTGCAGTATCAATATAGTTTATAAGGACATACTGCCATGTAACTGGTCTCTTCAAATTTAGCATCCAGTTTCAAATGCTTATTTGCAAAGAAACGGAGGGAGAAAAAGAAGGGCCTAAATGACATAGTATTCACATAGCCAGAGTGAGCAGGCTTAATGTGTTTGTGAACAGTTCTTTCATTATTGAGATAAAGTGCTGTTGTATGGAGAAAAAAGTAAATTTATGATATGAAGAAAAGTCCAAAATAAAATTGAGGTTTTTAAAAACTGTAAGGTCAGTTAATGCATTGATAATTATTAACGAAACTACAACTTTGAAGGGCAAAAGGGAACTTCTATAGAGAAGGGTGGGGCCTGGACTAGATGCCAATTTTTCCCTTGCAAATCTACACTGCTGTTGTTCCTTTGTGGACACCCTGATTTTAGGGGTATGTCCCATGATGATAGGTCAGCATCGCTAGGCAACATGGCTTTGCAGGTAGTCAGCCTGTACTCTGTGATAGTTGATGGCTTTGAAATAGCTATTTTCTGGACTTTGAACCTCTTAAAATGTTTAGCTTGATACCTGTTATCATGAAACTCCAAGGGGATAAGGTGATATCAGCATATAAACACTTTGAGATATACAAAAACTAACATAACTTTGGTTAACATTATCTCAGAAATGTGTACTAGGTAAATTGTTGAGAGGTGCAAATATTACATCTTAGATCTGAAGAATACCTCATCATAATAAAACTTATCTCAAAGAAGGCACATTAAGAAAGGTGTGCCCCAAATGCTACTTCAGGAGTATCCATGAGGAACTGGGCACATTCACATTCTTCCTTCTGAACTCTGTTTCCTGAGATTGACTTGTTTTATTCTTGATTTTTGCTTTTGACCTAAATCAAAACTCCGAAGTCTCCTTCCTAATCCTATGTTAATTCAAAACTTAAATTTGCTATCTAAAGGGCCCCAAAACATTTTCCTATGTATTCTGAATCAAGCCTATCAACTGAATTTCATTTGCAAATGATCATTACTTTGTTGTAATTAATTTGACATCTTATATCATGTTGTTATAAATGCAAAGATATAAAGACACATTTCTCATATAGATTAAGAGTCGTATTTCAGACTTATGTTTGGAAGGAACATTGTTAATTCATATGATTTCAAAGATAAAATTGCACTGAAACCAAATAATTCCAGTGTAAAAGGCCATCTGATAACATAAAATGATCTTATTATAAATCTGTTTTTGGAAAGAAAAAAATGCCCTTCTATTTCATCATATTTCATAAATGTTAGATTTTCTTATATTATACTAACTTAGTACAGCTTTGCTGCTTTCACTAATAACTTGAATACTATGCAGTCTCTGGCAGCGTACAAAACACAGAATTTGTTCCTGTAGCTTTCCTGATGAGGTTTTCCGATACAATTTATTGTCATGATGAAACCTCATCACACCTTTTACAAAATGAATACTGTAAACTATTGGGACTCAAATACTTTCCAGCAAAAATAATTTGAAAGCCAAAATCACTGCCCAGGACATCATGGTAAGTGTGTCCATGTGATCTCATCCCTATAAAAGTATATGCCCCTTGTTCCTGTACTTTCTTTTTAACCACAAGCATCTATTGCCAAACTGTTAGGAAAACAGGCTTCCTTTGTTCAGTTCTTTTTGTGACAGGCAGGCATCTGGAACATAATGATAGTGGTAACGGAGTATAATGAGTAATGTGGGGTCCTGTATCAAGCTTTGCATTTTTACTTGCAGCGGAAGGTTGTTCTTCCTCTCTAGTGAAATGGATGGAGTGTAATACCCCACACCTCATGCATGGCTTCAACTTAACAAAGAACTGGTAGGAACCTACGGCTAAGGTGGTATTGGTAATAGTAAAACATATGAAGTACACAGGGATGGTTTGACACCTGCAACCAATATCTGTTTTGGGTTTCCTATCTCACAGGAAGTAGAAAGTAGCACCAAATTTACCAGCCACGTATTCTGGTGTTTTTCAAAATGCCACAGGCATATGAATGCCTTAATTGGAATGCAGGTTCTGGCTCAGTGGGTTTGAGGAAGGGCCTGAGGTTCTTCATTTTTAGCAAGTTCTCAGGCAATGCTGGCGTTGCTGGTTCACGGACCACCCTTTGAGAAGCCAGGACATATTTGTCTAGCTATGAATACATATCCGGTCTCTAGGAGCCCCGGAGACAGACCATCAATGCCGTGGTCTCTCCTGCCTCAGTGCTAGGATTACAGGTGTGATCCACTGTGCCCAGCACTCCTGCTTTGTTAGGCAAACACAAGTGGCCTCAATAAAGGCACAGTTCAAGAGTATAGCTAGACACTGGCAATGCAGGTGCTCATCAGCTTGGGCTCTGAAAGCACAAGCTGTGCTGGCCATGACAACTGTGACCATTCTATCAACTGCTGCAGAGTGACTGATCTTAGCTACAGTTGTCTGGGCCCCACCCCAGGGGGACTTCAAAGGCCTTAATGAGCAGGATAGCTGGGGCAAGAGTCACTTCTAGTGGGGAAAGAGCATCTTTCTATCTCTAGGGTGGACTTTTTTTAAGACACGGTGTCACTATGTTGCTCCAGCTGGTCTCAAACTCCTGAACTCAAGTGATCCTCACACTTCAGTCTCTCCAGTAGCTGGGACTGCAGGGGAACCACCACCATGTCTGGGTCAGGGTGGATATTTTAGACATGGGTGGGCTGGGACATTTTTGCTATGATTATGGTGTTTCTTGGGTGATTCTGGAGAGGCAAGTATCTAGGTTCCCTGTATTGCCACAATACCCACACAGGTAAGGATAGCTCAGGGCTTCTCAACCCTGAAAGAACATGCACAGCATTTGAATGGGAGACTTTTTTAAAGAGGAGTGATGCTGTGGGTGCATTCCAGACCAGGACCTCAGGGGAAGGGCCCAGGGAATGGAATAGTTCAAAGATTCTCCAGGCTTCTCCAAGAAGCATCCAATCTCTGGATGGCTAGGGGTCAAACTAGTAGATTCGGGGCTAGATGTAGGATCTTGAGGAGCATGTGTCAAGGTTTGGTCCTCAGCAGACCCTTTAAGGCTGAAGCTTCAGAATATCCCCAGAAATATCCATTCCTGAAAGTGAGGGAAGGAAAGAACCTCTTCTTAGATGAGGTTTTAGTGTCAGAAGTTTGCGGGTACCTTTAAAAGTAGAGGCTGCTTTTTGCCCCTGGCATGCTACACCTAGGGGCATGTCCCTAGCATGCCTCCTGCTGGGAAGTCCCTGGGAGGTCACAGGTTGTGGCCAGGCAGAGATGGCAGGACATTTCCCGCCTCTGCCTTTTCCCTTTCCTTCTGCAGGTCTCTGGGCTGGATCAAGCGTTATGTCTGAGGAGGGTGGGGTCAGTGCTGTGATGATCACGTGTGTCTTGTGAACTCTTGCTATAAAGAACTACTGTAACCATACCCTTCAAGTGAGAGACAGTCCTGACTGAAGCTAGGGAAAAGACCCCTAGAAAGACTCTACCCAGGCACCCTAAGCCCTTCTCAGCTGAGACCAGGTAGAATAAGAAATTATGGAGTGATCGAAATTTTGAATTTGTAATATCTTTGTACAGAAGAACAACATAACTTGACATCAGACTTGTAACAAAAGTCTTTTGACATGAGCATGTAAAGAAATTTAATCTGTGAAGGTTAATTTTTACCTGGGAGAAGCCTTGTATTTAAGATTTGCTTCAAACTACCTCTCCTCCCTGGGAGTAGCTTTTGGCAGCTACTAGGAGGAGTGGGCCCAGAGTCTTCACCACCACAATCTTCTGTTTGTCCTGATTAACTACAGATGCAGGGCAATCTATGACTTGGTATTTTATTAATTAGTGACTTACCAGAGTTTTTAATGGGCATATTCACACAGATATTCTTCCTTATCAAGGAGGGGGATAAAATTCAACGAGTGGCATTTTATTTCTCAAAAGCTGTGTCTCAATACCCCATGAGTGCAATATTCCAACAGTGCATCTGAAGTCTGGCTTCCAGAAATCATTATTATGGATCACTATGAATATTTCCATGGAAATAATCCAGAACAAGGTGCTCCCAATCTACTTTTTTGTTGTTGTTGTTGTTACATCAAGATGCAAAGCAGACCTGTGGGCTGAAGCTTCAGAGAGCCCAGAAGTCTCCATTCTGCTTTCCAGAGTGCTGACTGCTGTGGGAACTAAGCTAAGTATTCATTTTTGATTATGTGGCTTCTGCCCATCAAAGGGGTACAGATGAACTTTTCAAGGTATGAACAGGAATAAGGCTTAACAAGCAAGAATAGGATTAAACATGCAGTTGTCTTTGTAAATGGGTTCAAATATTTTGAAAAACATGTAAACGAAGATGTTTTACATCTCAACATCCTAAACAGAGGCCTTTTTCCTCAGATTGCATAAGATAGGTAATAGGTAGGCTGCAGAAATTCCCTTTAAACCATTAGACATTTAGCTTCTAAAATACAAACTGAAAATGTATTCTCCCTATATCATTTTTTTCTGCTTCTTTGTATCTTTCACCAACACTCACAGAGTGACCTCTGTCATAACTCCAGAAGAAAAAGACACCCTAACTCTCAACATAATTTAGAGGGAGGAAACGACAAATAAACAGCTTCACAGATTAGTAATTCTCTGTACTTATATTTTACAACCTCTCTATATCAACATTTTATTAATTTTTATTATTTTATTCAACATAATATCCAGCATATATAAAACGAGTTGGAGAAGAGAGGAATTCTGTTATGTAATAAACAGTTCTAAGGAGAACTAAAATTTTCCTTTGATTCTTTTCCTCTCAAAAGCTTTAATATGTGTTTATGTGCATGTATATGTTAAAGTTCAATTAGTTATTGGGTTATGTATGTATAATGATCATTTGAATCACAGTTGTATTCATTAAAACATTAATTTTCTAATTGAATACAAAATTGATGAAACCAATCTATAGCTAAAATTCTCCCACCTCCTTTTTCAAATGTTGTCATTATCCAGATAACACTGTTAAACAACCAACTGGTTTTGTACCCTAGTGATGTTAGTGATGCTTTCTAGTACAGAAAGTCAATTTGTTTTGACTACATACAATAAATACTACATATCTGAAAAAAGCTACCAAGTTGGGGGAAAGGGGACTGTTTTTGGTCATGTGAATAACAACAAGCGAACTGACTACTAGGGTCTACATGTTTGTGCTCTCTTCGCCCCCCGATTCTTATGTTGAAAGCTAACACCCAATGTGATGGTGTTAGGAGGTGGGGCCTCTGGGAGGTGATGGGGTCATGAGGGTGGACACGTCATGAGTGGGATTAGTGCCCTTACACCCGAGAGAGCAAGGTGAGGACACAGCAAGAAGGGGCCATCGATGAGCCGAAAAGTGGGCCCTCATGGGACAACGAATCTGCCATCACCTTGATTTTGGACTTTCCAGGCTCCAGAACTAGGAGAAATAAATCTCTGTTGTTTGTAAGTTACACAATTTATGATATTTTTTATAGCAACCTAAACAGACTAAGACACTGACTCAGCCATGGAAAAAGCTGTGGCATTATCTGCTTCTAACCAGCTGAGCTTAAGACCTGAATGATGAATGCCTTTGTGTGTGTATGTGTGTGTGTGTGTGTGTGTTCATGTATCTCTGTGTGTGTGTGTGTGTGTGTGTGTGTGTGTGTGTATTTCTTATTCTAAAGAGAAATAAATACTGACTTCCCCTTTCTACATCAATTTTCTATTTTGGTCTCTCTTTTTCATGCCACTAATTCTTTCCAATTCCTCAGTAATCTTTGATAATTTATCATATTTGAGAAAGAAAAATCCAGTGACAGCTTCTTTCCACAGTGTCAAGGGCAGTATTTTCCACTGTGCATTCTTGAGTTAGAATTTCTGGAGGGGAAGGCAGGGCATTCAGACTGGCAGTCTTCCTTCATAATGAGTGGGGGGTTGGGGGAGCAGTCCCAACTTCCTCATCACTCCATACGCTTGTACTATCTAATGTAAACCAGCATCTATAACAGAAGTCTAGAAGTTTCTTCAAGAGAACACCTCTTAGAGTAAGCACTGGCTACAGGTCGCCATTTTGGTAGGAGAGATGTTTGTCAGGGGGTGCCAACTTAGAACTGTCTTGAACACTGACTTTCAATGAATCCCTCTATCTTCAGCCCATCTCTCCCCAGCCCCACCCCCTCAAGCTCAGCTCTGACCCTTGGGCCTGTCCAGGAATTCACACAAGACAGCCAGTCCACCTCCAAAGTCCAGACAGAGCTCATTCTCAAAAGATAGCACTCCTATATTTTAATTGCTTATCACTCTACTTTCTAGAAATTCTTAACTTGGCTTGCTTGTCGGTGACACTCAGACCCTGGTCTCTGTGTTTTTGTCTCTTTTTTTTTGAGAAGGAGGCTCATTCTGTTGCCCAGGCTGGAGTGCAATGGCACGATCTCGGCTCACTGCAACCTCTGCCTCCTGGGTTCAAGCAATGCTCCTGCCTCAGCCTCCTGAGTAGCTGGGATTACAGGCACGCGCCGCCACACCTGGCTAATTTTTTTTTGTATTTTTTAGTAGAGACAGGGTTTCACCATGCTGGTCAGGCTGGTCTCGAACTCCTGACCTCATGATCTGCCCACCTCAGCTTCCCAAAGTGCTGGGATTACAGGTGTGAGCCACTGGGCCCAGCCTCTGTGTTTTGTCTCTTTTGTGACTTCATTCTCTACTGTATTCCTGTACTTTTATTTTTTGAGGTGTCCGGGAAATAGGAGAAATAAATGAGTGGGCAGAGGATGCCATCTTGAACAATTATCTTAGGTAGTTTTCATTTTTTTAGGGCACATTTTCTCAGTTAAAGCACAATCGAAGTCGTATCAATATCAATAATTTTAGAAGAGCTTTCACAGAATTCTACATAAAGATGCCACTTTCCTACCAAAGAACAAAAAAAGGATCTGTTAACCCCCATTTGATTTACAAGGCTGCTATGAGGTAGGAAAAGAATGGTAGATATTAACTTCTATGAAGGAAACAAAAATGAAAGACACCAGGAAGACATTTTGGGCCACCTCGCAATCCCAACTCTTAGTTCCAGGCTTAGGCACTAACTTGCCATACGGGAGTGTTAAAATTGCACTGTTCCCACTTCAGTTTGACCTGGACATCAGTTGGATAGAAATTGGATAGGAAGGTAAGTAGAATAGAGGTACTATATCAAATGAATTTACAAAAGAAATGTTTGATTACCATTTCTGTGAGTTCTGGACCTGCAGGCAGATGAATGCTATTAGACTGGGCTTAGCATGTATAGAGGATGGAAGGTTTGCTGAACCTTCAGCAAAGGCAGACCTCATGTCTGCCTTCCTGGGAGGTGGGGAATTCCAGAGAGATGAGCTTGCACGAAGCCACTGAGATATGGATTCCCTACTATAACATGGGGTCCTGGAATTCCAGAGGGTAAGTGGCTGGCTGAATAACTGCTTTGTTGGTGGAAGCAGGAAATGGTTGGTGTGTGGAAATCAGCCTGTACTCCCCAAGTGTGTTGAGGTGTAGGATGACACAATGCACTATGCAGAAGAGAGACCCATATTACATTGATTCTAAAGACAGCTGGGGCAGGCAATGGGTTCCTAATGCTTATGAGGAAGGGGCTGGAGCCCAGAGGCATGGCATGGGAAGGCAATGAGTCGCTGTCATTGGGAGAGTGCCCAGTTAGGTCTAGTTCGAAAGAACCCCTGGAAGCTCCAGTTGAGAGCAAGTCAGCCTTAACCACCTTTACAAGGTTAAAGTTGATTGATATCACAGGTTGATCATATTTTAATTAGTAAATGTAAACTGGAATTTTTTAACTTTAAGTGACAGTGGGAAAATCTAAATATCTAGCACTAGAGTGAGCAGAATGTTCGTGAGAACTGCGCAATGCTTGTCCACGGCACGGGAAGATTAGCTTTCCAAAATGAATTGAAAGGAGCAGCAGGAGCCAGATATCATGTTGCATTTTGACCACATCCCAGGAGCTGTGGCCTAAACAAACTCGCTCATTACCCCAGTAGACTTCACATTTCCTTTGAGAACCTCACTGCAGAGATTGCGAAGCTTTCATCTAGGACTAGACTCTTTTTTTTTCTTTCTTATATAAAGTGTACCTGGAAGCCTTAATCAGTCAGGGAATGGGTCTGAAATCTCTAAACAGTAAAGATTCAGCATTTACGTGCACGATCCACTCTAAATACTGAGTTTTATGTCCATTTGACTGGGGGACAAGTTAGACAGGCCTTGACCAAATTCTTCTCCATATTAGGTCAATTTTGATTTAAATCATTGGTTAAGAGTCTCCACTTCATTCATTTCAATTTTACCTCAAAATAAGCTTCTGATGTTTGACTCAACTTCAATGCATGTCTACAACTCGTATTTCTTTTCAAAACAGGATTAATTTAGCTACAAATCCCGAAAGTGAAAGGATTATGTTATTTTCTTTGTAAAAGTGAACAAAAATTGGTACTGGTGAAGTTACAATCACACATTCAATAGGATGTCGACAGCTTTTTTAGATACTATTATTACTTTCTTTAAAATAATGAGTCACTTAAATAAGCTGAAAATTTATATTGCATTTCTACATCCTTCGTGTTTTTCTCCACTGACACAAAAATATACTACCTCTAACTATGCATCACGTACATTTAAGACTACAGAGATTCTGCGGTCAAAGCGACATAGGTTCAAATCACATCCCTGTCATTTCTAGACGAGTAGCTTTGGGCAAGGAGGTTATCATCCATAAGCTTCAGTTTTTAAATCTGTAGAATGGGGGTAAAAATCATGTCTGCCTCATCAAGTTGCTGGAGACTACATGAGATGTATTAAGATAATACATTTAACTCTTAATTTATAAAAAAAAACTAAACAAACTTTGGGTCAGGAAAAATATAAAAAGTAGGTTCTGTCGCTGACTAGCCTTTTTCTCAACCATTTATAAGTGATAATTTTTGTACTGTCCCATTTCAAAGCAAACGGGAAAGAGTTTTAAGAAGCAGTGAAGGACTACTTCACTGGCTTCCAAAGTGATTCCCTGCCCATTTTTTCTTTGTAATTCCAGCCTCCACACACTGCCCAGAACAAAGTTTCTAACAAGCACATATGACCATGTCAGTTGTCTGCTGGATGGATAAAATGCTAAGTCCATTACAGTGGGATGCAGCAGCCTTATCTCCCTCTGCGCCTTCATGTCTCACCACCCCTACCACTCTGTCTTTGCTCAAGAAACACTGAGCTGCCAGTTGTCTTCCCCTGCCTCCCCGCACCCCACACACACCCTCCCAACTCTGACTTTGTTCTGGCTACCGCTTCTTTCTAGGTGCTCCTTTATAGCTTTGCTCTGGGACCACTTCATCAAGGAAGCATGCCAGGTGCACACTGAACCCCACTGTAAGATGCTCCGCTAGGATGCTCCCATAGTAACTAGCTTCTATCTGACACTGCACGGGGTTTAAAACTGCCCATTCCTGTGGTTGTTCTGAAACTAAGTCTCTTGAAACCAGGGGTTATGCCTCATTCATCTGCATATGCCCAACACAGACACTGACATGTTCTGGGATTCAATAAACCTGCTGTGTCTGAAGCAAAGATGGATGTCTTCTTCCTTGCACACCCAAGGTAGTGTGGTAGGTATTACTAAATAATATGAGTTAACTTCTATTGAGCCAGAAAATGTGCTAGTACTTTACATATGCTACCTTATTTATGTGCAAAAGTATATGAATAGATACAATGGTGACCCCTTTTATCAGGGAATAATTTTAAGCCGGTGAGCAATGAGCCTACCAGCCTTAAGGAGCTCCCCCAAGGCAGAGCTGGCTTTCCACTCAGGTAGCTCTATATGATGAAAAGCAGATACGATTTTTTTAAATAAAAGAAACGAAATTTTTAAACCTATCCAGGGATCTTTGGGTTCTGATGACTTAACATCTGAGAAGTTACACTCTGTAGGTTGAATCTGAATTGTAGTGTTTTCCCAGAGAGTCAGAACTCTGACATTTCTGGTCAGACTTTCTAAGGTTTGGCTATCAGGAAGATCCAGTGCAAACTGTGAATATGTGTTGCCTTACCAAGCGCCCATTACAGTCGATGACCCGAAACCCTCAGATAGAACTTCTAATTTCTGGAAATGTTTACAGCGAAACAAGAAAAACTTGAAAAACTCGAAAAACTCTAACCTGCATATATCCCACTTTCTACTGGCTACGTGCACTTTGATTCTGACAGATATCACCTATGCAAAACCAAGATCTTAGCATTTACCAGAACTACTCCCAGACCACCCGGTCCCTCTGCAGCCCACTCCCTCTCAATTGATGGTGACTCTATTCTTCTGGTTGTTGGGTGGGTGGTATCCTTGAGTTCTTTTTCTCTTACCTTCATCACCCAGTGCATGAGAAAATCTCAGTGGCTACACCTTATATATACATCCAGAACTATAATACCCGCTTCCATAACATCCAGTGCTTCCATCTTAACCCAAACCATAATCACCTCTTGCTTAAATTACTGCAATCAGCTCCCAACTGACATTCTTGCTTTTGCCTTTAATCCTGATAGTCTATTCTCCAAATGGCAGCCGAAGTAACCCTGTTACAAACTAGATCAGAATGCATTACTCCTCTGCTCAAATCCCCAATGGTGCCCATGGGTTTAGCAAAGGCAGCATCAAGTTCTCCACAAGACTTACAAGGCCTCTCAGACTTGGCCTTCCACTCCCACCTCGCTGACCTCAAGTCATGTGTTTGCTCTTGTTCTCTCTGATTAACCCCCGTGGTCTCCTTGCTACTCAGCAAACATATCAGACACACCCCCATTTATAAGCCCTTGAACTTGCTGTTCCTCCTGCTTAGAAAACCTTCTGCCCAGATAGGCATAGGGCCAGCTCACTCACCTATGTCAGGACAGATTCAAAGTTACCTTCTGTATAAGTACTGTGTACTAACTAATGGCATCACTGGAATCTAAAAAACAAAATATTGGGGGCCAGGCGTGGTGGCTCACGCCTGTAATCCCAGCACTTTGGGAGGCCGAGGCGGGCAGATCACGAGGTCAGGAGATCGAGACCATCCTGGCTAACACGGTGAAACCCCGTCTCTACTAAAAATACAAAAAATTAGCCAGGAGTGGTGGCGGGCACCTGTAGCCCCAGCTGCTCAGGAGGCTAAGGCAGGAGAATGGCGTAAACCTGGGAGGCGGAGCTGGTAGTGAGCAAAGATCACACCACGGCACTCTAGCCTGGGTGACAGAGTGAGACTCCGTCTCAAAAAAACAAAAAAACAAAACAAAACAAAACTATTGGGTACTATGCTCAGTACCTGGGTGACAGGATCAACTGTACCCCAAACCTCAGCATCATGCAATATACCCAGCTAACAAACCCAGAGAGGTACCCCCTGAATCTAAAATAAAAGTTGGAAATTATATATTAAAAAGTCTCTTCCTAATTAGAGCCTTCCCTGGCCATCTATCATAAGTATTTTGATAATTTTCTGTCTTCCTAATTTGAAACAAGGCCAAGGATTTTGGCTGATTTCTTATCCCTAGGATCTAAATCAATGGCAGTACATAAAAGGTGCTTAAAAGTAATTATTGAAGGTGGCTAGGTGTGGTGGCTAAGGCCTGTAATCCTAGCATTTTGGGAGGCCAAAGCGAGCAGATCACTTGAGGTCAGGAGGTTGAGACTGGCCTGGCCCACATGGTGAAACCCAGTCTCTACAAAATATACAAAAATTAGCCAGGCGTGGGGGCAGGTGCCTGTAATCCCAGCTATCGGGAGGCTGAGGCGGGAGAATCACTTGAACCCAGGAGATGGATGTTGCAGTGAGCCAAGATCGCACCACTGCATTCCAGCCTGGGCAACCGACAGAGTGAGACTCTGTGTATATGTGTGTGTGTGTGTGTGTGTGTGTGTGTGTGTTTGTGTGTGTGTGTGTGTGTAGAATGATGAATTAGTGAAAGTCACTACCTATCCTGTATCCACTCTTCCTAGTCATCAGTGACAAATCTCTAAAATCACAACCCCGAAATTCCAAAAGCTGTTTTGCCATCTCTTGACCTAACTGCTCTTTCAACTAGCAAACCAAGTAGCTCCCAACTTCACAACGCCTCGAATGGTATCAAGCACACGAAATCAGGCATGGAGGTCTTGGAGTTCCAATATTCCTAATCTCTCAGAAGCATCGAGTTTGTCCCTTATACCTTCCCTGGGCCATAGTTTGCAACCTAAGTGCAATACAATCTATTTTTACAATGTACTTTTACTACCCCTTCTTAGATGCAATGATAGAAGGAGCTGTTGGCTCTATTCAGCTCCATTCACCCTCCTCTAACCTCTCCACAGGTATATTCAGCCATGTGGCCACACTCTCGATTGCTACTGAAATGATAGACTAGAACATGCAAAAGTCTACACAAATCACCCATGGGAGAAAGAACTGGAAGCTAAGACTCCTGATTTCTTTCATGAGGTAAGTGTAAGAAATGAAATGGCCTCTAGTAGGATGCCTGGACTCCCTGCGCCTCAGTCTCCTCTTCTCCGTGGTGGTGCGCATGGCTGAGAAGGGTGTCATGGAGTCTCGTAAGAACTCCACCCATCTCCCCCTTCTTGACATGATCTGGTAACTTAGTTTACAAAAGCGTTTACATGAAGTTTCAGTACATGTTCACTCGCCCCCTTTTCTAAGCAGATCGCTACTCCTGAGTCCCTACAGCATAAAGATTTAGGTACTCATACTGGGTTGGCACTAATAATTGTCTACCTCAAAAATTCTATTTGAGAGAGAGGCAGTGAGTGAGAGAATATGTTCATTTCAGTAAACGTAGCTAGCACAATTTTGTGGGCAGCGGCACCCTAGCCTGCATCCTGTTAGGCCAGGCCAGTCCACACTGGCAATTACTGTGCTGAATTAAAGACGCCCTTGGCCACCTGCCTCATGCATGCAACAAGTTCCTTTTTTAAATCCTATTTATCTTCACAGTCATCTATTTGTGTCAAGAAAGGAAGCATATGAGCACAGCATCTGTTACTAGAGTGACACAATTACCAAATACTTCTGTAAGGGAAAAAAAATTCACAATAAATCCGAGTTAGTCGTCAGGTGTTTCAGAAGACAAAACATTAGTCTTTCAATCATGGTGTCTTGTTTAAGCCGAGCATATGGTGCTAACAGCAGAGAGGCACCAGCGCAGCCTGGTCGCTGACGGGCATAACGACCACAGAAATGTCACCTCCTCTAAATTGGCAGAGGAAAGCAGGTTTCTCTCCCCAAGCCCAGCCCCTCCCTCCCTGTAGTAAAGCAGGTACAAATTTAAGGGACTTCATCATTGCTAACTTTGTCGCAAATGTTAGGACCCAAGTACATCCAATGACAGGTATGGGAGAGTCCTTTAGTTTTCCCAATAACTAATTTAGCAAAGATGTAAATAAATTCAAGCCAAAACAAAAGGGTAATAATTCAAGGCAATTCATTATTAATTATTTCCCCACTACTACTGAAAACTACGTAAGCTGAACGTCTAATTTGAGAAAATCCCTTACTTTTTCGACAATGAAATGTAGACAACTAAAGGTGACCCTGTCAATATTGCAACTGTTACTTGTTTTGCTTTTTTCTGGATACCATCAACAGGTCTATGGGATGCTTTCCTAAATGTGTCTTACTTTTATGAGTTAGTCTTTAGACTGCGGAGAGGGCAGAGAGAGAAGAGAGGAGAGAAGAGAGTGATATAGGTGTTAGAGATTGAGACACCACATTACTCCGGAAAAGAAGTCACTGACAAACTGTAGGGAAGATACTGACTTGTTCCAGGGAAGCCCTGGCGTTCTCTATCTCCTGCCACTACTGCAACCTGGCAGACAGCGCGCCCGACTTCGCTTCTGCTCAAGCCGGGCTGCTGCTTCCGCGTCCCCGCCACGCGCCCAGGTGAGCTGCGCCAGGTGGCAGCGAGCCTTTACCTGCCAGGCTGCCCGGCCTCTGGAGGGTGGCCGTGGCATACAGCTCCTGCGAGTGCTTGCTGTACTGCTCGGACGCGTGGACCAGGCGCTTGGTGGGCGACAGGGTGGCGTACGTGCCGATGGTGGAGCTCAGCTGGTGGATGGGCGAGGAGGAGATGGTGGACTGCACGGTGGGGGGCGAGGTCACGCGGATCGGGGACAGGCCGGCCGAGGACACGACGATGTTGATGGGCGAGCTGGTGCTGTAGGACTTGGCCAGGCGGCTGGGCGACTGCTTGGGCGAGGAGCCGCGCGGCGCGGCGTAGGTGGCGCCCTCGGGGGCCGAGCCGCCGCGCTGCAGCTTGGTGGGCGAACCGCCCTGGGGCGCGGCCAGCGGGGAGCCCCCACGCGGCGGCGCGGGCAGTGTGGAGCTGGAGTAGTAGAGCGCGGCGGCGGCGGCGGCGGGCGGCGCGTCCGGCAGGTGGAAGGCGCTGCCCAGGCTGGGCGCGAACGGCTCCCGCGGCGGCGGCGGCGGCGGCGGCGCGGGCTCGGGCCCCGCCAGGTGGCCGGCGCGGCTGGTCGTGCCCTGTGCCCGGGAGAGGAGAGAACACGCGCACTTAGCGAGGGAGAAGCACACGGCCCACCCGGCCCAGCCCGGCCCCGAGAGCAGAGGCACACCGGGGATGCCGCGGGCGCCCGGCGGCTCTGCGATCCCAGCTGCGCTCGGGGCGGTACGCGAACCTGCGCCCCGAACTCTCCTGGGGCGGATTTCTTGTCCTGACACTGGCACAGGCCAGCTGACTACTGGAGGGAAGTCACGTTTGACAAATGAGACCTGTGTTTGTTTACATGTAGATGTTATTTCGGAAATAGCAGAAGCATCGCATTAGTCACATAAAGATTTTTAAAGGCCCCCCCGACAGGGCAATCATGATCTCCCTGGTGGCAATCACAATCTGTTTGTTTTAATGAGAAATTCGGGCAGTAAATCTTTTTCTGTCCCCCACTCCCCACCCTTGCCCCAGGTCATTTCACTAGATACACTTTCTACCTCTGAGATTGGCCGAGTTACATACTTATCTGGAGAACATCAAGAATAAACATACTGCTTACAGTTTATTCTGTTGCTATTGTCGCGTGGATTCTTCTTTTTGGACAATGAAAAGTTAAACGGAGGGAAAAATACTAAGTCAGAATGAATTCGCTTCGTCTTTTCAGCATTAAAAAAAATTCTAGAGGAATTAGAGCAATTGGAAATGAGAATGCTAAAAAGGCCTCCCTTTTCTAGATTTTAATACTGGGCTCCCAATCTTTCAGCATCTTTCTCTCTCTAGCTCCCTTTAAGAGCCCCCTGCAGCTGTGTCTTCAAATTGAAAGCCATTCGCCTCTCATTTATTTACAAGAACACAAAAGACAACAAGGGCTGGGGAGGAGCTGGAGAGACAGTTGGAGGGGAAAGCACTTTCCTTGAATCTTGTCCAGAGACAAATTTGCATTCGAATGAAAACACTACATTGTCAACCACTTCTGGGCAGGAGGTCTCAGATCTTCCAGGCTTTCCCGGGGGAGCAGAGAGGATTTTGAGAGCCTGCTGGTGTGAAGAGGGAGTAGGATTGTACACAGAGTTGGAGAGAAGCTGGGAAGGAGGGATTTGAAATGAGGGATGAGAGGTGGGTGGGGAGGAGGACTCGAGAGAGATGGAGGGAAGGGAGGAAGAGAAGATTGAACAGATGCTAGCCATTAAAAGTTTCAATTATGCCTCTCTACCGGTTTTGGAATGGCAATTGGCAAATAATAGACTGGGCACTTTCACTGCACATACACAGGCATTCCAAATTTTATCTGGGATGTCAAGTTCATATGCAGATCTGAGGGAGTTAATTGAGCAACATCAAAATTCTCTATTAGGAGCAGCCTAGCATAGGAGGTAAACAGTTTGGTGAGAGACTTTCTCTATGCAGAGTGTGTGTATGTGTATGCATATGTATTTATGTACGGTATATATATTTTAAATATTCTCACACACACATGCAATCCATAAAGCAATTATTTTAATGTTAAGAGTGAAAGTAAAATGTAAGCTCCATGAGTTTGTTCAATGATGTGTCCCCAGCAACTAGAACAGGGCCTGATTCCTAGCAGAGACTCCAGGAATATTTGTGGAATGGTTCCTCAAGTTAGTCTCAAGGCTATGAGGGTCTTATATGTGGAGGATGGGTGACGAACACTACAGATGTAGGTGTGCTCACTCTGAGCCCCAGAGAAATAGTCTAGCTTCATCCAGAGTCATTGAGGGGGTGGCTTTGATGCAATTTTGCTTCTCTCCCAGTGGCAGCTCTGAGCATGAAACATGTATTAAATAGATTGGGCTTCTCAAATCTAGCTGTATATTATAATCTCCAAGGGTGCTTTTAAAAAAAATCTCAATACTCATGACTTACCATTGCCATTTAATTCAGCATCCCTGAAGGTGAGACCATATATCAGTTTTTTTTGGAAGCTCAGCAGGTGATCTCACTGTGCAACCAAGTATGAGTTCCACGTCCCCCTAGAGCAGTGGTTTTCAAAGGGAGGTCCCTGTTCCCACAGCTGCAGCATCATTGTGGATGGTCTTTTCAGCATTAAAAAAAAAAAAAATTCTAGAGGAATCAGACCAATCAGAATCATACCCCACCATAAACTGAACAAACTCTGGGGGAGGGGCTGAGGGATCTGGGTTTTAGCCAGTACTCTGGGTGATTATGGTGCTGGTCAAAGTTTGCCAACACTGCTCCAGAAGACACTTGGATTTGGAGGGTGCGGAGTGGGCCCCAGAGTCTGCATTTCTAACAATCTCCCAGAGCAGGCAAATGCTGCTGCTCTGAGAACTACCACTAAGCTGCAGACATTTTTCTTCTGAAGCTCTACTGGGGTTCCCTATCAACTGGGGCCTGAGCAACACTCAGCCATGCAGAACACAGCTGGCAAGTGATGGAAAAGCATCCGACAAAAATTTCTGAAAACCCTTCCCACAGGAACAAAATGAGAAGAAAGAACCCTTTCTCTAAGGTTTCAGGAGCACTCTCTGCTCCCTGTTTACAACAAAACAAAAACTTTTTGTTATGTCTTGGCTATGTAACATTAATAAAATAACCTTAGAGTACACTAACGATGCCATTACCAAATAGCATAATTTTTAATAAATACTAACTAAAGCATACCAATGTAAATGAGAATATTAAGTCGGTATTCATTCTAATATTTAAATATTAGAACAACATGTATCCTGTGAAAACCTTAATACTTTTTACAAATACTTTATTTTTCTTGTAATCTGTCAAAACATCTAGTCTCAGGTGTACTAAGTGCTGAATATGACGTCTCCTATGTTTTCTTAAATGCACCCCAAATCTGTAGAAGTCTTGACAACTGCCACATGAGCTGCAGACATTTTGACAAGCTACGGCAACCAATTTGAAAGTCTTTTAGATATTATAGGATCTTGGTAAAATTGTGCTAATAATTTTGGCATGAAAAAAGGAAAAGTATAAACAATAAAATTTTATATACTGTTTAACATAGTAAGTGGTATTGTCCACTGCGTACTAAAATGCACTTCCAAAAAAGCCTCCTGAATCCATTTGCGTAAGAAGCCATCATCAACTAGAGCACCTTCTCAGGAGCACCAGCTACACTGGTGAGTTACCAGCAATGCTTTCTACAACGTAGAGAATGTTCTCAATCTGTACTGCTCAATATGGCACCGCTGAACACACGGGCTGATTGACAGCTTGAAATGTGGCTAATCAGCTGAGGAACTTCAGTACACACTTAACTTTAATTAAGTTAAACAGCCACATGTGACTAGTGGCCACCTTCTTGGACAGCACAGTTGTCTAAGCCCCTCTGCAGTTTACAATAAATAAACCAGGGGTGCTATACTCCATTTCAATGGCTTACAGAGTAATAAATGCCTAAGAACTATTCTTTGGTTAAACAGAGAAATTTGTCTTGCAGCATCATTTGAATAAAAACAAAATTTGGGGGAGCCTCTTTTCACCCTTGTGCTTACGTTTTCTTTCATTACTGAATTTGATTTAGTAACTCTTTGTCAGTTAAGGTTACCTGAGGCTGTCATTCAAGCCAGCTGCACAATCATAGGATAGTTTGTTACTACCCATCGTTGCATTAGAAATAATCGAAACACATTTCAACACATACAGAATTGTATTCACTTTAGCGTCACAAGAGTTCAATTCTACCTTAAAAGTATGTTAGCACTATAAAGCTGCAAATCTGATTTTAAAGTTAGAATTCAAGTAAAGTTTCATTTTCCATTTTTAAACTAAAGATTACTACATACTGCTTCCCTGGAGATATTTGGAAATGTGTGTGTACATGCAAAGAGAGTTGAAATAATTTTTTATTGATGTGTGACTCTGAAAATAAAAATAATGATATAACAAATTTAGATATACTTGGAATAGACTGGGCCCCATCCTTGGTCACACCATCTAGGCTGTTGGCAGAGACAATTCTTTTTTTTTTTTTTTTTTTTTTTTTGAGACGGAGTCTCGCTCTGTCACCCAGCCTGGAGTGCAGTGGTGCCATCTCCGCTCACTGCAAGCTCCGCCTCCCGGGTTCACGCCATTCTCCTGCCTCAGCCTCCCGAGTAGCTGGGACTACAGGCGCCCGCCACCACGCCCGGCTAATTTTTTTGTATTTTTAGTAGAGACGGGGTTTCACCATGTTAGCCAGGATGGTCTCGATCTCCTGACCTCATGATCCACTTACCTTGGCCTCCCAAAGTGCTGGGATTACAGGCGTGAGCCACCGCGCCCGGCCGACAATTCTTGACTCTGTCTCATTCTCAGCTCTTTGGATCAGTCTCAGCCTGGAGGGCAACTTTATTTGTCTTTCCCACTCCTTCAAAATGAGGATCCCATTTATGAGAAATGGACAAGGAAGAAGAATGTTCACAGATAAACAACCCCATCAAGGAGATGTTCTGATTCAACAGTTTCTGATAGGTAGAGTATGGTGCACATTAAGTGTAGTTCAGTTCTTGTTTCCCTTATGGGAAATTTTTCAAGAAAAATATGGAACATTAACTCACCAAAGCTATTACAAATTATTTATCTGTATACATATGTTTCAGATGGGTCAGATTTAGGATATATTCAGTGTCACAATTTTTACATTAGATGGTGTGTGTGTGTACTCAGTGGTATATTGAGGCCTCTTGTGTAACTGTAGATGCATTGATATCTATTTTATAGAACTGTTTAAGGGGAGGATGTATTTACAAAGTATAGTAGAAAAAATATTGAAATGGGAAGTTAGGGAATATGTACATTATTCCAACAGCCATTAATGAACAGTACTCAAGTTTGATGCATTAATTTACTCACTGACTCAATAAACCATTAAGAAGAGCCTACTACAGTCTGGGAATCCCTACTCTGAAAATCCAAAATCTGAAATCCAAAAATCCCAAATATTTTGAGCACTGACATGAATGTCACAGTAGAAAATTCTACACCTGACACCTTTGCTTTCTGATGGTATAATGTACATAAACTTTGTTTCATGTACAACATTATTAAAAATGTCATATAAACTTACCTTCAGGCTATGAGTTATGTATGAAACACAAATGAATTTTGTCTTTAGACTGGGGGGGGAGTCCCATCCCCAAGAAATCTCATTATGGATACGCAAGTATTCTAAAATCGCCCCCCCCCAAATCTGAAATCCAAAACACTTCTGATCCCCTGCATTTCAAACAAGGGATGCTCGACCTGCCTACACCATGTACAAATGAGGAGTTTGTTTTTGAAGAGCTCTCAACAATTCCCTTATATGGAGTATTTTACTTTGATGTTATTTTGGAGATCTATCGATGGAGTATATTTGTTTGTACAGAATACTATCTGACCACAATTAAGACACTGTTCTTTGGGGGAGTAGGAGCCCCTAAGAATATGGCACTCTTAAACCAGAAAGTGGCACTGGTCTTAGTGCCAAGCACATTTGCTTCCAGATTCTTTCACGCTGAATGTTCTATGGAGGGAGTAGGAATGGCAGAGGAGTCATAAGGGGACAATTCTCAGAACTTGAAAATTTATTCAATCCTCATTCTTTGGGGATCTGGCAGTGCAAACAAAACAAAACAAATCCCCTCAATGCTTATATCCAGTTAACAAGAGACCTGACAGCCTGTAATCTCTAAGGAATCTTGACTTCTCATCATGAGTAAGCCCTGTCACTAAGCAAAAGCACATTTTATAAAGCAGGCTCATGATTTATGAGCAGTCCTGTGAAGATGCATTTAGACCTGCCAAGTTTTCTTAAATTGCCAGCAAGGCCCCCAGTTCTGGGACAGGAGGCCTATTTGCCCAGGATGCTGGGCAGCCGGGCCGACAGTGTCAGGAATGGAGAACTGGAGCCCCGTTTTGTGGCTTCCCTGAGTCCAGCTTAACGGGATCAGCAGTCTGCTCCCCCATTCACTGTACTCATCCCTTTCTGTTTTCCTGGGATTACAATCAGACTGGCAAACCTAGTTACTAATGATGTCTTCCTTTTCCAGATAATATTGGCTGGTGGCACCTAAGGTCACCACAGGGAGCAGTGTGCCCAGGCAAGCACAGGGTTATGACAGGTGCAGCTGGGGAGCACATTCAAAGGAAGGCACAGGCCACAGGGCCAGGGCCACAGAGGAGTCAAAATGTGAATGTGGCCACGGACTGGGGGAGGAAGACATTGGAGCTCATGTGTGAGGAAGATGTCTCAATGCAGAGTGGTTTAAGTTGTGACAAGGACATGAGAAAGTAAAAGCAATGACAAAATGTACTCCTTCAGTGAGTTAAGAAAGGCAGGATCAATCCTGCATAATAAAAAACAGGGCATGGCTTAAAGATGACATATTCAAAGAAGTCTGTTTCTACTGAGAGCACTCTGGTAAGGTAACTGAGTTATACCAGCTCTGTGCTGCTGATGAACAGTTTTAAGAAGTTGTTGCACTTTCCTAGTTTAAGTTTGTCTAGCTTTGGGCTTGCACACAAAGACAGACAAGGCGATTTACTCTCACAGTTTTGAAACATGAAGAAATCACCAACTCCAAAATGCTTACAGTCATATTTAGTACTATATGAAATGTTCCTATAATATAGTGCAAGTAAAACAAATCTACATCCCCAAATAAGTTGTGTGCCTTGAACTTACTCCCTGGGATGTAATGAATTTGCTTGAGCATGCACACCATTGCTCAAAAAATTTGGAAAGTTTTCTTTTCAAATCATCTTCCAAAGGAATGCCATTCTTTAATTCCAAAGGAAGAAGACTCTGGTACTGTGAGAAAAGTTTGATTTTGTCAATAACTAAATAAAATCATCCAGGGCCTTGTTTGATGATTCTCTTGAGGGGTGCTGGTTTTGGTAAAAGCTAATATGTAACATAAGAGAAGAGATAGCTTCTATGCACATTTTATACACCTTCCCCGAAATCATCACCACTGGGATCATTACTGTTGGTGAGAAAATAAGGGCTGGGTTTACCTGGTGGTGATGTCCCACTGACACTGAAAGGTGGTGTCCACAACAAACTGAACTTAAGTAACGGAAAACCCAAGGTACTTGGAAGAAATTCCTTTCCTCAGATGGGAACATCCAGATCAAAAGGACCATAAAAGCAACTATATCCCTGGAAATAATAACAGAAACCACCTTCGCTGCTTTCTCTCTGCCCGATGGTCCCAAAATTATGGAGAAGGGGGAGAGAAAGAACAAGAGAGAAAGTGAGAGAGAGAAATTTTGCAAACTATTTTGTCTCTGCCACTGCAGTTAGAAGGAGGTGGCAATGGATTCATTTTCCCCAGGTCTCTAAGTCACAAGTGCAAACATGGTGACGTAGATTTTTGCATCCTTGAGTACTGATTTTTCCTACCCTTTCACCTCCCTTTAATGAAAATTGATTAGGATCATTATCAGTAAATGTTCTGAAAAGTATTTCATATGGCCATTTCTGTGGTCTACCAGTGGAAAGAAAATAGAGAAGAAAGAAATAAAGCAATGATGTAAGTATCTTATGAATTTATCTTGAAGAATACGTAAGGAGAGATTTCTTGATGGCAACTCTTTCTTAAAACCTACATGAGCACTGGCAAAAATATACTACACAGAACTTTATTTCAGCAAGAGGCTCATTTAATATAACTGCAATAGCCCAAATATTTGCTCAGAAGAGAAAATGTTACAGCAAAACACATATACACCCTCTCTGCCATGAGAAACGTTTCCATTATTGAAGCCAAACTACATTTGCTTATCCTGGAAAGAGAAAATGGAGAGAAAAGATTTTAAAGCAAAGCAAGGAATAGGGATTCACAACAGAGAGTCATCCTAAAACTATCTTAAAAACAAATATTCTGCCACTTTCCTGCAAATATGGGCCAAGGAAAATATGTGAAACAATATGAATTCTCTTCTAAATGTTGCACAGTGTATACATTTACGTTAAAAATATCTCTGCAATTTTTGTGTTTTCCAAATTTATTGGTGACTTTTCTCTGCAGGTTTTACCTAACAACAACTTATTTCATAATTAAGCAAATGGGAGTGAAGTCATACTAGCTGTCTTTACCACCCTTTTTATTCAACACTCAGGACATAGGTGTTTACAGGGAACTTGCTCTTCCTTCAATTTCCCCTTCCCCTCAGCCTTCACATCCACCTGCATGAGTGTGCACCAATAAGCAATGTTCCAAACACAATGAACACACTTCCTTCTGAAAGAAGTGAGCAGATGGTATACTTATGATTATGATATAGCATTAATGAGGACTTTTAAGACACAAAAGTCAGCAAAACATTAAATAGATAAGCCAGATCAAAAAGAAATGGAAATTTTGTTTCTCAAAAAGTGTATTGCTTTTCTAGAACACTTACCACTGTTCAGTTTTATTTTAGAGAACCATCATACAATTCTTAATTTCTTACAGCAAGCAGGCCATTTCCCTAAGATTGCAGTTGTGCACACTGTTCAATTCTACTGGAGAACATGCAAAGATTTCGAAATCTTTAGGCTTGTGTACTCCTTTGCCAGTGCTCTGTCTACAGATGTATATTTTTATATTTCTTGCATAGTTTTTTTGTTTGAGGGACAAAATGCTTGGTGAAACTATTTTTTATTTGGACATGGGGTGAAACCAACATGTTTAGAGTTGGTTTTTGGCTCCTCTTTGCCAGAAGTTTTATATTTAGCATTTCATATAATCCAATGGAAACTTTATGTGAGTGGAGAAAGCCAACTTCTTTATCTTCTAGCCCACCCACAAACCAGCACAGAATAATTATAAAACATCAGTCTGGTTTTGGCAGAACCTGATGGATATCTGGTGAACCCTGGGTCAATTGTGAGGGATATGAAGGTAAGTCTTGCATCGTTCTCGCTCTTGCAGCAGGGCAATCTAATAGGAAGAAACAGACTTAAATGAAACTAACTATAGGATATCACTTATTATATGACAGAGTAATGTTTTTAACACATAAGGTAGATCATGTCGTTCCTCTGCTTGAAATTCTCTACTGGCTCCTTACTTCACTCCCAGTAAAAAAAGGAATCCTACCAATGACTGAGTGGTTTCCCACCACCTCACAACTCCTGCAGTCCACTGTAGCCACTCTGGCATCCGTGCTGCTCTGTCAGCATGCCAGGCTGCCCCATCCAGGGGCCACAGCATTTGCTGTGCAGAGGGAGCCATATAGCTTCCTTCTTCTTCTCCATGTCTTTGCCCAAAAGTCTCCTCGAGGTCCCTATCATGCTGCACTCCCCCATGCACTTTGGATCTTGCTTACCCTGGTCTGTATCCATTTCCTTCCCATAGAAACCATCACTTTCTAATGTACTGTGCAATTTACTTATTTGCTGTGTTGATTTTCTGAGTCTCCATCCCTGATGCTAGAATAGAAGTTCCTTGAGGACTGGGATCATGTCTACTTTCTTTACTTCTCCATCCCAAGCACATGGGCTCATGGCATCAATTGGCACATGATAAACATCTTGAATGCATCAAAGAATAACCTAGACACACAAAGGTGAAGGTTGACCTGGAAGAAGAAGGGGTCTGTGGAGGGGTGACCTACACAACTTATTTAGAGGCTGGGGCAGGAGCTTGCAGCATAGCTGAGCAGAGTGCTGGCAGTGGGGAAAGGATATCTGTAAATCAGTTCAGGTCACTTTCTAGAATGGCCTTGGGGTCTGATGGGAAGGGTAGTCTACTCTCTCTCCTCTGGACCAGCTCCATGAACTCATCCTAAGTCTCAGAAGAATGATTTTAAAGAATAACATCAGAGAACAAATATTTTATGGCAATTTGGGTGGCTTACAGTTTGAGTTTTGGGCTGATAAGTTGGGGCAATGTGGGTTACACACATATCATCAAGGCCTGTTGTAGATCCTGGTGATGATCACTGAATAAGCATTTATTACGCTGAATAGAGATTTTTAAATACTGAAATTAGAATCTTTGAGCATTTATAATACTCCTTTGAAATTACATTTAAATTTACAAACCAGATAAAAAATTATTGCTTTACTTTAGAATTACATAGTTTTTTAGAAAAAAATAGAATATTTTTGTTTTGATTGATTATTGACCATACTCACTTGGTCTGACATCTGTTAGCCATCGTTTGAATTATATTAGGCCTTGTGGCAATTTATTATTACAGGATATTGTAAAAATTAACCTCGGCTTGAAGGAGTAAGATTTCACACGGATCAGAATTTTGAAAAGAAAAGTATCACACCACTCAAATAGAGGGATCTGAACAATAGTGTCATTATTGGAATGGAATGTGGCCTCCCTTCTCTCAAGGGTATAACACTAAAAGCAGAGTGAAAATGCTGGCTTATTTGTTGAACGTTTCTCTGACATTACATTGAAGTCACAGGCGCTACAGAATATTCAATAAGCATCCCTTTCATACTTCAGCACACAGCTAAAGTAAATTATAATACCAATATCTACCACTGAGTTAAATAAATGAGAGTTCAGATATTCCACAATGGTTTCCCTTCTGTTAGTAGAGTGAATTATAACATTTCAACTCCTGGTTTGATTATTCATACTTGTGCATCCTACCCACTGCCAGGTAAGTGAGTCTACCAGTAACCTTTGCCTCAAACTTAAGTTATATCTTTGAACATTTACATTTATCGATGTCTTCAAACTATAACTCTGATGACTTCAGATACAGAGCTTTGATATCTTTATAACTTAGTAACCCTTTCTGATTAAACTTTAAAGCAACTTTGAATGTGGGTAGAGGGACAGGCCCTTTATCTCAATGGAATGTTTTATCAGTTCCTCTTACCCACATTCCTATCATTCAGCATTGTGAGAAGGTAAGACTTACAAAGCCACTGATGAACAAGGATGTTGCTTGAAGAAGGTAATCATATTTTAAAAATTGTTTCTGGCACAGTAATTTAATGTTAGTAGTGGAAATCCAAAAAACTTTCAGCTCCTGCTTCAATAATGTGAATGTCACATAAATGAACACATAGTAGTGCCTGCACCAGGCTATTAACCCTCTTTGCCTCTCACCTCTGCATTCATTTCTTGGGGCTATGTGGCTTGCCAGGTGCTCCTGATACAAACATGAAAAAAGTCCTGACCTCAAGTAGCTTTCAGTTTAGTTAGAGGAATGCCTGGATGGATAACATCAATAAATTGGTGAAAGAGATGGGCTCGGGGGTTACAGAGCCAGTGGTGCATAGTGAGCATTTCAGAGGAAGGGTTCCTGGAAGAGACAGTGCCCAATAAATGCAAAAGGGCTGAAACTAACTTTGTCAGCTGCAAACGTGATGTGGGGCTTGCAGTTCTTCATTCCAGAAGCAAAAACACAGAGGTTAAAAGGACTTATGTTGCTGAAAATAAGCTTAAAACAAGACAGCCTTCCAATAAATTAACTCTGGCGTTGATGATCAAAATTATACTCTGGTGGGTACCTCAAAATTATAAAAACTAAAATATTAGCATCCCTTCTCTCCTCTCGTCTAAATAACAACATTTACATCTTTCTTGAAAAAAAAAATCATTTCCAGATTGGTAGCTGCTTCTTTTTACCAAGAGTTGGTTTTAACTGCAGCTAATGTATTTGTGCAGTGAAACTGTAAGATCAAGCACCTGCCTTAAAGAAACAATGGAGGGCAAATTTCAAAATCAGACTTCACAAAATGCAGCTATGCCTAAACTCATCACAATTATTTTCCAAACAGTTCTGTTTACCTGATTACACATTTATAGTATGTTTCTTTATATTAATATCAAAAACCACAAAGCAATCCCATGCTTTTTTTAGGAGACACAAGACTCAGTATTTTTTCCGAGTACACTCACAAATTCAGAATGTATGTCATACTTATATCACATATAGACATAGAGGGAGTAACTAGATGGACACTGACATAGTCACACAGGGAAACATATATAAGACAGGTATAGCATGAACAATACATAGATATTTCTAAAGAAAATGTCTGTAATTTAGCATTACTCCATAATTGTATTTTATTATTTTTTTCCTTCATTCACAGCACCAAAGGGCATTTTCCCTCAAGTTGAGGGACACACCTACAAAAAGGCAGGCTGGATCTCCACAATCTCCACATCCACTGCATGCCCATTCCCCACCTGTCCCCTTGGAGTCCACTGACACCATACAGCACTGGGTACCTACCTGGCTGAAGCTCTGGCCTGTAGCTCGGGCTTGTGTGCCTCGGGCCGGGAGCTGTGAAGGGGTGGTTTCCCCCAGGGCCAGGGTCTGGTTGCTATGGTAGCTGGCCGGATACTGGAAAGACCCTTCAGGTTTGGAATTGAGCTGAAGTGCACTCTGGGACAGCAGGCTGGGCCCTGCATTGAAAGTCATTTAGAGCAGTCAGTGACAGTCTCAGTGAAGCAGAAATGACATGTATTATTTATTGAGAGTAGCCTAGAATTATCTCACGCACATGATTCCAGCCATCCACACTTAAAATTCTGAGAACTAAAATGACCATATAATTTGACTCCAGCTCTCAGATGAGATTTTTTATTTTTATTTTTTATTTTTGGTGGTGGTTTAAAAGTTCTCAAAGGAGTAGATTTTTCAAATGATCTCATCCTGACCTACATAGAGACATTTCTTATGAGACAAATTAGTTAATCAAGTAGTTATTTTGGGATCAGACAATATCAGAAACATTTGAAATAATGTAAAACTCTACTTTTTGGTACCTGTTAATTTTGCTAATATAATTATATCTCCTACTTAATGATCGAGATCCTAAAACACTCGAAACCTTCCAATCACTGACAAATTCTATTGTATAAATAGTGATATAATACCTCAGTGCCTGAAGGGTAGACAGTGTTTAAAATATTAATAGCTCTTTGTACGATGTGGAATTCACCGTCGCCTCACATAATCCCTGATGACTGGTTACCTTTACCATCACAGCAGTGCACAGTAGGAGAACAAAGAGAACATACAGTGTTCAAATTCATGCCACGAATGTAGTTGATATTACAAGGGGTGAAGAATCAGTTTCTGGTCTTACTTAATTATACGTTGCATATGAAATTGTGTTTTGTTTTCTTATATTCTATTTAGATGAGATCCTTGCAAACATTTTCCCATTTTCTTTTTAAGCAAATTTTCTTTGATCAAATTTAATACTCTCTTTAGGGATCAAATAAATATGGAGGAGAGTAAATGTGCTTGTTATTTTCCATTGTGTGTGTTTGAGAGGGGCTGGGGTAAGAAGAGCGTGTCAGTGGCAAAAACTTGGCAATACAAGTTTTCTCCTGTCTCTTTGTACCATAGTACAAAGTCATATATTCGATGGAATGTAATAATACACATATAGACTATAGCATAACCATTAAATCATTCTTGATCCCCCTCTTTGGCTGTTTTAGACAATAATATCACTTCTGATAAGTATGAGCAAATTTCAAGTTCCTTATTTTTTTCCTTTTAAGAATGGAACATGACTTTTTATATTTCGAATGAGACATGATGTGGATCACCTTTCATAAAAATAATGCATCCTCTTTTAAATAACATTGGTTCACAAAATCTTTGGCACTTAAAGCCTTCCCAATCCCTCTGATTTTCTGATGGAACTTTGAAACAACATCAAGATATTTTTTCATCAGTATTTGAAACAACATGAAGATAATTTTTCATCAACATTTTATATTGAATAATATGCCAATTAGCTAGTACAGTTATTTTGGAATCTATGCAGTTTCTGGGGAAAAAAAAGGTAAGCAAGGAAATAAAAGTGTTTTCATCCAGCCACAACTTCATCATGAAGGGTATAACAAAAGTACAAATGCAATCCCTTTACTTTTAATTTAAGAAACCCAGTCCTGAGAAAACAGTATGTACCAGATGGTAACGTTTCCAATAGCCTGGAAAAAAAATCATTTATTCTGTCCTAATGGTATTATAGGACTCAATCACTGAATATAAGTAAGTCTCTGAGGGGAGATGCATTTAGAATTTGATTCTGGGTGCCAGTAACGTATTGTCCCTACCACTGCTATGGAAGCTGCCAGGCCCAGCAGAGTCAAAGAACAGTGTCTGAGGTCCAAGTGACAGGCAGGCTGAGATAAGGGAGAGCCTCTGGAGGTGGGGCAAGTGGAGACTAACCATAAAGTGGAGGAGAAGGAGGTGGGCACTGGGAAGACAGTGACAACTGTGGCTAAGGGCTTTACCCTTTGTCCCTCTGAAGGTCACATTTTAATGGTGGGAGTGAGCTATGGTGGAAAAGCAAAGGCCTTTTCAGCTGGGTGGTCACCATTCTACCTGACAAAGGAGGGCTGCCCGCTGCAGCTTTCTTGGTTCTTTCTTTTTTGTACAGTCTACCTGGGCATAATGGCTTGTACTGGCCATCCTCTCCACCCCCCTTGGGATAGTAATGCATCCTAAGGGCAAAGAAGGTTAAAGCAGATACAACGACAGTGCACAGACCTTTGGATATATCAATAGAATGAAGTAAATAAACACATAAAGAAAATACTTAATTTCATGGAAGAAGTTTAGCATTATCTTAAAACACAGTTGCATGTCCTCATTATTTGTCTTTCAAAGAGAATGCAGGAATTGCTCTGAAGAACTGTTTTGAGTATGTAGTTAGCAAGTTAAATAACTTTGTATATTCTGAATAGACTCATACAATTATCTCCAGAAACTTACAAATGCTGTCTGTACAGTATCTTCTAATGACAATGTAAAGTCCCGTTTCAAAAGAATTTAAATTAAAAATGTGGTTTACTTGCTCCCAGAATATATATGATAGAATAATGAAATCTCTTCATCTTTTATAGAATCAGTTGTGTATTTGATCAGTACTCAATGAAAAGTAACCAGGATTTTCTATCTCATTACTCTATTCATACATCTCAAGTACTGAAAACTAGATGTACTCTGACAAAAGTAATTGCAACAATGAGCAATGTATCAGAATATTACAACACTGACATATCACCTGGCAAGGACAGAACAGTCAAGACAATAGCCAAAACCATGTATGCATTTTAGAATGTTTTTCCATTGCTCACTAGGTTTTAAATCAGTGTCATTTACTCATTCTAATTTTAGAGAGCACAGACATACGAGTATATGAAACACGTTAAAATTTTAGGACAATTCTTAATTACTTTATAATGAAAGTACAATTTAAATTTAACTAACTTTCAACTAGCTTTATTAATATTACTGTGCAATGAGGTAGAAAATACAAATTTGCCAAGGATTTAAAAAGCATTTATAGTTTTGGGCTTTAAATTATGTTTTTTTTTCCTCTGGAACTTTTGACTTTTTAATCAAGCCTTGCTTGGGCTAGAGGTAAAACGAGGCTGTGGTCCTGAACCTATGGAATCTATGACCTGAAGGATGTGGGTGATATGGAAAGAAATGGTAGACGAAGAGAAAGAAGCTGGACCCTAACATTTCACCCAGGGAAACAGGCTATTGTCTTTAATGTAATGATTTCCAGTAGACATCTGAACTGTGAGCAACAGCGGATCATCATGTCCTTCTTGGCTACAGAGAGCAGAAGCCGTGGTCCCATTTGCCTTCAAGACGCTGACCTGAGGGGTCACAGTGACTTCTTTGACCATCTGGCCCTTCTCCATGATAGAATAGTCCTCAGAACTGAGCCCAAGGGTTTTCCCAAAATGAATCACCCCTGTGAGCCAGGAAGAGAAGGTGAAACCATTTCCTGATACATTGATGATGCTTAAGACAGTTTTCTTTGTTCTGAACAAAACCTACTAGCCTTAACTGGATAGAGAGAAGAAATTCCAAGGGAACTACAAAGTTGATTCCATTAATCCTAAGAAGATACATGAAGCAAGGATCTTGAGTGTAACACCAATGTCTCAATATGTTTTCACATGTATGAATTGGTTAGAGACTACACAGCAACCTGTGAAAAAAACTGCATGATCTTCATTTTTGTCCTAGAAGTACAGGCAGAGGCAAAGAGGTTAAATTGTCAGCCAGTGTCACAGACATGGTAACATGAAGAGGCTTGGATCCTTATCTTCTGTCTCCAAGTCCAAAAGCTGTTGTTGTTTATATCAAAGCACTGTTTCTTTAAGTCATATATACATGTCAGCAGTTTAAGGCTGAAAAAGTCCTGTGTAAACAGAAATCCACTTGTTTGCAGGAGAAATCTTCATGCCTCAGATTTTGGTGCTTCTCCAGTGAACTGCTGCTTACAGATTCCAGGTGCTGGCTAGAGGAAACCCGCTGTCCACTACTTGTGGGACAAAATCAATCTCAGAAGATGTAGAGGTTGAAATGTTAATTTTCCGCATAAAAATTCAGACCCACTTATAGTTCATATCAATACAGACACTATATAACACAGACACAATATGGCCAGCTTCTTCTGATCAGATTAACTGAGTATTTTAGAGTTTCCATGATTATGTGCACTTGTTCTGTTTGCATAGTTTTAAAGAGACTTTATTTGGAATTGCTAATATTTGCCTGCGTTAGGTGAACATCTGCCTTAGAATACAGTAGACCTTCAATTAAAGAATATACTTTGTAATAATACAGAAGAGACCAGGGTCTACAATGTGGCATTCCCGAGTTATTCTATAAGTCACAACCACACTAATGGAGTATCTGAACGTGTGTTGAAAAAAATCCAGGACTGGACATCCACAGACCTGGGCTCTAGCCCATCTCCATACTTATTTGACCATAGATGATGATGACAAAGATGATGATGACAGTGACAGTAATGACCAGTTAACCTTTTTTGAGTACTTAAGAAGTTCCAAGGATTGTCCTGAGCAGTTTCCATCTACTAACCCATTCAATTTTAATGACATCTAAGCGAGGAAGGTACAACCATTCCCACTAATGTCGGGGGAACTGAGGGATCCATTAACTGAGACCTCACAGTTACTGGTGGGCCTGGGGTTAAACAAAAATAGCAGACTGGCTTCAGAATGTGTGTTCTTAAGCACACTTCATGATTCTGTCACAACAAGTTGTAATCTTTCCAAATTTGAACACCTAAGGAGATAATGGATGTGCAAGTGCTTGGAAAAATTTTAACTGCTATATAAATATCAGTTATTATTATCTGATTATCTAATTGCATAGCCAGATGGTCTGATAATAATAAAACCTTCACAGGGATATTTTGGTCTTGAAAACCTTATTGTAGGACTCTCCCACACATTGTTTATGTTTTCTTTCAACAACCTGCAAGCTTTCATCTTACAAACAAAACATACAAGGCACAGTTCATTAAAATGGCCTGCATGCAATAAAACAACAACAACAAAACTAATGTCAGAGCAAATAGATGAGAAGCTAAAATCTTTTGGCACTTAGAGACAGTTCTCCATTTCCTCAGCCTGAAATTCTTTTTTCCATCAACCTCAAAACTCATTCTCAAACTTAAACTGCTGCTTAAATGTCACCTCCCAATATTTTAATAGAAAATATTAAGTAAGAATAAAGGAAACAGATGGTAGAATTTACATACAAAAGAGTTATTGGACCATTACAAAATCAATGAGAAAAATTATTGATTATTTCTAAAATTACCAAACTGATTTAAATAGATTCAAAGCACTTTGATCAGACTTAACTCTGCAGAATAAAAATATTCTGTTTAAATTTCACTACTAATGATTTCATTTGTAGCAGCAGTTTCACCTTTATGGGTTCTGGAAGAACTTGCCCATTTACAAATTAACTTAGAGTAAGAGGTAGCTACTGGTGATAAAGTGGTTGTTTTATCCTGATCTTCATTAGTAACTTATAAAGCTCATTTGGAGGAGTTTCTCTGAGGAGGTCCCCTAAAAATAGTGGCTCAGCGAATCTACCATTCCAAAAATGAACTGAGAGAAAAAGCCCAAGGGGCTCGTTATGCAAGAAAGCTTCACAGTTGATGGGGAGGTGTGTTTATAAATTTCATTTCTAAGCCTCTGTCTCCAGAATATCTATTTCGTCTGGTCAGTTGCTTTCAGTGTGTAATGCTTTATGTGAAAATTAAAACGTTAATGGTCCCAGGAATATAGAAGTACCCATTTAGTTTTTAAACTGATTTAGACTTAACCAATGTCCTTGGCTTAATTAGTATGCTTTTCCAAGTTTGACTACTGTGGATGGATACATATCGGATTGGTCAAATGTTTGCACTACACAGTAAGTCACTCAACTTTTTTTCTTTTTTTTAAATTTTATTTTACTTTAAGTTCTGGGATACATGTGCAGAATGTGCAGGTGTGTTACACAGGTATACATGTGCCGTGGTTGTTTGCTGCACCTATCAACCCGTCATCTAGGTTTTAAGCCCTGCATGCATTAGATATTTGTCCTGATGTTCTCCCTCCCCTTCCCTCTCATCCTCCATCGGGCCCCGGTATGTGATGTTCCCTTCCCTGTGTCCATGTGTTCTCATTGTTCAACTCCCACTTATGAGTGAGAACATGCAGTGTTTGGTTTTCTGTTCCTGTGTTAGTTTGCTGAGAATGATGGTTTCCAGCTTCATCCATGTCCCTGAAAAGGACATGAACTCATCCTTTTTTACGGCTGCAAGGTCACTCAATTTCTTTACAATGGTGTAAAATGGAAGACATGAGCAAACTGACATTTATCATAAAAATAACTCTCAAATGTATAACTTTAGTTTGGAATGTGTACCCAAAGAATTTTATCATGAGTGAGATTGCACATAATATTGTAATCATAGAAGTGTACTTTTCATCGTTCACTCCAATTCCCAACTATACCTTACAAAGTTTTGTCTTTAGGTTATTTGCCACTAAAAATTAATGTAGCACAAGGAGAAGAAAAACATTATATATTTCTTCATAAATAGTTTAAAGAGGATCTGATATATTCGTATTTCTCACTATCAATACTTGCAAAAATAAATAAAACATTAATACAAATTGGTTTTGAAGAAAATAAAATTTAAAAGTGAAACTCAGAAAACACTACAATTTGTGAATGGGAACATAGGAGTTTAAAGAACCAGTCTTTGATTTGTCACACATCACACATTTGCCCCCCGTTGATCTGCATGGCTTGCTGGCGCATTTCTTTCAGGTCTCTGATTCAATGTCTTCTCACAATAGAGGATTTCCTGGCCTTCGATCATCTTTATTCTAGTGGTTCTCAAAACTCTTGGTCTCTTAACCCTCAAAATTATAGAGGACTCCAAAGAGCTTTATTTTATCGGGGTATATATGATGCTAGTCACTCAAAATGTTTCCAACAGAAGAATATGCAGCACACATTCCCAGAGCTGTCAGGGACATGATGTTGTTACATGCCATGTAGTCTCTGGAAATCTTCAACAACATTCGTGTGAGAAAAAGAATGGGAAAGCAAGTATCTCTTAGTATTACTATGAAAACCTTTTGACTTTGAAAGTCCCCATCAGGGGCCACGAAGTCCCCAGAATTCCCAAGTATATTTTGAGAAAAGGTGCTCTACTCTACTGTTGACCTGGCTTTGTCCTTCTGCAAAGCCATTATCAATCTGGCCCTCCAGTATTGAAAAGGTTGATTTTGGCCTTTTCTGACTAGAATGTAAATGCCACAAGGACAGAGACCTTTTGTTCCTGCCATTAGTAAGTGGTTAATACATACATTTAACAAAATAAATGACTGGAACATCCACCTGTGCCTACAGTGATATAATAAAAACTCAGTACATTAAGAGTTGGTTACATCAGTTACTGTTCAAGTGCAAGTGCCTTATTGTTTGATCAGTATCTGTATTCTTTTTTTTTTTTTTTAGACAGAGTTTGGCTCTATTGCCGGAGCTGGAGTGCAGTGAGGCAATCTTGGCTCACTGCAACCTCTGCTTCCCAGGTTCAAGCGATTCTCCTGCCTCAGCCTCTCAAGTAGCTGGGATTACAGGGGTGCCCCACCAAGCCCGGCTAATTTTTTGTAGAGATGGGGTTTCACCATGTTGGTCAGGCTGGTCTCAAACTACTGACCTCAAGTGATCTGCCTGCCTTGGCCTCCCAAAGTGCTGGGATTGCAGGCATGAGCCACTGTGCCTGGCCAATATTCATATGTTTTAACTTTTGGGGAAATCCCTCAATACATCTTCATAATGTGTTACTGAGAGAGTCCTCTCCTTCCTCTGCCTCGCGGGGAAAAGTCTGCTTATTCTAAGGCTTTCTCACTGGGGCTGGCAGCGTCTTTGCTTTTTCTCATTACCTATGGCAGCTCTGAACCTGACCTCACTTTCAGCAGCTTTCATCTAATCTTCATATTTGTGTTCTGGGAATCTACAATGCCTTGACAATTTCAAGACCAGGAAATTCCCACCAGGTTCTACACACATTGTGCTTGATCCCAGAAGATCCTGATAACTCAAGTGGGAATGATGTCTTTAATGAGAAATTTGCATTGTTTTCTCGTATTAAGTGTGTGGTTAAAGAGCTCTTCTTACTTGATGCCTTTGCCTATTCTTTAAATTCTTAGGTTTGCCTCTGAGCTGGCGACCTTGTTAGAGAAGGTATAACATGCTTCTGAAACAACTACATGGTAGGAGGAAACCTAAGTGAAATCTAAGAAAAATAAATTAGGCCGGAAGCAGTGGCTCATGCTTGTAATTCCAGCTACTCGGGAGGTTGAGGCAGGAGAATCACTTGAACCCAGGAGACAGACGTTGCAGTGAGATGAGATTGCACCATTGCACTCCAGCCTGGCGACAGAGCAGGACTCCGTTAAAAAAAAAAAAAAAAAAAAAAAAAAAAAGAAATTAAACACCAGATGAGAAACAGGTAGAAATACTTTCTGGAATGGAGGATAATTACAGCTTCCTGAAGGATTTTATTATTTCCTGTGGGCCACCTATGTGTTTTCCCTCAGCTTTTGTCCTCACCTTCCATTTTTGCTACTGCTAACCTCCCATTAATTTCATACACCCGAGGCAGGGGGGAAAGTGAGTGTAAGTGAATTTCAAAAGGAATGGTAGCATCAGCCAACTTTAGACATGGACACCATGACAAACCTCTGGAAAGAACAGTCTTGTTTGTATTTTAAAAACTTGGACCTCCCAGCACTTTGGGAGGCCGAGGTGGGCGGATCACTGGAGGTCAGGAGTTCAACACCAGCCTGACCAACATGGTGAAACCCCGTCTCTACTAAAAATACAAAAATTAGCCAGGCGTAGTGGGGCACACCTGTAATCTCAGCTACTTGGGAGGCTGAGGCAGGAGAATCGCTTGAACCCAGGAGGCAGAGGTTACGGTGAGCCGAGACTGCGCCATTGCACACCAGCCTGGGCAACAAAAGCAAAATTCCATCTCATAAATAAGTAAATAAACAAAACTGGACCAAAGAGCATATGATAAAGTGATTTCACAGGGAATGAACAATTAGGATAGCTCAACTGACTCAGACACGCTTTCAGAATGTGGGGTCTCTAAGGCCAGGTGACAGTCCTTGGGCACATCTGGGATGAGGAAGGTTTTCTATCCTCTTGGGTCTATTGGAGGACCTGGTTTCCACTATAATAGAAAGCAAAACAAAGAAAACAGCCCTTTTTCCCTGACCATGACTTTTATTTTTTGAGCCAATTTGATTAATGGATTTATCATTTTGATTACTATGATTTTCATGAAAAATTTACTCTCCTAAGACCTCTTCTGCATCTTTTGGTGTCGTGCTTAACACAAATTATGAAAACATTCACTTCACAAGGATGCCTCCCACCTTTATTATTATTATTGCATGAGAACATATGGAATTAGGTTTTATAGCTTTTAAATAACCTGATCTCTCAAACGTCTCTTGTAAATTAAGTATATTCACAGTAATCAAAATAAAATAAAACTGTAAGTCAACAGTGAATAATATATTTGCCTCTGTTAAACTATATATGATTATTCTATTTTAATTCCACCTGCTTAGAATGGTAACATATATGATTGATTCCTGAGTTTTAAAAATATATTCAGATTTGAAAACTTATAATAATATGTACTTTTTTTTTTACCATAACACTCAGAATATATTAGCTCTGAAGATTTTCTTCCTACTGAATAACGGAATTTTCTAAAATATGACAGAATTTCAATTCATTAATATGCTATAGAAAAAATAATTACTATTGCAAAATACAATATTTAAACAAATTAACAATCTGTGGCTAAACATACGAGTTATTTTTTTCCAGGTTATCCTTTCTATTTCTTATTTTGACTGACAACATTTTTGTGAATCACCGGCTAAGATATAATCACCTTTATTTCTGAGTTTGTATATAAAAGGATGCATAGATTAAAGAAAGTACTTGGTCCTAGGCAGTTCAAGTCACATTATTCATTATGTAGAAAGCCAATGGCCCCAAGCTTCTGTTGGTAAATTATTTTTTGTTGTTTTATTTTGTTCCACTGAAGCGACAGCAGTCTCTGAAGCAATTCTCCTAGTGACTCAGTGACACATATTTGTTGAAACTGAAATTACACAGCCAGTAGTCACAAAAAAGAGGCAGGGTGGCAAAGGTTGTGCACATGGTTTACCAAGTGTTTCAGATCGCACTGTTAAAAATACACAAAGTGTTGGAAAACATTGGTAACTGTATGACCCAATAAAATCAGCATAGCAGAGCAGTTACTGCTTGTCTTGAGGTCAAGAAGATGCGTACTGTGACTCAAATTGTATTTTAATCAGACCTTTGAAAGACAAATAGCAAAAAAAGCTTTAAATAAAACAAATTAAGAACTATGCGCTCATGGGGTGAGACTGCTTTCCATTTTAGAACTTTTCCAGACTGAGTTTAGACAGTATTTAGCCTTGTTTTAGTCCCTTTTGAGTGAGGATTAAGAGACTGGTTCTCGAGGGCAGGGTGCCAGGTCCAATTTAGCATTAGCTGGTTCATCGCTAATGAATCCATTGATTGAATAATCACTGACTGGCAGAATCTGATGGGCTTTTCCTAATTAGATGAAATCTGTCAATGTGCTACTGCATATCTATTTGCTATGTTTCTATACGGGAGAGGTAAATATGGTATACGGTTGTTCCACTATCGAGGAGGATGCTGTGCTGATGGTGCTGTACACTCATTCTCTGCTAGTCCTCTGCACAGAGAAGGATGTCTTGCAGTTTGGCTTCTGGTTGGGTTTGGCCAATGGGAGGCAGGAGAAGGAGATCGGGGGAGGGAGGAAAAAGAGATTATGACATTGATTCCCCCCTTGCTGCTAGACTCTGCTGGGGATAGTTCCTTGATTTCCCTTAGGGTCTAAGGGTGGTAAGGGCATCTGTCTTCCACTGCCTGAATACCACAACATGCGCTGTTTGTTCCCTTAATCTTGCCCACCTCTTCATAAATAGTCCCTTAATTAAATTCTGTTCGGTTAAACTCTTTTGAATAGAATCTATATCTCATCTGGAACCTAACTAATATACATACACAGAGCAATTTAGATTTTTATTTTATGATCCTCTGAACACTTAAAATTCGCAATATTGATGCCCAAAATGATAGTTATCTACCCAATATGTTAAAATTATTTTCCTAATTTTTACTCAGTTACTTCAGTTTCAAGGTGACTCTGAAGATGTTAAGGGCAAATGGTTCTTAAGAATAATAATATTCTTTATGTGACTGTGGTTCAGAATCCTTCCGCATACAACTTTTGAATGGTACTTTTATCACCTGTTTCTTTTTTGTTTTGTTTCTTTTCCTTTCTTCAAAGCAGGATGAAGGAGCTTTCAAAAGAAATAATCAACTAAAATCCTAGGAGTCTTCAATAAGATAATTCAGTACGTGACAATATAAAGTGACTAATCTTTCTGAAAAATAAATATTTGGTGGTTACCAAATATATGTGGAAAGACCATACTGAAGCATTTAACTTCCCTATTATAAACCATTTGTAGGTAACTTTTGAATACATATTGCAGGCAAACTAAAGTGAAAGCTAAAAAATTTCTTTCCATTTTCCTTGTGTGTAACAGTTTTTCAACTAAGAAAGCTCAGTACTATTATTTGACTTACAGAAAAAATATCATCTATTTATCCCCTTTATTTACCTCTTCTGGCATTTATTTATCTTTGACTATTTTACTTTATATTACTTTATCTCTGCATTACTATTATCGTGTGCATCTTACTAGTTTCTTGCTATTTATTTACCTCTTTTAAGATTTTCCCCAAATAAGTACAACATTCTTTATTTTGTTTTCTATTTTTAATCATGAAGTTAAGATATCCTCTGAATGTGTTTTTTCCCCCATACTTCTGTTTTTACTAAAAAATGTTCCTGTTTTATTTGCTTAGTAAATGCTATGCAATTTTCTTTATTATTTCCATTTGATTTAGTAAATATCCAGAATTATGTTTCTTAGTTTTAATATTAGTACATTTTGCTTACAATTTTATTATTTACTTTTAGTGTTGGTAGATTTTTATCCAAGAATATGGCCCTCCATACTTCTTAACTTATATAATTGCCTTTATCTTCTAGTAGCTGGTCAATTTTTATGAATTTTCCTTGGACATATGTAACAAACATATACTATCATGCAATAAATAAAACCTTTAAAAGTTATTTAATACATGGTTATCTTAATTTGTTATTTCAACATTTTGTGGCTTTCCCTTCTAGCATTCTGTCTGATTCATGAGACGTGCATTCAAATGTTCACAATAATATTTTTCCTTAATTTCTTTTATTTTTAGTAACATTTGTTTTAATATTCACATGCTATGCTGTTTGGTGCACACATGTTCATTAGATTTGAGTATGAGCTTAACACATCTTTATAAGTTAAGACAGCTTACTACATAACTCCCACCTTTGGCCCTGCTAAGTGATTCTGTATTAAATTCCAATTTATCTCACATTATTCTTCCAATCCCACTCTTTGCGTTGATATATTTGCAGGCACTACTTTGACTATTCCTTTAATTTCAACCCTTATTTCATTAAATGTTATGAATAACTCATAACTACTTTATCTTTGTTTACTGCAAATTTGAACTTTTATTCTTTTCAGAGGAGAATTTAGAATGCAGCATTAGATTGATATACCTATATTATCCCTTCTATTTTAATTTGTTTACTTTTTATTTAACTCATTAATTATTTTCTGTACTTTCCATTTATTAAATGTTACTCCTTCTCCTAAACTCATAATCAAATATATTATTATATAAAAAAATGAGATTTTCACTATCATCTCCCCGTTTCCCAACAAGGCAAACTATTCTGTTGCTGCTTTTATTACTCACTAATAAGATGAATGCATGTGTTTCAAATATTAATTAAATGTGTTCTAACTAGAGTTGTCCCTACAAGAGAAATATATTTAATGACTATGAGTAAAAGAGGTAACGATTATACATTTTTCAATAAAAAATACAGAGAACAAGGATAATACCAACCAATCTTTCTTTACGAATTGTATTGAGAGGATGCATACGGGTATAAATAAATCTGTGTATACACAACAATGTTATCCTAACAGTAATGATATTACAAAGATTATAGAGAAAATGAGCTAATCTGTAAAATAAATGGTTTTCAAGATCAGTTTGCTATCTTATCCTTATGTCTTCCTTTTGCATGACGAAGCTTAGTGGGTATTGGAGGAAATTTTATTTTTTAAATTAAGGAATAAAATCCTTCACTGGTTTTTGATGTATTACCAGGATAATACCTATTTTAATGATGAAATTTTTAGTCTTTTGTGGAATTTTATTAAAATAAGTAAAAAGAATTTTATGATTTATTTAAAGGAGGTTCATTTCAACTCCTAATCCACAACCATTTTGGTTGAAAAATATGTCATTAAATGGAGAGAAAGTGATTTTTAAATGTTCTATGGAATTAATATAGCAATGCAAGATGGTTAAATACAGAAATGTAAGAATTTATTGCATACTACCTTAGCATAGTACTAAATAGATAATACTAAGAGTACACCAATTTTTTTCCTATTTTGTCACATAATTGCTGCTTTTTATGATTTCTACCAACAGTGATCTCTATGAGTAAAGCACTGATAGGTATTTTTTTTTTTTTTTTTTTTTTTTTTAAGACGGAGTCTCCTTCTGTTGCCCAGGATGGAGTACAGTGGCGCAATCTCGGCTCACTGCAACCTCTGCCTCCTGGATTCAAGTGATTCTCCTGCCTTAGCCTCTCGAATAGCTGGGACTATAGGCACGCACCACCATGCCTGGCTAGTTTTTTTGTAGTTTTAGTAGAGACGGGGTGTCACCATATTGGCCAGGCTGGTCTCAAACTCTTGACCTTGTGATCTGCCCATCTCGGTCTCCCAAAGTGCTGGGATTACAGGCGTAAACCATCACGCCCGGCCAGCATTGATAGTTAATTTTAAGGCAGACATTGTGTTGACTACAAAATATATGATGAGTTCATAAAATGCAGTAGTCTAGATATTGAAAAGGATATCAGAGAACAGTGAGAATCACCAGTATGTCAGTAATTAGTGCGAAAACTAGATGCCAACTACTGACTTAAAAGAGTTTATACTCTAATGTGAATTGAGGTGGGATAATGTGGGAAGGGAACAGATGGGACGGAGTGAAATGGTTAAAACAAGTATAAAAATATCCTGAAATCCTCACTTGATATTGCTCATAACAGAAATGATATTAGAAATAATGACATAATACTCCTATATTTCAACTATCTTCAAGCATAACTGCCACATGACTTACTTTCACCTGCAGAATAATCCTGTGGGTCAAGTATTCCTGATTCCTGTAGTGACCTAATACAGGAGTCCACCAGCTCGAGACCTGTTGTAAGCTCATCTTCGATATCTTTTTGACCATCTGAAATGAAATATTTTAAAGTGATGAACAAACACATGGTATATTATTCTTAAAGATTTAGGTTATCATTTAATCATGGAAAATATCCTAGTCAAATATATTACCTCTATGAAGTTTTCATTAGCTATTCCATTTTAGTTTTCGGTCAACCAACATTAAAGCCAAGGTCAGCAATTTCATGTACCCTTGAAGAGCATAGTTACTACAGAATTGAAAGATTTAACTCTCAATAAATTGTGAGCTATCATAACGACTTCATCTAATTTTACTACCGGGATGTTTTCCTATTACTTTTCTAAGTCTCATTCTAAAGTTCGTAAGAAAAGTCATCAGTAGAGATATGTTTAGAAGTGTAAGTGTTCATCAATAAGATAGACATTACCTTGTGACTGCCACTGAAACTGCTCTTCTGCTGAACTGTAAAAAAGAGAATACAGAGATATAATGCATTGATTAGAAAAGAAAAATAAAACCCTAAAATCTACGACACAAAGGCACATTAGGGTAGTTAACAGTGGCTCCGTTGCACTTCCTTTCATTTCTTACTATGAAAAGGGATTCCACTTTGATATAATTTTAATTTTAATCCATTTACTGTATATCCCTTTTGATTCACAAGTATTAGCATGTTTTAAATGGACATTGTCCAGTAATTTTCAGAAGAGCTCATTTTTTACAAAGCCCAACCTGTTAGACTCATTCTTTACAATAGCTTCTATATACATGCAGTTTTACTCAATTTTAGTTATTTTAGAATAGGATCATGTAGACTTTGCAAGGTAGCCTAATAAGGAAATAACTATCCCTTTTTTTATTAGAGAGATGAAATAAATCTTTGCCTCCATTTAGCCATATCATATTAAAATTTCCCTTTAGTTGATTATTAAGAGTTTAAGTAATTTAAAAATTATAACACTTTACCACCAACTAAATACACATTTCCAAAAGTCTCAATAATACATCTTATGAAATGACCCAGACGGAAAGGGTTGTCCATATACATATGCCAAAGATACTGTATAGAGTGGTTCTGTATAGGTAACAGATTTATTTTGAATGATTTATTAAATACAAAATATATAGTTTCTAAATATGAGCAATTCTTCCATTGTGTATGCAAACACTTCCTACATGCCCCTTTTTTATATGTAAATAATTGGTGAGAAATCTACATGCTAATTCCTGAAAGACATCATTTTGAGAATGATTTTGTACACTTATTTCATGATATTTTACTCTGTTCAAGCAGCTTCTATGAATAGTTCATTAGTTTCACAACAGCACGTGGATTGTAGACCTTTAGTCTGTACCTTACAGGTGGGTTCTGAATACATTTATGGAGAAAAAGGGAATTCTGGGTATAAATCAATGTTCAGAAAGGCCATGACTGGCGTAAATAAAAACAAGAGTAGTCCATTAAGAGACATGTGACTGTTATAGGGTATCTTGCCCCTGAGTCAATCCATATTAGGAAACTGGACAATGGTTTTATAATAATGAGAGCTGTAGACAATATTGATACGGGAAATGATAATATTTCAAATTCAGTCCAATGCAACTATTTCTTGCACAAAAAGATGTGACATTATATAATAGTAACATATAACTACAAAGTTTAGCCCTTAAAATAGAAATGTAATAAAAATGATTTTAAAAATTATAAAAACCTTTTAAAAATTAACAGGTTCACTTAGTAAGTGGAATTTAATATAAAGTAGTCCCATCTTATTATTCAAGAATCACCAATTCAAAAATCAGAACCATAGTTATCCTGGCTATTTTAATCCTCTAAGAAGTCTATGGATCATTACTTTTAAGAATGTGAATATCAAAATACTACTGTTTAAAGATCAATCCCATTGGTCATTTGCAGAAGCTAGACTAGAACTCAGGCATATGGGTTCTGAGTAATTCTGAATGCTTACTTGTGTCAGAATCACCTGTAGCATTTCTTAAGTATATGTATTTTGGGGCCCTACTGGAGACCTACAAGATGAAAAAGTCTACGGATTAGGCTGGGAGCCTGCATTGCATAACAAGCTTCCATGATGATCCTTGTGTGCTTCTAACTTTGAAAAACACTAGATACTATTTTCATTAATCATCCATTATTAATTTAGGGCTCCCCACAACTTCATTCTTCTATATTTTAAGGCTGGACAAATTCTCAAGGTGGTATAATATTTTAAGTGTTTACATGCCATGGATTTATACACAGATAGAAAACACTTCCATATTGATAGTGGGTTGAACAGAGGGCCTTCCTCTCTCAAAAGATATGTCCTCATCAAAACCCTAAGACCTGTGAATGGTAACATATTTGGGAAAAGTGCTTTTGCAGGTGTAATTAAGTTAATAATCTTCAGATGAGGTCATCCTGGATCATCCAGGTGGGCCCTAAATCCAATGACACATGTGCTTATAAGAGATAGAAGAGAGACAAAAATGGAGAAGGGCAGGCCATGTGAAAATGGGGGCAGAGACTGGAGTGATGCAGGCACAAGTCAAGGAATGCCTGAAGTCATCAGAACCTGAAAGAGGTAGGGAAGGAAACTCCCCTGACACCTTGATTTTGAACTTTTGGTCTCCAAAACCATGACAGAATAAATTTCTATTGTTTTAAGTCACCCAGTTGTGGTAATTTGTTATGACAGCGCCAGGAAACAGATACAATGAAAAAGTTCTCGTGTTATGTCCTCCAGGATTTGCTATTATCTCTATACTCCTACATTCCTTCACCAGCACAGCTATTTACTAAGTGCTTCCTGAATACCAAGGCCCAGTTAATTCACAACAATCACAAATCTCTTCTTTATAGATGGGGAATAACAGATTTAGTAATGTTGAAAAACTTGGCCAAACAGCTCCTAAGGATCCCAGCAGGGATTTAAACTGATGTGTGAACTCCTAAACTCAAATTCTTTTCTTTAAACCTTTATTTCCGGGATCCATGAGAAGGTTTGTTACATAGGTAGACTCATGTCATGGGGGTTTGTTGTACAGATTATTTCATCACCCAGGAATTAAGCCCAGAACCCAAGAGTTATCTTTTCTGCTTCTCCACCTCCTCCCACCCTCCACTCTCAAATAGACCCCAGTGTCTGTTGTTTCCTTCTTTGTGTTCATAAGTTCTCATCATTTAGCTCCCACTTGTAAGTGAGAACATGCAGTCTTTGGTTTTCTGTCTCTGCAGTAGTTTGCTAAGGATAATGGCCTCCAGCCCTATCCATGTTCCTGCAAAGGACATGATCTCATTCTTTTTCATGGCTGCATAGTATTCCATGGTGTATATGTACCACATCTTCTTTAATCAGCCTATCATTGATGGGCATTTAGGTTGATACCATGTCTTTGCTATTGTAAATAGTGCTGCAATGAACATTTGTGTGCATGTGTCTTTATGGTAGAATAATTCATATTCCTCTGTAGTGGGATTGTTGGGTTGAATGGTAGTTCTGCTTTTAGCTCTTTGAGGAATCATCATACCGCTTTCTACAATGGTTGCACAAATTTATATTCCCACCAACAGTGTGTAAGTGTTCACTTTTCTCCTCAACCTCTCCAGCATCTATTATTTTTTGACTTTTTAATAACAGCCATTCTTTCAAAATCAAGTCATGGCGGGGCTAGGCATGGTGACTCATGCCTCTAACCCTGGCTCATGCTTACAATCCCAGTGATTTGGGAGGCTGAAGCAGGGGGATGGTTTGAGGCCAGGAATTCCAGACTAGCCTGGGCAACATAGCAAGACCTCATCTCTACAAAATCTTTTTAAAAATTAGCAAGGTTTGTTGGTGCATGCCTCTATTTCTAGCTAATTGGGAGGTCAACATGGGAAGATTCTTTGAGTCCAGGAGTTTGAGGCTGCAGTGAGCTGAGATTGCGCCACTGTCCCTCATGCACCCCAGCCTAGGCAAGAGAATAAGACCCCTGCCTCTAAAAAGTTAAAAAATAATTTTTAAAAATTTGTGCAAGGAAACATGCTTAGGTTACCACCCATTTTAAGTGATATGAGTGAGGGTGTCAATGAAAGTCATTCCCAGTGCTCAGTAAAGTCCAGCACTCCTCTCCTTGCAGGCACTTTGAGGAACACACTCTGCTTAGCTCCCTTGCACATAGATGGGGTCACAAAAGCCTATGAGAGGAAGTGACGAGTGCCACTTTATGGCCAAGCACAGACGAATAAGCATGAGGTCTTCATGCTTTCTCTCTCTCTTAAGCCCTGTGTTGAGATGCATGCCTGCATAACTATGTGGAATGAAGACTTCTGCCAACCCACAGAGAACACAGAGCACCAGTGAGAAACAAACCATTGTTGTGTTAAAACTCTGTAATTAGAGGGCTGTCTGATCCCGAAGAATAAATGTCACACTGACCAAAACAAAAAGGTGAATTCCTAAGGCATTTCTTGCTCTTGCTCTTCAATTTCTGCAGTACAGAGTTGGAAGAAAATGTCTGGGGTAACCCTAGTACAAATAAGGTGGTGCCGATTTTATGTGCAGGTGTTGATTTTATGTTTAGGACTACACGTCATGCTATTAGATATTTATTTTTCTGTTCATCTCTATCAAATGTGTTTCAATTTTATGACGCAACAGAAAAAAGAAGAAACTCTTTTTATTATAATTTAAAAAATATAATTGGAAGTGAATATAAAACTGTCTTTCCAAAGCACAGGCAACTTCCTTTTGGGCAGACAAAAAGCACTAATCACTTCAATGGTTTCCCTGATTTCTTTGGCACAGTTAAAATGCATTAAAAGTATGACTGATCACAGAGAATGGAAGTCCCAAGAGAAAGCTGGTTTGGATTTTATTTCCTTTAAGTGCACACTTTAATCTTTTAGCTAGGAGATTTTATGCAATTGCCTATTTTATGTATTTGATTCCTTGTTTTAAAAATTGCTCTAAGGTAGATGCTTTTTAAAAAGCAAACAAACTATTTATTTATTCAATAAACATGGATTATGCCTGGGTCGCAGACACGCTCATATCAGGTGTCTAGGAATTACCTGTGGTAAATTTTCTCTCAATTACATAATTCAATTTAATATAATAGAAACGTCATTTTTGAAGGTGTTATAACTTAAATGCATGTTCAACTTCAGGAAATAAAGTTTGCTTTTACTGTTGAAATGCTATTTTATGAAACAGAAATCACCTCTAAAGAAATAAATGTAAAAAAGACTATAGACATAATTTTGATCAGTCAATATGTGTTTGAATATACCTAAATATAAGATCCAGAACCTAGTGACTGTGAGAAAAACATGTATTTAGGACAAAGACAACCATAAATAACACTTAGCCTTTAAATACATAAAGACATCAGTGATGCTAGGAAAGAAATTTTGAAACAATATATTGAAAGCAAAAATCCTAATAGCTAATATTTATATAGGTCTCATTTGGTAGCAGACAATAGTCTAACTGATTTATAGTTAACCTTCATATTAAAACTTTTGAGAGAGGTAATATTTTCCCATTTTAGAGATAATAAAACCAAGGTAAAAAGATGCCAGGGAAGTTGCTAGAGGTCCCTCAGCCAGTTAGTAGAGAAGCCAGGGTTATGACCTTGGTTTTCTGGTTCCAGAGTCTACAGAAATGTGTGAACCACTATTCCGGTCATACATTTGGCTACATCAAAAGTAAAACCTTATGTGACTAAAAAACTCCTACCAGAAACCAAGTTGTAAAACAAGCCACATCCTGGGAGAAAATATTTGCAAGGCATATAACTTCCAAAGGCTTACTTTCCAGAATATACAATGAAGTCCAACGAATTAATAAGATAGAAATTTAAAATGAAATAGAAGAGAGCTCATCAGACATGCATAGCTGGTGCATAGCAAAGAAACAAAAAAAAATGTATGGCCACTGAACACATTAAAAGTATTTGAGGAATAAAAATTAAACACAAGATACCTCCTCATACACCACAAACTGTCCAAAAATTTGAAAGCCTGACAATATTAAGTGTGGGGGAAGAAATGGGGAAGTAATTCTCATACATTGCAGGTGGGAAAGTAAATTAGTGAAACACACAGGTGACTTGTGGGATAGTACCTGGTAATTTTGTACATGTAAAACCTAATCACCCAGGAATTTTGCTTCTACGTAGAGACTCCAGGAAAACATTTGCACCTTTGTCCAGGAGACTTGTACAAGATTGTTCTTGTCTACATTGTTGTAATAGCAAGACAATGGAAACAGCCTATGTGTTCCAGCAATAGAAAAATAAACAAATATAATAATATGATTACATATCATATATGAGGGGTCTTCAAAAAGTTTATGGAAAATGCATATTATGAAAAATTTATTTGTGGATTTCAAATATTTGTTGCACCCAAATAAGCTGATATTAACTTGTTATAACATGTCTGAACCTGATCTAGTTTGACACACTAATGAGGGTAAGATATCGGTTTGAAAAGAGCTCTTTTGGGCCGGGCGTGGTGGCTCACTCCTATAATCCCAGCACTTCAGGAGGCTGAGGTGGGTGGATCACCTGAGGTTGGGAGTTCGAGGCCAGCCTTACCATCATGGAGAAACCCCATGTCTACTAAAAATACAAAAGTAGGTGGGCGTGGTGGCATGTGCCTGTAATCCCAGCTACTTGGGAGGCTAAGCCAGGAGAATCGCTTGAACTTAGGAGGCAGAGGTTGCGGTGAGCCAAGATCAGGTCACTGCACTCCAGCCTGGGCAACAAGAGTGAAACTCCATCTCAAAAACAAAACAAAACAAAACAAAACAAAACAAAACAAAACAAAACAAAACAAAAAACAAAAGAAAGAAAAGAGCTCTTGTTAGAGCAATATGAATTCTGCTAAAATTGAAGCAAGGATAAATATCAAATTTACAGGAAGCTTGGTTGGAAGAATGGCAAAACCATTGATGCCTTACAAAAAGTTTATGGTAATAAAGCCACCAGAGAAATCAGCATGTTACAAATGGATAACCAGTTTTAAGAAGGGACGAGATGATGACGAAGATGAAGCCTGCAGTGGCAGACCATCCACATCAATTTGTAAGGAGCAGGGTTGCACCTGGTTACTACTTGGATATTGGGAGAAATAGAGTTTATTCTTTACTTTTATCTTTTAATTCCATTTGTCCACAAACTTTTTGAAATCCCCTCATATGAACACTTATGGAATAAATACTATTTGGCAGGTAAACTAAATTAGCCAGATACATATGTAGTTCTTAAAAACAAAATACAGAGAAAAAAATGGAAGTTGTCAATAAGATATGTATTGCAGGATCCCAATTATGTGAATTTTAGAAACACTGAATAAACAATATTGTTTATAAATATACACATTAATACATATACATGCATCTCTCTCTATATATATATAGATATCTCTATATATATCTATATATCTCTCTCTATATATATCTATATAGATATCTATCTATAGATATATATAGAGAGAGAGAATAAAAGCATATGAACTGAAAAGGTATCAAATTCAAGATGGTGGTGGTGGCTCTACAGGGGGTCAGGAGGGTGAAGAAAGTGAGTCCAAGGAAGGATAACTTCCCTCCCTCTTTTATCTCCAGTGTTTTATTTATGAAATATGACAAAATGACCTGAAGTTATTATGACAAAATGTTAACATTATTTTAAAAATATCTTTGATACTTGGAAGAGAAAAAATTCCCCATGATTCCTACACTTAGAAATATGCTTAGTTAAATGTTTAGATAAACCTTTGTGATTGCAGCCTTTATAATATTCTTAGCATTGTTAGAATCACTCCCAGTTTAAACTCAAATGATGCCAAACAATTCTGAAATATATAATTACAAATAATAGTGGCAACAACTGTTTAGAGATATACTAACTTCTTTTTCCATTTCATATGTGAGACAATTGACAGTGTCATTTTTACAATGTTTCAAGTTTGATTTAGTTTGAACATTTCAAGTAAGCAACCAATAACCTTCAAGTTCAGAGGGCATGAAATAGGAAGCACACTGGTGTAAACCCAAAGATAACCTTTGAGTTCCTTCAGAAGTGATTTCCACCTCATCATTCCAACATCATAGCCTTAGTAACTATCTCCAGGCCATTTCTAATAAAAATATATATATGAAAGTTCAAAGCATTTTTCTTAATGCCAGGAAAAGACACAAAGCAAACTATTACTAGAGATATTCCATCTGTTATGAACCTGCTCAAATATACTCTTACTGTCTTTTTCAATTTTTTGATGCCCAAAGCATCAGTCTCCACATTGTATCATGTGGTGTATTATTGCTCACAATATCTTTCAAAATGAAATAAAGGTACAGAACTATGAGTTTTTTTGTTAGTCTGCTTTTGAGTTAAGCAATGTACCTAAAACATAAGCCAGAGAAACTACTGGGAAATAAATTGCTTCAAAACTGACCTCTGGCCGGGCGTGGTGGCTTACACCTGTAATCCCACAACTTTGGGAGGCCGAGGTGGGCGATCACAAGATCAGGAGTTTGAGATCAGCCTGGCCAACACAGTGAAACCCCATCTCTGCTAAACATACAAAAAATTAGCTGGATGTGTTGTCAGGCGCCTGCAATCCTAGCTACTTGGGAGGCTGAGGCAGGAGAATTGCTTGAACCGGGGAAGTGGAGGTTGCAGTGAACCGAGATGGTGCCACTGCATTCCAGCCCAGGTGACAGTGCAAGACTTCGTGTCAAAAAACAAAAACAAAAACAAAAAAACTGACATTTGATTCTAACCTATAGGAACAAAGACCTTTATATTGATGATGTCCATATGACCTGACCTTGTATTTGGACAGCAAAACATTTTTAGTACATAGTTTTGCATGCAGCCCCTCACAAGAATAGCCATGGGTTGCAAAATAAAATGCCCTTAGCCTCAAGTACTGTGAAAATGTAACATATTTAGTTAAAAATGGTGAGGAGTGATCCCCCACTGAGCTCAGCTTTAGGCCGCTGTTGCCCTTTTCCATTAGCGCACTATGTCCAGAATCACTGATTTGGGTTGCCGAATAACTCCACTCTCCGCACAATGTTTTGTGGAACTGATTTCCCTTTGGTCGGCTGCCTGTGGTCTCTATACTTGTCTGTGATATAATCCCAAATGAATGTCCTAATATCTCTGCCATGCAATTAGAATGCCGTTTTTCCTTCTTAGATGATATATCTTCTTTTTGCTTTAACTATTGCCATCAAAAATACAACTTGACGGCTATTATGAACATTTTTACAGGCTACAATGGATAGCTACAGAATCTCAAAGCCTGGTATATCTTGAGGAAGTAAGGAACTGCTTCCTCTTTTATGAGATTGTTACCCAGTGTCATGCCTACGTGACATAGGTAAATTTCTACCCCACCTTAACTCTGCTTACCTTTAGGAAACTAGATCCCTGAGGTCAGAAGCTCCCACTTCTGACCAAACTGGCTAAGACTAGCGGGAACCAATACAGCAGCTCGTCTGACCTCTGAAGAACCTCTAACTTCATTATAATCTGATTTCCATGCTAAATGATGCTCCCACTAGCACCATGACAGTTGGCAATCACCATGACAACAACTGGAGGAAACCATAAAAGGACAAAAGGAAAGTGGTAGCTCCAGTTCTGAGAAGTTCCCTGCCCATTCCCAGAAAAGATGTGAATATTCTTCCCCTTGCTTTTCATGCCCAACCCCTTCATTCAAGATACCCTACATCTGTGACTTTCCAGCTGTCACCCCAGTCACACACCCGCTTCTTGATTTCACGGCCACTGAATACAGCTTGCTCTGCTTAACGCTTACTTTTGGTTTTGCATATTGGCTTCGAGGCACCAAACAGGGAAACACCCCACTTTGAGGGGGACCGGTTTTGCTAGTAACATCATGTTGTTCAAATGGCTTATATGGCTTATTGACTATGGCTTACTCTAATCTATTTCATCACTTGGAGTACACTGCGGTCCACTGAGGGAGGGCGAAAATGGGGCCAATATGGGGAAATGGGAACAGTGGACACTAAAAAAATACCCAGGCATGGCGGTGTCTGCATCTAAGCAGCCAGACACAACCAGTCCTAGAGAAAATGGTGACACAGTCACCACAAACTCTTGGTGAGTGCTCACTGTGGCTCTGCGGATAACAAAGAGAGGGGCAGCACCAGCTGTCCATGAGTTTGCAGTCAGGTAAGGGCACAAGTAGGTAAACACACAGAACTGGGGGGTTGCTGCCTAAGGAGATGTGATCAAGGCACTTCTGCCTTACACTCTCCAAGTCTCTGTTTCCTCATTTGTAAAACAGAGATATCACTAGAATTTTTCCCATAGTGATTGTACAAAAGTTAAGGGTATAAAACACGAAAAATCCATAGAACATTTCCAGGAACATAGGATGCAGGACTGCCCCCACACTCCAGCCGCCCAACAAAAGTTAAGCTATCATTCACATAGAGAAGAACAGAGGCCTGAGAGAGTGCAGCTAATTCACAGAACTGAAAGACGAACGCAGGCCCACCATATGGCATTCAACTTCTCTATACTTGGGGACCAATAAATATTATCAAAAATATAAGTTACAGGCTCTGTAGAATTTATATTGTCTATCTTTTTTTCCCCCACGCTAAAATGGAGAAGAAACAAAGCAGTCTGTGATTTATAAAAAAAGATGATTTGCTTTAAAACCGTAAGTTTTTAAATCAGTGCTGCTCAGGATGTCTTTCCTGGCAACTGCCACCATTCTTGCCATAGTAAAAGCCATAAAGACCATTTGCTATCTTCAAGACCACAGGAGAAAATAAATCAGAACTAAATTGCCACTATTAATTTTAGTTTGAGGCAGGGGAAATTCATATTCTTAAGCTAATTTTTTTGGCACTGGTGACTGACAATTGTCCAAGCAACTGACACTGCAACGTGGTAACAGCTCCCACGCCATGGCCTGGACACACGCGAGTCCTGTGTTTATCACAGAGTACCACAACACTGTCACGTCTGCGGGCCAGCCAGCTACAGCCAAACCAGGGAGAATTCACATTAAATTCTGTTTTGTTTTAATTCCTTCAAAATAAATATTCTAGTTTCTAACAGCCACAAAGAATTAGCCAGAGGCTGAGTCACCCTAAATGTTCCGTCTACATACAAGCCAAGCTGTCACTGTGGGAAAGAAATGCATTCATATTTTTCTTCTTCAAATTCTTTTATAGCTTCAAAGTTGATTGTACTTATATTACAAGAGACATATTATGCATAAAATTAAATATCAGAAGCAGCAACAAATGGTGCATTATAAAGTAGAAAATTCTCACACTGTAGCTCCTTCTATAGTATTCCGGGAAGCTTCTCATGCATGGGGCTAGGTATTATTTTTCAAATGCTCATAACAGTACATGAGAAATTTACAGTAAAGTAACATTTCCAAATACCAACTATGTTAGAAAATAATGTATCATAGTATCTTTGCCAGTGGACATTCCATAAATTGGAATGTAGTAAGTTGAAATTCCAGTTGGCCAGGGGTACTGTTCACCAGTTGACCGATAGGTCTTATAATATACAGTGTTTTGAAGTACTTTCCAAACCATCAAACTGAATAGTTTGTGTAGTTTGTGTGCTTGGTGTATACTGCGGCATTCTATATGCCACAATGATACTTCTGTTTTGGTGACATTATAACTCACAGTCAGATGTTGATTAACTTGAACACTTCATTCCCTGATCCTGAGAGTGAAGAGAGAACTCACTGCATCTTTCAGGTGGATTATCCATAACTGATATTTCTGCAGGAGAAGAGTACCTAGTTTGTTTGCCGATAGAAGTGGCATGTATATCAAGATTCCCAGACATTTCAAGTTTCACTCTTTTGCATTCAACGTATTTTTGTTCCCAGAATTATCCCTGTTGTCGGATCATCTCAGTTAAGGCAGCTCTTTAATTTTGGAGACCTCTCTGAGAAAATGGAGGGGGTCAAGCTTATGTTTTCCTGGCTTCCTGTGATTCTGTGTGTGATATTATGTGCATGAGTGTGTGAATGTGTGTTGTTGCATACATGTGTGAACTCACTCCTCTGTTCCTCTAAAATACACTGATGTGGTCATAGCTTCTCTTTCCTCTGCTTTTGCTTCCTACATATGTCATCTACTACAGGTATATCAAACCCTGAATATTGGATTTGACTGCATTTGCTATGATTTTATTAATGTAAGCAAAGCTAACACCTCTTAGACATGTAATGAAAATACAAATGAAAAACCATTGCCGATTTCACAAGAAAGAAAAAAATATTTTTTTTTGCTTTTTTTGAGGATCAACAGAAGATTTGTAAAATATATGTTTCAATCTTAGTGCCTTTATACAGCAGAAACCATGTAATATTCATGTACAACAATTTTTTGTGGTGTTATAGATCTTCACTTCCTTAAGAGCAATACTGGCCTTTTGACCACCTGAGTCATCTGAAACCATCTGAAAGTTTCGTTAAAAAGTTTAATGGGTGCACAAATGTTCATTAGAGTTCTATTCATAATTGTCAAAAACTACAAGTAACAAATGTTCTACAACAAGTGAAAGGTTACACACACTGATACATCCATACCAAGGAAGTGTATGTGAAACATGCAACAACTCTCAAGGGAATTGTGCTGAGTGAAAAATAGGAATAACGTTCTTGAAATACAAAATTGTAGAACTGGAAAACAGATTAGTAGTTGTCAGGGTTTAGGGATGGAGAAGGGGGTGTGTGGCTAAAAAGGGGGTAGCACGGGGGAGACTTGCAGTTATGGAATAGTTTTAAATCTTGATTGTGGCATGTTTCATACAGCTACTGACATGACAAAACTGCATGGAACTAAACACACATACACACACACATACACATACACACACACATCAGTGCATATAAAACTGGGGAAATCTGTTGGTTGTAGCAGTGTTGATTCTGGTTGTGATATTGTACTACTTAAGCAAGATATGACTATTGGAGGGGCTAGGCGAAGTTAGAAGAGACATGTGTGTGTGTGTATGTTTGGCATGTCATAAAAATCTATAGTTATTTCAAAATAAAAAAGCAAAAAAAAATTAGAGGAAAGTGGTTTTATACCACTGTGTCTTCTTTTCCCAGACTGGTTCTTTTATGTTGAATTTGTTACACAATTATTTCCATGTAATAATTAAACTAGAATTTTTTTAAAAAGATTGGGAATAGTGAAGTAACAAGAAAGAAAAGAAGGAAGGAAGATGGAATAAAGGAAGAAAAGAGAAAAAAAGAAACCATTGTTGACTTCTGATTATCCCTTTGTTCTTCATTCTTCAGCCAGAGCTCAGGTGACCCTGCCCTGGGCTCATCTCCGCTTTGTTCTGTGAATGAAAGAGTTATCCCTGGAGCATAATATACCAATCATACTGCCCATTGCCAATCAGAGACAAGAAATTGTGCTGCTACTGAAGGAAAACTCATCCATTATGTGTAAGATTCCCTGCTCATCAGGATCCTGTATTCACTTCCATTGCCATATGTTCTCAGGGAAAATTAAAAAGGATATTTTTGCTTTCAATATTGGAGCAGAGTACAAGTCTTAATGCATACTACGTGAGTTCAGGAGACCTCACACAATATACTTCACTGGCTCTCTGGAAGCATATTTACTGAAGTTAGGCTGCCACCTGGTAGATGATTTGCAGGGTAGCTACTGCAGTGCCAATCTGCTTCCAGCCCACTATCCTAATGCCTGGAAAGGGGTCTCCTTGATTGACTACAGGTCTGTTGCCTTCCATATTTATTGTCATGAAAAAAATTACACATTAAAAAATTACTTTCTTTCCAGCATTTAGCATCTGATACTTGAAATGGGAAAGATGGAGCAGCCTCCCCACCTTCTCCGGGTACACAGCAGCTGTATGTGTCCTGAAGTTATCCTTTCAAGAAAGAATGAGGATTTGAATGAGAGGTCTGATGAAACAACCGCACTGCCAGTCGAATGTATAAAATCATTTTAAAAGCCATGAATTGAAATTCCTACTAATGTTCTTAAGATATTTAGAGCATATCTTTAATCATTCTTGGGATTATTTACACCAATCTATCCATTTTCCATTGGAAATGTCCCTGGAAACCCACTCCCCTTAACTGCCTTGGTTGGGGATTTTTATCATCTCTTGCCTGGTGGTATAAAGAGCTCTGTGCCTGGGTGGTATGAATAACTTCTCATTGACAAAGATTCTCTCCTTGACCAAATGTTGGTTGGGCTCTCCTGAGATCTTCCATGATCTTCCTTGGAGAGTGCAGTTCTAGCAACAACCCTGCTAAGTCAGTTTCGCCCATCCTCTACATCTGATCAGGTTCCTCCACCTCCATCAGCCTCCAGGTGATGTGGGATCCCCTCGGCCTGCCTTTAGCAAAAATCCTATTAGGTCAGGTTAGCCAGAATCCTTTTTTTCCCCTGATGTTTCCTCTCAGTAATTTTCTATCCATTGACCCCCACCCTCCTCCTTGGCTATAAATTCCCACTTTTCCATGTTGTATTTGAAGTTGAGCCTAATCTCTCTCCTCCACTACCAAACCGCACTGTTGTAGCCCCCTTTGAAAAACACAAGTCATCCTTCTCATTCTTTATCAAGTGCTATTGAATAATTTTTTATTGACACCATCACAGCTTCCTTACTGCTCATGAGACATGTGAAGGAAGTCACATCTTATCAATAGCCTGAGTCTACACATAATGTGCTCAGATAACATTAGGAGGGCTGGCTTCACGGGCCTGAGACCTGTGCGGTTGCACAGAGTCCCACACTTAGAAGGCCCCATGCTTGGTTTAATGCTCTGATGTTGCCCTCTTAAAACTCTGGACAACTCTATCTTTGAGCTTATGTTTTGCGAGTGAAATCTGACAGGTCAATGGAGCATGTGCAGAGTGAAGGAGATACGCACAATCCACATTCCTCTGTTCCTTGCTGCCTCGTTCACATAGGGCATTTGCAATGCCCTGATGGACTCATGATGTGTTGTGGGAGTTGAGTGAGACTCAAGCCAGTACAAGGTAAATGTGTTACGTTTATGACTGAGTAAGCAGGCGTGCTGGCAGCTCCAAAAGACCACACTTTCCCTTCAAGCCAGAACTTGCTTTGAATGAAGAAGGTAATGACCTTCTGAAAAACATGAAGAATTGAGGGGCCCTGTCATCTCCTTTCTTACTCAGGTTAGCCAATCAGTTACGTTGAAAATGATAACTTAGAAGGAAAGGAAAAGTCAGGGCAATTCATAGTTCCATTTGCTTTCATTCATTTCTAACTCACCAATAAGAGAATGTTGGTAGAATATCTGCATATCAAGAAATGAAAGAAACACAGTGGAGGTGGTTTTGCAGTGTTTCTCCTGCTGCAGTAAGAACAAAGCATACGGAAATGCATGAGCTATGAAATATGAACTGTATTATTTCAGTGATTCTGCAAACAAGTTAAATGCTCTTATATTTGCATTTGAATCTGGAATAGCACAATACACAGATAAATAGTAAAATCTGTGATAACAACTTAAAATTTTAAGTTTTCTTTACTTAGAATTATATTAAATAGTATGTAAAAAACAACACTATGACGAGTTGAGAGCAAGACAGTGGAAGAAAGGAGAAAAGCCTTAGTATTTTTTTAGTACCTTTAAAAGCATTTTCCCATATGCTTTTTTTTTTTTTTTTTTTTTTTTTGAGACAGAGTCTCACTCTGTCACCCACACTGAAGTGCAGTGGTGCCATCTTGGCTCACTGGAACCTTTGCCTCCCAGGTTCAAGTGATTTTCCTGCCTTAGCCTCCTGAGTAGCTGGGACTACAGGCATGCACTGCCATGCCCGGCTAATTTTTTTGTATTTTTATTAGAGACGAGGTTTGACCATGTTGGCTAGACTGGTCTCGGACTCCTGACCTCAAGCGATCCACCTGCCTCAGCCTCTCAAAGTGCTAAGATTACAGGTATGAGCCACTATGCCCGGCCCCCATCTGCTTTTTGAACAACAGATCCTAAATTTGCATTTTGCATTGGGCATTGTGAAATATGTGAACATGACTGACCTCAAATGACCACTGTGATGATTCAAAAATAAGGTACATGAAGGTCCCAGGCACACATAGGATATCAAGAAATCCTCCCCTGCCTCTCCCAGACTTCATTCCACCCCACTGCCCCTCTCTCCCTCTTCATGTCTGCAGTCTTTTTGCTCCCATCAATTATCTCCACTGTCAAAGAAATCCACAACCTTTTATTAGCCTGTTTTCATGCTGCTGATAAAGACATACTCAAGACTGGGAAGAAAAAGAGGTTTAATTGGACTCACAGTTCCACATGGCTGGGGAGGCCTCAGAATCATGGGGGGAGGCGAAAGGCACTTCTTACATGGTGACAGCAAGAGAAAATGAGGAAGAAGCAAAAGCAGAAACCCCTGATAAACCCATCAGATCTTGTGAGACTCACTCACCACCACGAGAACAGCATGAAAAAGACCGCCCCCATGATTCAATTACCTTCCCCTGGGTCCCTCCTATAACACGTGGGAATTCTGGGAGACACAATTCAAGTTGAGACTTGGTGGGGACACAGCCAAACCATATCAACCCTAAAGACAAAATCTGACTATCAGTAATCCCCGGTTCAAAAGCCTTCAGTAGTTTTTTAATTTATTTCCAAAATCTGACCATCAGCAATCCCTGGTTCAAAAGCCTTCAGTGGTTTTTTAATAAATTTCCTTTTCCCTAATCATCACCTGTAAGATCAAGCCCCAGCTCCTTGGAAAGCATGTTCCAACTGTGAGGACCTCCTTGACCTAACTTGAGGACCCAGTCTCAGCCACTTGCCTTAGATGAGGCCAACTGAGTGAAGCTCTGTATCCTCTGAGACTCCATAGTAGCTTTACCCCTTATCAAAACAGGCTACGATTCTTTGTTTTTCAGCATTTGTCTTTCTGGACTGGGAGCACCTTGAGAACAGAGACTAAACCACATTCTTCCTTTTTTGTTGCATTGGGAAGCTCTGTTCCTGGTACTCATAAAACAGGTGTTCACAAATGGAGGTCAGCATAGTTAGTAAAGCGTAGGACTTCCTCTTAATATTCTAAGCGTGCTCTGCATTTATTTCGCTGAATCTTGTCTTTAGAATTGTCTGTGACAAAAAGCGACTACAACACTTTTATTCAACTTTCATCATAAAGCATCACTGGCAGAAGTGATCAATCTACCGAGTGAATATTTTGATTTGTATAACCTCATTTGGAATAAGAACATTCAAGAATCAGTTCCTGAGCTACAGTCATGCTCCTTTGTCCTCATCCTGTATATTAATATTAAATACTTTAAGAACATATCATGGCAAATCCTTTTATGAAAACAATGAAACCTTAACTTATATTTTTATATCTCTAAATTTACATATGGCCTTCCCCACCCCTCCCCCTTAAACATAGCATATACCTTGATTTAAGAGAAAGCTATAGGGACCAACTTATTCCTCTGTAGGGAAGGGGATGGGGGTGGCGTTCACATATAAAAGGAAAATCCACCCTTTTCAAGTGCCACTGCATGTGACAGCACTTCAGAGTCATCTTTTTAGTTTTCAGCTGTTAAACTCCGTCCATCCTATAAACTTGAGCAAACTAATTTCCTTCTCCCTAATTAAGCCCATTGCCATATTTCATTCACTCAAGCTTTCTATTAAATGAAACATTATTTTCACTTATAAATGTTCCATGATGTGTTCCTAGTGGCTTCTAATTGGGGACAATTATAAAAAGATAAATCAGAACTCATCAGCAGCAGCTGTCATGAGCATGTCCCCGTTCTGCCTCTGGTGCCCACGTGTTTGTTTAAGGCGCCGGGGCAGAGCAGGACCCGGAGTGAGCCCTGATGAAGCAGCTCGGGAAATTCGCAGGCTGCCAGGACATTCTTCATTTTTAATTTGTTGATTTAATCTGGCTACAGAGGAACTGACAAAATCCTCATCACCTAATGTGCTTAATGGTCTAAATGAAATGAGTTGGTGGTGTTGGTTTAGTTCCTCTTGGACCCATTTCTAAAGTCATACAAGCCATCGATAAATTGCTCTAACAAGCCCTTCTCTCCGAAAATGCACCACAGAAGATTAGACTTTGGCATTTTGTATAGATTTTCCAAAAGCATCTGAAAAACGAAGTGATGAAAGAGTGTCTAGCAAGCAGGTTCTCGCACCCCTCAAAGCACAGGTCATTATCAACCTAGGGGAAAACGATGCCCTAACTGCAACTGAGTTTTCCTTCATTTTCTTTTCCTATTCAGGAAGAAGCAACTAGAAAAACAAATGTAATTTTTGTTTCTTTTTAGCTGTAATTGCTGGAGTTAATCTTCATTTTCACTACTAGAAAATAAAGGGGCCGGGTGCAGTGGCTCATGCCTGTAATCCCAGCATTTTGGGAGGCCGAGGCAGGTGGATCATGAGGTCAGGAGTTTGAGACCAGCCTGGACAATATGGTGAAAACTAGTCTCTACTAAAAATACAAAAATTAGCCAGGTGTGGTGTCGCGTGCCTGTAGTCCCAGACACCTGGGAGGCTGGGACAGGAGAATTGCTTGAAATCCGGAGCGGAGGTTTCAGTGAGCTGAGATTGCACCACTGCACTCCAGCCTGGGCAACAGGGTTAGACTCCGTCTCAGAAAAAAAAAAAAAAAAAGGAGTTTTTTTTTTTTTCCTTTTTACCATTAAGAGTTAGTATAAAAAACATAGAAAGGAGTATAATGTTGGAATGGGACATGAAACAAAAAAAAATAATAATTCTTCCAAAGTCAGGGTAGTTCAAAAATAATGATGTAGGTGAGGATGACTTGATTAAAAAAAAAAAAGAGCTTACAGAGAATAAAAAGTATGTTTCCTTTCCTTTGTCTCCTTTAATCTTCAAAATGCAGGAAAGTTCCCAAAACATCAAATCCTCTTGACATTTAGAGTTTTAATTAATGCACTATCCTGGGAAATGACTCAACTTTCCCCCCATAGTGATTAGAGAAACTGGACTTAGAATGTCAATTTAGTAAATGGATGAAAACATGTGTTTCTGTATTTGGTCATCATCTACTGTTTAATTAACATACTCATACACGTGTATACACATTCACATCACCACCACCAACATTATTCCTTTTGCCTTACTTTGGAAGTTGGCACAGTATTTTGTGTCAGGGAATAGAGAACAGAAATGCCAGTATTTAACCCTAGGGTTAGTATATGGAAAATGCAATCTTAGTTTATCTGGATAATCTGAGCTATGCATAGGGGTCATACTTTATATCTCTTTTTTTTTTCTTTTCAAAGATTCAATCGAGAACCCATCAGGCTAAAATACGGGTTGTGTATTTCAAAGGGATTGAGCAGTTTAATGTGTCTGAATCTTTAAAGGATATCATAACGATTTGAAAGAAACAATGAATCTATACTGCCTATGGAGAATTAGTCAGTAGAAATATCATCATATAAAATAAATCATATCGGGCAGCTATTCTTTACTGAGGTTATATCATTTAGTAGAGGATTTTTATGGACTTTCTTCTTTTTCCTGACCCTCTTTTGGTGGAAAGCATTCTACTGCTTGCATGCCCTGAGCTGGTATTCTATGACTTAAGGTGAAAGTGACATAACACTCTTAGAGGTGAACTCAGCTAAAACTCCATTAAGTCCATAGAGGTCAGGAAAGCAACCTGGTTGGTTAAACAGGTCTAGTTAGTTAACCTAGACACACTTAGGTCAGCAACACATATGATGGATTAAAGTTAGCCACGTATCCTTGCCATTTCATCCATTAAAAAGGGATGTCCATTTTTCTCCCTCACCTTGTCTCTGGACTTGCCAGTGATATGTTGAGATGTAAAATGCAGCTGAAGTGATGCTCTGAAGCTTTCTAGCATCTTAAGGCAAGGCTTAAGAGATCAACAGCTGTAGATTCCCTTCATAGGACTGAATGCTTCTTCTTGGCAGCTAGCCTCCGTATAAGGACTTTGGCTACTCTGCTGACAACCATGCTGTGGGGAAGCCCGCATTAGCCAGGTGGAGAGAGGGGCCACACAGAGAAGCACTGAGGTGACAGACATGTGAGTGAAGCCCTCCGAAACCTTCCTCTGAGCCCTGCCCCTACAGTAAATTGCCTCAGTTATTGCCATATGGAGTAAAAGAACCACCCAGACATGCCCTGCTTGCATTCTAGACCCAGAAGCTCCAGGCAAGTAACTTGGTGTTGTTAAAGCAGCTAAGGTTTGGGCTAGTTTGGTAAAGAATGGTAGATAACCAAAATAACATGCACAGCACGGAAGCACTCCTTGGTCATCAACAGTAGCAAAGTGACTTGTAAATTCGCATGGTATATTATATGTCTGCATTTTATTTTGAAGAAAAGATACTTGTAGAAACACAGGGCTAAACATTTACCTATCTGCTTCATTGCTTCCTGGGTAAATTTTCTATTTTATTTAATTGTTAAATAAAATGCTCAATGGACTAGATGCACACCATACTATCATTTTCTGAGGTTGAGGCTTTTTTTTTTTTTTTAAGTTAAGGGCTTAAGGACTGTTACTTTGAGAAAAATTGTAGTTTGAAATGGAAATGATATATAAATTATAAATTAATACCTTGGCAACACACAAAGTGTTGCAAGTTAGCATAAATTGGCCATATGAGGACATGGGCTGAAAAAAAAAAAGACCCAAATTGTATGAAATTTACCAGGGAAGACATCTGGGCAGAAATGTGGTTTGAGCCAGATTTTGAAAGAAATGATGGGATAAAATTAGATGGCAAAATGGAGGGAAATCCCAGGGGAGTGTCGGCATGGCCGATTTCTAACATGAGATAAAGATGAAAGGAGAATCAAAATCAATAACTTATTTAATTCAGTTTCACATTCCTAGCAAACTACTACAGCTAGGTGTGCATGATTCTGCAGAATATAATCCAGCCTGTGAAATATTTCTTTTAGTTCTACTGTGGTGGTGAAGCAGGGAGGGGATGAGGGTGATGATTTCAACTAAACAGTGATATTTGAGAATCTTTCAGAAAGACAGAGTATCTTTGAAAGGATAAGCCAAATAAAATGATAAGCAAAAGAAAAAAATTATAAGGAAATGAGGAAGCACTGCTGGGGCACTTCGTTTTGGATTCATTACTATTACTGTGTGTATGTGCATTTTTTGCAACAACAAATATCTGAATATCTTACGTTTCTCTAAAGGGGCTGAAATCTGTGATTAAATGGAATTTTATAGGGGAAAAAATCTGTAAAACAGACACAAAGTGGGAGTATATTTACTCCACATTAAGTTTTTCACAGAAGTCATTTTAAGACCACCAATCTATGTTAAACTTATTAACTAGCCGGGTGCAGTGGCTCACGCCTGTAATCCCAGCACTTTGGGAGGCCAAGGCAGGCGGATCACGAGGTCAGAAGATCGAGACCATCCTGGCTAACATGGTGAAACCTCGTCTTTACTAAAAATACAAAAAAAAATTAGCTGGGCGTGGTGGCAGAAGCCTGTAGTCCCAGCTACTTGGGAGGCTGAGGCAGGAGAATGGCGTGAACCCGGGAGGCAGAGCTTGCAGTGAGCCAAGATCACACCACTGCACTCCAGCCTGGGCAACAGAGCAAGACTCTGTCTCACACACACACACACACACACACACACACACACACACACAAAATTATTTACTTATTTACTATAACATAAACAAGTGCTCTATATCATTGGTCATTAAGGAGATGCACATTAAAGCCAAAATGAGATGCTGATGCACATCCACTTGAATGACTATTTTTAAAACAATTGACACTACCAAATGTCAGCAAGGCTGTTGTATCAGGCTATTCTTGCACTGTTAAAAGGAAATACCCGAGGCTGGGTAATTTATTAAAAAAAGAGATTTAATTGGCTCATGGTTCTGCAGGATGTACAGGAAGCATGGTGGTGTCTGCTTCTGGGGAGGTCTCAGGAAGCTTCCAATCATGGCAGAAGGAAAAGCGGGAACAGGTGCATCAATGGTGAGAACAGAAGCAAGAGAGTGAGAAAGGGGTGTGGGTAGGTGCCACACACTTTTAAACAAGCAGATCTTCTGTGAACGAAGAGTGAGAGCTCACTCACTATCACAGAGACAGCACCAAGCCATGAGGGATCTGTCCCCATGACACAAATACCTCTCACCAGACCCCACCTCCTGCATTGGGAATTGCAATTCAACATGAGATTTGGGTAGGAACAAATATCCAAACTATATCAGCTGTAAAGGTACCAAATTCAAATAGGTGGTTGTGTAAAATTGCCCAACTACTTTGGGGAAAAGTCGGGGAGTTTCTTTAATAACTAAACATATACATACCCAATGTGCCAGTGGTTTCAAACCAAGATATTTCCCCAAGAAACATAAAGCATATATTTACAAAAAGACTTGTAAAAGAATGTACTTAGTAGTTTTATTCATAATTGTCCCAAATTGGAATGAGCCCAGAAACTAATCAATAAGAGAATGAATCAACAATCTGTAGTATATTTATACAATAGAAAGCTACTCAGCAATGTACAGGATGGAACTGCCAATACATGCAGCAGCATGGAGGAATCCCAAAGCTTCCCGCTCAGTGAAAGAAGACTTATACAAAATAAAACATGCCATTGATTCCATTCAATATGGAATTCTTAAATGAGCAAAACTAATCCATGGTAGGAAACAAAACAAAACAAAACAGAGCAGTGGTTGCCTTTGAGAGAATAAGGTGGGGATTTACTGGAAAGGACAGAAACCAACTTCCTGGGAAGACAGCATAATATTCTATATCTTGACAGAGGTTTAGGTTACACATCTGCATGCATTTGTCAAAATTTGTTGAGTGGTACCCCTAAGACTGGTGCATTTCCTTGTGTGTAAATTGTACCTCAAAGGAAAAAATAGGGACTGAAAGTAAATATTAAAATATAGTTATTAATATGCACAATAAACTATTTAGGGGGATGTGTACTGATGCCTGTGACTTTCCACGAAATGCATCAACAAATAAAATGGATAAGCATTTGGAAAGAGAGGGGGTAGAAAAAGGGGTATGTGGGAAATCAAGTATATTAAACTGCTAATGGTAGAATGTAGGTAGTAGAGGGCTTCCCCTTGTCAGATTCTTTCAACTTTTCTGTATGTTTTTTACATAATTAAATGTTAGAAAAGGAATGCCTCCTATATTAATAGTATAGGAAAAGAATGACTCCCATATCCCAGGCTCAAACATGTTGTGTAGTATGCCAGAAAGAAAAGGCCAAATTCTCCAAGTAAATAGATTACATAATCAAATCAAACTGGATAACTGCAAAGAAAATATACCATGCACAAGTGTAACATACACACAAACAATAATTGAAAAAAATGCATGAGGTTGTTTTTCTCCAATAATAATCCAAATAAGACATTTTACTTTATCACAGAGATAGAGATATTCAGTGTCACGAGATAAATGGCTACCTTGACTGATACTCTATTTACAGATTAGCAAACGTTTTCTTTTTTACTATTTATTTATTTATTTATTTTTTGAGACAGAGTCTCACTCTGTCACCCAGGATGGAGTACAGTGGCGCGATCGCAGCTCACCGCAAGCTCTGCCTCCCAGGTTCACACCATTCCCCTGCCTCAGCCTCCCAAGTAGCTGGGACTACAGGTGGCCGCCACCAAGCCCGGCTAATTTTTTTTTTTGTATTTTTAGTAGAGACGGGGTTTCACCGTGTTAGCCAAGATGGTCTCTATCTCCTGACCTCATGATCCGCCCTCCTCGGCCTCCCAAAGTGCAGGGATTACAAGCCTGAGCCACCGTGCCCCGCCGTTTGAAAAACGTTTTCTGTAAACGCACAGCTATTTCAGGCTTTACAAGCCCTAGGTCTCTACTGTAGTTACTGAACTCTGGTGTCATAGGGCAAAAGCAGCCACAGAAACAACCTAGGCAAATAGATGCTGCTGTGTTCCCATACATTTTTATACAAAAACAGGCAGCTGATTTGGCCCTCTGGCTGTAGCTGGCCAACTCCTATTCTATTTGACTGAAGAACATTCATATTAAATTCCTCTTCAACCTCACATCACAGATTTTATAGTATTTATAATGCAAATATTGGTTTCAGATAGTATAATTCAACTGGATGTCAAACCTCAAGTCTTCCAATTCAAGGGACTTTAGGAACACAGTTCTATTATCTGAAGGCTTTTTTACAGGATGATTTTTGGGTTGGGGTTTGCTTTGGAGCCCAGCTCTTGCTTTCAAATTCACTGGGTGTCAAATGCTCACATTTCTTGGTTGCTTGAGTGCTTACTGATGGGGACTTTAGTACTCATGTATAATGGCGAAGATAAAATAACAGTTGTGAATATAACTAGGAGCTTTGAGATAACTGGAATAGGAGAAAGACGACGGCAGGGCAGAGTTAGGTGCCTCTGAGTACTACAGGCAAAAGTGGACTCCCTTTGCTTCCTGAGCACTTGCTCTCAGGGGCTGGCACAGTGGGAGAACCAATCCCTACCAAGGCACAATCCCTACCCTTCAGGAATATACACTGTTGGTTGGAAGAGCACCAGTGCGCAACAGACGAATGGGAGAAAGATTCACCCATTATAATGACCTTTCTACAGTCAGAGCTGTCTGAGTTGAATTTTATACCTGAAGAGAGAGAAAAAGCTCACTATCCCTGGAAGTACTCAAGGAGAGGCAGAAAGATCTCCAACCAGGCTATTTATTAGAGCAATTTCTCAATGAGGAAGAACCTTCTAAGTCCAGAATCTGATGTATAAGGTCACAACTTACAAATTCAATGTGATATTGGAGGAGAGAAAATACAAGATTTTATAGATTCTTCTTAGTGACAGGGCCTTGTTCCTCATCATGCACAGTATTTTGAAGTATTTTTACATGTATCTACTTTTTTCTTTATCGAGATTTCTGCAAACTGCCATGGTTAGTGACTTCCCAAAGATGTTCCTTACTCTTCCCTTGGTTTTGACTGATTCAAAAAGAATGAAACATTTATAAATATCCATCCCTGTATCTCACATTAGAAGTTAAAGCCTAAGCTATTTTATTTAGAACAAAGGATTTCAAAAATTTCACCCATGATATTTGCTGACAGTTTTAAAATGACACAAATGGCACTGATTACTTTCAAGCTCTTTCAGTTTCCTAATATTTCCCTTTTGAATTGAAAGATAAATTCAATGAAAATGAAATAACTACAGCACCTCAGTTTATTGACATTTTGGTATTTTATTAGTTAATTAGTCACGCCTTAAAATGGAAAGGAAGAGTATCTAAAAATACAAGCCAACCTAATCCACTAAATCTAAGTATGCTAAAGACATATTTTCCCAATATTGAAATAAACTCACTAGTTTCTCTGAAATGTTCTGGAGTACCAACTGGAAATATAAAAGCACTCTAAAAACCCAATAGTATGCTTTTTTGGCATATGCATTTGTCACTCAAGGGTAAAATTTTCTTAATTATTGTTATGTATTTCCATCTTTTTAAGACTGAGTCAATTAGGTTACCTCCTTATGAGTGTGAGTTACCGAGTTTCAGAAACCCTGCATATTCATGACAGTAATTCTCAAATCCTTGTAAAAGAAATAAAGTTGGATTTAAGATATTCATAACTTTCCCAAGAGAGCATTTTCTAATAAGGGAACAAGTAAGAGTTTGGATGATCTGTCATCATCTTTATGTGCCTAATCTGTGCCCACCACGGTGCCAGGAATTGGAGGGGAAAAGATAACAGTGTTCCTGCCTTCCAGATGCATGAGAATCCAGCAAGCGGGCATAAAGTCTAAGATTTGACACTATCAGAAAGAGTGTTGGGAACGATTTTGTGTAAGGGAGGAAATGGAAGAAATGCCAACGGAGAGATGAAGCAGACATGACTGTGAACCCAAAGAGTAAGTTTGGGACAGAGACAATATTCTGAAATGCCTGGAGCAAAGGAGGTGTCTTCAAGAAGGAAGAGGAGAGGACTGTAATCGGAGATGGTCCCAGATGATAAACTGGGGAACCCAAATGTCAATATTTGGCATTTATTCTGAAAAGACTTGGGTGCCTTTGGAGGTTTCTGGGTACTAGGCTGTCCTGCTTATAGAAGGTAGTGAGAAGAATATTCCACAAGCACCCTCACACAAGCACTGCAAGCTCAGGGGTGGCTAGGCCTCTTCTGAAGTACCAGGTCTGGCGGGGGGGGGGGGGGCGGTTCCCCGCTGGGTCAGTATAGGCTGTTACGTGTTATCTTAACTCAGCATTCTCAGGGTATGTGTGACAACATGGGAGAAGAACCTGATGATCTAACCTAAACTGATGCTGATGAGAGTCTTCGTTGGGAAGAAATATTAAGAGGATCTCAGATGTACACAAAATGGCCAGCTGTGTATTGTGGACTGGATATAGAAAACTAGGTGAAGAGGATCGTCATCTTCAAAGGACTTTCAATAAGGTAAGGGGATACCAATTACAAAAATACAACCACAAATGCAGATTCAATTATATACTTCCATTTCTTTTGTTCATTCATTCAATCAACGAATACATATGTACTCATGTCCACAATGTACCAGGCCTTCTTTTAAATGCTGAGGATTCAATGTCAACAATACAAGCAGGCACAGTCGTGATTATAGAATCAACGTGGGTGAACAGGATGGGCTGTCTGGGAAGCAGCTGTTAGGGAGCTTCCAAATTCTAATATATGAACTATACGTGGTGTTGAGAAAAGCAGATGGTCCCATATTAAAAATCTGTACCTAATTTCAGAGTCACACTTGATAAAGGGTCTGAGTTTTTAAAGGTGATTAAGTTGACTGCCATCTTTGGCATTAGATTTAAAGAATGTAAGAAGCAGCAAATGACTAAGAATGAACACGATTATTAATCTTCATGATCTACAGTTTATGAAAGGAGGCTATTTGGATGTGGACAAGATTAACACGTTCTCTGAATTAACAACAATGTCCTAATTACTTAGGCCAGTTGAGATTAGATAATTTAATCGGTATCTAGAAAAACATGATTTAATCCCTTCCGAAAGACATGCTTCGATTTTAACTTTATTAGCAATAGCAGGACAGTCCTACCTAAGGGACTTACTTACTTCTTTTATGGAAAGTCTAAGCTACATGGCATTCTCCCCTTCATTATTTATCCCTTTCCCCAGGGCAAGTCAACAAAGCGATTAAAAAGTGGCTACTTTAAGTTACATATGTTCAATGTCTTAAAGTACCTTTGAGTTAAATATCCAAATGTTAGTTTTGAGATGTAAACTACACTAGTACCACCGATGTGTACCTAAAACAAGCAGCAGACACGCATTCTCCGACATACCAAATTTACCTGGCAGAGAGGGCAGGAAGCTCAGTAACCTCTCATTTCCTGAAAAGGCCAAAACCATAGTCCAATGCATGGATGCATGGGTTTCTCAGGCCTCTCCAACCAACACCACATTTTCACATCTTTTAATGTGAAAGTCAAGCCTTGTCACTATTCACTGTTCAGCATGCTTGAATTGTCATCAAATTAATTCCTTAGGGGCAGACCTAGACAGCAGAGGGGATGCCTTGGTCAGGGAGAGGAGATCCCTGTAGACAGTAGTGGCTGCAGAGGGTGGATCTTCGGTCCACTATTTGGCCAGAAATTCTGGGATACCCTCGTTAGTCATAAAGAGGAAGTCACTTTTTCCCTTTCATTCCTTTAGTTTTCTGTTAATGGAAGAAGATGTGATAAATAAATGTGAATAGTTTCTTATTAATAGGTGGAGTTATAGTTGGAGTTATAGTCCAAAGCACTACTTTTTTCTTTTTGAAACAAAGGTCTCACTCTGTTGCTCAGGCTGGAGTGCACTGGCACAATCATAGATCACTGCAGCTTGTAACTCCTGGGCTCAAACAATCCTCCTACCTCAGCTTCCCCAATAGCTAGGGGTACAAAACTATGGTTTTGGCCCGTTCAGGAACTGGGATGTTACTGAGCTAGCTGCCCTCTCTGCTAGCTCTATCTATCTATCTATCTATCTATCTATCTATCTATCTATCTATCTATCTATCTATCTTATATATATGTGTGTATATATATATGTGTATGTATATATATTTATTTTTTTTTAGAGACAGGGTCTTGTTATGTTGCCCAGGCTGGTCTTGAATACCTAGTCTCAAGTGATCCTCCCTCCCTGGTCTCCCAAATTGCTGGGATTACAGCCTTGAGCCACCACCATGCCTGGTCCACACTGGGACATTTCTTAAGAGAGATGACAAAGGAGGGGAATTTCTGCCAATAGTTATGCAGGTACAACTTGCAGAAGCCAGGACAGTTCTGAGAAAATCAGACATAGGTCCCCTCCCTGTAATTAACACACTTCTAACCCAGAAGATCTCATTCTTAATATTCCAATAAAAATATCCAGATGATAAAATCTGTCCAACTAACATATTCCTTTTCATCTCCACCTATTCTCTCATTAACTTTAATGTATACTAAACAGTGTCTAGCTGATGTGTGAACTCGCTCATGGCATCAAAATTCTCTGTGATCCATGTTTCACCTTATCTTAAACTCAAAAATAAATTATGATGCTTTAATTCTCCTCAAGCTCAACGTGGACTTTCCTAGTCAACTGGCTGTAGAGGGCTTTAATTGTGATATGCTATGATCCTGGTGTGTGAGTTTTAGAAAACTATTTTAATAAGACAGGCAATTTACCTTGAGAATATTGGAATTCTTCTGAAAAACTCCAGGCAAATAAAATGTATCTCCAAATTCTTAGGTATGATTATTGGGTAAGAATAGATTGACTATAAAGAATCCCCAAATGAGAAATACTGGGAAATAGTAGCCTTGTATTCAGAAATTGAGAAGACTAAAGTGTATTTTGATTTCCTACTACTATTTGAAAATTCTCATAATACCAGCATTATAAAATATATGTATCAATGTTCATTGCTAGAATAATGCTAGAGGGCCAACATATATATTTGTACATAGTTATGATAAGGTAGTTTTATGTTGGAAAAATCTAATGTATGAAGAAATATGCTCCTTCCCCAAATTAAAATTTAACTTTCAGATGGCATGGATAGAGTTATCGCTGAAGCTCTATTATCCATAAAATTGTCAAACTATACTTTTGCTTTTATATGCTGAGTTTACACATAATTTGAATATAATCATGCAGAAGGAGCATACTTATTTGTTGATGTCTTAGTATCTTTCACAAAAAGATATCAGCTATATAGAGGATATTCATAGTTGCGGAAAGACAGAGTTTTGGATTTAGAAGAATCTACTTTTGTTATCTAAAGAGCTGAAACATAATGGATTATCATTACATTGATTTTTTTTAAAGAATGATAGTTTTGATGTAAGGCAGCACTTAAAAATTATATGAGGATCATATTTGGTAATTACTTTTTGTTACTGAAATGTGTGTCACAGCATTAGTACCAAATACACTCATGATATTTTAGAATTTTTCTTACAACTCTCTATAATTTTGCAATGTATAATTTCACTTGTCCCGAACAGAGTTGATATAAAAACTGCTCATCGGGCCATTTTATTATTGAGCTTATGTTTATAATTTTTAAAAGAAGAAAAGTGTTCAAATCTCCAATGTGGGATTTTTTTTTTTTTTTTTAAAGACGGATTCTCACTTTGTTGCCCAGGCTGGAGTGTAGTGGCATGATCTTTGCTCACTGCAGTCTCCGCCTCCTGGGTTCAAGCAATTCTCCTGCCTCAGCCTCCCGAGTAGCTGGGATTACAGGCGCCCGCCACCATGCCCAGCTAATTTTTTTTTTTTTTTTTAGTAGAGACAGGGTTTCACCATCTTGGCCAGGCTGGTCTCGAACTCCTGACCTGGTAATCCACTCCCCCCGCCGACCCTACCCCCTTGGCCTCTCAAAGTGCTGAGATTATAGGTGTGAGCCACTTGGCCCGGTCTATCCAATATGGGATTAATACCCTGTCTCACTGAACTTGGAAGCTCCTGGGCAGTTTCTCAGCCCATTACCCTGTCTGGAGGGAAGTGCATCCATCATACTGTCTTCTCCTTAATCATCAGTTATGTGACTATTAACAAGATATTTTCGCCAATATGTGCTTCCATTAGCATAAACCCGTGCCTTAATTAACTTATGCTTTTTTCCATCTGTAACTATCTGACATAAAAATTACAGTAGCAAACAGGCCTGTGTGGCTTTTCTAATTTTTTCCAAACTTGTCAGAAATGACATTCTTTGATGCGCCTTTAAATCCAGTTTCTTTCTATTACTTCTTAACACTTTTTAAAAAAAGAACGAAATACATATTTATAGAAAAAATTTAGAAATTCCGTACTTTAAAAAATTCACATCACTTATAATTCTGGAGTCAGAGATAATCCCTGTGGGCATTTCATTGCATTTTATTCCACTATTATCTGTTAACATATATTTATTTTGCATCTTATTATTTTATAAAAATAAAAGCATACTACTTTTCTTACTAGCCACTAGCTTTTTTCTCTAACTCAGTTTTCAATAAAATAGTACATAGATACAGATATAGATATATTTTTAGTAGATTAAATTAGAATCCCTTGTGAATACACCAAAGTTATCTAATTAGTTTGTTGCAGATTTTGCTTAGTGGTTCAGTATTATGAAAATACAACTAACACTGACAGAACAAGTAAGCATATAAAATTAACTGTGTTAATGTTGATTTGAAACATTTTATACAATCACTACAAAGCATTCATTTACTCTTGGTAAAAGAAAGGAGAGTTAGTTTGAAGCAACTTTTTCTTTATTCTGGGTACTGAAAAAGTAGTTTTGGGAAATAGGATTAGCTTTACTGAAGGCTTTCTCAGTGCTCCAAGGGTGAATAGAGGGTGCAAATCAGACACATTGGATTCTGCTTTGAATCCCAGTTCTTACTGAAGTGTAAGGAAAGAGACTTTACTCAGCATGATCTTGAGGGCACAGTGGGACAGCCAACCACTGTCGATATAAAATTCCATTTTATGAGATTGCAATCATTATATATATAATTATATATGTATATAATTTTATATAATATATAATGCTTATATTATAATTATATAGATATATGATTATATTATAATTATTATAAATATTATGTATATTTATATTAGTGAAAAGCACTAAAATTAATAAGATAATAAATACATATAATAATTATATATAAAATAAATATATATAATATATATTACATACACCATGAAGAATATATTTAAAGAGTATATTGGTTTCTATTGGCATTTTACTACAATGAGTACACCTCAACCAAACCCACTGATATGACCCAATGAAACGGCATCAGTTCTATGAAACTGGTATACAACACAGGTCACTTTTGTTTATTACAACAAATTCAGACTTTGATTTTGACTTTAAATATGTTTGTGTGGTGTGTGGTGTGTGTGTGTGTGGTGTGTATGTGTGTGTGGTGTGTGTGTGTGTGCTGTGTGTGGTGTGTGTGTGGTATGTGTGCATGTGTGTAGTGTGTGTGGGGAGTGTGTGGGGGCGTGTGTGTGGGGGGTGTGGCATGCGTGGGGGGTGTGTGGTGTGTGTGTGTGGGGTGTGTGGTGTGTGTATGTCTGTGCGATGTGTGTGTGTGTGCATACATATATATGTGCATATGTCTTTACACAAGCATGTGCAGATAGATACAGGCTAAGTTCTCTAGTTAAAAATTCTTTCAAAATGTTATCTTTACTTTCTTCTCTATTTTGATGTTCTTACTCTCTTAATGTTTACATTCCCTTAAGGTATGTACGGTTACCCTAAGAAGAAATAAACCAAATGTGACATTTACCAGCACTCTAAATAATGAAACAACAACAAAATACCCTGATATAGAAGAAATATTTTTTTCACTTGGAAATCACATGAAATCAGGTCCAAATTCAATCTCTGCTATCTCTCAAAAGTGTGAACTTGAGTAAGATTTTAAAACACTCAGTGAGTTTCAGGTTTTTTCTGCAAGATGGCATTATAATATCAAACTTATTGGGTGGCATAAAAAAACTAAGCATTGGATAATAGTAGTTTCCTTCCACTTAATCCTTTTATTTCTTACTGACACCAACTGTTATTTGGCTGCTTAACAACGGCACAATTTTCTTTGTACATATGGATGAATCAAGTCATTAATTACTCTGCATCAGCAGTGCAGAATGTTGGCTTTGTTTAATTTCGTTCAGAAACAGTCACTGGGAAGAAGCTAAGTGGGCTACCTCGGCATTGACTTAATGCCAAAATTCAGGAGCATTAACACACTTAGAAGTAAGTAACAGATAACTCAACTGACTGAATGCACTGTGGAAGTGATACAGGTACTAAATAAATTAATTACTGGGCTGCTGGAGAACTGGTGTCATCGGATCATTTTTGGAATTGATGTAGAGAATACACAAAGCATTTTCTCTTCTTCAGATGTTCATACTCCAAAAAGTGCTAACAAAAACATGAATTAGTTCCACAATTGCAGGCTTCAATGAGCCACGAAAAAACAAATGTGTAACCTCACATAGACAAAGAAATTCTCTAAAAATCTGGTCATTCAAATGCTCAACAAGTATAAATTCACTAGCTCTTAGGTACTGGTGGCTGTTAAGAGGAATGCAAAAATAAGGAAGTATAAGGTGAAGGGCAGTCTGACCAACACGACAAAACCCCGTCTCTACTAAAAATACAAAAATTAGCTTGGTGTGGTGGTTCACATCTGTAATCCCAGCTACTTGGGAGGCTGAAGCACAAGAATTGCTTGAACCCAGGAGGCAGAAGTTGCAGTGAGCTGAGATTGTGTCACTGTACTCCAGCCTGGATAACAGAGTGAGACTCCGTCTAAAAAAATAAAAATAAATAAAAAAGATGAAGGGTGTCAATGTATTTGAAGCATAGTAAAGACAAATAATTGACCAGTTCTGGGCACTTGCTGGCCCCTGGGACCTGTGGACAGGAAAGTGTCGATAAAGCCTTGAGCTGTGCTGAGGTCCTGTGGCCAGCACTGGCACCCAGGGCCTGGACTGGGGTATGTGATCAGGGCAGCGTAGACATGAGGGGATCAGCTGAGGGCAGAGGTGGCCCATTCAGGCCCGAGTGAGTGTGAGGGGCTTGCTTGTCCTGAAAGCCAAGAGGAAACTGCCTCAGTTTCCTACCGCTGCAGTACCAAAGTAACATAAACTGGGTGCTTCATAACAGCAGAAATATAATGTTCTCGCATTCTGGAGGCTTGAAGTCTGAAGTGAGGATGCTGGCAGGACCATGCTCTTTCTGAGCGCTCCACAGGAGGATCTTTCCTTTTCCCTGCTGGCTTCTGCTGGTTGCCAGTAATCCTCAGCACTCTGGCTTACAGATGCATCACTTCAATTTCTACCTCCTGTCATTACCTGGTGTTCTCCTCTGTGTGTCCAGGTGTCCAGACCTCCATCTTCTTATAAGGACATTAGTCATATTGGATTAGGGATCCCTCATCCTAACTTGATTACATCTGCAAAGCCTCTATTTCCAATTAAGGCCACGCACGGTTTCCCGAGATTAGGACTTCAACATGTCGTTCTAGGGGACACAATTTGGCCCATAACTGGAACTAAACGGTGGGTTGAGTGTCCCCTTCTCCTGCAATTGTGAGAGTATCGGGAGTCTCCAAAGCAAAGCGGCTCATGCCAGGTGCCTCCAGAGGGACTGGAGGCCTGGCTTTGCCACCAGCTCTGTGTGCTTCTCCTCACCCATGCCTGGGATTTCCACCTTGGAAATATCCAAAAATAAGACTGCATCCCAGTGAACCAGCAGAAAAATTGTACCCTAATAAAAGCCCACTTACGGAGGCTTTCAGCCAGAGGGCGGAAATTTTGACAGAACAATCATATAGCGGGGCTGGTGAGGTGAAACTGCTGGAAGTCAGCAGTGAGTATTCTACATCACATGCGGAGTTTCATTAAGCAGTAAGTTCTATAAATAATATGGAAACCAATTTTCTAAAGTAAAATGTCAGTTTGAAATGCAGTCATTCTCAACAATTAAACGTAAATGTAACAGAGTATTTAAATAGATATTTGGACACAGACAACATGTATCAGATACCAAAATAAGGTGTAAACCTAGATACAAATTTTTTGTTTGTTTTTTGTTTTGAGATGGGACTCTCACTCTGTCACCCAGGGTGGAGTGCAGTGGGGCGATCTCGGCTCACTGCAGCCTCCGCCTCCTGGGTTCAAGAGATTCTCATGCTTCAGCCTCCTGAATAGTTGGGACCACAGGTGTGCACCACCAAACACAGCTAATTTTTGTATTTTTTAGTAGAGGTGGGGTTTCACCATATTGGTCAGGCTGATCTCGAACTCCTGACCTCAAGTGATCCACCTGCCTTGGCCTCCCAAAGTGCTGGAATTACAGGCGTGAGTCACCGTGCCCAGTACTAGATGCAAAATTTTAATGAAATCGGTAGCTTGACTTACAGTAGTCATTAGTGATGCTAGCAATGACTCCAGTTCTTCTCCTAGGTTCATGGGAGGGTCGGGATCTCCTACTCCAGTAGCGTGAAGAGTGGTCAGGTGACATTCTCTGAGCAATGGCATGTGGGTAGGGCTGTTGTACATCACAGGATGCTTTAAGAGCCAGCCTATGATTTGCTATGCTCACAGTTCCTCTGGGAGATGCCTTCACGTCTTCAAGAGTGTGGAGACTATTTGAGGTGACAAAGGGGTCTCAGATTCTGACTTGGAGCTGTAAAAACTAAAGGTTGCAAAAGATAGATTGCCTGCATGCTGCCTGAGGGCCTGAAGGAGAAGTGTCTGTGCTGGGCTCAGTCTGTACCCCACATCTGTGGGGAAAGGAATGTGAATTTCTGGAGATCAAGAGAGTGATTCAGGGGTAAGATGCACCTGGGCCGGCCCCTGCAGAGAGAAGCTGAGTTACAGAAGGAGCAGGTGGCAGGCTAGGAGACAGCATGCCACTTGAGCAAGGGGGTTGTGGATAAAAGTTTCTCAAAGATGTTGGTCACAGCACTAGGAGCAGGGGAGTGTTGGTGTTGGGCGCCCAGCTTACAGTAGTGCCAGCTGTTCTGGAACTTTACTGCTCCTCTCAACTCTCTGGTGTCTCTTCTTCCCTATCCCCCCACCTCAATCCTCAATGGCTCTAACATACACACACACACACATACATATCTCTGGAGGGTTCTTTAACCCCCTTCCCGGGTAACAACAACAACAACAACAACAACAAAAGTCCCTTCTATAAGACACCTTATCTGTCAGGAGGCTAAGGCGGGCGGCTCAATTGCGGCCAGAGGTTTGAGACCAGCCTGGTCAACATGGTGAAACCCCATCTCTACAAAATACAAAAATTAGCCAGATGGGGCAGTGAGTGCCTGTAATCCCAGCTACTTGGGAGGAAGGGGCAGGAGAATTGCTTGAACCCGGGAGGCGGAGGTTGCAATGAGCTGAGATCCTGTCACTGCACTTCAGCCTCGGCAACAGAGGGAGATGCCGTTTACAAAAAAAAAAAAAAAAAAAAAAAGACAAACAAACAAACAAACAAAAAGCACCTTATCTGGAGGGAGTGTAAATAGCTGTAACTTTGAATGAAATCAGAAGCTTTGACTATGATAAGGGAATAGGAATGATAAGTATCAAATTGAGACAATGATTTAAAAATTAAAGTATTTATTTATTACCCAAATATTCAAAATAGTGAACAATCTATGTGGCATAGGCACCAATCAACAACAATAGACACCAGCAATGTCAGAAATGGCCCTGGAGGCTACCTGCTGTGCCTTTTAGTTGCTGAAACTTCAGAGAGTTGGGAGACTCAGAGCATAAGGGAGAATCTGGATGGCCTGTCCCTGAGGGCGGATAGGGGCTGTGTACACAAGGCACGTGGCTACTGTCCACCCAGACAGAAGCGCATTGCTATTTCAACAACTCAAGTGGTTGTTACAGCCTGAGTAGCAGGGGCCAAGGAAGGAGTTTCTCCCACTAAATACATTTCAAAGAATAGTGGGAACTGAAGAAAATTGCTTTGTGATCACATCCCATGAATCTTGACTGCTTGATGTACTAGTTGTGTATATTAACAATGTAAGCTGCTTAGAGAGGGTTTGATATGCATTCATATAACATACTCAATTTTCCTGAGAATGAAGTTATAGAAACTCGGAGTTGAAACTGGCCCCTAAATCAAGCCTTGCGCAAGTGTTCTGCGAAGGGAGAGGGAGAATCTTCCGAGTGGAGGAAATGAAGGTGAAGGATGAGTCGGTGTGCAGATTCACAAATTTGTGGTTTTTCCCCAACCGCACACATCTGAAGATTAGCTGTGCTGTTCAATTGTTACTGCTGATACTGGTTATACCAAACGATTTACACAAAACTAATGAGAATGTGTAACTTTGATAATGATATGAGATGTACAATATTAGGTTGGAATACTGAGGTTATGAATTTATGTGCTGAATTTGTTATATAATTACTTTAAATTGTTTAAAAATTTAGTTAAAATTACTTTAAAAAATTCAGTAGCAAAAAAAAAAAAAAAAATCAGTAGCCAATAAATGTGCTACATCCATCCTTACCCACAAGCCAAGAAAAAAACGACAGAGTATTATGATATTTCAAGTCTTTCGGGGAGGTTATATTTCATTGTTTTATTAATGTTTTATTGTCTGTCTGTGTGTGTGTGTGTTTGCTGTTGTCATTTTCAAATAAAATAATTTTGCTATGGTCCAAGGGCTACTATACCAATACAAGCAAAAGATCTCATTTTGGTTTTCAAAGTTTTAATTACTTATATTAAGGTATTGAAAATGTTTGTGTTTACATTATTCTCTTGCCTAAAACATATATATTTTTTGAACAGGATCTCACTCTGTTGCCCAGGGTGGAGTACAATGGTGTGATCTCAGCTCACTGCAACCTCTGACTCCTGGGATCAAGTGATCCTCCCACCTCAGCCTCCCAAATAGCTGGAACTATAGGCGTGCACCACCAGGCCTGGCTTTTTATGGGTTTGTTTGTTGGTTGGTTGGTTGGTTGGTTTGTTTGTTTTTGTAGAGATGGGGTTTCACTATGTTGTCCAGGCTCGTCTTGAATTCTGGGGCTCAAGTGATCCTCCCACCTCAGTCTCCCAAAGTGCTGGGATTATAGGCGTGAGCCACTACACCTGGCCTCAGAATTTTTTTTTTTTTAATCCTGGAGCTTGGGCTCAGTTGTGAATAAACTCTAAGAATGAATAAACATAAAAGAAACACAATTGTCTAGGTGTCTAAAATTTTCATTTGCTGTGAATTTCAATCAAAACACAATTTATTTTTCTTGCTAATTATGAGGTCATATAAATAAATGTTTTTCATTGTTGTCTAAAAATATCATTCCTTTATTTCAAGGTTATTTACAGATATAAATGTCTATAAGAGAAACCTACGCTTTTGTCTCACTAGCATTTCAATGTCCCTGTATTTGAAAGCAAATTAATTGATCAACTGTTTCAAATGAATAGTGAATTCATGGTAGAATTCAACATCGTTAGGCTTTGACAATAAGCACATGTGGCTGCATTATCCTAGCCAAAAACCACATTGTTATTGGCTGCTCTGCTGTCCAACAAGATTTGGATCAGTCTTTCACCAAGACGCTAGTGTCTCCTACCTAACATGAACGCTTAGCAGGTGGCCCTATAAACGCTGGCAGCCATCTGAGGATCACAGGGGTGGAGGCAGGGGTTGCATATCATGGAATAATGACAGCAGGGGGCACACTCAAAAAGCCCCCCTTCCATGTTGTCCCCTCAAAAGAAGTAAGATAAATTAATTACTTGTGTTCGTTTCTCTGTTACTTGAAGATGAAAGAATCCTGATTTCTTTTGTAGATGTCCCTTATTTCTATATGAAATTTTATAATTTATTGCTCAGTTACCTATAATCTGTCTCCTTAACTAGAATGTAATCTCATTCAGAGTGAAGATAGTTTCTGTCTTGTTGACTGCTGTACTCACAGTATCTACTGCCGTGGCTGGCACACAGACATTCAGTAAATGTTGACTGTTCATAAGAAAGCTTTCCCTGAATCTTCTAGATAAAATGTCAGTCCAGGGAATTCATCATCTGTACAGTTGCTAGACACTGTGATCTGTTACAGTTTCATTCCCAGAAGTTCTGAAAAAGCCTCACTTTTTTTTAGAATTAGAATAAACTGAGTGCAAGAAAAGCCCTTTTCGGACTTAGCAAGGGCTGGCTTGTCTATACTGAACTGTTCGCATTCCTCACCTTTCTCAGATCTTGGCTTCAATGGCTCTCAACCTATGTATCATTCGTGTAAAATGGGTTGCTTCTGACATTTCTCTACCATGTAGTGAATCCCACTGCTGAGATTTCCTTGGGCTGCCCCACATGAGAAACCTGGATCTGTCAAAGGTGCTATTGGTAGGTTCTATCATAAAATCTATAGAAGCTGTTATTCCATATGTCACCATAAAAATTCCCAGGACTCGAGTGTTGAGCTGTATGTCACACCATGCAACAGAACAGTCGTGCCTTCAGTGAGGGTGCCAATGGGTAAAACTTAAATCTCTTAAAAATGACTCACATTGATGAAGGATGTTGTATTGTCAATTATCCATGCACCCAATATCTTAGGACAGGGGAAGTGAGGCCGGCAGATCCTCAGCTTTGTCCCACTAATACTCAGTGCACAGCGTGCTTCTTTGCAGGTCCTCATCTAGCTTTAAGACAAAACAGGGGTTTCTGGAAAGAGACTGATTTCAATCTTAAAAATGAGTCCCAGGCTGGGCGTGGTGGCTCACGCCTGTAATCCCAGCACTTTGGGAGGCCGAGGCGGGCAGATCACGAGGTCAGGAGATCGAGACCATCCTGGCTAACATGGTGAAACCCCGTCCCTACTAAAAATGCAAAAATTAGCTGGGCGTGGTGGCGCATGCTTGTAATCTCAGCTACTCAGGAGGCTGAGGCAGGAGAATCACTTGAACCCAGGAGGTGGAGGTTACAGTGAGCCGAGATTGCGCCATTGCACTCCAGCTTGGGCAACAACAGCGAAACTCCGTCTCAAAAAAAAAAAAAAAAAAAAAAAAAAAGTGCGTTCCAAAGCAGCCATTTTATGGGCAGTTTCCTTCACAGTTTTGGACAAAAAATATGTTCAATCATTTATCAATTATAGAGTGAATTTGGTTTAGGCAATCTCTTTTGGTCTATCAAATCATAACATGCAAGTGTAGAAATTTTAAAAATTATAAATTTATATTTTATATAAAAATTAACCATATGTCACAACCAAAGGTATAAATATAAAATACGAATATAAAAATTAACCAGAGACACTGTTTTTCATGTGTGTATTGTTGGTGTATGTGGTATTTGTCCCTTAACATCTTTGTCAATAATTTTTCCCATATAATCACCTATTTAAAAAGTTATATTTAACATAAGAGTTGAAAGCTTCTAGGCATCACATTACCCCAACACTACCCTATTGTACCAGAGCCCTACCTAGAACCAAGAGCTCTAAAATCAAACCAACCACAATATAATTCTTCACCTCCAACTATGTGTGCCCAAAGACGCAAATGTGCAACTATCCTAGGAATAGTAAGTAATACAGATCAAGCATCCTCATCCAAAAATCCAAAATCTGAAATGCTCTAAAATTTGAAATGATGTTCAAAGGAAATGCTCCTTGGAGCATTTTGGATTTCTGGATTTTCAATGCTCCACTGGTAAGTATAGTATCAATATTCCAAAATCCAAATCTGAAATCTGAAACACTTCTGGTACCAAGCATTTCGGATAAATGATACTCAACCTGGATTACAATAACATAAGACTAAAATAATAAATTCTAATGACACATTATTTATTATGAAAGGCAGTTTCAATATTATTTTTATTTACATAATTCGCACGTTCAAGATCTGTTTGCTAAATCCTATAACATGCCTATTTTTAATTTGAGAGAAGAAATTGACTAAGATATTCATACTGAACAACACATGCGAATAACACATTCTTTCATTAAAAAACAATAAATGTAGTGGCATATGCTTCTACTTAGCATCATCCTTTACTTGTTTATACCCAAATAAACACAGCTGGCAACCATGGAATTCCAAAGTCCACTTTCCTCTGCTGTTTTCCCCAACAGTGGTACATACGTTGCATGGTGATTACAAGAATCATCCAAGGCATAATTTTAAATTTTAAGGCTAAACATGCTTCAGGAAGAAACTTTCTGAAAATGGATTAGCTTACTTTAATAATGTCACATGTCTGCACAGATAAGAATTACTACAGCCCTCTAGGCTAAATATCTATATAGGTGGATAGGTTGCAAAGTCAGGCTACTGAACATCAATAAAAAGGGCAAATGCAATTCAATATTTGCTTTTTTTATCCTGGTTTTTCAACTATTATGGTTGATACAGTTTTATCACAAGTCCCTGAATTAACGAAGAGAATATATTGGTAAACAGAAATGAATTTCATGCTCCACAGAGAGAAAATGAGTTGCTATGGAAAATATACCCCAAAGTAAGAATAAAATTTTATAATTTCTCTTAAAAATATTGAAAAAACAATTTTTAAAAATGTGACTGGAAACACTGATGTCCAGAGAAGAGCTAAACAGGTGTAAAAGTGCTCCTTCCTCCCAGGAAATTCACTTTCTGCAGCTCAGCTCCTTTAAAACACACAGAGCTCTCTGGATTTCAGGGATGAATATCACTGCCTCACAATGTTTGATTTATAATTTTTTAAAAATCAAAATACAGATAGATGCTGAGTGACACTGAGATTGTTCAAGATTGTTTTCATTCTAACTATTCATTCTAGGTAGTCTGTTCACAAACAGGCATTCTAATCTTTACCCAGTAATTTATAAAATATCGGCTGGTTTCAGAAAGAAAAAAAATACTCTGGCATAGAATCTAAACTTTTGATGTAGTTCATTTAAAATTGAAGAATTTTGAAATTTGAAATACACATAATATGTGCACACATTTGTTTGAAGTACATAGGTTTGAGATCTATCCTAATATATGTATATGACACTGATCAATTGTAGGGTGAAGAAAAACTTTCTCCAGAAAAATCTTACATCACACTCATCAGTGTTACTCATTGATGGCTACAGTGATGAGTTCCTGTTGTGTTTGAAGTACCGTATATTTGCCTCTCAGACTTTCTTGGCTACCCTGACAAGCAAGTGGCATCATCTCCATGTCACACTTCAGGGAACTAATGTGACTCACCAAAGACCACAGAGCTAGAAGGTGGCAAAGGCAGCTGAAGTTTAAAACCAAATCTGAGGGACTTCAAAACCTGTCCCCTCCACAAGATGCCTCTCTCCTAAAACATAGCTTCTAATTCTTAACAGACACAACTATTCTATTAATAAATCATTAGCACCATCCCATCGAATGTGAGATGGTGGCAATAGCTAACATCAGAGGTTGATTTCTAAGACTAAAATCCATGTTATCAACAATGACATATGCAGCTGCAGCACTAGAAGCTGTCCCAATGTTTGGCAAAACACATCAGCTCTTGTTGGAGCCAGGGTATTTTAAGGAAGTGAAACTATGTCATTTCCAGAGTTATTGGGACCTACTCAAAATTTCTTTTCCATTTTCCCAAAATAATCCAATCACTGGAAATTTTTTCATTGCTTATTGTAAATCATAGGAGGTTTCAGCCGAAATATCAGGGACTCAGAGTATCAGACTATCAGAAAGCCCAGAATCATTAATGACAAATCAGAAGAGATTTCTATCTGAAAGTCTCCATTTCAGTTTGGGTATATTCAAAGAACATATAACCTAGTATTATCAGCCATGATATATTCCCCAAAAAGAAAACCCTTATTCAAAACACATTCAGAATTGCATTTGTGTAATTTAGGCATTTTGCTTTGCATCAGATAAAGATGTAACATGAATCTCTTTTTTTTTTCATGCATGTACACTTGTACTCTTCCTTTTAAAACTTATTCTATTAGTTTCTCCAGGATTTATACTACTCTTCTTGAAAGTCATTTATTACACGATAATATAACTTTTTAATAGAAATGGGATTGTTTTATGAAGATTTGAAACTCATTCTCTTATGGAGTGTTACAGAAATACAAATTTATTCTATCAACATTAACACTTTATAGGATTTCACATATGTAAAAAGACCAACAGGCAGAATTAACTGTTCTTAGCAGCAAATTATTTACTTTATTCCTCTCCACATGAGTTTTCCTATATTTTCTATAACACTTCTTAGATGACATTAGGACTCTACTTATAAAAACATAATAGGGCCAAACGCGGTGGCTCACGCCTGTAGTCCCAGCACTTTGAGAGGCCGAGGCGGGCGAGTTACGAGGTCTAGAGATTGAGACCATCCTGGCCAACATGGTGAAACTCCATCTCTACAAAAAATATAAAATTTAGCTGGGCGTGGTGGTGTGTGCCCGTAGTCCCAGCTACTAGGGAGGCTGAGGCAGGAGAATTGCTTGAACCCGGGAGGCGGAGGTTGCAGTGAGCCGAAATCGCATCACCGCACTTCAGCCTGGTGACAGAGCGAGACTCCGTCTAATAAAAAAAAATAAGTAAATAATAAAAAATTAAATTCATTAACATAATATTTGTATATGTTCAAAAACAATTTTATTGATACAAATCAAATATTTGTTTAGAGGGATTTTTTGATTGGTCTGCGCTATGCACTCACAAGACATAATGTAATAGGATATTCATAACAAAGTTTTTTTTTTTCTTTTTTTTTTTTGTTGAGACAGAGTCTTGCTCTGTTGCCCAGGCTGCAGTGCAGTGGCACGATCTCAGCTCACTGCAATCTGCACCTCCTGGTTTCAGGCAATTCTCTCTCATGCCTCAGCCTTCCAAGTATCTGGGACTACAGGCACGCACCACCATGCCCAGGTAATTTTTTGTATTTTAGTAGAGATGGGGGCTTCACTATGTTGCCCAGGCTGGTCTTGAATTCCTGAGCTCAGGCAATCCGCCCATCTCAGCCTCCCAAAGTGCTAGGATTACAGGTGTGAGCCACCGTGCCTGGCTTTTTTTTTCTTTCCAGAAGAGAAATCATTTGGATTCTTACTTAAAAATCAGAAAAAAAATTCTGAGTATTAGAAAATGGAATGCTGGCAAATAATTTAACTCTTTTTTTTTTTTTTTTTTTTTTGCAATGTAACATTGAAGTTGGAAGTACTTAACTTGTTCAAGGTCTAAGGCTGGACGGGACAGATAGGAACTTCTGGGTTTTTGGTTGTTCCTTTGGGCTGGCTTAGGAAGAATGCACAGCACTAGATCCTTTAAACCATTCAAAGACTGATAGTAAAAAACGCCAAGCAGAGGACTGAAAAATGGAACTGAAGTAGGTATAGAAAGCTACTTTATTCAGATGGAGAGTAGTAAGAGAAAATCAGTATCATTTTCCATTTGTGTTTCCAAGGTGATGCATAGCGCAAAGAACGATACTTATTTTGCCAAGTACAGTGAAAATACTATTCTCTGGGCCCCAACTTAATGTTTTTCTAATTCACGTAATCGCATGGTGCATACACTATGATCATGATCTTTCCATTGTGGGTGGAAATAATTTGTTCAAACCATGCGTATCTGTGTGAAGCACAAACAGAGCTGGCGCGTCCCTACACTCTCATCGTGGGACTGATATTGACTTTATTTGCAAGTATACACCAGAAATTTCAGATTAAATGGCAAGACATGACCTTTTATGTCTCTTTTCAGAGACAGCTTAGAAAGTTCTCTGGGAGTCAATTCCTCCTCCTTCCTCCCTTCTGCCTTTTAGTTGTTGAGGTGTTGGTTTAAAATCAATCATTTTGTCATTCAAGAAGCGATCATACCTCCCTAACAGGAGAGAAAAGAAGTGGATGAAAAAAGATGACATTTTACTTTAGATAATGGCAACTAATGCTTATAAAAGAAGGTTTTTTTTCTGCTCGGAATTAAAGTAATCATATATAATAAGAGCATTTTGTTTTCCATCCGAACCAAGAATGCTTGCTCAGGCGCCTTTGAGAAATAACACAAGATTACTTATGCTGTTAGATTCTGTCAGCATAAATCTTCCCCAGTGGTGATGGGAATGCATTTATTTATTTATTTATTTTGGAAAAATGACATCTTTCATATGCCATGAGAAGGACTACTGCTAAATTAACACAATTAAAGGCAGCAGAACTTTTATCCGTTTCTACAAATTAATATGGGCACTGCAGAGCATGTACAAGACTGCACATTCAATTTCAGTCTTTCGTCACTTGGGCCAATATCTACATATTACCATCACTTATTTATCATCTAATCGAATCATCTGGGCAATAGATTGTTATGGGTTCTGCTACCTCTTGATGTGCCCCAAGGGAAGAAGGGTTGTGTTTGGTTTTCCTCCCTGCGTCAAGGAGACAATGTTGGTTTTACCCACATATAATTTTTTTTTCTTTTGCCTTTTTGATGCTTTTTTTTTTTTTTGGTGTGCAAAAGAGGGCATAATGGAGACGGAATAGAGAATCATTTTAAAAACACCCTCTAGTTTTACCTGATATTTCATTTACAGCAACATGAGTTAGGTGTAGATTTCTAGTTTCACATCTGTGTCCAGACACAGGTGCTGTGACCCAGCAGAGAACTACGTCACGTGAGTTGAGGGGATACTTCCCGTGTCCTCAGTTGCACACATCTATATTTCAACCCCAATACCTGGGAAGGTTGCCTCAAACATGTTCTGTTATTCAACATTTCTATTATAAATTATATTTTCCAAAAGTATATCCAGGGTGAAGGTATGGGAACTATCACCTTATTTGGTGCTTTTGTTCTTGGCTTTAAAAAGGGGAAAAATTATTAAAAAGATGAATTAAAAATTATTAAAAGATAAAGCTTTCAATATATTGTATTTTTCCATTGAATGCTGCCAAGTATAATTTATTATAGTGGAGTTTTAATATGAAGGCACTACTTATTTTTCTACATAAAGTGGCAAATTTAAGATTGCCACATTGTTTATAGAGGTAAGATCTAAATGAAAATCTAGAACTCTGGTGTTCATATTCTGAAGACAATGATTTTTATCACCAGCAGCATAATTGTACTAAATTGTCTAAACTTGTTCATTTTGTAAACTGTAAAATAACAACAATAATAAAATTAAAAACTTGTAATAGCCACTTAATTGGTGTCAAGCACTCTTTTAAGCACTTTCCATATATTGTCTCATTTAATTTTCACCTTATTTATTTCTTTTTTATAACAAATCTTTGAGAGTGAGGTGAGGTGGCTCACGTCTGTAATCCTTGCACTTTGAGAGGCTGAAGTGGGAAGACTGCTTGAGTCCAGGAGTTTAAGACCAGCCTGGGCAACATAGTGAGACCCTGTCTCTACACAATTTTTTTTTTAAGTTGCCAGGCATGGTGGTGCATGCCTGTAGTCTCAGCTACTCAGAGTCTGAGGGAGGAGTATTGCTTGAGCCCAGGTAATCTCAAAACTTGGAATTTTCTAGAAGTAGAATTGCTATATATATCAGCAGCATGATAGAGAAACAATATTAATTAAATATTAAATTTCCATGACAATTGACTTCAGTCATCACATTAACCCATGACATCCTCTGTAATATTATACTATTTTTAAGACAATAAGAGGTGACCTCATTTGTTCAATGTCACAGAGCCAGTGAGTGGCAGGGCCAGGACTCTCCACTCCATAGTTGGCATTTTTTTCTACTTCATCTTCTTAAGAAATCTGTATACTCCTTGATTCTTCATTGTCAGAAACGGAGATAAATTATCAGTAGTGCCTCAGGGTTGTGCTGGATTATTCTCCAAAGGCAGGCATTTTTGGCCATCTCTCTATCCATGCACAGGACACTTGTGTAGGATCCAGCAGAGCAGATTTCTGCCATCATCATGGGTGACTTCAAGATCCAACAACATGGCCCATCAGTTCTTTGCCTGCCTCTAACTCATTCCATGACAGCTGTTGACTGCAGTCCATGGGCTCTCCTCTGATTGCAACCCCTTCTACTCCTAACTCCTTTAGAAACTCAACAACTGTGATGGCTGATGAGACGCAAGACACTGAAATCTTACTTGCATGGGCTCTGAAGTCTGACCCTTGGACTTCAGCTCAGTTCCAGCTCTGCCACTTACTAGCTGAGCATGTTTTCATGACATGATAACAGTATGGATCTAAAGATGTTATTAAGATTAAATGAGTTCATATGTGAAAGAGCCAAAACAGTCTCTAGCATTTAGCTACTGCCTAAGAAATAGCATCTTACTAAGTCGTTCAACTCCTCACCTCTCCAATCTCTCTAGTCCTCACCAATGGGTCTACTCAGGAAACACCCTAAGATTTGCTTACTTAAAAGCTAAAATATATGATTGTGGATATGTAAGAGGAAGACAGGCCCAGGGGAACATGCTGGGCAACTTCCATGACAGTTGTTTCATAAACAGCTGAGGTATGGATTGGGTAGTTTATACACACAGGATGGGAGTGAAGTCCACACCAGCTGATGGATTCAGAGTAAGTGTGCCATGAGAAAACTAGGAACATGGCAATCCTGGAAAACAGAAGCAGGAATGAGTTGTCCAAAGTCCATTTCTACATAAGCCTCATGGCTGGGCAACTTTCAGGTGGACCCTTGAGGATGTGAAATCTCCTAATGGACACTTTAGTGCCTGAGCAGACACAGTTGGGAAGGCAGAGGTGGAAACCAGGAAGAGCGCAAATCCTGCATCTCTAGTCCATTATTTTTCTGAATGAGACCAGGAGAACAGAAGTTCTACAAGATGTTAATAGTTGCACCCTATTGGTCCTTCAGTTCTACTTCCCTCTTGGAGATTCATAAGGTACAACTTTAGCAGAGGTTATGGTGCCGGTCTAACTCAAAGATTTGCTTTTTGTTTTATTTTTTGAGACGAGGTTTCACTGTTGCCCGGGCTGGAGTGCAGTGGTGCAATCATGGCTCACTGCAGCCTGGAGTCCCTGGGTTGAAGCAATAGAGCAATAGATCCTCCTGCCTCAGCCTCTGGAATAGCTGGGACTGTAAGCACGCACCACCACCACGCCTGTTTCTTTTCTTTTCTTTTTTTTTTTTTTTTTGGTAGAGATGGCATTTTGCCATGTTCCCCACCCTGGTCTTGAACTTCTGGGCTCAGGCAATTTTCCCACCTCAGCCTCCCAAAGTGTTGTGATTACAGGTACGAGCCACCATGCCTGGCCCTTAAGGACTTCTTATAAGGAATCAATAAATAAGGTGAAAATTAAACGAGACAATACACAGAAAGTACTTAGCAGAGTGCTTGACACCAATTTAGTGGTTATTACAAGTTTTTGTTATTATTGTTGTTATATTACCGTTTACAGAGTTAAAGAGTTTAAAGGATTTAGTACAACAATGCTGTCGATGATGAAAATCATTCTATCTTTAGAATAGGAAGACCAGAGTTCTAGATTTTCATTTAGATCTTACTTCTGTAAACAATGTGGCAGTCTGAAATTTGCCACTTTATGTAGAAAAATAAGTAGAGTCTTCATATTAAAACCCCACCATAGGAGACTCTACTCGGAATAATTCAGTGGAAAGGTATTGTTTTGTCTTATTAAATACAATATGTTGAAAGATAAAGATAATTGCTTGTTCCGCCCCTTTTTAAAGCCAAGAACAAAAGCACCATGTATGGGGACAGACTTAAAGTTGCCTGACTTTTCATGCTGCTAAGTACGTCTGTTCTAAGAATATGAAATGTTTTCAGGTAGTTCTTTTATTTGTCTACCAGGCAAGGAAACTATCTCTTCCCTATATACCATGAATTCCAAAAACCTGCAGAAGGACATTTTAAAATATACTTTATTTAAAACTTTAATGACAATAAAACTTTTGTATATTTCTACATGGAAGGAGTTGTGGGTACACTTGGCAGAGTGCATTTAGTCAAGATTGTATTTGTTTAATATTTTATGATTCTATAAGTACATTTAGGTCAATGTCAAGTTGTAAGCACCTACAAATGAATTCAGAACCTACATTCTTCACATGTCTCACGAACTTGTGGTCAATGTACTGATAGTGTCTGATGGTTAATGCCTCAAGTAATCTGATTAAATGACTATTCTTATATTGCAAAATTCATACTTAGAATTTTGATGAAGCTGAACCTTTCTCACACAATAATATTTGCCTATCATGTTGGCAAGATCACCCGACTGGAATGGAAAGAGTTCTTAAACCCCTTTGGTCACAGATTTAACGGTCCTGTCTCCAATACATGATGCCCCCAACAATCCAGTCTACAAATACACTCAGAGGGAGCCTCCAACATAGGTGAGATCGTGGCAGTGTGTGCCCACAACCCCACCAAAATCTTACATCTCACCCAGATCACGGGACGACTGACAGAATTCAAACTATCTCAGGAAAAATTTATCCAAGAACAAAGAGAAAACAGATGCCCTATGAGAGAAAGCCAATGGGAGAAATGCAAAGAATAAAGCTTGGAATTAACATCTAATTTCTGGCATCCATTGTAATTGTCCAGCCAATTTCTAAATTTGATGTATATCTGAATAACCTAAATGTTGAGACACTAGATGTCACTCATATTTTAATACTGAGAAGTGTGTTTAGATGTGAGAACCAAAAACATGCACCTACTACTGTTCTCTACTATGCTGTCACCACTAACTGAGTGATGCTCTACCCCCACTGGGGGCCCCTGTGCATTTCTCTGCTTGTTTTTGGATCTGGCCCTTGCTCAGGCTATTTTAGTCTGGGTGATCTCCTTCCAGTACCCCAGGGCCTTTGCACTTGCCACCCTACTACTTTGCCTCAGATACAGCTCACTCCCTTTCTTCTCCCTGGAGTGCTCTGCTCAAATTTCACTTTACCTTAGCTGACTACTGCACGTAAAATTGCACTCTGGCCAGGAACCGTGACTCACGCCTGTAATCTCAGCACTTTGGGAGGCCGAGATGGGCGGATCATGAGGTCAAGAAATCAAGACCATACTGACCAACATGGTGAAACCGGTCTCTACTAAAAATACAAAAATTAGCTGAATGTGGTGGCATGCGTCTGTAATCCCAGCTACTTGGGAGGCTGAGGCAAGAGAAGTGCTTTAACTCAGGAGGTGGAGGTTGCAGTGAGCCAAGATCGCGCCACTGCATTCTGGCGACAGAGCGAGACTCTGGAAAAAAAAAAAAAAAATTGCACTCCTCCCTTCACTTTCCCCCCTAGTCCTGCTTCATTGTTCTTTCTGGTTCTTTATTTTCTTTCTCCCCTCACTAGATGTAACCCTCATGAAGGCAGGGACTTTGTTTTTTTTTTAAACTGGTGAATCTTGAGCCTCTAAAAGTTTGTGGAACAAATGCCCTGAATAAATGTGCGCTGAAGGGACAGAAAAACATAGATAAGTGAGGCACTGTCCCATCTCATGTGCATGTGGAACTGGAAATGCATGCAGAATGCCGAGAGAACACAGTACAACTCGGTCCAAACCCAGCCCTTTCACAGGAACCTGAGAGTAAATGTAACCGCAAACCCAGAAAATGAAAATTAGGCCAGGTAGGACTATTTGCACTAAGATGCAAAGACACCTGGGAAATTGCTTGTGAACTTCTTGATATTAGAAATAGGCATGTCTCAAACTAGTAGAGTTTCATGAACTCTGTGGCAGACCTTTCCTTGGGGTGGTCTAACGCCAGAGACCCCAGGTGAAGCTTGCTGTGGATGTGTCACCTCTGTCCCTTCAATGTGGTTGACCTAATGCATCTTGAGCATGTTGTAGCTCGAATGAGCAAGAATCATAAACTCATGGACTTTCCAAGCTGGAATGGATTTTAGGCATCATTCACCCAACACTTCCTGTAAACAAAGAAACAAAAGAGTGACATTTAAGAAAATTTCAAATGTTTGCACTCACGTTCAGGGAAACTACTATCCAATAAGTAATTTAAGATTAGAAAGAAATAAGGATTGAGACATTGATTCTCAGAGATACTGTGCAGCATCTAGGTAAATTCTGGGTAAAGCTTAAAAATCTACACAAGAATAAAGTTTTGTTCATATTGCTGTTTCACTATTAGATTTTAGGTGGTACTTGATAACCTAGGTTATATTGAGTCTTAGGGTCTGTTCTGAACTGACAAAATACCATCGAGGAGGAAAACAAGGGTAGGAGGTGATCAACACCCCAGGTGGTGACCAGATCACAGTGGTTTCAGGGCCTCCACAGAGGGTTCCTGAGATTTGGTCTCAGTGCTCACAAATGAATGTCCCCCCCCCCCCCCACTATAATCCAGGGACATCTAAACACACTTCTGTGGGTTTTGCCCCAGCATACCAAGCAGAGGGCATAATTCCTGGCCAAGAGCAAAGACTGAGGATCAGAAAGGTCATAGTTCCAATTTTATGGTCTAGGTTCTTTATTCTTTGACTTCGATGACCTCGTGGGCATAGGACTTGGGGGAGCTGCCCTCTCTCCTATAGGCCTGGCCTGGCTTTCTGGCCTTCACTGTGGATTTGACCTACTGTAAAGCACTGATACATCCCTGACATATCACATCTCCCCTCAACTTGAGCCCTGGCCTTGGTCTCTTCAGCCTCCCTGCCTTTGCTGTTGTGGCAGCAGAGAGGAGTCCAATAGTGTCATTAGTGGCCTCAGGCTTTAGTCTTAGATATTATGGGTATGTCTATAGAAGAAAGATTCTATTTTTTTTCCCCCAGAGTAACAGAAGAATATAGAAACAGGTTACGATGAGGAGAAAGCATCAACAAGAAATCTAAAGCTAAAAAGCACAAAAAATAAAAAGTAAATTTAAAAATATAAATGGAAAATAAATTCCATTAGTTGGGGTCCTCGAAAGTAACTTACTTTTATGTTACGTGCTGTTGTTGTTGTTTTTAATAATTTTTAATAATTTAATAAATACCAACTAAGAAATGAGCTATCACTCTAATCTATGTGTTTCTTAACACTTGTCTGCAGCAAATAAACAACCACCAAGAAAAGAAACAAGAAAAAAAGGACAACAAAATGACCTATCAGAAGCTGCCTCGGCCTCATGTGGACTTGGCACAGATGCCCTCCTGTCCCACATCTGCAGACTCCTCAGTCTTCATATCAAATGTGGACCATCCATCAATCTTAGTCCTGCATTTAAAACTCATTAAAAAGCTGTTTGCCATTCCCTTCAAAGATTAATCACACAAGTCCAACATAATAGCTTTGACAATTTAAATGCTCCCATTTTAGCATTTCATTTCAAGTGTACTGTAATTATATTGCTTCTGGCTAACTTAGAAAATATATTCAAATAATAAGCCTACTTTTGGTATATGATACACTCTTAACACTATTCCTCACATTCATTATGTAGAAAACTTGAAAATGTACTTAGAAGCGTCTTCAGAGATAAGAGTAATCTATTAATCCATCCATCCATCTATCTCTTAAATTGCACAGTTATATAAATATGCAAATGTTCATCCAGGGAGACAATTATTCTTTGAGTGCTTTGGAATTTTTGTACAATAACTTCCTTATTTTTAGTTTGTGTTTGTATTGAAAAATTTACACCAAACATCTCAGCCATTTGCTGTCTCAGGTTTATAAGCACATACATGATGGTAATGTGCTTCTCAGTTATGTGGTCATTAACCAGGACCCTTGTTTGTGGTTACTGTATCCTAGTACATTAGAGAGGAAAATGCTGCCTGCCATAATATTCCATGCCCCCATGTTCTGGCTTACTCCTTGCCAAGAGTGCAGTATGATAAATTCAAAGCACAAACTCTTTTGAATGGATATACAGATACCTGAGAGAGCACACATGGGGTGCTTCATTAAAAAAAAAAAAAAACTTTAAGGATTCTTTATATCATGATGCAAAAAGCAAACCTACTGACTCAATTTCTTATATGCTTTTAATGACTTAAAAAAGCACTGGGCAATGGAGGCAGGAGTCTATGAACTACAGGTCCAGCTAAGCTTTGACAGCTGAGGAAAGCGGCCCTTACAAAAAAAAAAAAAAAAAAAAAATTTCATTTGAAAATGAGAAAGACAAGTTTCTGGTTTCTTTTTTCATTCTCCAGTGATTAGTGAGGCAGGGTATAGAGATAGCCAAAATAAGTGTTAGTTTCAAAGCAATTTTAATTGATTATTTTGTGTTAACTCCTGTTAATTGATGGTGAACTAGAACCAAAATTTACTTCCAAGAGTTCATCTAAGTGATATGAATAAAAATTAAATTCTAAGTAGGTAGTAGATTTTGTTCATTCATTCATCTGATATTTATTGAGTTCCTACAAGTGCCTAGTCCTCTTTAGGCATTGAGGAATTCAGCAGTGAGCCAAACAGACAAAAATTCTTCCATTTGTAGTTGGGTGAGACAGATAAACAAAATAAATAAGTACACAATTCTGTAGCATGTTAGAAGGTGATGAAAAATAAAATAGGGACAGAAAGTGTCAAGGGTTCAGCTCTGCATAAAGTACTGTGAGGGGTTTCACTGAGAGGTACTAAGGCATGGTGATCACTGGGAGGAGAGAGTCCTGGACAGAAGAAAGGGAGCCTGCAATGTTCTCCAGGGAGAAAGTGCCCAAGGTTAGAGCACCTGCAGCCCTGGAGTGCCAGGCAGCAGGACGAAGACTTAGTGGGGACAACAGGGCTCCAGACAACTAGGGCACAGTCATTGTTAGAGCTTCCATATTTACTCTGAGTATCCTCAGAGGCCTTGGGAAGTAGGGAGTGAAGTGATCAGACTTGTGTTTTTAATTATTATGCTGATACTTATGCTGAGAACACTCTGCTGGAGAACTGAAGCCAGCAGGCCAGCCATGGGGCAGAGATATACAGGTGAGAGCATGGTGGACCAGGGAGGAGAGAAGGTGGTGAGAAGTGGTTGATCCTGGCTAGATTATGAAAATGTGGGTGACAAGATTGGCTATTGGGTAGAATATGGGGTTTAAGAGATAAAAGGAGTTAAGCTTGGCTCGTGTATTTTATTAACTAAAATTCTAGGAATATACCATGATGGATTTGATGTGGGTTGTTCAATCATTGTGATCATATTTATTTTAAATTCATAACAATATGGAATAGGAAATGCCTTCCTCAGTTATTGTGAGTATGGGCTGAGATCCCAAAATGATCTCTCCTTGCAGGCTTTGTTTCTTCTAGCTTAAAGGATATTTCTCTCTTCTTCCCCTCCCCCTAGCCCAAGATTTTCTCTTTAGATTTCCTAATCTTCATAACTGATTTTTGTCTTTTTGAAGGCACATTTTCCTTAAACAGTCACGTTAAGAATAACTAAGATATTTTACATTTTTGCAGTAATTGTTCACATTGTTAATAATCTGCATGACTTTTCCTATTATGCAGTATTAAAATATTTTCCAAAAGGCCCCAGTCTTTTACTATGCATACCTATCCAGAGTTTTCCTTGAAATAGCACAGAATATCCAAAACTGGACTTTTTTTTTTTTGCATTCTCTTCCTGTCCCTATTGTTATTTTCATAAGTTGAACACAGTTAATGGGTTGCTCAGAATTATCGTGGATAGAGATGCAATGTTTGGGCAACTGGTAAAAATTTGAAACATAATAAATGCAGCAACTGTACACCTAGGCATTCTCACATGATCGATGTCCCAATTTTGAAATGCTAGAATTAGGCAGACAAACAAAAGTGACACAGCTTTCCTGTCACCTTTATATTTGCCAGACTGACTCGAATGAAGATCACTATTGACTGTGGTGTTCCTGATGGGTAATTATTTCAGCAGCAGCTACTGAAAAACTCATAGCTATAATTCAACATCTGTTTCCCCTTCCAAAAGGGCTCAGACCCTGAAAATATTAAAACCATCATGGTGACTAAATAATCTTAGCAAGTTGGTCCAGTTTAGACTCTCCAAATATACTGGCAGAAAGATGACCAACTCCATCTGGAGTTTGCTATTATTTCTAGGAATTTCCTTGTAAGATTGAGGGTGTTGCAGTAATTTACTTGGCTTCCTCATGGCAGAATGCAGTTGAAGACGACAGCCAACTTCCATCTCCAAAATGCAGATGGCCAGTTCTTGATAACCTTTCCTAATGGCAGACTTTATGGAAACAGACCAGTGGTACAACTAAAAATGAACTTCATGAAATTTTTATTTTCTAACTTAAAAAAATAAAACTACTTATTGAAGAGATGGGGTTTTCACTCTGTCACCCAGCCTGGAGTACAGTAGTACGATCATAGCTCACTGCAACCTTGGACTCAAGCAATCCTCCCACCTCAGCCTCCTAAGTAGCTGGGACTACAGGCACATACCACCATGCCTGGCTAATTTTTAAATTCTTTGTAGAGATGGGGGCTTGCTATGTTGCCCAAGCTAGTCCTGAACTCCTAGCCTCAAGTGATCCTCCTGCCTTGGCCTCCCAAAGGACATAAAACCATTTTTAAACACAAAAGACTGTTCCATTGTACAGTCATTCACCTAAAAGGTAGCTCATTTGGAACAACTACTAATCTCCGCTGAGTTCTAAGCCTTTTTTCAGTATCCTGGGACTTATCTGTCAATTTACTACTAAGTTCCTTCTGATCCATTTTCTTTGAAAAAAATGAAAAATATACTAGTGTCCTCCAAATTCCATAATCAAATCCACACTAGACTATGATATATAACAGAACATCTAAAAACTGAATTGTTAATGAAAAACTAGTAACAAGAAAATGTAATCTCTTCTCTCTTCCTTTTTTAAAAAGTTAAATATTGTCAGGAATCCTCTTCCATCTATTTAAAGTACTTTAAGAAATCATGTCTCTAAAAATGACAATAAAAAAATTATCAACAGGAGGGCATACCTCATGAGATATTGACAAGATGACATTTCCAAGGCCCACATTAGTGGGGGTTCTGTAGGACCATCAGTGGGAAAGTCACTGATGCCATCTCCTGCCTTTTATCTTCCCCTCCCCCACCAAATCAGTTCCTTTTGACAAACTCATTTTCTGGGAAAGCGATGTTCTATGTGATGGTCAGCTTCCCACACGTGCGTGTACTGCAGCAACAACATCACACAGGTGCAATTCACCATGAAAGAAATCTGTGCTATGCCAATCTTCCCAGGATAACAAGTATTGTGCAGTGTGGGCTGGACACAGCAAAAGCCCTGAGCCAGGACAGCTCAGGACATGGAAATGCCCAGGCTCAAAGGTGGTATTGCTCACAAGGGCACTCACTGAAGCCATACAAAAAGCTCCTTCCTAAGCCAGTGCACCAGGCTGGTGCCCATACCATCATCTGTAAGAGATCCATAGCATGGCCCTGGATGTGCAGAAAAGTGTGTGCAGAGCCAGCACAGGCTGTGCACTGAAGCAAGGCCCCTGGGGAGCTCAGCTCTCCCAGGCTGGCCTGCCCTACCCCAGAGGTGATGGGCAAGCTCCGCTATGTGCTTGCTTCATCTCTCCTCTTCCACTTCCTGCATGGTTTCTGCTCGTCCTGGCTGTATCTGGAATGGGTTGGCCCTGAGATGCTCTCTGTCCTTCTCCCACACTGGGGCAAGGCTTTGCTTATGTCGGAGGCTGAGAAGGTCCCTGCCATTTTTGAGGGTCCTGGAGATGAACGGTTATACTCCAAGTGCCTGTTGTTTACATCGGGCCTGATTCTACACAGAATATTCAGTGAGTGTCAAGAATTTGTGGCATGTTCTGGCCTTTGAAATATAATTTTGTTTGTTTTCTCTAGGGTTGTGTGTGTGAGTCAAAATAAGTATGTAGACTTAACAAATAAATTTGTTTTTACTAGATTTTAAAAGAAAAAGGTGACTTGGGCTTCTGGGGGTAACATTTTACTTAGAGAAATTTTAATGTTATTTAAGCAGCAGTTTTGGGTATTTATTCCCAGTGATAAGGGTGGAAGTCCAAAAATGAATCCTAACCACTTAGCTGTGTTGTGCAACCAACATTCCTGTTTTTCTTCTACATGCAGAACTATTTAAAACTTCCAGTAAATGTCTTTCACTAACACATACACAGTACTTTAGGGGGCGTAAAGATAAATACAAGTAACTTTCTGCCTTTAAATTTAGTTCAAAAAATAATAGGATAAAAAATATGCATTAGCTTTTAGAGATATCGTGCTGTTCTTCCTCTTTTGACTAAAAGTGTTTGTAAATTTCTTCTTCTTCTTTTGCTAATTTCAACTGGGGAGTTAAATGTGCATCTGTGTGAAGTCCCAATCTGGAAGTGTTACTGTAACCTACATCAAAAACTGCAAAGGTAGAAGGGCAAATGAGACTCAAGTACAAATAACAGAAAAACTGTATTAGTGCAGAATTTCCAGGGAGCCAATCCTAAGATTAAGGTAGTCCCTAGCCCATAGAATAGGGAATCATAGAAACTTAAGAGCTAGTAACCCTTGGTATCGCAGTCCTTAAGCATCAGTCAGTCCTTACGGCCAATGGAGATGAAAGCAAGAGGACAAAAGTGACTTTTAAAAATTTGTAATCATAAAACAGAAAATCATTAAGATGAATAATAAACTCATTTAGGACACTTTTGGTTTTAAAAATGTCAGCTATGGGATAGTTTTTAATCAAAGCAAACTTACTCAGGATAAAAATTCAGGGAACCATTTCAAGAGTTCCATGGTATCAGCCCCAGGAAGCCACAGCCCATCCACAGAGCAGCAGGTTCTCAGATCTCTCTGTAGATACAGTATCCAATATGTCTGTCAGGTCCTGAAACGTCCAAAGGGTGCTCGGACAATACTGCAGATACTCAAACCCTCCTGCGAGGCTTTAACGTTAATGACTACACTTGTTCATTTCTAGAAATTCTATTTTTTCCTTTTTCAAATTTTAGAGTCTCTTATTTTCTCTTTTCATTCAGTTTCCTCTAGTAACTTCAATTCCTGGGTTGCTAATCACTCTGTTTGTTGAAATTGCTGATTATTCATGGTGACTCACTCATCTTGTCACCTGGAATTTTTAAATCTGAGCTCATTTTCAGTGGGGTGTTCTCTCCTTTCTTGTGGGATTCTTGCACAATCAACTTTGTGGAAGGGCCTGAAGAGAAGAGTCACATTTGCCTGTGCTGTGGCCCTAAGGGTTTCTACGTAAGTCTCCAGTTTAAATTTTTCAGCTCGGGTTTCTGCAGGTCATATATAACTCTCTACGCTCAAGCAGGTCTGGAGTTTGGGTTTCTCATGGGAGAACGTTTTCCTCACCCAAGACCCCTGAGATGGCAAGTTGCTCTGCTGATCTCAAACAAGTGTTCAGGGAGTTTCTAGCTCTTTCCACAGCTGAGGCTGCCCTTTGCCTCCAGTCTTTGTGCAGGGATGCCATGCCAGCTTCCTCTACATCCAGCCTAAGGATGTAAGACAAAGTTGCATTTGATTTCTCCATGTTGGGTGCCTGCAGATTTCCTTTTTTCCCCTGGAAATCAGATATGTATTAATATTTTTGTGTGCAGATTGTATTTTATTCCTGACTTCTGAAGAGTTTCTGGTGTGCAGGAAGAAGATCAGCCAATATCAGTTCAGTCACCCACATTGTTGGGAGTTGCATAAATCGATATGCAAGAGAGTACACTAAATCCACAATCCTTTAAAGTCACTTTCAGCACAGAAAGGCATAACACTGCTGCATTTATTGGAGCACCAGGGCCCTGAAACCTGGATGCACTTTCAGAGAAGTCAGTCCATCAGCTGACACTGCTTGTTACAAACAGATGATGATCACATCACAGGGGTTGACAAAGAAAGGTTCTAAGTATTACCTGCTCAAGACCAGAACACCCAGAGCCACACAGTTAAGGCCAGCTTCTCAGAAAATTCTCCACCCTTGTAGATGCCCAGTCAACACCTTCTCAACATAATTTATTTTTCTTAGGTAATTTTAAATACTCAAGTATTTTTCCTTCCTTTTATAAACCTTTTCCAATGCTCCATTTTCATCTTGAAAGCCATCATCGTAGATTTTTCCCTCCTCTCACCACCTGGCCCAATTTAATCAGGGATTAAGTGCTATTAACTCCACTGCTTTGCACCTTGCTTCCTGCCTCCATTTAGTCTCACTGCTGTTGCCTTCGTTCAAGCCCTTGACCATGCCTCCTCTGGCCTGGTCTGAGTCTTCACAGGGCTACCGGAGTGCATATCTTACGACTCAATACCTTAGAGGCTCCAAACATAATTGAAATATGTTCTAAATTGCTTAGTACAGCATATAATAATTCTATGCTATCCAACTCCACTCTCGCCCCCTCCTTCTTTATTAAACACACCCTATTATCAGGATAGTTTTAGATTTATAGAAAAATTGAGAAGATAGGCCAGGCATGGTGGCTCACACCTGTAATCCTAGCACTTTGGGAGGCCGAGACAGGCGGATCACCTGAGGTCAGGAGTTCGAGACCAGGCTGACTAACATGGAGAAACCTCGTCTCCACTAAAATACAAAATTAGCCGGGCATGGTGGTGCATGCCTGTAATCCCAGCTACTCGGGAGACTGAGGCAGGAGGATTGCTTGAACTTGGGAGGCGGAGATTTGGTGAGCCGAGATCGTGCCATTGCACTCCAGCCTGGGTAACAAGAATGAAACTCTGTCTCAAAAAAAAGAAAAATTGAGAAGATAGTGCAGAGAGTTTTGATTGTCCCATACCTAGTTGATCCCCTATTATAAACATCTTATATTAATATGGCTCATTTGTCACAATTATTCAGTCAAGAATATGATCACTGACTAAAGTCCTTGGTTTATCTAGATTTCCTTCATTTGTAATCTAATGTCCTTTTTCTGTCCCATGACCCCCTCCAGGATTCCACATTGCATTTAATCATCCTGTCTCCTTAAGCTCTCCTTGGCTGTGACAGTTCCTCAAGCTTTCCTCATTTTCAATGACCCTGACGGTTTTGATGAGTACTGGTCAAATGTTTTGTAGAATGTCCCACTATTAGGATTCATCTGAGATTTTTCTCGTGATCTCATGATTAAACTGGGATGATAGGATTTGGAGAGGAAGACCACAGAAGTGAAATCACATTTTCATCACAATATGGGCAGAGCTGGGTTTCAACCAAGATGTCTAAGTATCTAAGTCCTTTTATTTTAGCTATTATTTGATACAAAGTATATATATATATAAAATATTTTTTTTTTTTTGAGATGGAGTCTCTCTCTGTCGCCGAGGCTGGAGTGCAGTGGCATGATCTTCGCTCACTGCAACCACCGCCTCCCAGGTTCAAGCCATTCTCCTGCTTCAGCCTCCTGAGTAGCTGGGACTACAGGCACCCATCAACATGCCCAGCTAATTTTTTGTATTTTTAGTAGAGACGGGGTTTCACAGTGTTAGCCAGGATGGTCTCGATCTCCTGACCTCGTGATCCACTTACCTTGGCCTCCCAAAGTGCTGGGATTACAGGCCTGAGCCACTGCACCTGGCCCAAAGTCTATAATTTTAATGCATTTTCTATCTTTTAATGTAGTTTTTAATTTTCTTGTCATACATACAGATTTTATAGTCTAAAAAATGAATGTAAACACATTTGAATGCTTTTCTTCTGAATTAAAAAAGTTTCTTCGATTGTTTAACAAAGAGAATCAAGGACTGATTATACTCAGAATACACTGTTTCCTACTTTTAAAAAAATCACAGTGATGTTATCAACGTTTCTAAATAACAAATTCTAGTAACAGAATAATGGTTTTGATAAAGGTATTTACCAACAGTAAATGCTAAACAAATCGAGAGCACATGATACTAATTAGTGTGTCCTCTCTATCTGACAGGCATATCTTGACTATGACTTTTAAAAGCTCAGGAAGTTCATTCTATAAAGGCCAAAAAGTGGTCCGTTAAATATCATGACAAAATCATTCTGAGAAAAATTGATACAGAAGCTTGCTGTCCTTGTCAAGACTTAATTCCAAATAGGAGTTACCAATGCCAAAAAGAATAAATATCACTCTCCAGAAGAATAGGAATTAGGTTTAATATGGCATTAATTCCCAAAGTGAAGCCAAAAAGAACTTGAATTTGGTACTTTTAAAATATTACTATTGTTAAAGTGAATAAATCTATGTCTGGTTTCATTTTGTTTTTAACACAAGCTGGCAAAACTTCTTGTCTTCCCTGTTACCATATATAGAACAATTCAGCCTTTATTTTCAGAAGCGAACACTGTCATATTCAAAGGTATCCTAAACAACAGTTTAATTTTTGCCTTTAAAATTAAGCATTTAAGAAGCAAGTGGTGTCATCGTGTGAGCCTTTCATTTTATATAAGTACTTGTTCATCCTATTTTTTAAATTTTTTGGGGGGGATCCTCATTTAATCCTTATAACTGTTGGACAACCTTACACTTAATAGAATCTCAACTATTGTAAATTCTTCTTTTATAGCCAATGAGATAACCACGAATATCTTTCAATAAAATTATCTCAAGCCTTGACGTAGCTTTGTATAACACTCCTGGCATCAGTACCATATAGGTCTAACTATTTTATCATTTTATTTTTATAATTGAAATAATTTTACTTCTCATTAATCTTATCCTAAAATATTTTCATTTCACCCATTGATTTTTCCAGACAAACTTCAGATTAATTTTCTTCCCAGATTCTTGCCTCATCCCTAATTAATTGCCTTTAAATTTGAATTTTATTCAATCTATAAGTGTATTTGGGGAGAACTTACATCTTTTCAATATTTAGTATTTACGTCTTTGTCTTTTTACTCAATTCTGTAAGTTTCTGCATTTCAATCTTAGGAAATTTTGGTTGGAATAACTTCTAAGAATGTTATAGTCTTGAGATCTTTGCACTGTTAAGTTCTTAGAACTTATATGATTAAACTTTGTAAAAGGTTCCTATGCATTGTTAGAACTGATATTGATTTTTATATTACAGTATATTTTCTAATTTGAAAAAGATGTATAGTATGATGGTGTTAGACTGACCAGCAATTATATGACATCAAGTTCAGCACAGAGAGTGAAATGGATAAAACCAAAATGTTTCCTAGTCTCGTCTAAGAGGAGAGACCTTTACTGATTAAATTTAAGCAGTGTCACGTGTCTTCAAAAAATTATTTGGGCATGGTGGCGCATGCCTGTGGTCCTAGTTCAGGAGTCTGAGGCAAGAGAACCGCTTGAACCTGGAGTAGGAGGTTGCAGTGAGCCGAGATCGTACCACCGCACTCCAGCCTGGGTGACAGAGCAAAACTCTGACTCAAAAAAGAAAGAAAGAAAGAAAGAAAAAATTAGTGACAGGTCCAAATATTCTGTAGAAAATACAAATCGGATTGTCAGTCCTCAAGAGCTAAACTAATGGAATTCATTTTACAGCCAGAAGCTTTGACTATAAGACTTAAGGAGAATGGATGACAATTACATTCTCAAAGATTTAATGGCACCCAACTGAAGAAGGCCAACTGGGAGTGGGGAGAGAGAAAATGCAAAATCAGTAAGATACAAGTGTGGCTGGCAGTATCTTCTAGCCCACTCCTGGCACTGAATGTTCATGTTGTTTATTATAAGTATTAGGCTTTCCCTAGGCCAAATAATAAAGACATAAGCAACACATGGCATATAAGGGCAACCAGTTGGCTGAGAAGGGGATACTGAGTGAGAAGAGAATATTTAAATTTAGATGCGGCAGCATCATCAATGGTTTCCAGAGCAGTAAAAAAGGCCTAAGCAGGTTTTCTCTCACTGGTGCTGAGAAGTTACTGAAACACTCAACAACTACAGGAAATGGCTCCATCACTGTTCCCAGAAAAGATGTTCATATCAAGGAAAAGTTAAAAACCCATTCTAGAGCACACTGAGAGAAGGACACAGCAGGTGTGTCCACAGGCAGAGCACTGCAAACAGACCAATGGGTGAGCCAGGAACTGAGGAGAAAGTTAGCAAGGCACCACTGGAAATACTAGGATAGGATCTGAGACCAGAGCATCCAAGAAGAGCTTCTGTAGGATCCCTGCTATTACAATGGGGATGCCAGGCCTAATCTGCAGTGTGCAAAGAAGCTGTGTGGATCTTAGTTAAACAAATGTGATGAATTTGAACACTCCCCTTCCTCTCAAATATTTTTAAGCTTCCGCATCGTCTTGTGACCATGTTTGGCTGGGATTTAAAGAACTCCTTCTTTCTTAATAAGCAGTAATCGAGAGCCCGAAGCATGGCATCTATGCTGTTTGGAAGAGAGGGTCCACAAAAGGAGCACCTGTATATGATCATTATTTGGTTTACACTGACATTTGTCTGGAGAAAAACCTTCAACCCTTTTAACCACAGATTTTTGCATTCCACCCATGTGAGATTAGCAAAAAGAATACAATATGATTTATATGATTAAAACTTCAATTAATTATGTAGATAATAATTTATTTATTTAACAATTTAACTGATTGTTCGGCCCACCTCCATGCACTGGACAAGGCACTGTGACACCTTCTCCCAACTCTCCCAAAATGAGCAAGGCTTAGCAAAGATTTTCTAATCTAGTTAGGGGCAACAGAAAAGCACTTAAATGTTGTAATAGAAAAATAATGTTTTTGTTATAACAGTAAGAATCAAGGTTTAAAAATGATATTATGAGAGCCCAGAGAAGAGACAATAATAGCTAATTGGAGAAGAGAGAAGTAAACAAGCACGTAAGAGAAGATACTTTGACTCTGGGGCAGCTTTCAAAAGGCAGGAGGAACTGGGCTTTTCTTTAAGGGTAAATCAGAAAGAGGGCACCAAGACAGAAGACACCAACGCAGGTGTCTCCTTAGGGATAGCAACAGCCATGGTTTTCCTTGAAGCACCATTGTGAATACTGGATAGGAAAAAAATTTATTTTTCGCTTATGAAATACTTTTGAAAACCATGATAACTGAAATTTCTCAAGCTTGATGTCATTATATGCATTCAAACTGAGCCCCTTAGATTGAGTCCCATTAGCACAGCAAGTTGCCTCTTGCTATTTTGCAGCACTTGTCGTCATTATTACTAATTACCTTCCATGGTGCCCTTGAGGTTCTAAGCACCCGCCCTATGTACACCTGCCCTTCATTGGTTCACTGTGCTAGAGCCATACTTCTGTGACACGTCATGGCCACCCGTTTTCACATCTGCTCTGCAAAGCTGAGGTGTAATCAGCAGAACTGTGCTGCCTCTGCAGAGATAATCTTCTGAACTACTAATCAGACTTCTCAAGAAAGTCCTTTTAGCTAGAGGTTATAAGTCAAGCGTGTCTCAGGTATTACCGCCATTCTCTTCATACTGCAGGCAAGTCAATTTGACTCACAAGCTTTATTTCACATTTATAGCCTGTGAGCTACACTGAATATTGGCAGAAAGTGAGAGAAATTAGAATTGATGATGGTTGTATTTGGCCAGCAAGATCGAGGGGCTAAATGACTTGTCAAAGCTTGGTCAAGTAGCCAGATTGCTAGGAATTTAATTCAGGATTTTGGATACTCAAGGAGCAGTAAGTAATTAATTTTTTCTCCCTTTTATTCACCGAACTCCCTAAAAGTGAACAATTAATGGCATAAGAGTTAAACATTTCTTGTATGCCATTTTGAATCAGTTTGGGTTCAATAGCATTTATTATGTACCTAATTTGAGTGTGCAAAACACTTCATTAGACTCTTGCTCTCAAGGAATTTAGGGAAATCACACATATAAAGGATGAACTCTAATCAAGACAAAAGGAATATCCAAACTTGGATGTGCTGATTGCCCAGTGTTAGTGAAGTGAATGGTAAACTTGAGACACAGAAGTCAAGTTGGTTTTATATCAGGGTGCAGTTCTCAAAGAGAGTCAGCTGATGTGAGAATGCAGAGACTGGCACAATGAAACCCTTATACGCCACTTTTTATATTTAAATATAGGGTGACTTTAGATATTTTATGTCCTATATTCACATAAAGAAATGAAATAGATGACTTCATGTTGGTAAACCTGGATGGACTCTTACCAGATGATTCAGGGGACTAATTTACTAGTTTTGTTTTGTTTGTTTGTTTTTGTTTTTGAGACTGGATCTCATTCGGTAACCCAGGCTGGAGTATGTGGCCCCATCATGGCTCACTGCAGCCTTGACCTCCCCAGGCTGAGGTGATCCTTCTACCTTAGCCTCCTGAGTAGCTGGGACTACAGGTGTGCACCACCATGCCTGGCTAATTCTTCTATTTTTTTTTTTTTTTTTTGTAGAGATGGGGTTTCACCATGTTGCCCAGGCTGGTCTGGAACTCCTTGACTCAAGTTATCCGCCCACCTCGGCATCCCAAAATGCTAGGATTACAGGCATGAACCACTGCACCCAGCCGGGACTAATTAACTCGGAAAACCCACTTAAGAACTTGTAACTCTATGAGTAGACTTACATTATTAATGACTTTTCAGAACCTCCGAGTGTCTTTAAATTCCCACTGTAACCTTCTGTGTTCACCTATAATTACCAATGAGGGTTATTACTTGGACAATTTACTAGGTGCCAGGCAACATGCTATGTGAGTTATATGCACAATTTCACTCAAACTTCTCAGTAACAATGCAAGATAGGTATTATTATTCACATTTTTAGATGAGGAAATGGAGGTCCAGATGGCTTAGGAAAATTTTCAGTGATTCTGTGGCCAGGTGGAGGCAAAAGTAAACACAAACCTGGCTGATTCATATCACCTTTACATATTAAAAACTCCATACACTCACAGGCCTAACAATCTTCCCCATACAATCAGCTTCGTACAAGTTTCTCTTGCAGTAATAATATCTATTTGCTATTCAGTATGGAAATATGCCCAGAGAAAATTATTTCTGGATAGAGCAAGAAACATATACTAAATGTACATGATTATTATTAGAATGAAATTAATATACAGCCCAAAACACTTAAAAATGTAAAGTGCTATATAAATGCAAAGTATTTTAACACTCCTTACAAAAAATAATACTTGACAGCGGCATACTGTTGAAATCATGGTTGCGGGATTAGAGAGATTTTTCACTTCCTATTTCCCTCCAATTTATTTGTAATACTGCACAGAAAGGGAGTAGGTCTCTGTTATCTTTGAATTATTTGCCAGAAGTAAAACATCTCCCTTTTTATACAAAGATCCCACTTTAACATAAAAAACTGGGGATTCACAGTTAAGAACACTTGACAAAGAAAATAATAGGCTCTCAGTCACATTTTTCTGAGTTAACTGGAATAGGCTGAATGTCAAGAAGAATGAGACTGTGTTGATTGTCTATTTTGTGGATTCAGTTCCATTGCTTTACAGGCAGGTCTTTTATAGCCCACTGTTTTATTAGCAGGTCATGATTTATCCCACAATTATCACGGCAATTAACTCCCATGAACTATTCATTATTAACTCTCAATTTTACATGGCCTATTCTTAGAAAAGCAACTTTTTTTGTTTTGTTTCTGTTTTTTTAACAACCATATGATGGTAATGTTAGACACAGCAGACATATACCTGTTAGGGAGACTCAACCCAAGGAAAAATGTTTATGAATACACATCACCTATTTTTTTTTTGGTGGTGTTGTTTTTGTTTTGTTTTGTTTTGTTTAAGATCTAGGATCTTCATCTGTTGCCCAGGTTGAAGTACAGTGGCTTGATCATGGCTCACTGTAATCTCAAACTCCTGGGCTCAAGTGATCCTCCCACCTCAGCTGCCTGAGTAGCTGAAACTAAAAGTTCACACCACAACACCTGGCTAATTTTTAAATTGTTTTTTGTAGACACAGGGTTTCACTATGTTGCCCAGACTGGTCTCAAACTCCTGGGCTGAAGCAATCCTCCTGACTCGGCCTCCAAAAGCTCTGCGGTGTCTGACAACACACTTGGCCCACCTTGCCCATCTTGACCCGACCACAAAACTACTCTTTCCAAATGTGTCCCTTTGCTATGGTTACAATAATCTATGAGGGATTCCTTTTCATGAGGTGATGGCATCCATGTTTCCTTAGAAAAGTTGGGTGGTAAAGAAGAGAATGTTGTTATGAATAGCAGACCAATAGAAATGATCTCCTGTACTGCGTATCTGATTTTTAGGGATTTAAGATCAAGCAAGCAAACAAATATGGCTGATGTCAAACAGTGAGAAGTTGTTGGAAGTCATCCAGCTTTGGGTGGTAGAGTTTAACCTCAAATTCACTCAGCCAAAAACAACAACGACATGACTTGGTAAAAATTCTTTGTTGTTAAGCAGTCTACTGGAATTATTTTTCATTATCTACTAATACTAGACTCTCACTCTACACTTCTTCTCTCATATATATGCATGGATAGATATAAGTATGTGTGTGTGCATATTTTTTCTTCTATTTTATGGTAGACAGCAATTCTTTAAAAAATTTCTCCCACTTTATCAATTTGTATCCATTTTTGCATGGGCCCACTGCTTTTGCTGTGCTTGGGGGACCTATACATTTGATATCTGTTTTTCCAAAGCAGTTTTTATAACACAGCTGATTGAATGTAAAAATCCTGTAGTTTACCCATGGCTCCCAAATTGCTCATGTCCCTTGCACTTTCATAAACTACTTTCATTTCCTGCATGAAATCTATGAAATCTGGCAGCGTGGCTCTTAGAAGATGGGAATTGCCGGAGTGGTGGCTTTTCAGCCTTTTAAGCACCGTGTCTTTAAAGCACTTTGTCAAAACACATCATACCAGCCACATCTGTTCATTTATTTGAACCAGAGAAAACAGCTTTTCTTTTAAGATCTTCTTCAGTCATGCATATTGCTGCTTAACTATTTCCCAAAGGTAGATGCCATTGTCCCCTTGGCAGCCTGAACTTATCAGTGACCTATAATAATTATGCATTTTATTTCAGTCTTCTGAAATTTGCCCTGGTCTTTGAGTATTCTAGCTCTGGAAAGCAATGTTAGTCATCAATGCAATTAATTTTAAACTTGGAACGGCTTCACCCACTCTGGTAAACTTAAATCTGAATATAAAGAAATTCATCAATTATTAGATTTAAGGTTAAGAGACGTCAGACGGCCACTGTACATTCCATGTTTACTTCACTTAAAATTTCACTGTTGTCAGAACAAATTTAACAATAGCAACATTTAGAAACTACTAGAAAGGGGTTCTATTATATTAAACACCGGAGAGGAAAACATAATTTAACTTAAAAAAAATTAGGTTTGGGGTACATGTGCAGGTTTCTTCTATAGGTTCACTTGTGTCATGGGGTTTTGCTGTTCAGATTATTTTGTTACCCAAGTACTAAGACCTGTACCTATTACTTATTTTTCCTGATCCTCTACCTCCTCCTACCCTTCACCCTCAGGAGTGTCCTACTGTCTGTTTTTTCCCCTCTTCGTGTCCATGTGTTCTCATCATTCAGCTCCCACTTATAAATGAGAACATGTGGTAATTGGTTTTCTATTCCTGTGTTAGTTTGTTAAGGATGATGGTCTACAGCTCCATCCATGTTCTGGCACAGGATATGATCTTGTTCTTTTTTATGGCTGTGTACAATTCCATGGTATATATGTACCACATTTTATTTATCCAATGTACCTTTGATGGGCATTTAGGTAGATAACATGTCTTTGCTATTGTGAATAGTGCTGCAAGGAACATACACATGCATGTATCTTTATGACAGAACAATTTATATTCCTTTGGTTATACACCTAGTAATAAGATTGCTGCGTCCAATGGTAGTTCTATTTTTAGCTCTTTGATGAATTGCCACACTGCTTTCCACAATGGCTGAACTAGTTTACACTTCCACCAACAGTGTATAAACATTCCCATTTCTATGAAACCTGACCAGCATCTGCTATTTTTTGATTTTTTAATCATAGCCACTCTGACTGGTGTGAGATGGTATCTCATTGGGGTTTTGATTTGCATTTCTCTAATGATCAGTGATACTGAGCTTTTTTTTTTTCATAAGATAGTTGGCTGTATGTATGTCTTCTTTTGAAAACTGTCCATGTCCTTTGCCCAATTTTTAATATATTTTCTTATAAGTTGGTTTAAGCTCTTATAAACTGGTTAAGTTCCTTATAGATGTTGAATATTAGATCTTTGTAAGATGCATAGTTTGCAAATATTTTCCCCCACTCTGTAGGTTATCTCTTTACTCTGCTGATAGTTTATTTTGCTGTGCAGAAGCTCTTAAGTTTAATTAGATCCCATTTGCCAATTTTTGCTTTTGTTGTGATTGCTTTTGGAGTCTTCATCGTGAAATCTTTGCCAGTTCCTATGTCCAGAATGGTATTGCCTATGTTGTCTTCCAGGATTTTTATAGCTTGGGGTTTTACATTTAAGTATTTAATCCATCTTGAGTTGATTTTTGTGTGTGGTGTAAGGAAGGGGTCCAGATTCAGTCTTCTGCATATGGCTAGTCAGTTATTCCAGCACCAATTACTGAACAAAGATTCCCTTCCCCAATGATTGATTGTTTTTGTCAGCTTTCATGTTTGAACTTTTAATTCACCAATGCCACTTGGAGCAGCCTTGTTTAATCACCTCTTCATGATTGAAGGTTTCCAGCAGTAAAACACAGACTGCACTAAGTGTGTATCTCCTGTGTGATCATTTTAAGTAGCTTATTATGGAACTTTCTTCTCCCACATGCTGCTCCCATGATGTAAGTTAGGTGCTTAAAGAAGAACACAGATAACTCCCTTCAAACTCCCAGTGTATTCTTTTCTAACGCGATTCAGTAATAGCTCTCTGTTCTGATGAAATTACTTTGACATGTTTCTGTTACCTAACTCCCCCCACCAAACATGCTTGTTCTATGATTTGAAAATACATATGTGTGTGTGTGTGTGTGTGTGTGTGTTTGTGTAAGTGCATATAATTAGAGGTTATAACAGAGTTTTTCTTTCTGTAGAAAAAGAGTTGCACAGAGACCTAGGCAGGTAAGTTCAGTGTCTAGAAGGCAGGTAGGAAAAAGCGTTGATGTCAGGTGAGCTGCACATGCTGGCAAAACCTACAGGATGTAGAAAGGCAGGGAACCATCTTGTGTTGTTTCTTTCCAACTGTTACTATGGAAAATGAGTGTAGAGGGTAGTCACCCAAGAGTGCCCTGCCAAGCCCTGCTGGAGCTTGGGACGAAAGGGGAAATGGGCTCCTATATACACTCATCGAAGCACATGCTGATATTTTGAATTAACTGGAAAAAGTTAAAAAAGAAAAAAGCTCTACAATCAAAAAGCATGATTATATAAAGCCCCACATAGTCCAAGCTCTCCAAATGTCATCATCAACACTCATAAACCCATTGGCAGGGGACTCACGGCCAATTGTAAGTGACATAATAACAAAAAGGTGCACAATAACGTGGAATCAGAAAACAAACACATGGATGCCTGTCTTTATTGAAAAATTTGATATCTTACTCCTCATGGATTGTTTTCCTGAATTTTGATTTTTATAAATATTCCCTAAAAATATGACTTGATGGACTACAATTTTGGTTCCCCCATAAGTCTTGCACCTTCAACAAGTTTCTCACCAATCTCAACCTAATCCTGGCTCTATCAGCCAGCATTTTAGAAATAGTAACAATAAAATAAAAGAGAACTCAGCCTGGGCAACATGGCGAAATCTGTCTCTACAAAAAATTAGCTGGGTGTGGTGGCGCATGCCTATAGTCCCAGCTACTTGGAAGGCTGAGATGGGAGGATCACTTGAGCCCAGAAGGTCAAGGTTGCAGTGAGCCAAGGTCATGCCACTGCACTCCAGCTTGGGAAACAGAATGAGACCCTGGAGAGAGGGAGAGGGAGGGAGAGACAGAGAGAGAGAGAAAGAGACGGAGAGACAGACAGACAGAGAGAGAGAGACAGAGAGAGAGAGAGAACCTAAAAGGAATTATCTGGGTGCCTCACACACAAAGGAAGGTTGAGTATTATTTATTTGTAATAGTCATATTTGTGTGAACTGGGTTGGGAAAAAAAAATTGATTCCTGTCTGTAGGTGAAAAACAGAAAGAGTTAGAAAGCCAGTGGCCCAGAGAGTCCAAAATCAGACATAGAAATTGCCAACACGGACAGCCTGTGCAGGCCCCAGAAGGCCCCATTTGAGAAGTTTTTAATTATGCCATTTCTTTCTTAATTCCTTTGCACAATCTTTTGCAAAGAACAGCACACAGCCTTGGGTTTGGAGGAAGGTACCTGATTTTCTGCTACTGCCTTTCTGAGTTTTAGGTCCACGCCTTTGTACCAGTTCAAAAGGTATTCTAGAGTCTAACTCTCTCCCATCATTGAAGTCGGACTCATATGAACTTGATTATGCCGTGGACACTATGGCACTGACCTCAATACTGCAGGAATTGGTGTTTTGCAGTTTCCCAGGGTCCTTCCTAAGCACACTGCTATTCATGGCATCTTTCTGGCAGCTCCCCAGTCTGGAAGGTTTACATCCCTGATAAATGATGTCTCTGTGGATAGGAACCTGAATAGTGAGGTCTCCTGGTGAAATGCCCTCCACCACCTACACATACAAAATGAATGCAAATATTCTGAACTCTTCCCCAGAAATATTCAGGATTCAGTGAATAGAGGTCTTCCTGAATGCATTAGTATATTCATTCACTGAACAAAGAATGACTGAGTGCCCTTTATATGCTGACACTGTTCTAGGTGCTGGGAATGAAGTAGTGAATAAAAACATCAAGAATCGCCATTCTCAAGGCGCTAACATTCCAGTGAGGAAGCGGCCAGTAAGCAGACTCCTGAGAAGGACACACGGCACCTCAGAGAGCAGCGTGCTAGAGAGGAGAACAAGCGGGAAGGGCATTAGAGATGGCTGGAAGGAGGGGGATGTGGTTTTAAATTGGTTGGTGGTAAAACACTGTCTCCCTGAGAAGCAGACATTTGAACAAAGACTTGAAGGAGGTGAGGGAGTGAGTCAAGAACCAGGAGAGTGTTGTAGCAAATGAGAAGTCCGTGATGCTGGAACTTGGCTAGAAGATTCAGTATCAGCAAGGAGACCAAGGGGCTGGTGCAGAACCAGGGTGCAAAGCAGGGAGTGAGGGGAGAGAGCAGGGGGCAAGGAGTAGGTGTGAGAGGGTCAGCAGGCAAAGGGGAGGAGAAAGAAGACGGCATGTATGGAGCCTTTTGGGGCACTGAGAGGAACTGGGCTTTTCTCTGAGATTGAAAACCACAGAGAGGCACTGGTCAGAGCAACAAAATGGCTTTGGTTTTCATTGATAGCCTCCTTCTGGCTGCTATTGAGGTGATTTTGCTCTTATCAAAGGCAGAAGTGGATGGAGGACAGTAGTGGTGGCAGCAGAAGAGGCAGAAGGAATTGGCTGAATTCTGGGTAATTTTTGATGTCAGAGCCAATGGGGTGGATGAATTGAACATACATGTGATAACAGGTGACAGTCAAAGATAATACCTGATTTTCACAGTTGAGCACCTGGAAGCATGGAATTGCCATTTCCTGACCTGGGAAAGGCCACTCAGGAAGAGTGGATTGGCAGTGGGTGAGGCTGAAAGTTCACTCTTGGCTATGAGGAGTGTGACCTGTCAGTGAGACTTCAGAGCAGCCATGTGAGTTGGGTGCTGTATAGGGCTGTGCAGTTCAAAGAAGAATTGTGGGCTACACATCTGGCCATTGGCAAAGAACAGACGACATTTAAAGTTAGAGGGTACCCAACTGGAAGACCTGTTTCACATTGTTGCCCAGTGTTTTAAAAGAAGAGATCTGTGTACCTTTCAAGGGAGCATATGACCTTCAATTGTCTACACTGGCCGTCGATCTCTTTTGCTTTATTCCTATCCTACTTTACTCACTTGTGAAGCCTGCAGTCTTGTAAGCTCCTCGAGAGTAAGGATCGTGAACTTCATGGTTCAGTGATGCATGTTTTTGGCACCGAGTCTGTTCTCAGAAAGTGACAAACAAATGAATGATTTCTGGTACAGAAAATGCAACGTGCTCAACAAAGTTTAAAGGAAACTGAACTCCCAGGAGTATACTGGAAGATCAGAGAGTGAGGCAGCAAACAGACTCAGAAGAAAGAAATGTACCAGAATAATCCTTTTACTGCCAGGCAGACCCAAGGGATGGAAAACTGGATTGAGATAGACAAGTGACTCAGGTGGGAGAAACTGAGAATGACAACTGAAAGCAGGCATAGCCATAGATATTAGAATCAGTCCCAGTCAACACAGAGGCACAAATTTGTTGGCATCACAAGCTGGCTCCCCCCAGCCAGGTTGTCCAGTTGCACACCCTCATGGTTCTCGTAGCCCAACTAATGACCACTCCACATTGCACAAATGAATGAAGTGCTTTCACGTGTCCTTAACTATGACTGAGCTCTTCTCCAGGACCTGTCTGCCCATTTCAGCCCATCTCACTCAATATTCAATGATCTAGCCGAGTGTTCTGCTTCTGTAACTCCACCTCTCCATCACCACGTCATACAAATGGAGAGTCTGTCCATCATGTTACGCATAGTTGAATTGGGCTCCGAATCTGCCCTCTGGCTTCCACAACACTAGGACAATGCCTAGGTAAGAGTTAGTAAATGTGGGTTGTATTTGATGTCACACAGGATCTAAACACAGAGAACTCACAAATAAGAAAGGGTCATTCTGTCACATAAATGTGCTGCATGCAAATATCCCTTTAGAGACAGCACACTTCTGTACTAAGAAAAACACATTTACTAAGAAAAGTGTTTACATTTGCGCACTAAGAAAGGCAGCATCTATATCCTGTGGGAAGCAGTCCATGCATCCCAAATATGCCCCCCATATATACCCAAGACAACTATATCTTCGCAGTTATCAATTAAAATGCTACATACTACATTCTGTTATTTTAACTATTCTAGAATATAAAGAATGGCAGAAAGTTTCCATATGCATCATATGGAGCAAGTATGAACTCATTAAACCATCAAATTATCCTATTTATGAAAAGAAAAGCAGATTCTATGTAAAATAGCAAACAAGACAGAACAGTATATAAAAAGAGCTCAATTGTGCTGGAGGAATGCTCATAGAGTTGGCAATCTTGACCGTCATGAAGGGTAGCCATCCTGCCCTGGTGGGCCTGCCAAAACTTTCTAAAAGAGGTGAAAGTATGAAAAATGTAAAACCCTCACTATTTATTTATACCTGATTATATCATATACTTAGGAAAGTCCAAATAATCAACAGGAAAAATCTTTAAGAACAAATTTTCAAAAAAAAAATGCGCTTTCATGGCAGGTTATATAATATACACTGAAAATCAATAGCTTTTCTGTAAACTGGCAAAAAATGTACATCATTGGGGGAAAATTCATGGTAGCATCAAATATTATAATATGCCTAGCATAGATGTAACAGAAAAGGTGAAAGAAACATAAAATGTAGAATTGTTATCGGAAGAGTGAAAACAAAAGGAAAACGTTTTATGCAATCAGTAGAAAAAATCATGTTTCTAGATGGGAGGACACAGTATTTTTTAAATGCCACTTCTTAACAGAGAGAGAGAGAGACAGAGACTGTGTGTGTGTGTGTGTGTGTGTGTGCGCGCACGTGCACGCACATTCAATGCAATCCCCCCAAAATATCTATTTTAATTCTTTTTCTACTTGAAAATTCAAGTCTAAATTAATCTCAAAGAGAACCTGAAGAAAACCACTTTTGAAAAAGAAAATCAGCTATCAAAATATACTCTAAAATAAATAGCTTGTTAGTAGTACAGATATAAACAAATATATCAATGGAACACAAGGTGTCCAGATAAACTCATAGGCATATGAGAGCTTAGTAAAAACCATTATTTGGTAAACAATAATATTTAACAAATGATAAGTATTAGGAAAATTATGTACCATTTTGGAAAATATAGGTCTCTGTCTCATATGATATTGTACACTTTTCCAGGAAGATCAACATATTTGGGAGAAACAAACTCCAAATAAGAAAATGAATAGCTATGAAAATAGGTAAAATGTATAAGGCCATTATTTTTATTTTATAATCTTTCATTGAGAAAGGTCTTTCTAAACAAGATGCAAAAGGCAAAAGTTATAAAGAAGAGTAAATCAAATTAAAATTTCACTAAGTCCAAAGATATCATAAACAACTTAAAATACAAAAGGAGACTGAACAATTTTTGCAAAGTATATAATGAAGAGTTGATAAAACATGGTATAAAAAGCCCTATAAATAAAGAAGAAAAAAACACCCAATTTGTAAAAATGGCCAAAATATATAAGCAGGCAACTCACTAAAGGAGAATTAAAACAAACTGCTCAGGGATGGAAGGAAGCAGCCTCCATTTCAGAATGACCAGGGGAATGCACATTGCCAGGAGGATGAGATAATATCCAGTAGATCACACTAGGTGATAAAATCCAGTAGATCACACTAGGTGATAATATCCAGTAGATCACACTAGGTGATAATATCCAGTAGACCACACTAGGTGATAATATCCAGTAGATCGCACTAAGTGATAATATACAGTGCTAATCTGCATGGGGCCGGGATGGGATATTCTCACCTTCAATACTTGTTCAAGTTGGCAGAAACTTTCAGAAAATCAATTTGCCAGTAACTATTGAAATGGAAAGTGTGTATAGTCTTTTTTTTTTTTTCCAAATTCCTTATCCAGGAAGGAAGAAAGAAGGTAGGAAGAAAGAAGGAAGAAACAAAAGGAGGACATTGGAGGGAGAGACAGGGGAAGGAGGGAATCCAGGAGGAATGAAGGAAGAGCAGAGAAGATGGGGGGAGAAACAGAGGGAGGAAGAAGGGGAAAAAGGAGAGACTGAGAAAAAAGCAATTCAAAAATCATCACTAGTTTATCTTCAGCTATAATGAACATAAATAGTCTTCATAGTATTATTACAATGTGAAGCTATCTTTCTTCATCTCTAATTTGGGAAAATTTTACCAAAGCTGTATATGAAATAATTTAATATTGATAATATAAATAATCACCTGCTGAGTAGTTATGTTTTATCCTACTTGTTGCTGCTAAATAGTTTGAAATATAGTTTATATCACACATAGTTTATTTGAAAGCAGCTTACATATATAGTAATAACTCAAAGCTTTGGACATATGTAAAATGTCTATTTTAATGTCTGTACTTATGTTCACATAAAATGATGTTTTACCTGGTTCACTGAAAATACAAAATGAGTTACACATTTTTTATTCACTTTTGTATTGGTAAGATTTTATTTTCTTTGCTGAAACCTCCATGACCAAATACTGACTAGAAGATATAAATGATCATGTCAGAACTAATTATAAATAGATCAACTACGGCAAAACTTTTATTTAAATTCCTTCTTACTATACTCTTAGCTTCTACTTAATAAAATGCAAAACTTACTAAAATGCATGTTCTGTACCTTAGTGTCTTCTTAATAATACATACACACAGAGACACAAAGTGGTTAAACAATGCAAATTCTTGGCGTCATGTTTTCCTTTATGTCCAGAAATATACCACCATTTTTACTATAATTTAAAAATCTGACCATATGGTCATTTTTTTTAACACTACCCTAGTAGAGTTTACGTCTTGTAGGGGCAAAAAATATTAAATTCCAAATCACATGAACAGCCCAGTGATAGACTGATAACCACACTGCAGGAAATGCACAGAGATCCATGAAGGTGGCATGTGGCAGTCAGAGTGCAGTGTGCTCATCAGAGTGCACAGTTACCTTTCCAGGGACGCTGTGAGTCTTTAAATGCAGATACCATTAAAAATTAAATTATATATGTTTATAATTAAATCATTTATATTAAAAATAAGATAATATTTTACATTTTACTATGATTTATGCTTTTGAGGTTATTTTTATCTTTTGTGTCTATGGTGAAAATACTATAATGTGTTACTTTGCCTCTCTTTCCAACTCCATGCGACCTCATGTTGGTAGCTTGAAATTGACCATGGTGGGAGTATTTAGACAACAGATACGAGCAAAGACTATGGATCAGTGGCTTTTTTTTGGTCCCAGAGATCTAGTTGTTAAACATTTTCCAGCATACCATTGCAGGAGGCTGTATATCAGGGAGCAGTGATCTAACCTGCAGATAGCAGGTATGTCAAGATGAACAGGGAAGACGCAGCAGATGCTGCTAGTTGTCCACCCACACTCATTCTCAGCCACTGTTTTGTTTGTGGTGGCAATTTGCGCAGCTACAAAACCTCATATCCCAGCCTACTGCCTATGATCTAAACATCTGATTATCTAAGAAAATACTGACTTACTTAGTATTTCTTAAACTGCAGTAGATTTCCCATTATTTATATACTTTCAAAAACTGCCTTTAAATTTTTTTATAATGTTTATAGTTAGCCTACTTTAAAGTAATAATATCCAAGAATTTATGGATCAGATGTATTATGAATGGTTTTTAAATACCCACTAAAATATATAATTGTTGAGCCAGGGGCCACCAGCAACCATGTCATATCTCGCTACTTCTCTTGCCCCACCATTTGAGAAAACACTATCTAAATACAGTTATTTCTCTTTCACATCGTAGATAAAGAACATGTTAACCAAAAATGCGGTTCCATTACATATTTTATGTTTTTGAAATTGCTATTGGCTTCATCTTTTTCATGTAAAAGTTTAGCTTCTTAAGCCGCTTAAGTAAAAACATGATTGAAAAGAATATTTTAAAATTACCAACCGAATTGGTAATTTTGGTATATGGTTTTGTGAATTATAACACATATATAGATTCATGTAACTAGTAGCATAATCAAAAGAGAGAAGAGTTCAACTACCTAAAAATTTCCCTCATGCAATCCTTTAGATACTCCCTGACAATACCCCAAACCCTAGCAATCTACTGATCTATTGGCCCACTTTCCATCGTTATGACTGTCCTTGGAGAATGCCATACTAATAAATTGTCATATACTACATAATCTTTTCCAAACGTCTTTTCTCACCCAGCATAATGTCTGTGAGATTCCTTGAAGCTGTTGTGTACATCAATAGTTTGTCCTTTTACATTGCCGAGTAGTATTCCAGAACATGGATGTGTAGAGTTTAAGCATTCACTAGTTGAGGTTATTCAGGTTATTTCCAGTTTTGGGCTATCACAAATAAAGCTAGTATAAATACTTGTGTGCAGTTTTGGTGTAGACACAAGTTTTCATTTCTCTAGGGTTAATACCTAGAAGTTGGATTCTGGGTCACAGGGTAAGTATATATTTATATGAAGTTGCCAAACTGTTTTCCACAGTCTATAGTATTTTGCATTCCCTCCAGCCATGTATAAGAATTCTACTTGCTCCACATTCTCTCCAGAACCTAGTACTGTTCTGTTTTTAATGTTGGCCATTGTGATAAGTATATAGTGATCTCTTTGGGTTTTCATTTGCATTTCCCCAGTGGTTAACGATATTCAACATCCATGTGCTTAGTTGGCATCCTTATACCCTCTGAGATTCAGTGTCTATTCAGGTCCTTCCATTTTAAACCACAGACCTACTTCTTTTTGACCATATTCCTAGATAAAATTTGTAAGACATAAAAATATGGCTGGATTCCAGTTTGCTAGAATTTCTTATGCTGTCAACTCATTTTCCTTTCAAAAATTCAATAAATGTGGTCTGAAAATTATTGAATAGGAAAAAACGTGACTAGAGGAGCTTTCCAACACAGAGTTTTACTTCCTTGGAGTGAAATGAAAGCAGAATGGGTTGGGAGATGCATTTTCCTGGATAATGTAACCAAATATGCAGAGAAGTTAATGAGTAATAACACAGTGATTGGCACACAGCTGCCCACATAACATTTACATTCACATAAATTTATTCTCCATACTTGCTCACTGAGGTGTCCTAATTCACATATGATTGTTATTCATTTTATTTATAATTTTTAAACTAGATTTATTATTAGGAAAGCATTTATCATCGGCAGGCACAGCTGTGTGTGAAACAACTTAGTGAATGCGTACGAGATCGTCTCTGTGAATTTCGTTCTAGGTTTACTGTATTTATTCCAATGCCTCTTGCCTCCACCTGCTCTAGTAATGGCTCAGATTCATATTCTAGAAAGAGCTTTGCAGTCAGCCCAGTACCACTCCTGGCCCACACTGACAGAGGGTAAAATCCTGATGTGAATTCATGCTGATAGGTGGTGCAGGCAAACCTCACGATACAACAAAATCTCAGCTTCTCCTGAGGGTCTAACTTTCTGTCTTTATTGTTTTAACATTTGGCTTTTTGCTACACAGAGCTTGCAACTGCAATTTTAAGAACTCTAGTCAATGAGATTTTTTTAAATTTTCTTATGAAAATAATGATGCACATATTTTTGAAGCCAGACGCTGACAGTCGAAGAATCAGAAAATGGTTCACAATTGTGTTTTACATACTAAAAATGATAATATATTTTGAGATGTATGCTGAGCTTTATCCTTTATGTGCTATTTATAAAACATAATGTTAAAATAAAATTAAAATGTAGTTTCCATAGCTATAATTTATTTCATAGCTTTTGAATGTACATGTATATTTATCACACATTTACTCTTTGGCAAATATGGACTAGGCACTAAATAAAAGATCTAAAAGATCCACAAAATGCTAGATGTAATGAGGACTACTCAAATATCTCAAGACATTTCATTTTGAATTTTACATTCAAATTCTTGTGCCTGACTACAAATGTTGGCCTTAAGAAATAAACAGAAGAACATGCACCTGTACAGACACATGCACACATGCACACACACACACAGAAACATACTATGTTTTAATTTTGGTTTTTCATTGCTTAGATAATTTGCTTAGATAATCTGACATTCTTAAATATTAATGAATATATCAGGATTGACCACAGTTCATCAAAAGCCTTCAATAATCTATAGTACACTTAATCTCTCGAATGAGATAAAATCTGCCAAATAATTGCTCATCAAAATAAAAGTAGAAGGCCTGGCATGGTGGCTCACACCTGTAATCCCAACACTTTGGGAGGCTGAGGTGGGAGGATCACTTGAGCTCAGGAGGTTGAGGCTACAGCGAGACATGATTACACCACCATAGTCTAGCCTGGGTCACAGAGCGAGACCTTGTCTCAAAAAATAAAATTAAAAATAATAAATAAAATCACGAGACTGTTTAGGAGGAGAACTGTAACCATAATGAAGAAATCAAAAAGCAAGATGAATGTGACCATCAGCTTCCAGATGTTTGAAAACACAGAGTGAATTTTTAGAAAGTCTGAAGCTTTCAAAATTCCATGATACCACAGTTATGACACGGATTATTATTACCACCTAGTATCCTCCTGTCCTGGTTCCAGTTGCTTTCCCAGTGACATATGTCCACCTCCAGGCTCTTTTGGGGAGGTCTCCATTAATGATGGGGTTTTGGATGTTTACTGGGATGGCCCATTTATTTTAAGAAGTGCAAACAGTTCAATAGTGCTTCCTGGGTACCACACACTAAGTGCTTTCTTTTTTCCCATGTGTTATCTCATTCATTCCTCTCATCCACACCAACAGGTAGGTACCATTCTTAATAACATCCCCATTTTATGGAAGAGTAACTCATGTGTCGAGAAGTTAAATAATTTATTCCAGGTCCCAGCACTAGGAAGGGGCACAGCTGGGATTCCAACTACTGGCAGTCTGGCTCCAGAGTTTAAAATCTTAACCACACCCTGCCTCCTGGGAAGACAGAAATGCAAAGCATCTCATATGCAGAGAAGAATGTGAAATTCTACTTCTACAAAGGAAGCTCTGGAATGACTGAAGGCTCATGCCCGTCATCACAGTTACATCTTCTCTTTGCAAGTGCTCTGGTTCCTCGTCGGTGAGTGGGACCCTTGAAGCAGTTATTGATGCCAAAATGGAGAGATGCTAAAGTGACAATTCTGATTTCTAAGCCGATACCCAGTCAATGTTTTAAATAACCTATCTGAGACAGAATCCAGTGACTCAGCAACTACTTGTGACGCATTCTAATTACCATTGAACATTTGGTTCTCTCTAGACACTCTGCTGTCACCAAAACACTACTATTTCATGCATGAAAACTTGCTTAGCAAAAATATTTTCAAGAAGAACAAGGACAGCTGTCAAAAATCATCATAACCTTTGCAATGTGAGGAATCATAAAATAAGCTGCTGGGTAATCTTTAAGTGTGAGATGGAAACCGGGTATAGCATTCAAAGCTCATAACACAGAATACTACCATGCACACATCCCATATATCGTTTTATGATGCTAATAAACCACACATGCCCATGTGGCTTCACATGAACTCTGCAACTACCACATGGGGCAGGTAAATGGGCATTTTACTGGCATGTTCTCAAAAAAGGTGAAAGCATCAATCCATGGTTACTACCCTGTGGCAAAGGAGCTTTTAGACTGGTGTTCTCGCCTTTACAAGATGGGCAACATTCTTCATTTCCTGAGGTCTTGGTACAAGGAAGGTTTTATTCAGTGGTGTGGGTGTGTCTTACACATATTTGTAAGTATGTGCAAATATCAGAAAATGCATACGTAGATATCTGTACATATGTCTATATCTATGCTTTCTGTGAATGATTTTCAGATATCTCTTTCTACAGCTATATATATATATGTGTGTGTGTGTGTGTGTGTATCTGGACTTTCTTTCTCCTATCAGCCATTATTCCATGAAAAAGAAATAAACTAATACAAAGTAGTAAAATAAAAATTTCTATACATATTAATAGATATATATGTCTTTATTCACTAATAGATATATACATCGTTCATTAATAAAGATATATCTATCATTAATAAATATATATATATTCATTAATAGATATATACATACCTATATTTATTCATGCAATTATTCTTCATATAAATATTAAGAATAGGTTGGGTGTGGTGGCTCACGCCTGTAATCCCAGCACTTTGGGATGCTGAGGGGGGCAGATCACTTGAGGCTAGGAGAGTAAGACCAGTATGGCCAACATGGTGAAACCCTGTCTCTACTTAAAAATATAAAAATTAGCTAGGTAGGGTTGTGGGTGCCTGTAATCCCAGATACTCGGGAGGCTGAGGCAGGAGAATTGCTTGAACCTGGGAAGCGGAGGGAAGATTGCGCCACTACACTCCAGCCTGGATGACAGAGCTGCAGTGAGCCCAGTTCCTGCCATTACACTCCAGCCTGGATGACAGAGTGAGAATCTGTCTCAAAATAATAATAATTAATCTTTATTCATGCAATTATTCTTACAGTTACTGGGTTTGAATGAGTGACCTGCGTGGCCTTGCTTAAATGACCACATCTTGGCCTGCTGTGTGGAAAGCAAAGGGATGGGGTTATGATTCCATCAGTACCTTTCAGTCTCATCTGCAGAATCCCTGAGTTCGAAGTATCAGGGATAACTGAGGTACAGGGGAAGGAATTGAGATTTCAGGCTCCACAACTTCAAGCAACTAAAACTCCATCTCTCGGGTTAAACTATAGGCTGCACTTCTGAGAAAGATTTCACTAGGAAATCTCCATCAAAGCAGACGTGAAAATCATTGATCCTGAAGGTTGCTTAGAGCTGTACACTTTTGCCATTGAATTAACTTAATGTTTAAATGTATTGTAATCTTATAAAGAATGGCATCTTCTTATCTATACATCTGTGCAAAACATAGGCAAGCACAATATTGCTGCTTTAATGGAGATATATAATTGTCTAGAAGTCATGTATACTGGGCTGTGATTTATATATCAATGCAAGACTTTGACAAGAGCTGTTGCCTTACTTAGATTAATTTCAGTTAACTGTCAGTATTCAACAATAGTTAAATTCCATTTAGCAGAATTCTAACCTTAGACTTCATTTTATCAGAATCAATGAGGTTTCACTTAATGTCTTATTTCAGAAGAACATGCTATTCTTTTAAGAAAAATTTTGAATTTGGCTTTACTAATTTTCTCTATAAATATTTTCAGCATAGGAAAAAGGTTAAGGATATGAAAAAGGTTAATTTAGTAGTATTATAGATTTGTAGTTGCAATAATTTAGAATTATGAATTAATACTTAAATATAAATTTTTAGATACATAACATTAAAGAGATGTCAAATATTACAGTGATTAAAAAATCTTTTTATTAAAAAATGGTAGAATTTGGGTATAAGGAAAATTACTGAGATTTAAAGGACTGTTAATTCAATATCTATCCCTTAGGAACAAAAGATCTATTTGTGGTCCTTAAGAATATAGTAGTTGTCACAATATCCTGATTAGCAGGTTTCTAAACCTTCTAGTGAATAATTATTACAATCACCGCTAACAGATTAAGTAAACTTCATGAACGTTTTCTCACTCTGATGATAGGGTCAATTTGTTGTTATATAATCAAACATGATGGACCTTTTGGTCTCACATGGCCAAAGAGAAGGACAATTTTCATTGGTAACAGACATTTTTTGAAGTTCAGTTTTACCAATCACTTACTGCATTCATCTGTTTACAAAAAAAGAGAGTGATTTCTCATCTATAAATACCTATCATAATATGGCTCAAGTACCAAATGTGTGTGAGTGGTATTTGAAAGAAAAAAAAAATTGAAATAAAATAAATACAAATAATTTTCAAAGAGGTGCTGCCACCTTTTGGTTGAACTTCCCTGAAGCATTCGCTCATTTCTGAAAATTTGCAATAAAAATGAGAAATGCTTGATGAAAGGACTGTGAAAAATATGAGAATAATAAGCAATTCCATTATGTCAGTATTTCTTATTTGGATGGCTCCCAATACTTCTGATAGGTTTCAGAAAAGAATTATTGATATGAAGTGGTTTTTCCAAATGTTAGTATGGCAGTAGAAAGATCCACTTCAGAAATGGAGAAATGTTCCATGCTTTATTGAGGTCAGCCATATTAATGCTATGCCTCTGATACCAATTGAGTCAATAAAAAAGTAATTTTTATTGTATTGAACAAAAGACCACGAAAGATCACTTATACTTTCTGTTCTCAGTATTCCATTCAGACTCAAATCTTTCATTTCATCATTAATTATTTCTCATATCTGTGAACATCCTTTCACCAATGCCGTTCTCTAGATATAGGAGGGGTCAACTTTCTCCTCACTGCTTGACTTATAAGTTCTTTAAAATTGCTTTCCTTCCTAAGAAATCAATTTGCCTTAGTGTTTAAAGAGCAGAAGCCCCTTACGAAATCATTTTGCCACAGTGTGGCTACTTTAGTTGCCATCTGATAAATAATTACACTAAGAGTGTGCTTCATGATTTTTAACAACTGTATTTAACTGACTCTGACTTGAAATTGGAAGTCTTTTTTCAGTCAAATGGTCATCTTTATTAATTATCGAAATATGTGAAATGAATAGAAAGATTAGTAATCATTTACTAAATGCCAAATACTTTACTTTAAAACTTCATCTTGAGGAATATTTAGTAGCATTGCTGATATTTACAGTATTTCTTCTATCCCCTTTAAAATAATTATTTATTCAAATTAATAACTTCAAAACGAAAAACTTGCAGTTTCCAAAATGCACCTGTAGCCTAAAAGAATCAAAGCTAACTATGTGAGCCACAGGCTAATTCTAAAGGACTCAAGTCAACTGAGATTTAATCCAGTTTTTGTACCAGCGTCAACCTTGAACTGCCCTTGAGCCCAGATACAAGCTGAGACCATCACTTCCCCTTGAGATCTGCACATGGGGACTTTGGACTCTTGGCTTATTCTGCACATCTTCACATTCCAGGAGGCAGTGCAGGGCTTCCATCAACGACTCTTCTTTCTCTTGAACTTCTGCATTCCCACCACTCCCTCTCTCCTGCCTCTGGCAGAACAAGGCTTGAAGCTCAGCTCTTAAGTGACTTTTGCAACAGAAACTCACCGAAGTTCTGACTCCAGCAGCTCTTGCTGACATCTGAGGAGGGTGAGGACACCTAGGGCCAATTTCCCAGCTCCTCTCTGCTCCCACTCCCCCCAGTGACTTCTTCACAACCCCTCAACCCAATGGCCCGAAAGATGCTTCTCCCACAGGAGGACCTGTGTATCTGGCAGTACCTCAAGTCATTGCTATGATGTTGTTAAAATTCTTCTCCTTTCCTCACCCCATGCTGTCTCAGGTCTTTTCTGTATTTTCTCACTTGATATCCTTTAACATGCTTATTCTGAATCGGGCTACACTAAATACAAGTGAACACAATCCCCCCATTACCTTCCCTTTTGTCTCTCCTTACCTGGATAAAACAGCACCATGAATACTCTGCCAAGGGTATTTCTAAAGTGCATTCATCTATTGCTGTTGTAAGGCATGAACAAACAGTAGAACCCATTGAAAGCCTGTGTCTTGACCTCAGAACACTCAGGAATAAGTAGTTTCAGGTGCACCAGGCCAGGGCTGGAACCTCACTGCCTGTCAGCACGTGCTGTGCAGCTCTGCTACCATTCAGAACTGTCACACTGAGAACATGTTTGGCTTCCATCCTAAAGATCATTTAGGTCATCAATGTTTTATTGTAAGATTTCTTCACAGGACTAGTCCAATTAGAGCTGCTCTTTATGCACATGATGCAGAAAATAGGGGTGTCCAGGGCAGCAGCGCTGGTTATACTGCATTCCATCAGAAAATGCACTTGGGGCTGTGGAGTCCCCCTCCACCCTAAGGTAGGAGTGTGTATGAAATATTACACATGTACATGGTGAAGTTGGGAAGGTTCTACATAATCAGGGAGGCAAAGAATCCCTCATTACTGTCAGTAAAACGAATTTGCCACAAATTTGGCAAATTTTGCATCTACTTGCATCTATTGATGCATTATATTCCTAAAGCCCTGCACTCAGTCAGTTGTTTTGAATTCCAAATTCATTTTCCCATAGAAACAGTGGTATATGTTAGTTCCAAGTTCTGCTTATAAGGTTCTTCAACATCTAAGAACACTATTTGGATTACACTAGCCATAAAGCAGGACTGGTGACATGGTGTGAGAGTGGGACTGGGCCCCACACCTGGGAGAAGAAAGAGAGCCAGGCCCTCCTGAGTTCCTGAGTTTTGACTGCCTGATATCGGCATATTACTGGGCTAGGTATTGTGCATCCATTATCTCCTCAAAAATTTGGTCATAGTTAGGGAGTACAGGGTTAGTAAACAGAAGCTCAGAAAAGCCAGGTCCCTTGATGAAGGAAGAATGAAGGTCTGACCAACCACTAGAGTTGGGGCTCAGACTCATGTGGTCTGTCTGTGTGTCTCTAAAGTGAGAAATTCATTCCATTTGAACAGAGGAAGTTCTTCCTCCAGGGTTCTAATCATATTGATTCACTCATGTGACTACTTTTTTTTTTAATACCATACCAGGTATTTCCAATATTAATGGAAACAAAGATGTCACTTCTGAGTCAATAATATTTGAGGTCTAATGTGAAAGGTGGATGTAATCTACCCACATAAAGAATGCTGCAAATAGAAATTATGGTGGGTGCTGCAGGAAGGAGTAGGGAGCTGTGAGCACAAAGGGAGTTATGTTAGATTAGGTGGTCATGAAGACCACTTTGAGAGTGGCACTTCAGCTAAGACAGGAATGATACGTTGACATCCATGAGGCAAAGCATGATGTGCAGAGTGGAGGGGACAATATGTGCAAAGGTCCCGAGGCACAAAAGAACATGATGCCTTTTAAAGTACTGAAATATCTGCTGGGGATGCTATAAGGGAGTGGAGAGAGGAGAATTAATAGACACAGGCAAAGGTGAAATAAGAGGCTTATTTTCTAGACATTGACTTGTGTGTGTGAATCATCCATGAATGTAGTGTGTATAAGTCAGAAATTACTCATAAATTGGGCAAGAAAAATTAAGAAGATAATTATATGATGTAGGGAAATGGTTTTGTGATGAACTGTACTATCATTCAGCAAATCTGTACTCCTCTCCACCCCACTGCCATGGAATAGGCTTTGTATCCCACTGACTATGGACTTTGCCAGGTAACGTGATTCAGCCAATGGGATGTGAGAGGATGTGACGTGAGGCATCAGATTTTCTAGCCAGGCAGCACATGCACCTTTACCCAGGGCCCAGAACAACTGCACATCAAAGGGCCCTGAACCCTGTCTGCAAAGTAGAGTCAAACCCAGTGAATGAAATGCCTGAAATCAGGACTCCCCAGCCAAGAACTGGCAAATTGGAGGTCAGGCACAATGTGCATGATTGTGAGTGTGCAAATAAGTGCTTGGCATTATAGGCCCCTGAGTTTTGGGGTGGTTTGTTGCCCAATTTTATTGCCACAATAACAGACTAATGAAAAATTTCAACATTAAAACTAACCAATCACTCTCCCTCACCCCCTCAAACACACATACACATATGCATTTGCAAACAAGCACACACACATATCAACTCTGCCCAGCTCATCATCAGGTTCGACAAAACAACAGGAAAATGATGATTAGGAGTCAGTGCAGCATGGGAACCTTGATCATGAACTCTAACACTACTAGAAGATGGCTTGTTAGGCCATGACCTTTTAATTGAATGAAAACCAGGCTGCTAATACCAATGACACCGCTCTAGACTTCCTCATAAAACAATTATTCAGAATATTTTCAATGTTCTGCAAAATTATTTCACTTACAACAATGTAGGGTACAAGCAAAACACGATGGCAAAAAAGACCTTCATTAACCAGCTGCCATATCCATGAGCTCAGTTTTCAGCTTATGGACGCTCCCATCTTTTCTAGCAGCTTCCCTTCCATACAGCCAATAAAATGCTGGCAGTTAAAGCTGCTGCTTTGGCCCTTTGTGTATAGCTAGATAATTTTTATATTGCAAAAATGCTTCCCAATTCTTAAGGGTTTTTTTCCTTCGCTTAAAACAAATTTTTTAAAGCATATCTTTTAACAGTGAGGTTTTCCTACATAGACTCTGGGACGACAATGAAGGGCATCTAAGAGAAAGAAAATTGCATTGATATATTCGGTCACCGTATAAGTGGCTCAAGCAATCTAAGATCTGGATGTGTGTGTTTTTTTTAAATGCATTTGATGGCTTTTGAACATTCTCATCTCCTACGAATTTGAACACATTAAAATGCAGACTTCTTGAGATCTGGAATCCTTTCTTCTGTGCAGGGTGTTTTAAAAATAGGACAATTAAATTTCTTGTTCTTAGATACATAGGTTTATAGAATTTTCCAGCTAAAGAGGCTTCATAACTCCTGTATTCTACTATATCTCAAGTTTTGAGGGACATAAACACCTTTGAAAATCTAGTAAAGCCTATGAACTACCTGGCCAGAAAAAATTTCAAGTTAAAATCTGGTATATATTTACAGGGAGCAAAGCCTCCTGAAACCCATCTATGGATACCAGTTCACGATCCTCTGAAAAATAGCTCTGATCTTGTCCACATTCTAGATGAGGATCACTTTTCCTGCCCTGTCCATCTAATTCTGCATTGCCCTACAGGCTTAGTGGCAGCCAAAATCCTGACAAGAGGCCAGACAATGGCAGGATTACCATTTGCCAACTTGTTTCTGGTTTATTTGAAGCCTTTCATAAACATAGAGAGATTACTGAACTTTGGTATATCCATTACCAAGCTCCAATATTTGTTAACATTGTGGCCACCTTGTTTCAACTATCCTTCGTTTTTGGCTGAAGTATTTTTAAAAAATCCAAGGCATCCTGCCATTTCATTCATGAACCCTGCAGTGTGCATCCCCAAACGATAAGAATATGCCATTATCCTGATTAATAGCAATTCTCATGCCAATTAACAGAAAACCCTATCACCTGATTTCAAATTCATATAAAAATTTCTCTTGTCTCAAAGTTTTTTTTACAGTTGGTTTGTTTAAGTCAGAATCCAAAAAATCTGTACATTTAATTTTTAAATTTATCTTAAGGCTCTTTTACTTAATAGTACACTTAATAGTACCTTCCTAAATTCTCTTTTTATTGATTTGTGATAAAAAGTATTTTTTTTTCTTGAAGAATCTCCCACGTTCTGGGTTTGCCAATTACTTCCTTGTACTTTCATTTAGTTTGTTACTTCATCCCATGCATGCCCTAAAATTTGGCAGGTAGAGATAAGTGATCTTTATTTTTTGCTCAATCCTATTTAATATAAAAAGGGAGTGAGGGCCTGTAAGAATCCCCTTATGAAGAGTACGATCAATGAAGGGCATGTTTCTATGTTTCAATCTGAATTTCCCTCATCTCTGCTGTAAGATGTTGTTTCACTAATTCTCTGATAAGAAACAGACCTTTCCTGATATAGACACCCTCTTTGCCTGCATATTATCCTATTCTGAAGAGCAGGTAGGCCGTAATAAAGCATATTCCAAATCTTGCCCTGAGACAATATGCATGGGAGTGTCTGGCACAATCCCTAACACATGGCAAGCTCTTAAATGTTAGCTGAAGCTTAAAATAAAGCTCATTTCTCACTCAAAATAACTAAACATCAGTTATTAAAATAAATAATCCCTTTCAGAATTGAGGTAAAGAAAATTCTTTACAACCCATCATAATATAAATCAAAATGTTCTCTGTATTGAAATGGAATAAGAATACCTCTTCCTATTCACTGTCATGGATGATGTTGACTTCTAGCCAATTTTGTGCTTATCTGATATCCAAAGACTGATAATAAAAACAAACTAACAACAGCACCAAAAATACCTAATCAAAAGGCAGCAGACCCAGAATACAACTTAGGAAGGCAAAATCAGTATCTTAGCAGGGTTGCATATTATTGTTGCTGAAAAATGAATATTCCAGGTAATCATCACCATGCTGTCATTCCACACATTGACCAGTTTATTACTCCAATAGCTACATAGTCTAAAATACACATACTGAACACCACGCTGTGAAGTATGCATGCTAAATGTATCTCAGAGTAGGTTATGATTTTATGTGAAGAACACAAATAGAATTGATTTTTTTGTATTCTCTCAGAATCAAAATCTGCTGCTCAGAAAATTTCAAAGGATTATTATTACTATATAGACAAAACCTAATGGACCCTGATATAAAGACTGCATTAGCCAGAACATTAGCATGTCAGCTATAAATACCTCTTAATTTGTAATTAATCAAAAACTGCTTTATAGTATCTCTTTTATTGAATTTTCTTGTTGTTTAACTTTTTGTGCATCTCAAGCATATTTTAACACTCCTTGAAAAGAGACTACTCTAGTGGAGTTACTTAAAGAGGACAGGGTTTATCTAACTGTTCATTCTCTCATTAGATAGCCTGTAAAAACAATATGGTTACAAACGCAGCTAATGCTAGAAAAATAAATAAAAAGGTACAGTTGTTGTCCTCAACAGACTTACTTCTTTGAATCTCTCTTCCACCCATTCCTGGGAGCCAAGGGGGAAGCCCCAGAGTTTCACAGGCTCCAAGAACAAGACAGGAGCCTTCAGGATTATCTCTCTCCAGATATGATCCCTACTCCTGTGAGAATGAGAATGACATTCCAGAATTGTGTACTCCTGGCAAGAGTTCCCACACTTTACAAATGGGAAGTGACTACTGGGTCTCTCACCTGACCAGTGACCACCCAAGCTCAACAAAAGCAGAAGTCACTGAAACCCTGCATCTCAACACTGAGAGGTCCTTATAACATAAATGGAAAGTCAGTGTTAGTGCAATCCAATTCAACAAATACTTATTGCAACTGACTGAATGTTTATGTTGTCCCTCCCCAAATTCATCTGTTGAAACCCTAATCCCAATGTGACAGTTATTGGAGGTGGGAACACTGGGAGGCAATTAGGTCATGAGGATAGAGCCCTAATGAATGAGATTAGTGCCCTTATAAGAAGGAGCAGGAGGCTGGGCATGTGGCTCACACCTGTAATACCAGCACTTTGGGAGGCCGAGACGGGCAGATCACAAGGTTGGGAGATTGAGACCATCCTGGTTAACATGGTGAAATCCCGGCTAACATGGTGAAATCCTGTCTGTACTAAAAATCCAAAAAATTAGCCGGGTGTGGTTGCAGGTGCCTGTAGTCCCAGCTACTCGGGAGGCTGGGGCAGGAGAATGGTGTGAACCCAGCAGACGGAGCTTGCAGTGAGCCGTGATTGCGCCACTGCACTCCAGCCTGGGCGACAGAGTGAGACTCCATCTCAAAAAAAAAAAAAAGAAGGGGCAGACGTGCTCTCTTTGCATGTGAGGACACAACAAGAAGGCAGCTGTCTATAAACCAGGAAGAGAGTTTACCAAGAACTCATTCCTGCCAGCACTAATGTTACACTTCCAACGTCCAGAACTGTGAGAAATAAATGTTTGTTGTTGAAGCCACCCATTTTTTGAAAATTTGCTATGAAGTCCAAGCTGACTAAGGCATTTATTATGCAACCACTATGTGCTGTGCATTTTTCTAGGTACTGACTGTATAGCGGATGTACAAACTGTTACCTTTCTTCATGGAAATTCAATTCAAGGAGTGTAGTGTGGAAAACAGAATCCTACATAATCCTTACGATTTGTAACTGCTGATGGTTGCTTTGAGTTGGGAGATAAAAGACTGGTCAAGGAATTTAATATCAGCACATGGTTGAGACCATTCATGTCTGTGAATTACTTATAAATAAGAAACATGACACTTAAATTATTAATATATGTGTATACAATGAGACTCTTGGAAAACATCTTCCACAGCAGCCCTCACCACCACCATCTATCTTGAGCTCCTTGAAAATAACTTCCTGTGATTTTTATCCCTGTTCATAACAATCACCACAAAGAATACGGGAACACTCGGTACCCCAGACTATCATCCTCATAGGGTTTTGCACATCCCCTTGTCTAAGATTTTCCACCCTCACCAACTCCTGAAACCCTTCCCCTGTGACTTCATGGAAAGATGAAGAAGGAAGCTGTCAACACCAAAAGAATTTATTAAAGAAAACACTATGAAAGAAGGGACCTAGAAATATATGCAAAAATTAAGGCCAAGTATACTTCACACTATGAGAATACAATTAATGGAAATGTAAGTACATGTACAAGGATACGATTTGTATTTAACATCAAATAGGAGTTCTAATGAAAGCTTTCACAATATCCACAGTCAGCATATACAAATTAAATTGATGTGTGGATTATTATATTCACATTAGAAACTATCAATGAATGAAACTGTATGTAGCAACAGAAATAAGGCTAAACATTGCAGGGATGGAGTCTTGATTTCATAGGGGTCAGCTCGCATCTGCCCTTTCCACATCTTCAGATTGCATCTATCCCCGTCGCAGTCACATGAAGACAGCCTGCAAATGCACTCGCCATGCAGGGGAGACACAGCTTATCAAAGCTCCTTCACTATTAAGTGTCTGAACAAAGTAACGGTATATTGTTACGCTTAGTGAGGGCTGAAAGTCTTAGTTTCTTTTCATATACTGCTCGGACAAAAACAAACTACGACTCTAAACTCTTACTTCTTCTAGGCTATTATATTTAGCTTGGGAATCTTGTTCTCAATTGAAAGATCAACAGCCTATGTGACCCTCAAATGTCTCCGTTGACCAAGGTTTTCTTATTATTTAAACTTTTGCTTTCAGCTTTTATTTTGAATGAATTTCGTGAGCTGCCAATTATGTGATAATAAGCTTTAATCAATTAATCAATCAATGCATCTTCATAAGGAGGTATCTTATGATATTGTTTGTATCTAAAAGCAGCGGGGTTGTGTAGGTTTATTACCACTGCCTAAGGACAGCTTTAGTCATGATGGTGCAAACATACCACACATTCACTCAAACTCCAGAGTGATTTAAAGAGCACCATGAATTTTGCCATTGGATTGGGCATTATAATCTTTTCTTTCTGTAAACTGGTTTGTTCATACTTCTATACATTACGATGTCTTGTACATACCTTGTGATGGTTACTTATGGAACAAAACAAGGATGTTATAAAGAAGAAGATGTAGTAGAAAACATCTAAACCTAAGTATGTTTTCCTATGCCTCCTTTCCTATCTCTGATCTTGGGAGAATGAGCCATTCAGAATGAAGGACAACACAGAAATCATTTACAAAGAAAAAAACTGCATGAAATATATTAAATCAGTATTTCCATTTAAGTGGCTTTACTGCTACCTCATTCTGAAAGATAATTATCAAAGTACAAAACATAGAGAGTGCTAAAGAATCATTATATTTATCACCGACATTCTCTGGAAGCTAGACTGAATTTGGCCATTATTTGTAGCTTTTACATATGAATAAGATAACCATGAAGAGTGCAGACAGGGAATCCAATCCTCCACTCCTAACCCCACCCTCTCCAGGGGACCAAATCTACTCCTTGGATAAAGGCATGGTCAGGTCTAATGCTGTTGTTGCTGCTGCTGCCGCTGATGATGATGATGATGATGATGATGATGATGATGATGATGATGACTCAGCGTAATTTTAGAAATCTTTATTAATCATAAAAGCAAGATAATTCCAGTAACTAAAATCTTGTGTTTTTTAAGAGTTAAGAGCCCAGTCTTTAAAAAAATTGTATATGTATATAAAATTTCATCATGTCCCTGCACCAGCTAGGACCTGCTTCAGTTGAGAATCCTCCTATGGTAACAAAGAGGCATGGCTGGCTTCCAGTTGATTTCCCCGCCTGACAATTCTTTCCCTTCACATCCTGAGCTGGCATCCACGAGGGCTTCCCACTCCTTTGGGGCCAAGATGGTTGGGGCCAGGCCAGCGATTGGGCATGGAAAAGTCTTCCTGGAGGAACGGTGTCACGGCCCAGCCTTGGTGCTCACCAGTGTGGATGGCTGTGGGGAGCTGATGCTTGCCTTTTTCAGATACATTTCACGGGTTTCCTTGAGAGGCTCCACAGGGACCATCTGACAGCCACTGCCTGAGCCTGGGACTAGGGCAACACCTCTCTGTTATTCCTTCCCCACGTCCTACTACCGAGTGCAGCTTTAGCGTGTGACAGTGACCCTGTAGCCTTCCTTGCTGAAGATTCCTGCTATTGGCAGGCCTCTTGAGCAGGTTCCTTTTCCTGAGAACCTGGTAAGCCTCCCATCCACAGAGACCCCACATGGCCTCCTTTTGTCCTGGAGTCTGAAGAGCCATTCTCTCCCCTGGGGCCCTCTGCTGCACGTCCACATCAGCTAGTCTCCTGCCTGGAGTCTGCTGCGGGCATGAGTCATAGCATGAACTGGTGAAATATTTCTGTTAAAAGAGTTGGTGCTTTTATAAAAACTAGGTCGAATGTTTTGGAAAGGCACTATCAAAAACTGTTAACATTTACGAAAAAAATACGACAAATGATAAGAAGAATCATTAAAAAAAAAAAAAGTCGAGAAAGTCTCTGTATGCAAATTGCTTCACAAGTTAACTCCAAGATACCCTGCTCTTTAAAGACGCCAAAACTAGAAATGGCTGAGGCCATATCATGGGTGCAGTTTGCCTAGCAGAGAAGGTGAGAAAATCCAGTCAGCAGGTCCACATGCTTAGAAAAGGCACGGGCTCCTCAGCAAAATGCTGGTAAATAAATCAACACTTACAAGGTTTATGTTGAAATAAACCGCTTAATGTTTGCAAGTAACACATTTATAATTTTGTCTGAAACAAGTTTTGCAGCTGATTGACAATCTACCCACCATTCCTCACTCTATAAGAACAAGCGCTTCTGTTTTGTCATGTTGTCTCCTACTGTCAGGTTGTAGAGCCAGAAAACAAAAAGGAAAACCAAAAATCCTAAGGCAGAAAACAAAAAAACAGCCCCCTCCTCCATTTGGCTTCTCCCATCTGCCCATATCTTTTTTCATTCGCACCCCAAGTTCTAAATATCTTAGTTTACTTATATCTCCATGCTTGTATTTCAAAATCTCTCAAAATGTCACTAGAGGCCAGTTTCCATGAAGCTAATGAATTATCCCCCAAATTACACAACTCAGCAGCTCCTCATGATCCTCTGTGACTAACTTATTTTCTGGAGTAATGACGCAGGCCCCCGTCATTTTTCTATGGTTCCTGTGCTAGCTGCGTTGGGTTTTCCTCTCTTCGATGGCATCCATTCATTGCTCAACCACAAGATCCTTCCCTGCAGCCTCTTCTCTTCCTCTTGCTCATAACAGCATGATTAAATGTGAGTTGAAACTCACATTTCTAGGGTGGTACCCATGGCGTCTGTGTGCATGGTGTCACAGCTCGGGACACTGCACTTGGCCACTGACGGAGGCTCAGGAAAGGTTTGTAGGATAAATTGCTAACTTCCCAACCTACACTGTTAGCCTTGACTCCTCCCCAAGCTCCAGACCTACATATTAGGGGGCTATCATAGGGGATTGGCCAATAGGGCAGGCTCCAGCATCAGACCACCTCAGTTTACACTCTGTCTCCAGCACTAGCAAATTGGAAGGCTTTGGGAAAGTTACTTAACTAAGATGCTTTTTCTTACCTACAACACAGGGATAATAAAATAGAGATTAAAAAAATAAGCAGTACATCGTTTTGTTTACTTTTTATGCCAAAAGCTTTAGTATTATTAATATTCACAGCAATCCTTCAACACAGGTCAGAGGATACAAAATAGCCAAAATGTAGGATGAACAAGTCTGGAGAGGACAGCATGAGGACTATGATGTCTACAATTACACTATATTTGGAATTTTTGCTAAATAAGTAGATTTTAGCTGCTCTTGCTACAAAAAATAAAGGTAACTATGTGAGACGAAGCGTGTTTATTGGTTCCACTATAGTAACCATTTTAGTATGCATATGTGTCCCATAACATCATGCTGTTTACCTTAAATATACACAATTCATTTTTTTAAAAGATAAACATTTATTGTAAACAATATGAGGCATGCCCAGGGCTTGGCAAAGTGCCTGATGGCTAGCAAGCCTTCCACAAAAGGTAGCTTTGCTTAACCACTTGCTAGATACCAGCTCACTCATATCACTCTAACACCTCAAATGTGTCCAAAACTTAATCCATTACTTAAACTCAAACAGTATCTTCCCTTCTTCACTAATAAAATCAACCCAGCTTTAGCCATGCGACTGGCAATCAATTTCTGAATCGTTTTCTACTTCCCCCTCAACCCTTACATCGAATTAGTTGTCAAGCTTTACCTCTCCAAGTACTCTCCCAAATCTACATATTAAATCTTATATCTGATCCTTTCTTTTCACAGTCTCCGACCTACTTTAGACCTCATCACCTTTCACAGGGACCACTGTAATAGGCTCGTACCTGGGACAGTACACAAGGATTGCCTGTAGAGTGCTTGCCCATAATACTTCTCTTTTACCTCCAAATACATCCTTAGTATGGCTAAGGATGTTCCTACATAATAATGGCTTTAAATGGCTGAGAAACATTCAATGGCTCTTTACTAAATGAAGAATCAAGTCCAGGCTTCTAGCTCTATGTAGAGTAAGCTAAGAGAACAGGCCAAATGGAAAAATACCGCCACACATGATGATGGTCTTGTTTAAGCTATACAATCAAGAGCATACTTTGTAGAGATAAGGCTGGGAATGCCTTCTGAGAGAAGTAAATGCCCCTCCTCCATCACCCAGAGGCAGAAAGGAACCGGGCTTTTGAGTGGGGAAGGGATTTCCTCCTTCCTCCGTTGCATAAGGTTGGTACCACATGGGCTCCTAGGTGTGGTGATGAAGCACAAGGTGCCCCCACCATCAGGCTGCTGAGAAGTCTGGAAGGGGATCAAGAGCAACAAGCAGACAGCTCTGAGAGCAGGTGTAAGCCATTTCCTCCACGGGTTTCCTCCTGGTCTTTATAACACTCAGCTTTTAATGATCTGTGCTGTGGGAAACCAGACAGCGCAGGGTCCTGTCCCACAGCCTGGAGTTGGAGGACAAGTGGCTATGAACAGCAGAAGAAATACGGTCATGTGCAGATCACAGCACGAGCAACCACAGATGGCTGGGGACCCAAGGAGTCTAAGGACAAAAATGGAGTGGCATGTTCCACAGTCCTGGCGAGGAGGTCCCAGGCACGATGTTCCAAAATACTCGGTGGGAAACCTCTTTGAATGGGCTGAACTCCAGCAAATAAGGACAAATAAGGCTCGTGTTGTGAGGCTTTGGACATACAAAGAAATGGATTTTTTTTTTTTTTCGGTCGGCATTAGCTGCAGAGAAAGGCAGCAGTTACATGATTCACTATATATTACATCTCTGTCCTAAGGTCTGGGATTTTATGTTATGGTTGTTAGGATTTGGAATTACTTTAATGAAACAATGTTCTCCTATCGCTAAGGAATTATTCCATAGAAATAATTCAGCTACTGTAAACAGCTGGTCTCTTCTCTGGCCAAAATAATTTTGCTTGAAAATATTTCCTTTACTTATGGACATAACCAGAAGTCTGTTTTGTAGTAACGGTTCTCTCTTCAACACACTGCATTTGAAGACAATGTTTCAGGCTGACGTGGGATCTGACTTTTTCCCTTGCTGTTCTGATGATGCTCTGCTAAGCAAACAATTGCCATGTTCCCGAGACTTCAGGTTGAAACAACAGATGTAGAGGTAGGGAGGTGAAGTGTTTTCCTTCTGCTTCTGACACGATAATGCAAACGAGAAAATTCATTTCCTTTAATGTAGCCCCCAAACCCATATATCAACACATTATCAAGTGAAATAATCTTTTATGTTGCACTCTGAAAAACTTTTAATATTCATGTGAAGATAAAAAAAATACTTGGAGTTAGAAAAAAATAAATGTAACATAGAAAATATTCCCAGGGCCGGGTGCAGTGGTTCACACTTGTAATCCCAGCACTATGGGAGGCCGAGGTGGGTGGATCACTGGAGATCAGGAGTTCCAGACCAGCCTGGCCAACATGGTGAAACCCCATCTCTACTAAAAATACAAAATTAGCCAGGCATGGTGGCAAATGCCTGTAATCCCAGCTACTTGGGAGGCTGAAGCAGGAGAGTCACTTGAACCTGGGAAGCAGAGGTTGCGGTGAGCTGAGATCGCACCACTGCACTCCAGCCTGGGCAATAGAGTGAGACTCGTTTTCAAAAAAAAAAAAAAAAAAATTCCCAGGATACAACACAGTTTTCAAGTCATCAAATTACAGAGCCAGTAATATTAATGTTTGTATGGAAGAGAATAAGTAGACTTACAATTAAGTTGCAGGGACTTTAATAAGATGTTAACATGATTTAACTTTGACACAGGTAACTTTTTGATACTTTTGAATTTTGTAAGGACAAAACCCAATCAACTGCTTTAAAATACAGAAGTGTACTATGAAGATCAAATAACCAAGTTTTAATAAAAAGGAACATGTTTCCATAAATTCTAAGGTCTAGCATTCTTGCAGTTCCCCTAAGGCATTGCATCAGTGAACAGATTTGAGTTTTATTGGCTAAAGGGAACAATTCTCTGTAAATACAGGCATTTAGACTTATAAAAGGTGCTTATAAAACAGACAGAAGATGCTAGAAATTATACACGTTGTGGAACTATAAAAAAACCTATTTAAAAGCTATCCCATAGGATGTTTTATAATGTTTATCCAGTTCAAAACAGCTTTATATTTCCCATTTTTCCTATATAATAGTAGACTTTAAGGGCAAAAAAGGCAAAAAAAAAAACTGAATAATGAAAAAAAGGAAAGTCGGAGGGTTAAAGAGTGGATCACATAAGAGAAGCTTGAAAGCAGGAGAATATTTACATTTATAGGATACAGAAATTGAGCATTAGGGAAGAGACCACAAAGTAAAACAAATGAGAAATTTAAACAAATAGATAAAAGGTAAATAAGAAATGAGTATTCTTTTTTTATACATGTATAACTCATAAAATCTCTGAACTAGGAAAAATCTTGAAACTGGATCTAGTCTCTTTACTTCTCTTTTGGCAGAAATGTGGTTAAATTTTAACACAGACACAGCTGTACCAAACAGGTGCTACAGAGGAATGTTTTCGGATTTCTCACCTTTTCTACAGAGAGTTTCCCCTCCCCACAAAGGCAGAAATGCTTATTGTAACTTTTAGGAACAGAATCAAAGCTTCACAAGGTAGAAAAAAGCAAAAAACAAATTGTTATTATTTTTCTTTTAGAGACAGGGTCTCGCTCTGTTGCTCAGGCTAGAGGACAATGGCGCAGTCACAGCTCACTGAAATCTCAACCTCCTGGGCTCAAGCGATCCACCCTCCTCAGCCTCCGAGTAGCTGCAACTACAGACACATGCCAGCACACTTGGCAAATTTTTTATTTTATTTTATTTTTGTAGAGATGATGTCTCCCTAATTTGCCCAGGGTGGTCTTGAACTCCTGGCCTCAAGCAAAAATCCTCCTGCTTTGGCCTCCCAAACTGTTGGGATTACAGGAATGAGCCACTGTCCCATACCCATTTTTTTAAGCCCTAAATTTTACTCTAAGATCTAAACCCTTGGCAACTAAAAAAATGATCTTTGATTACAGAAATAAAGGCATCACTTAAAATCTTGTTAAATTACAGAATCTCAGGCCCCTTCCCAAGCTACTCAGCCCAAATCTGCATTTAACAAGATTCCTTATTTCTACACTCATTAAATTTTGAGAAGTACAATAAGTTTGTCTAGGTATCACTTCTGACAACGTTTACCTTGTGGTTTTATTTGTACAGCTGAATAACCTTAATTTATACCTTTCTTTTATTAACTATTATTAGGACTCTCCATAATTACACATATTTGTAGGTGGCATTAAAATTACATAAGAAACATAATTCAAAGTAACAGAAAAGCAAACACACTCAAATTTAAAATGCATTTGAATCGGGCACAATGGCTCATGCCTATAATCCCAGCACTTTGGGAGGCCAAGGCGGGCGGATCACTTGAGGCCAGGTGTTCAAGACCAGCCTGGCCAACATAGTGAAACCCCGTCTCTACAAGAATACAAAAAATTAGCTGGGCATGGTGGCACATGCATGTAGCCCCAGCTACTTGGGAGGCTGAGGCACAAGTATTGCTTGAACCCAAGAGGCAGAGGTTGCAGTGAGCCGAGATTGAGCTACTGCACCCTAGCCTGGGCAACAGAAAGAGACTCCGTCTCAAAAAAAAAAAAAAAATGCATTTGAATAGAAATTATTTCTCTAGCTTTCATCACCATATCCTGAAAGAGGTACATACAGCAAAGACTCTACATGACAAAATAGGAAACTTCCATAATGCGTACTATGTCCAAGTATGCTAACTGTATGCTAATGAGGCCTTGCACAGTAAAAGCCCTGTGGCATTTCACGTTGTCTTGTTGAGAGTTGATTGGGGTAATTCTTTCAAGGAATCATTACTCTCAGCATTTCTGTCATGCTTTCTCAGAAAGTGTTAAAGGTCATTTCACTTTCTTAACAAAAAATATCTAACATTTAATGAGTCACAGACATATCATTCTATTTGGTTTCTATCTGTAGTAGGCAAACATCAAAATCAAAGTTTTAACCCAGGATGTGTCCAGAAATTAGAGTAATTGATCCAGAGTCCTGGCTCTGGGGAAGATGAGAGATGGCAGGGATCCGCCTTGGTGGTAACAAAGAGGAAGCCAGGGCTGGGAGGGGAGAAGGATGTGGCCAAGGTTAGTGAGTGGGGAGCCAGGACAAAAACCCAGGACCCCTCACATTGACCATTCCCATTCCATTTTCCCCTCATTTGGGGGTGATGTGTCCATTTGGGGACATATGGTGGATGTATCTTCTAATTTCTAGCTATGCACTGAAAACATGCATCTTATCCCAAATAATTTTTTTTTATTTTATCCTACCTGCTAATTTCCCCTTTATATGTCAAGCTCTGAACTTGAGGCAGGAATACTGAGAAGAAAAGACATCTGAAGAAATCCTCCCCCATTGTGAATTCTGCTGTTCCATAGGTTTCTGTCCATGGCTGCCTTTACTCTCATTCTATATCCTCACACAGTTTTCCCACAGGTGTCATATACCACCTATGCACTACAAACACGCAGCTCAGTATTTCAAGATCTTGCCTCTCTTTTGTGCCCCAGACTCATACTTCTGACTGCCCTTGGACATTACCAAAGAATTTGTTTTCAGCTAAAAATCATTAGAACAAACCTATTTTGCCCTCTCATGAACCAGATTTTCTTTCTGAATTCCATTCTCATGCAATGGGACAAAGACTCCTTTATTCATTCGAATTCATTCAAACAGAAACTCAGAAGGATCCTGGATTGATCTCACCTCTCCCTCATTCCCCAACCAATATAGCTTCTTGGGCACATGACCTACGCAGTCTCATTGGGCCCCACACTGAGAAGAACAACACAGTGTTTGCTTTAATGCTCTGCTGTTGCCTTCTTAAAATTCCTAATATTTTTGAACAAAGGGCTCCACAATATTCATTTTGAACTAGACCCTGCAAATTGTATGACTGGTTCAGTCCTCAAATCCTATAAATTGTGCGGTTAGTCCTGCTTCTCTATAATCCGTCTCTACACATTGCTGCTGGAATTCTCCTAAATCTAGGCAGTTAGGATGTCCATTAACAAAATTTTTTAAAGGCAAAAATTCTGCGGCTTATCAATTTCCCACAAAGTGTCTTTGAGCCTTGACTGCAATGAATTTTCCAGCACAAATTCCCACGCATCTTGATTTTCACCTGTAAAGGGCAGCCTGCCCTGATTATCATGTATTTGTGCCAATATTACATGGACTGAAAGTCACCACCTTTTTTCTATATCTGACACACTCTATTCATCCTTCAAGCTTCAATTTTCCCAATGTGGCATATAATTCTTCTCTGCCTTCCATCACTCTCCCTAGGTAGGTCCAGCACCTGTGGTCAACAGTATTAGCATGGTAAGTGATTTCTAGCTGATTTACACAGGGCTCCAGGGGAATGAGGGAAGACCTCCTTTCAGTCCAGGATTTCTTCTGGCAACATCTTCGATGGGGGGAACAGCTGAGACAACATGAGTGTGTGACTGCATGGTACATTCATTACACTGGCTTTGAGCAAAGTCTGCAGGAGAAAAGACAGATGCTCCCAAACTACACATCCACTCAAGTATACATGTTCAAGTTAGTTTTTCATACAAATCTCACGTCCTTCCTTTGTTGACTTTATTCCTTCTCTGCACCATGAAACTTGCCCATACTCCTTTCCATATCTTCATGAAGATGACAGGAAGTCACTTCAAATCACAGCTGACTTCATTTTCATTGCTGTTTTTCTTCAAAAACATGTTAGTTTGCATCAGAGCCCCAGGAGTGGGTACAGGGGACACACGCAGACCAGGGTCAGGAGTAGCCCAGCCCCATTCAACAGCATACCAGCTGTGTGCACAACTCAATGCATCCCTTCCATGAGCTGCAAGACGGTGCATGGGCCACAAGTACCTCTCCTTGTTTTGCTTTTCTCAGGGATCTCAATTCCTGACCTAATACCATGCTTGTTTTGCAAATCAGTTTCAACTAATAATAAACAATGTTGTCCTTGACAGCAGGGCCATTACTGCTGTTTCCAAATACCCTCAAGATACTCTCACATCTGTTTCATTAGACAGGCTGCAAAAGGTTTGATCAATGTGATCAAGAAAGGATTAGCATTTACTTCTCTTCTCAGGCTCCTACGCTCACCTACTTTCACTCAATTTTTCTTCCTTTCTCCATTTCACTTTACAAATTGTGATTTTCACTAATAATAATTATCTCTATTACAGAAAAATAGAAGATGGGCAAAAATATGTAACTGAAGATCCCTAAGTATGTATTGATGACTTAAATATCTTTTTGAATTTGATTTTCTAGCAATTCAGTTGTGCGGCTGTTAAAAAAAAAATCTCTTTAAGTACGTCTTAATTTGCAAATGTGCCTAACTACAAGTGAACCACTCATTTAACAGACATTTAATGAGTCTACACTATATAGTATGTGTGGTCTGGAGACACATAGCCACACCTCAATAATCTAATGAGAGAGAGAGATAATATTAACAAGTATTTGTATAATAATAGGAAGTATGTATAAGTATCAAATGCACTGAAGACAAACATGCCTTTGACTCCGCAATTCCATTTCTATATATTTATAATTTTAAAAAATGTAACAAGAAATGGGCCAGCCTGGGCAACATAGGGAGACTTCGTCTCTACAAAAATTTAAAAAAAGAATTAGCTAAATATGGTGGCATGTGGCTGTGGTCCTCCCAGCTACTCAGGAGGCTGAGAGGGGAGGACTGCTTGAGCCAAGGCAGTTGAGGCTTCAGTGAGCTATGGTCATGCCACTGCATTGTAGCCTGGACAACACAGCAAGACCCTGTCTCAGAAAAGAAAAGAAAAAGAAAAAAAAATGTATGAACATTTAGGTGCAATAGTTTCAATACACACATATATATATAAGACATATATATATGCACTATATAAATAAAGATTTAAAATAAAGCCTAATAACTGGCTACATATCCAAGGTAATCCAGGTTTAAAAAAATAATGTTCTACAAATATTTGCCATATTCTGGAAAGAAGCTAGTTATGTTCTTTTCCTGACAGCTGGCTGTATTCATTTGATGGATTTTGAGTTATTAATATGTTTAAGAGCATGAATGTAATACAAATATTTAACGATTTAAAAATCATTTTCTGTACGTATAATTGCACAACACATTTCACGGGTGATCAGCTGTCAAGCTTATTTTACTGTGTCCTTTAAGCTGTCCAAAATATAAAAATTTCTTCATCTTTAAATGTCATAGTGTGACCTCAAAAAGCAATGCTGCATGAATGTGTAGTGACAGTTGACACACAGGAGGTGTCATTTTAGGCATCTGCACAGAAAGTACAAAAACATACCTCTAAAGTAACCATTTGCTTTGACTTGGAACTTTTCCCTAAGATGCAAATATGCATGTGCATGCACCCCATTCCCCCCAAAAATCACATGCAGTGATATTTCTTTCTTGAGACTTAGTCCCGCTCTGTCGCCCAAGCTGGAGTGCAGTGGTGCGATCGTGGCTCACTGCAACTTCCAGCTCCCAGGTTCAAGCAATTCTGTCTCAGCCTCTTGAGTAGCTGGGATTACAGGTGCACACCACATTTCTATAAAAACATGCAAGTACTTTTTTGCATCACAATAATGAAAAGAATGTGTTCTAATGTTCGTGTCACATAATGAGAACTTGAAATGGAATCAATCAAATTTTCTTAAAGGCAGGGCAAACAAACGAAAACATGCATCCCATTAATGCACACCAAAAAAAAATGCATTTCCTAATGAATGGGAGATGCTTTTCTCTGCAGAAGCATCATGGTCATCAGACTCTGAGTGTGTATTTTCTCAACAGGGGGAATACTGCAGTGATTCTCCTCAAATATCAGTCCATTCATTTCCCTCTATAATAAAAGTGACACTGGAAGGTTAATGATGTGAAACTCTGCAGACAAAATGAAGCTACTATCCTCTTTCTGCTGACAAGACCACAGTTATGCAATGTGACAAATTAGAAAGAGAGGAATAGAATCTTAGATGGAAATTCCGTTTAGCATGTATTTTTCCCAGCAGTGCCTCCACTTGACTAGGTAGTATGTAAATGTGCATAAACTTTTTAAATTTATGGTTAAGAGGGTTCATGATGTTATAATTAAGAGACAAACTAGGTCAAGTTATAACATATTCTATGCCATCCCATAACATATCTTTGAATTTCTTTGTATTTAGTAATCTTTGAAATGGAAGCAAATCACGAAGTATGCAATTACATGATTTTTGCAGCACTACAAAGTATGCTTTTTATGAATCTCAACATAGACCACATTAGGCTTTAAAATATCACTCACATTTGAATTTCAGCAGAAGTGCATAGAAAATTTAAATATTCAAAGGTACAATTTTCTGTTAAAAGGCTCAAAAACATTATAAAATCTATCATAAAGTCTTTAGCTAATGAAAAATTTGTTAATAGTTCAATTCAGTTAAAAAATATTTACCTCTTTGGGAAGCTGAGGGAGGAAGCTTGCTTAAGCTCAGGAGTTCGAAACCAGCCTGGGCAACATAGCAAGAACCCATCTCTACTAAAAAGAAATTTTAAAAAATTAGCCAGGCATGGTGGTATGCATCTGTAGTCCTAGCTACTGGGGAGGCTGCGTTGGGGGAGACTGCTTGAGCTTGGGAGATTGAGGCTGCAGTGCACCATGAATGCACACTGCACTCCAGTCTGGGTGAGCAAAACACTGTCTCAAAAAAAAATTTACTTAGTTAAAGTGCTATAATTGCATTATTATCAAATATGAAATAGGGCAAAGAGTAACTAAATTGTCAGAGTCACCACAAGTTTTTTATTATCTAATTATAAGAAATAACATCTTGAAACAAATCATAACAACTAAGATTGAGAATAAGACTAGGATGTCCACTCTCAACACTTCTACTCAACATGGTAAAGGAAGTCCTGGACGAGGCAATTAGGCAAAATAAATAAATAAATAAATAAATAAAAATAAAAGGCACCCATACAGGAAATGAAGAAGTAAGACAACCTCCATTTGCAGAAGATATGATCTTACATATAGAAACTGCTGAGAATTTAGAAAACAATGTGTTGAACTGATAATCAACTTCAGTAAAATTGCAAGGTACAAGATCAATATTTTAAAAATTGTTTGCATTTCTATACACTAGAAATAGACAATCCAAAAATGAAATTAAGAATACAATTTCACTTACAATAGCATCAAAAATTAATAAAAGCAAAATAAGTGCAAAATGTATATCATGAAAATAAAGAAAAAGAAGGAAATGTTAAAGATCTAAATAAATATAAAAATGGTCCATGTTCATGGACAGGAAAACTTAATATTGTTACAATGGCAATACTTGCCCAATTAATCTACAGATTTAATACAATCTCCATCAAGATTTCAGGTGTTCTTTTGTTTGTTTGTTTGCAGAAGTTAACATGCTTATCCAAAAATTCATTTGGAAATGCAAGGACACAGAAAAGCTCAACAATCTTAAAAAAGACTAAATTTTGAGAACTCACACGTCTCAATTTCAAAATTTGTAGTTGTTTATGTAGTTACTACCATATGTTTATGTAGTTACTACTATATAAATTGAATTCTGCATACAAAACACGTATTTCTTAGGCAAGCATATTATAGAATTACTTTCCAATATCAATACAAATTCCAATATTCCAGATTTCAGGAAGTTCTAGTTGCTGAATAAGCAACACTTAACCATTGTGTTTATGTTCCACACGTGATATGTGAAGTACACACTGCTAAATACCAAGCACAAAATACACTCGAATCATGCAAGTATCCTCCTATCTCTTAAATCACTGGCTTAATTTGGCCTTCCATAATTTTACATCTATTTTAACTACTCTGCTACAACTTACACTTATTAATTGATGTAAAAGAAAATATTAAAAAGCCAGGCTTTAATATCTGTCCCCAACAAAATCACATCACTTGCATACAAAAAGGTTAAGGTAATTCTCAAACTGTCTAAATTCTTCTCTCTACAATAGGGTAACACTAATTCAAGTGATTCTGCTACTTAAGTAATTTTTAACACCTTTGTTAAAGTATAATTGAAAAATTAAAATTGTACATATTTAAGGTATACAATGTGATGTTTTGATGTATGTATACATTGTGAAATGATCACCGCAAACTAATATATCCATCACCTCACATAGTCAACATTTTCTTATTTCTTAAGAACATCACACACCGGGGCCTCTCGGGGGTGTAGGGGGCAAGGGGAGGGAGAGCATTAGGACAAATACCTAACGCATGCAGGGCATAAAACCCAGATGATGGGTTCATAGGTGCAGCAAACCACTATGGCACATGTATACCTATGTAACAAACCTGCACATTCTGCCTATGTATCCCAGAACTTAAAGTAAAATAAAAAGAAAATAATAATAAAATAAATAAATAAAAATAAAATACATAAGAAAAAAGATCTCTCCTTTCAGCAAAGTTGAAGTACACGATGCAGTATTATTAACTATAGTCATCATACTGTATATTAGATCTTCGGACACAGACAAACACTGCAGGATTACGTTTATATGTGGAATCTAAAATAGTCAAACTTACAGAAGCAGAGAGTGGAAAGGTGGTTACCGGGCATTAGTGGAATGGGGCAATGGGGTGATGTTGCCAAAGGGCATAAAGTTTTAGTTACAGTCACACGACGTCACATAACAACATTTTGGTTAACAATGGGCCGCATATAAGATGGTGGTCCCATAGGATTGTAATGAAGCTGAAAATGTCCTATTGCCTAGTGATATCATCTTGTTGATACTGACCTTATGTAGGCCTAGGCTAATAGGTGTGCTTGTGCCTTAGTTTTTACTTAAAACATTTAAAGAGTAAAAAAATAATAATAAAAGTAAAAAGCTTATAGAATAATGATAGAAATATTTTTGTACAGCTGTACAATTTGTGTTTTAAGCTAAGTGCTATTAGAAAAGAGTCAAAAAGTGAAAAGAAATTTAAGAATTTCTGAAGTAAAAAGTTACAGTAAGCCTAATTACAGTAAGGTTAATTTATTATTGAAGAAAATGTTTTCAATAAATTGAGTGTAGCCTAAGTATCCAGTGTTTCTTGAGTCTACAGTAGTGCACAGTAATGTCCTAGGCCTTCACATTCACTCACCACTCACAGACTCATCCACAGCGACTTCCAGTCCTGCAAGCCCTGCATGGTTTAAGTGTCTTATACAGGTGTATCTTTTTTTAAAAAAATCTTTTATACTTTATACTGTATTTTTACTATACCTTTACTATGTTTAGATACACAACTACTTACCATTGTGTTACAACTGCCTACAGTATTCAGTACAGTAACCTGCTGTACAGGTTTATAGCCTAGGTGCAATAGACTATACCATATTACCTAGTGTGTAGTTGGCTAGACCACTAGGTCTGTGTAGGTACACTCTACGATGTTCGCACAATGACAGAATTGCCTAAGGACACATTTCTCAGAACTCAGGACTTATCTCTGTCATTGAGTGACATGACTGTACTTAAGTAATGCAAAGTAATAGAATTTCAACACAAGTACGTCCACTGGCTCTCCTTTTTTTCCCTATTTCCTCTCCCTATCTCAACACACACACACACACACACACACACATACACAAATTTAAGTATATGGAGGAAAAAATGGAAAAAAAATAGCTCCATGTGCTCTCCCTAACATCATCATTGCATGGATGAAGTTAATGGAGGTTCAGTAAGGTTAAGTGACTAGTTCATCTCAACATGCCTAGCAAACAAAGAATTCAAACTCAGCCTAATTTTGTAGACTATACACTTGATCATTCTTAATAGCAACAATTTACAGCTTCTTTTTTAAAGCAAAACTTTTCAAAAACGCTTTCACTTCTTTGAGTACCATTTACCTACTTTAATTGGACTTTTGACCCCTTCATTTCATTGAAATTGACTTTGCTAAAGTCAATAATGGCTTCCATGTTAGCACTTCCAATAGGTATTAGTCTTGATTCATCTTACACATCTTCAAAGCAGCACTGAACCCAGCTGACAGCCTTATCTCTGAAGTTCTCTACTCCCAGCCACTGTGACTTAAAGGCTCTATGGTTTACTTTTCATTCTCTTTTGTGGGTTTTTTTGGTTTTTTTTTTTCTGGTCAACTGCTAAATATTAGAGTGCTTCAGGCCTAGACGACTGGTGTCTTGTCTTCTGCATCTCTAGTTTCTGAAGCAAAACAAGATACTGTTTAATACTATCTGGATTTTATTTCCTTATTTATTGGTTTATTTTTCATCTCCTCATACCAGTGTATAAACTTCATGAGTCACAACAGATAGGAAGTGTTTTCTAAGTGTCTGTTGGATGGATAAATGGAAGGAAGGAAGGAAGGTAGGTAGGTAGGTAGGTAGGTAGGTAGGTAGGTAGAGGTATAAATTTTAATCCCTCCTTTCTGAGAAAACTGTGACCTGATAAGGAGTGACTGTTGAAAATATCTCTATCTGGCCAGGCATGGTGGCTCATGTCTATAATCCCAGCACTTTGGGAGGCTGACACAGGCAGATCACCTAAGGTCAGGAGTTCAAGACCAGCCTGGCCAACATGGTGAAACCCCATTTCTACTAAAAATAGAATTAAAAAAAAAAAACAGCTGGGCATGGTGGTAGGTGCCTGTAATCCTAGCTACTCAGGAGGCTGAGGCAGGAGAATCACTTGAACCCAGGAGGAAGAGGTTGCAATGAGCCGAGATCGCGCCATTGCACTCTAGCCTGGGCAACAAGAGTGAAACTCTGTCTTGGAAAAAAAAAAAAAAAGAAAGAAAATAAAAGAAAAAGAAAATATCTCTATCTCAGGGATCTCTTTTGCAGTAAGGCTTGGGTCTGCTTTGTCTGCATGCTGCACCCCTCAGTATTCCACATTCTAGGCCAACTGCCCCTGAATGGTTGACTCCAAGTTATTATCACGGCCCTGCCACCAGGAAATCCTAAAATCAACCTAGATTAAAGAGAAAGGCCTGGTCAGCTGTGATACTTGCTATGAGTGCAAATGTTCCATAGATGAACTAGGTCATGCTGGATTTAGCCACTCTCCCAATGAGCAGGAATGCCAGAACTCATGGGGGCAGAGTGAGGTGTGTACCAGGCCTGAAGTGATTGCGTTCTCAGTAGAGGATCCCTTCTACAAGTGTTTCTGAAAAGCTCACTGTTTAGCATCAGACCTTGATCTCAATCATCGCAACTTGTCACCCATGAGACACGCCCAGCCCTCATCTCATTTCTTTTGACTCCTCTAGGATGCTGTCTAGATTGGCCTTGAATTGTGGCCCTCATCCAGGCATTTGGCTGCCTTCACCCAGTACCAGCCCATCACCTGTCATGCCTCCTGCTTTCCCCAGCCAGATGGGCAGCCCCAATTTCTTAGCAGCTCTTGTGGAGAAGCTGTGTTATTTCAACAACCATATGCCAGAGCTTAGCACCTAGCAGTTTGTGATAAATAGACTTAATATAGTCAGGATCTCTGTTTAAGGAGAAATGCTAATGATGATAAAGATTTACATTTTGTGATGCAACAATGTGATTATATAAACCTAAGGAAACAAATGAAAATAAATCACTTTGTGCTATTTGGTTTATAGTTTACGTGATACGATTTTCATTGTTTTCCGATTTTCTATATTTTGTATTTTAAGTCATAGGAAAGTAGACGGGTAATTCGAATTTTCAAGTTGAAGATGTGCTTATTACCATTTTAGAAATATAATAAACATTCATATCAAAGGGAAATTTGGCATTTCAGAAAAATGACACTAAGTTTTTGTTTCAAAATGTGGCCATATATTTCTTAATGTTTTTTACCTTTTAATAGCACCTTCAATTCTACATTCTCCCCCAGCGATCACAAAGTCAAAAACATCCTATTGTAACACCAAGGCACATATCTGAGGACTCTTCTTTCTAACTGAGCCTTCTTTATTATTCTTGGGCAAATTATTTAATCTATTTTAGCCTCTTTTCTCATCATCATTCTCACAAAGGGTTAGTGATAGATAAGGTAAGAGCTTATCTTTCACTTACCTTAGAGAGTTGTTCTGAAGACTGAATGAAATAAACCAGGTGAAATATTTAGCACACTGCTTCCTTAGTGAATGCTCAATGCATGTTTGTCATCATCATTCTCACCACCATCATTAAACATATATATATAGTCAACATTTAACTTGGGATTTTCTCAGCATTCTTCAAAACAGTTTACCACAGATATTAATATTCTGGTTCTAAAACAGTATCCGGCAAAAATTAGGCATTTAGTAAATGTATATTAAGTGTTGGTCACATATTATCTTCTTTTGTAGCTTTACTGAGGCAAAGACGATATTGCATCCCATCTGAGGCTAGACGAAGTATCAGGAGCAGCAAAGACAATCAATGCTCGTTGAGTGAATGATGCATAGCCGATGTTAAACATCCATTAGGAAATAACATAGAGAGCTTTGCATTCTATTACAATGACAGGTGACAATAGATGCACTCCCAACGAGAACAATTTATAACCTCTCCTTTCTTGTCTTTTGCTGATAACTGATTACATATTTGAAGATCATTGCTGCAACCTATAGAGTCTATCCAGCTGTATGAGACCAGCCTCACAGAGGAAACTTAAAGCATAGTGAAGGGAGAGATCTACCCTAAATCAAGCAGACACAGTGCATGATTATTGGCTATTAATTCTGTGGACACACAGTGTGAGAATTTAAACTCATAAACATTAAATAGGTAACTGTTAAAAAAAGAGCAACTTATTTAATTTGGTCACTTAACATACTTTCTGAATCTCTATGTGTTAGAAGAAAGATTGTAAATTTTCCATGACAAACGTGATCAAAGTATAATTTATTTCTCAATTTCTGTATTGTGTGGTTTAGTAGAAAGGGCCCTGGGCTGGAAGACCCAGGAATACAGCCATAGCCTTGGCTTTGTAATTTTCACAAGTCACCTTACATTACGGCTTTAGTTTTCATCTGAAACCTGTCAGTTCCCTTCCAGCTGTAAAACCCTAAGTTTCTAATAATAACCCCATCATCAAAATCTGGTGTTTTGTTAGTATCATTCTCCCAAAGCATTGCCGCAGACTACAATCAACTCTATTATCCATGTTAGATTTTAACGTTATACCCGGGCTCTATCTACAGGGAGACAATATCAAATCAGTGCTCACAATAATGATTTGCTATACCCACGCAACTCTTTCTCCATGCGAATGAGACCTTCTCTGTGTAAATTGAAATTGCACATAGAGAACAGAGATATCATAAATGAGTAATTCCCATTCATTCTAATCACAGTTGACTCATGACAAGATGGCAGACAGGACCATAGCAGGTATCAGACTGCACTGCTCAGGACCAATTAAGCCAAGTTATTCCATATAGACACAGGTTTTTTTTCTTGAACGATGAAGGGGAAGACAGAAATTTTTGGCCATAGAAAAATTTACTATGATAAATACTGTCTCAACAAGCTACACATACACATGTATTTTTGCAGAGAAGCACCCGTGCGTTTGAATTACTGTTGAAGTCAAGTTGCTGTGTGAAAACTGGGACACTTTCAGCATATATTCTCCAACATTTCTGATATCAAGTTACAGTGGAGCTATTTGGCATGGTTGGATGCGATGGGCTGGCTTCCCTATGCCATATGCCATTGAATATGCAAGTTTTTCTATAAAAGTTTCCATAACTGATACTAATTTCACACTTAATCCACATATACTAGCTATGCTGGAAGTTTAATACATAATATAATTATGGAGGAAACAATCAGTCTTTTTCCAAGGCTTGTTCCAGCCCTAAAGCAAATCATTCTACATTATCTGTGGTAATATGTGGAAGCACAATAATGTTATTTTGAAATAACATGAGATTTTTTTTTAAGATTCTACGGTTTCTGATTTGGAGTTGTTTCTACACTTTTAAAAACTTCATATTTTTAACACAAAAACACAAATGTAACATAAGGTTATGGTATCATGTATATCGAGGCACACTTGCATAACCATCGAGTCCCTCAACAATGAATGATCCTAAATTCCTGCACTCAGAACCGAAGCCTCCAATGACATCTTTGTATTTTATGACTCTACATTGGAATAATCACAAACCTACAAAGGGGCATTTCTCAGATGTGCACAGGTTTACTGGTTCACTACAGAGTACTAGAGGCTGGAGTCCACGTTTCTTGAGAGAAGAACTTTTGATGCATTTACTACAGTGACAATCTCAGGTCATCTCCAAGTAGAACATAACAAGAAAGACAGGTCCCTTCACTGAGGTCTGAAAAGAACTAATGCACCGGGGACTTCCTGCACCTGCTCTTATGGCTCTCTTTTCTCTGGTTGGATTGCCTCCTCTTCCCTTATCGAAACTCTGCCCCCTTCTCAGCCAGGCCTACTCACTGGTGCCCTTGACCACGCTGCCCTGGCCAGGGCTTACAAGAATGAGCCCATGTCGCTGTGAAGCGGGTGCAGGGGGTCTGCACGTCTCATTCTCTCCATCTATGGCCTTCAGTTCTGGTGCTCTATCTGTGTTGCTGTCACAGTGATTCCTCAGCTAATTAATCCCCTGGTTATACAAACTCAACCATGTTTAAAAAGTGATCCTCATAAATCATCATGGGCAGAAATGCTTGTTAAGGAAAAAAGGCCTTCTAGGGCTGGCTCCTTTTGGAACTGTCTCAGATAAGGGTAAGAGGGTGGGCAGGAGGTGGGCTGTGAAGCTCTAAAGCCTGGGGCTGAAATCTCTGATCCCCTCACTGCACCCCACACGTGCCCCACCTGTGACCTCCACCTTCCCACGTCCCCTCCACAGGACTCTTCAGCCTTTGCAGACACTCAAGACAGCGTGTGCCCTTTCACCTCCTAACAAAACAGTCATTTGAATTGTTTCCCTGACTTATGACGCCCTGACTCAAACACAATCACACACTAAGGCATGAAATCCGAAAGTACCTTTGTTTTAAGTTGCAGAATGAAATGCTTTTGTTCTTTGGCTAATGGAATTTCAAGCATCAGCAAACAGTGGATTTTTATTGTTCTTTTGTGTCTAGAAGGACCAATGAAGAGACTCTCCCGTCCTCCCTGGGTTAATGGAGGCTGAGTGAGGACGCTCCTGGTGACACAGGGAACCCTGCATTAACACAGTTTCTTTCCCCAACAAAGCCCTGCTCAAAAGAATTTTAGGCAATTTGAAGACGGATGCTAGAGGCCTAAGGAAGGAGATAAGCTTCTGTCTGTTCCCCTCCAGGAGTTCCTGTCTAAAAGAGCCCATCTCTCCTTGTTTTAACAAAGTACCTACACACTTTAACAAAATGATTGTCAAAACAAAATTAATGCAGTTCCAATGTTTACTGGTGATAATATACACTAGAGCTTGTAACGTACATTCAACTGTATACGCATAATCACTTCGTTTTGCAAAACTTATTTTGTTTCTCATCATGCAAAGGAAGCAAACCTTAAAAAAAAAGACTACAATGTTGTCCTTTTACTTGACTCAAACATAGCATATAAAAATATGCTATGTTCATTGATCCATAGCTTACTCACAATTCTCAAAATTCTTTGTATGATAGATTTGACAAGGAATTTAAATCGAATATTTAACTAACTTTTACTAATTTAGAAAAGCAGGCTGTCTGAAGAAGCCGAAAGTCATTTTTGTGTTTATTGTAAGATAACCTTTCCCCAGTGGCAGCCAGCAACACATCTGCATTCCTAACTTCCTTATGACACACACACTATGGAGAGCTCTAGGGCTTTTTAGCTGCGGCCAAACATCCATGCTTGAGTTACATATCAAAGGAGATTTTTCATCCTTAGCCCAACTCACAGCACTTAGAGCACAATGTGCTGAATTTTTAACAGGAAACCGCCTCTTTGTGTAGTCCCTTCCCCAGGAGGCTCTTGTCAAAACATGCGGTATTTCAGAGTTCAACTTCCTGGCTGCACAAACTGATACACTGTCTTTTTGTACCATGAGTAACATTTTCAAATTAAAAAAAAAACACATAATCATATTTCATGTCCTCAAAGAATTTAGGAAGAGGTTAAATTTAAACATTTTGATTCAGATCTCAGCCTTTGTAAATAAGGATACATAACATTCCATCACCTACCTACGAGACCACAGAAATATCAAAAGCTAGGACAAGAACAGCAGTACTGTGAACCACACACAGTTAAAAAGCGTTCATTGTCCAACACCACAAGTAAGTTCAGCAGTTCTCAAATAGCATCCATCCCTGTCCAGGGCCGCTGTCTGTGTGTCTTCCCATTCTCCCCAGGTCTGCAGAATCCCAAAAATGTGCACATGAGGTTAACTGGCACGCCTACACAGTCCCAGTGTGAGTGTGTGTGGGTGAGGGAAAGGTGCAGCGATGGGATGGTGCCCTGTTCAGGGCTTGGTGGCCACCTGGTACCCTGAGCTGCTGGGATAGGCTCTGGGCCACCCAAGTCCTTGAACAGAAATAAGAAGGTAAATCACTATTTTACTTGTTTTTTTGTTTGTTCGTTTTGAGGCAGAGTCTCACTCTGTCACCCAGGCTGGAGTATAGTGGCACTATCTTGGCTCACTACAACCTCCGTCTCCCAGGTTCAAGGATTCTCCTGCCTCAGCCTCCTATGTAGCTGGAATTGCACGTGTGTGCCACCACACATGGCTAATTTTTGTATTTTTGGTAGACAGGGTTTCACCATGTTGGCCAGGTTGGTCTTGAACTCCTGGCCCTAAGTGATCGACTCGCCTCGGCTTCCCAAAGTGCTGGGATTACAGACATGAGCCACCATGCCCGGTCTATCTTACTTGTTTTTATTAAACTTTCCTAAATGTATGGATAACACACATTCATTATTAGAAGCGTTTTGGTCTTTATTCAGAAGTTTGGTGATGTTTTTGTGACCAGAAGCCGCCATACAAACTTAACTCTTGTTTATACCAACTCGTCTATGGTGAAATTGGTTCTATGTTGTTTTGCTTCAAGTCGCAGTTTCCGGAACCTATCGATGATGTTAAGTGAGCACCTGCTGTGCATGCTGCCTTGTTTTAGGCAGTGCTGATCCTCAGGCCTCACTTCCAGGTGCTGGCCCAGCTGGCTGAGGACAGGGGCAGCTGGTGCCTTCGGTAGAATCACGCCAGCCACCACTTGCTAGAGTTTGCCACACGCCAGCCCTCTTCTAAACATGTCTAAGCATTTTGTTATGTATTAACACTTAATCCTCATAATACCCCTGTGTTTTAGGAACTATCAGCATCCCCACTTCATACATAAGAAAACTAAGGTGCAAAATTAAAACCAAAATTACCACTTGATCCAGCCATTCCACTCCTAGGTATACACCCAGGAGAACTGAAACAGGGACTCACACTGACACCTGTACACCAGTTTTCACTGCAGCCCAAAGTGGAAGGACCTAAGTGTCCATCAACAGAGGAATGGAAGAAGAAAATGTGGTCTGTCCATACTGTGGAATATTATTTAAAGTGAAAAAGGAATAAAATTCTGATACATGCTCAATATAGATGAATCTTAATGACATGCTAAGTGAAGTAAGCCAGACACAGAAGGACAAATACTGTATAAATCTGCTTACATAATGTACCTAGAGTAGGCAAATTCATAGAGACAAAAGAAAAAGAAGGTGGGGTTTGGGGAGGGCAGATGGGGAGTTACAGTTTATAGTTTCAGTTTTGGAAGATGAAAAAATTCTGGAAATGGATAGAGTGATGGTTGCACACTATTGTAAATATACTTAATAACACTGAATTTTATACTTAAAAATTATTAAAATGGTAAATGTTATGTATTTTTTTACCACAATAAATAAAGAAAAAACTAAGATGCAAAGAAGTAGAACACAGTTCTCCAAATTGTCAGGCCTACAAATGGCAGAGTGTGGCTTAGAACTCAGGCAGGCTGGTGCCAGAAGCCTCGTCCTTCCCTACTCATGCAGAGATACACTGTGCCCCACAGTACCTCTTTCAAGTCTCCACTGCATCCCGCACAAGGCCTTCTGGGAGCCTGCCCTGGAATCCCACCCCCTGTACCCTTCCCACCCATCCACCTCTAGGCAGAACTCAGGCTCAAGGTCTCCCCACCTTTGCACCATCTCAGCCCCTTCCCTTTATCTCCAAGCTCTAAAGCTCCCCTTAGACAGAAGCAAAGGTGGAGTCAATGGCAGTTCCAAGGCATCTCTGAGACTTTTTATCAGTTGTTCCTCTAGTGATAGTTTCTCACCAAGAGCTCGGTCATAGCATGACACTCCTCTAAGCTGCTGTGTCATTATATTTAATATTTCATATAAACCTGTCTTCTAAATTTTACTGTATACTCTTAACAAGAAAGGGTGATCTTATGCTTTATGTTTCCCTGGGCACTTAACAGAGAACAGTGGACACACAGGCGTGCAATAAACGTTGTGTAATAAATGTCTTCCTAACAGTTACCCTAGGGTGTAGTCAACACAATGGCAATGGTTTATGACTTGCGTACTGCGCTGCATTAAGGGTGTTTCTCCAAACAGATTTAAACAGATTTCTTTGGAAAAGTAAATAAACTAGAATAATATCATAATAACATAACAATATTAATAGAGTCAATTTAAAAAACCCATGCAGTATGAGCACTCATATAAAGAGAGCCACATTTAAAAGCTCACGGGGGACTTATCAATCAATGTCATTTTCACAATGGGTCCCCAAGCCTGGGAATCTCATACAGGGTTCAGAAAGAATGAACATATTGTTACTACTGCAGTTGTACTTGGTGTCAAATGACAAGATCATCCATCAAGGAGGCATCACTGTAACTTGGAGACAAGCCGCACAGGTCACAGGCACAGAGGCTTTTGGAGTTGAGATAATTTTCACAGACTTGAAGCTGTGCTCTTAAGTAATGGCCTTCTGGCTTTTCATTTGTATACTCACTTTGTGTCAACAAGTAAATCACAGCATGAAATGAAGAGTTCTTATTCCCAGTAGTTCACATAAAAAAAAATGAAATTTCTTATTAGAAATATTCAGGAGTTCGTCCTCCACGTCATGGAGTTATCAAAAGTCAAAGTAATTGAAATATATCAGAGGGACTGGGACAGCCTTGAACAGAGTGGGAAACAACATCCCTTGGAAAATACCAAAAGGGAGGTGCAGAGTCTGGGGCTGGTGTCAGGTCCTCAGGGGACTCTACCTGCAATGTCCAGCTTCACACTGGTGCCAAGCCCTGCCCAACCCAATGTAAGTCTGCACCACAGAGTATGGCCTTGGGGAGTTGGCCATGCTGGCCATTCTGAGATGCACACCTTAGACCCTGGAGTCTGAACCAGGGGCCACAAAGGAAGTGAGCAGCGACCTAGCTCTGAACAGAAGAAGGCCTTCTAGTGGGGCAGGCACCTGCCCTGACCTCAGCAGGCACTTTAGACTTCCCCTTTTCATCAGTGGCCAGGTGGCCCCAGAGACTGCTGGGATGGAGCAGAGCTGTCTGGCTTGGCAATTCATGTTGTCGGCTTCAAGAGACACACTTGAGTTTCTGATCTTCTCACAGAGGCCGGCGTTGACAGGTATGGAGTGATGAAAATATTTGGGAAGAGAACCCCAGGATCACAGTGTGCTAACCAGGACAGACTGGTGCCGGCAGGAAATAGCAACGCAGAAAACAGGGACACAAGGCCATATTTTTCCGTCATTGGCTGTGAAGATCTAGGAAATAAGGGTTGCTTGCCACTGACCAAAAGGAAACTGAAATGAAGTCTTAACCAAAAGGCAGCACTGTCTGCCTCCTACTTAGCATAATGCTCTATTAGCTGTGCAAAAAACTGGCAAAAACAAAACAAAACAAAAAACAAAACAACAACAACAACAAAAACAGAGATATTGTGTTTGGGAATGCTACTAAATGGATTTGATTTCAGTTAAAAAATTCAAATGCTTTATAAAACCAAAGCGTCTTCCAATGAAGTACATTTTATTTGCAGATATTCAGAAAAGGAAACAAAATTCTTCCATAGTTCATAAATAAGAAATACACACTGTGGTTCTACATAATTTGAGCCATCTTTGATCTATTTTTAACTCTGCCTTGGCACTCAAGAAAAACTCAGGGGAAAAAAAAATGATTCAATAAAAAGCAATATCCTCATGGGAAGATAATCAAATAAAGCTTAGTTTGGAAACTGGTTTTGTAGTTTCCTAAATACAAAGCATGCAGTGGATTTACTAGATCTTTAGCATAACTATGAATATGAATGGGGTCTCCAGAGCTAACCCAAGATTATGCAGATAGTTTAAGCTTTATTCCAGGCAAAATTTCAACTAGATTTAGAAACATTTTCATAAAAAAGGGCTGTAAAGAGATTAATGGTATTTTCAAACAATCTAAAATCATGGATTTGAGAGATCTTGCCTTGGTTTATTGTCTTTAAAATTACTCAGAACAATACACACTTGGGTATCTAAAACAGAATTATCAAAATCCTTTTGTACTGATAACCCCATAATTCCTATATTATTTAGAAAAAGTAATTTATCTTGAAAATTACATACTATATGCTGTAAGATTGCTTTTTAAAGCTGTACTTTTTCTGAGCTTCAAGCAATATTGTACCCTGCAGTAAGCTTAGTTTCTGATACCAAAAATGTTCCAATGGAATTGGCATCCTAGATTCTCCTTGACTGCAATAGTTCCTTTGATTTTAACTCCATAAGTGCTCACCTCAAAGTTTTTATTATCAAAATAGTTGGCACAACTCTACTGGGGAAGCAAAGATATGATGAGGATTCCAGGATGACTCATAATATCTCGATACATAATGAGTGTACCAACTGAAAGCTCCCTTTAGTAAATAGCAATAATGTCAGATGGTTAGAAATGGGTAGGAGTTGAATAATCCTGCCTCGATAACCATCACACGGCTTCAAAGAATGGACTTATAGATCCAATTTGGCCTCATGATCAAGTATTTGTTACCCAGCAAATGCAAAAGGTCTCATGGCCTGTGTGTGTGATTTGGGGAAGTCCCCCTCCCTGCTTTCCAGCCCTGGGATATCTCCTTAGTCACTTTCCAGGAGGTAGAAGAGGCTCACTCCAAGGTGGATGCAGCAGTGTTTTGGGGACAGGCACAGCCAGTCTTCAAGTCAGTTCAGGACACCAAGTCCTTTGGAATTGGGGTGTTGTGGCATCCACAGGGCTTCAGACCTCCAGGCCTCAGCACTGCACTCAAAATACTAGAATGTGGTATTTTCTGGAATCTGACATCCCAGTCACATAAGAGGGGCAGAGCCTTAACAATATTTCTGATCACATATATATCTTAATGCCACTCATTTCGTCTACAACTACGTGTTTCTAGCTTCCCTTTTGCACTTAGCAAACATGATGGTGTGGATTTTGGTACCAATTTTTGAAGGGCTCAGGGATCATACTTAGATTATGAACTCTTGACTGGGGTTTTTTAACTGCTGATTATCCAAGCCTACAGTAAAAAATAATGCAAACTTACAAACGCACACAAAAAGCAGCACCCTGTTTACACTGTAGTATCTTTAAAGTCAATTGCTCTGCAGACAATACAACACACGGCTTTGTCTCCTGCAAGCAATGAAAATAACATCCTGCAGACATAACTGTCATTAGAGGTTTACCCTACTGGCAAGAGATGAAGTAATGGAAAATGTTGATACCTTGTTAGAACTGATCATTCTGAATTTACAAAAGGTGTGGTCAGGCAAGGATGGTGGGTACAAGTGTCTCCAGAAAAGGACACCTGGCCAAGGAACACGGGAATAGGACCATGAAAATATGTCAAATAGAGGAACAAAAGCCAGCAGCAAGGAACTAAATAAAGGACCCTACACAGGTGAGGGAAGAGGGAGTCAGGGATGGGAGGGAAACACGGCCCCCCACACAGTGAGCTAAAAAAGACAGGGAGGGCTGGGCACGGTGGCTCAGGCCTATAATCCCAGCAATTTGGGAGGCCGAGGAGGGTAGATAACCTGAGATCAGGAGTTCGAGGCCAGCCTGGCCAACATGGTAAAACCCCATCTCTACTAAAAATACAAAAATTAGCCGTGCATGGTGGCAGGCACCTGTAGTCCCAGCTACCCAGGAGGCTGAGGCAGAAGAATCACTTGAACCCGGGAGGCAGAGATTACAGTGAGCTGAGATCATGCCACTGTACTCCAGCCTGGAGGACAGAGCAAGACTCTGTCAAAAACAAAACAAAACAAAAAGACAGGGAGAGCCACTGCCATTGGGGATTGTTATCATAAGGTAGTAAATATTAATTACTAAAATGAGACAGCTCAGGAAAGAATAAAGGATGAAATAAAAACACTCAAAGATAAGAGCATTTTGATATATGCTTTTTCAGCCTTCCTTTCTATGAATACTTTACAAGTGATACACTGCACATAGACATTTACATTCTGCTGTCTTCACCAAACATTACAATTAATACCACATAACAGCACTTTTTATATTTTATTTGGCTTATCCACCAAATAAAGTCTGGTCACATTATTTCAAGACACACTAACCGCAGTGCACATTGCCACGTGCCTCCCAAACTGTTCCCCCAGCTGCTGGGTGTGCAGCTGCCTCTGGACAACACTCAGCTGTCAACCCCTTCAGGAAGAGCCAGACACTATGCTCCCCTCCAGGAATGGCTCACATCTATAACTGGCTGGCTGTGGACATAGAAAGGTGCAGCCCCTTTGCACCACCTCCAAACATTCCTGAAGGGCTCTCCCACCTCCAGAGCCTCCCTACAGGGCCACTGTAGTCTTGGTTGTGACTACACCACAGCCCAACTTCTCCCTCTGCCAGGCTTGCAGGCTCTTTCCCTCCCCATCCCTTGCCCCTCTCCCTCTTCTCCCTCCTTTTTCTCCAAACCCACCTCCACCCCTCCTCCAGTGTTGGCCTCAAGAACATCCCCAATAAACTAATCTCCGTATCTTAGTCGGTTTCCCAGGGAACCTGAATAACGTTTATTGGAAACATAAGATATTTAATTTCCAACATTTTTGAGAGAACATTCTTCAAGCCAACTTCAATTCCAAAATTTTAAAATACTCTCTCAATAACCAAAAGGCCATTAAAGACCTTTGAACTATAAAGCAACTTTTTATTGAGCTATTGAGCACCCACTGTAGGTCATCCACCTTGCCAGGGGCTGAAAATTTATGAATAAATCAGGTAACTCACCAACTAAGAGTGGTGAAATTAACAGAAAGTAAGAAAACTGTGTAAAAAATAGTTTGTTCTATCATTTCAAATTATTTCTATAGGTTCAATATCGCAAAACAAAATCAAGAAGGGCCTTAAAGAAAAAGGACATTTGCTAGTCAGGAAATAGACTTTAATCAATATTTCACTGAATAAATTTTTACATGATCAAGGATCTGGATCAGATGTGACAGCAAGTGACTTCCTATGGCCCCCAGAGAAGGGTTACTTGTTGTTTCTCCAATGACAGGAGAAAAAGAAGGAGGGAGGTGGGAAAGAGTTTAAAGTAGTCACTTTGCATAAAAGAAGTATGCAATTCAGAGGAGAACGTGAAATTATGTTAGCAATTAATGCCTTTTTATGAGATAATAAAGCAATTAGTGGAAACTTGAACACCAGCCACTAGTGTTCCCATGAAGTGGCAGCCCAGGGGGCGGAGAAGAGGAAAGGTGGAAATGCAAGTTCACAAAGACTCTCACTCTGGGCTAAGAGGAGTCAAGAGGAGCCACATTCATATGCATAAAAGGTCAGCCGTCTTTTCAAAAATATTGAATTTCTGTTAATTCTTCTGTCAAACGCAAGACTTCCAATGCAAATATGTAAGCATATTTTCTAGGAAACAACATGATAGCCTGTGCTTATTTTTCTGTGTCATCAGTTAATAGGCTTCAACAGCCCTTTAACGTAAATTATACTCAGGAATGGTCCTTGAAGTGCTAAGGGGACATCATCTCATGGCGCCTTCCACCTAGGGTGGGATTTAGAGCTCACAGATGCCCCAGAAGAAAATGTTCCCCGGGCTGGCTTCATTGTGAAGAATGAGCCAAAGTCACTGGACCTCAGGCAGCAAGGACCCCATAGCCTTGGCCATGGCACAGAGGTCCAGTGTGAGCCAGCAGACGTGGGGTAGCACAGCCCTAGCTAAGCCCCACACCCAGCACAACTCTTCCTTTCCGTGGCAACCCATGAAGCTTCCTGTCCCTGGCAAAAGACTCTGCTCTGGACATCAGCATTCTCACTTAAGGAAACTTCATCTCTGGCTTCATGGAGGCACCAATGTTTACAATCAATGGACCACTCAGAGCAGCTTTTCTCAAAACCTGATATGTATTTATGTGGCTTCAGGGTCTGGCCAACATGAAGATTCTGACCCAGGAGTTCTGGGACGGACCTGAGATTCCGCATGTCTAACAAGATTCTGATGTCAATGTTCCTAGGCCTGGAACCTCACTTTGAGGCGCCAGGGCTTAGTGATCTGGACTGTAGAGGGTGGGGAAGCTCACACATTATTCTGGAGAGCATTCTGCACTCACACTGCCTGTAAGAATGGATGCATTCACAACATGCAGGCTTCTGTATAGCAGTGAATTTTACAGGACTACTTCATGCAAAGAGCTTGTACTTCCCCTCACCAATAAAAAAATTAACATCCATCCTTTTATTCTTAAATGGCAGGAATATAAAAACAGCCTCCTACCGTGTTTAGATCGTTTATATTTTGTAAGCCATTTTCACCTTTCTTAATTTGATGGGTAGAAACACCCTGCAGAAAAATTGAAAACCCCAAGTTTGTTGTAAGTAACTGCTGACTCCCACAGTTACATCAGCTTGTTGTAGGCACTAAAATCTCATTCTTGGAGGAAAATCTAGGGAACAGTGTAGCCCATAAGAGCAGGGGACAGAAATCCTGAGGGTGGGCCAGGTGACAGTGGTTCACACCTGTAATCCCAGCATTTTGGGAGGCCAAGGCAGACAGATCACCTGAGGTCAGGAGTTCGAGACCAGCCTGGCTAACATTCCTACCAAAAATACAAAAAATTAGCTGTGCATGGTGGCATGTGCCTGTAATCCTAGCTACTTGGGAGGCTGAGGCAGGAGAATCCCTTGAACCCGGGAGGTGGAGGTTGCAGTGAGCTAGGATTGCCCCATTGCACTCCAGCTTGAACAAGAAGAGTGAAACTCCATCGCAGGGGAAAAAAAAAGAAAGAAAAGAAATCCTGAGGGTGATTCTATGTGCTGAGACCTGGTGACATCTATTTAAAGCCTGAATTCCTGGTTTCATGATTGAAAACAGGAGTGATGCCTTCCTCTTTAGAAGGTTGTCATCCAAATAAAATGAAGTCTGAGAGCTGTCTGTGAGCTACATATTCTAAGAAATACGTAAGTTAGTTTTTCCTCAAAGACTTTGCTGACAATCCATTCTCTCTGCTCTAACTTTTGTTCGGAAGTGAACTTGGACAAGGATTAAACACTTCAAAAAAAGATTTCTTGGCCGGGAGCTGTGGCTGACACCTGTCCCAGCACTTTGGAAGGCTGAGGCAGGTGCATCACCTGAGGTCAGGAGTTCAAGACCAGCCTGGCCAACATGACGAAATGCTGTCTCTACTAAAAATACATAAAATTAGCCAGGCATGGTGGCGGGTGCCTGTAATCCCACCTACTTGGGAGGTTGAGGCAGGAGAATGGCTTGAACCCAGGAGGCAGAGGTTGCAGTGAACTGAGATCATGCCACTGCACTCCAGCCTGGGCAACTGAGCAATACTCTGTCTTAAAAAAAAAAGACTTCTTATGGAACATTCACTTATCTGTACTGATTTAAAATGCAAAAGGAATTCTAATAACATGATTCACTTTCTCACTCTACACAAATATACTGCCTCCAGTTCTTGTCAAAGAAACAGCCTGCAATATGGTGTAAAATGTGCTTCAAGATACCCCAAAATATTATATATCACTCTCTCGTGGATGTTAGCAGTATGGGATATTTACTTTTCAAGTTTGTTTGCTTCCGTATATAATTTTTTCCTATAGGTAGTATCATGATAACTGTGAAATTTCTGGCCTTGTTTTCTTTACTCTCCATTATAACAATAACTTTTTTTGTAAGTGTAATCTTATAAGTGGCAACTTTTTCCTTATTTATTCCTTGAGTATTTATAGATTGAAGCAAAACTAAATGCATGACTCCATCTGCAATCACACAGAATATTATTAAAACTATGGTATTTTATGCTTGACATAGCTGAGAAAAGTGGAATTGGTAAAATATAAAAAATGCACAGTGGGAAATTATACAATTCGTAAATATATAAAAGGGTTAACTTACAAAGATCTTTTTCCCCCTGGTGTTACAAGCATGAGGTCTGAACCTATGTTACTAAGTTTAAATTCCAGATCTGCCACTTACAACTAATCAGGTGACTTAGAAAAGTGTCTCCTCTTGAATGCCTGACTTTCCATTTTTCCAACTATAAAAAAGGGTCTAAAACCAGAACTTTCCTCATCTGTAAAACATGGCTAAAACCAAGGCCAACCTCACAGGCTTGTTATAGAATTTAGTGCAGTTCTCTATGTAAACTGTTTGGAAGAGCGCTTAGTAAGTGCTTAATAAATGTTAGCTCTTTTATTTTATTTTTATTTTCCATTTTTGATTTTTTAGTGACAAATTCTCACCCTGTCACCCAGGCTGAAGTGCAGTGTCACTATCATAGCCCACTGCAGCTTTGAACTAGTGGGCTCCAACAATCCTCCCACTTCAGTCTCCCACATATCTAGGACTATAAGCTCAGCCATCACATTCAGCTGATTTTTTTATTTTTTGGTAGAGATAGGGTCTCCCTATGTTACCCAGGCTGGTCTGGAATCCCTGGCCTCAAGCAATCCTCCTACCTAGACCTCCCAAACTGCTGGGATTACAGGTGTGAGCCACTGCACCTGGCCAAGTTCCTAAGGTATCTACCCAGAGGAAAAGAAGTTATTGTACGAAGAAGATACTTGCACACACATGTTTACAGCAGCACAGTTTGCAACTGCAAAAATATGAAACCAGCCCAAATGCCCATCAGTCAACAAATGGATAAAGAAAATGTAGTATATATTTACCATGAAATACTACTCAGCCATAAAAAGGAACAAGATAATGGTATTCGTAGCAACCTGGATGGTATTGGAGATTATTATTCTAAGTGAAGTAACTTAGGAATGGAAAACCAAACATTGTATGTTCTCACTTGTAAGTTGGAGTTAAGCTATGAGGATTCAAAGGCATAAGAATAATACATTGGACTTTGGGGACTCAGAAGAAAGGGTGGGAGGGGGTGAGGGATAAAAGACTAGACATTGGGTACAGTGTACACTGTTTGGGTTATGGGCACACGAAAGTCTCAGAAATCACCACTAAAGAACTTATTTATGTAACCAAACATCACCTGCTCCCTAGAAACCTATTGAAATAAAAAATAATTCAAAAAAGTTTTAATAAATAAATAAAATGCATTTAATATGTTAGAGCAGTCATTCTCAAAGTGTGATTTCCAGATCTGCAGTATTGGTATCTGCCTGGGGATTTAGAATACAAGTTCTTGTGTCCCATCCGAGACCAAGTGAATCAGAAATTGGAGGCAGCAGGTGGGGGGAAGGAGGCAGCAATTAGTCTCTAGTAACCCCTCCAATCATTCTGCTGCACTCCCAATTTTACAAACCACTGGGACACAAGCAGAAGATACTATTGACTCTTTTTATCGATACAAATTCCTAGTGGATTTTCAGCTTTGTTTTAGGTATTAATTAATTTGACAAATTTGGGAAAGGCTGGCTCACAGCCGTAAAGCACCACTTAAAGATGACCCAAGCATCTTCAATGTTGGTTCATAATCTTTATAATATTTGGGCATTCTGAAACAAAATCCTTTCTCTGATTGATAAATCATATATCTGAAAAAATAACGTTGAACTTATCCTTTTTGTTATATAACTCCTTATACAACTGAGAAATTAGTGTTAAACATCTTATTTGAAAAAAAATATGGGGTTGAATAGAATTTATATACATTGTTCAACTCATAGTTTTGAAAATCCATCTCTTCTCAGGTATTGTAGGATTCTTTTGCGTTGGGCACTAATATCCTACAGGCATAGTGTAAATAGTTACCTTAGAATTTTTATTTCCTTTCTACCCTGCTTTTACATGGAAAAGGAATTCAATGATAAAATAAGAAAGACATTCACACTTAGGTTGGGGAGTTGGCACTTTTGTATGGTAGAATTCAGAAGCAGGGACTCTTCCCAAGAGTATGAAGAAAGCAGCATATATATTTAAAGTATAGTACCAGCTTTAGTAGAAAGGATTATGACAAACATATCTTAGCATCACATATAAAAATACAGGAAAAGCAAACTGAATAAAATACCTATTCACAAACTACTTTATAATTTTTTTTCATTATGTTCTCCTGGAAAATCATATTATGGAGAATGGACTCATAAGTGCTGCTTTTGTGCTCACTAATCATACTTAAGATTCTCTTTATTCACCTACAGTGTTTCTAGAATATTCTGAAGCAGCATGAGAGCCTGTATAGCCTTTGGTAGATTCACCACGGACTCAACCTAAAGAAACTCTTCCTGCGTGATTGTCACTTTGGAGCTGACCATCCATTCCCTTACTATCCCTTACTATTATTCTTAAATAGCAAACTAGCATTTTGTCCATAAACCAACTGCTTCTCTAGGACTGGCTGATTCGAGCATAGCCTCGAAGTCTACAGGAATTAGACAGGTTCCAATTTTATTAGAATAGTTTAGAAGTCAGAATTTTCATCTAATGGAAGAGTGGGAAGAAGGAAGAATAACGAATAAGGTATGGGTCTTTGCAGGACACTCAGCAAAGCATACCAACCTCTGCTTGTTGTGTAATAATTTTCCGTCAACAAGTAATGCCCATTAAAAGGAAGCATGTCTGTAACCTGAACCCATTCAACTCTTTTGTTAAACTAACAGTTTCCTCATTTAACCAGTGGCCACTATGTATTCTTAGCATATCAAAGCAAAGAATGCTGTATACACAGGGCAAAAGAAGATTTATTGTAATAATTATTTTCCCAGTCTTAATCCCAAAGAGTAATTGTGGCTGCTTCTGCTATTTTCATAACACTCTCTGGATGCCCAGAAACCCAGTAACATGGCAATTGAGAAACTTTATTTATAATATTCTATATATTCCATTATTACTCAAAGACATTCTCCTTGAGATACAGATGTTTAATGACGAGAATGTGAGTAATCGATTTCTTGGTGTCCTGTTAGTTATTTTTTTGTGAAGAGCTCTTTCCTAATCAGACTGGATGGAACACTCAGGTCATTGCTTTCTGTTTTGTAGAGCTCTCCAACTATTCACAGGATGTTTTTAATGACAAAGTTCTCATAAACAATTCTCAATAGTTTTCCAGAACACTAGTAAGATTTTTCACCTGGATGTCTATAATAACAACTAAATGGAATCCCAAAAAGCCATACATAATTCTTACAAAAATGATGTATTACACATATACTCAATTTTTAAAAATCTCTAAGTTATTGCTATTAAGATTCATTAATATTATTGCCATTAATTGTTGCTCCCCAGATGCATGGTGTACACTCACAAGTGTACAATGATCACTGGTATCCTATGTTCAGGCTGTAGGGGACAAAAAGATGAAAATGTCAGGGACTCCACTCTCCATGTGCTCCCCAAGGCCAAAATGTGAGATAAGAGATTTCTGAAACATCGTATAAATGCCAAGTCAAGAGTGTTCTTTGATTTGGAAGTTACTTGGACTGATGATAGAATACCTCCACATCTGAATTCCAGGTGACTGATGCCTGTCACCCAGACTGAATTCTGGGTGGCAGGCGGAAAGAACTTGCCCATCTCCAAGGCCCAGGGCCCAGCCCATGTCTGCTTTGTGAGTTCAATCCCATAAATCTTTCCCACAACCCACTGGAGCTACAGAGCTCTCAGCCCTGATTAAGCGTGGTGTCCACCTAGCTACTTATCACCTATAATAACTTGCTGTTTACAAGTGCCTTGCTGATATTTCAGTCACTCTGTACTGTTGCTGTCTAGGAAACCATTAATACGGGTCCATGTACCAGATGAGCAAGTCATTCAGTTGCAAGGATTCTCTTGTGATGTTTATGCAAGCAGCAAGCCATGGGTCCTGCCAATGGTCAGTGGAATTTGCAGCCTTTCTGCAGCCAATATGAAGCCGTCAATGCCACTGGGGCTCTCATGGCACTGCCACATGCTTGTTCCTCCACCTGAAACACTTAAAATTACCATTGTGGGCCGGGTGTGATGGCTCATGCCTGTAATCCCAGCACTTTGGGAGGCCGAGGCAGGTGGATCACCTGAGGTCAGGAGTTCAAGACCAGCCTGGCCAACATGGCAAAACCCCGTCTCTGCTAAATATACAAAAATTAGCTGGGCATGGTGGCGGGCGTCTGTAATCCCAGCTACTTGGGAGGCTGAGGCAGGAGAATTGCTTGAACCCAGGAGGAGGAGTTTGCAGTGAGCTGAGGTCGCGCCACTGCACTCCAGCCTGGGCAACAGAACAAGACTCGGCCTCAAAAAGAAAAAATTAAAAATTAAAAATTAAAGTATAAATACATTAATTAATTAATTACCATTGTGGTGGGTCAAATGACTGGAAATTAACAATTCCATATATTTCACCAGCTATTTCTACAAATGGACGCCCTATACACCTGACACAGGTTAAAATAAACGACATTCCAAGTGTGCCCTCCTGCTGCTCACTTCAGTTAACAGGAATCTTTCTCTCCTCCAGAGTCCCTCTTCAGGGCACTTTTCAGTTGCCAGTATTGCCCTTCTTGACATGTACTTGCTGTTAAGCTGTGAAATATGTGCCCTCCTGAGGGATGCACCTGTTCCCCTTCACCTTTGTATCTTGCAGACTCCCTTACTCCTTGTGAGTACTTAATCATTTTTTCCAAGAGTCACTGGGAATCCCACTGGGAATTGCTAAGAGGGAGTAGAATAAATGGCTACGACACAGACTTAAGGTCATACTGTTCATGCTGCAATCTTTTTTGTTTGTTTGTTTGTTTTGAGAATAAGTCTTGCTCTGTCGTCCAGGCTG